>NC_137082.1:3087958-3687958 GCF_951640355.1 Cnephaeus nilssonii
CCGCCACGTGCAGGTATTTCTAAATTCTGACTACGAGTTCTCCCATTGACCTTCCCGGGACCCCTCACAGCGGGAGGTTCTCTCTAGAGAACAGACCAGGAAACTGTTCCGACAGGTGGAGGGGCAAACCAGAGGGAAGCTTGGAGCTCAAAGGATCAGTACGAGACCCAGGTCCAGGAAAGTACCTTCTCGCAAACCCTGACCTCCCGACCGACCGCGGCCCGAGGACTGTCCCAGGGGCAGAGCCGGGGCACGCCACCTGCTGGCGCTGACCTGGGGCCTGGGCTGGGGGTGTCCGGGGCGCCACGGGCTGGGTAGCAGCATCCCTGGCCTCTCCCCGCTAGAAGCTAGCAGCGCCCTCCTCCCTCCTGACAACCAAGTGCCCCAGACACTGTCCCCTGAGGGAACGTCACCCCTGGTGGGCACCAGTGCCACAGCATCTTCAGGGCTGTCACCATCATGGAAAACAGCCTCCTGACACCGAGACCGAAGGTCCGTCCTCTAGCCACAGGGGCACGTGGGGCTGGGACCCCACCACTCTGTGCGCCAGGACAGAGCTCACCAAAGCCAATCTCCATTTTCAGATGCTTCCAAAGCGGCCTATTCCGAGCTCTGGCTCATGGGCTGCCGACTACCGGAGGTGAGCTGGGGCAACTCCTAAGCACGGCACTTTCATCAACTTTTACAGGAAAAGAAGATGAAAGAAGCAGAATTAGCTTGAATTAAAAGCTGGCTGCAGAGGAGTGGTTAATTTGAATGATGTCCACTGTCAATGCTGTGGAATGAAGTCAGGACTTCCATGAGGACCATATTCCGCGAGCCCGAGTACATTAAGGCAGTTTACAAGGTAATGAGTTAGATAACGGTGCGGAAATGAATTTACGGGCCCCAGTCAGAGGCATTATGCAATCCGCGAGGACTTGGCACACTGCCCGAGAGTCTGAGATTAATTTTAATGGAAGAGGTGATGCTAGCCTGGGACGGGCTGCTTCAGAGAGGCCTGCCAGCTGCAGGTGCCAGGCGCTGGTGGCCTCGCTCCCCGGGCACCACGTCCGAAACCATGACTCCACCCACCTGTGACCAAGCTTTGCCTTCAGTGAAGGGAGAAGCAAAGCTGTCATTTCTGCTGCAGGACCCTGAGAGGCGTGGAGCCAACTCGAGAACTGGGGCTTGGCGGGCACGGAAAGTGGGGGGTGCGGGCAGCTGGTGGTGAGACGTCTGGGAGCTGAGAACACCTCGTCCTTCGTTTACTCAAAGCTGGAGGGGAAGAAAGACAGTGTTCTGTCCCAGAAACGGTGGACGTAAGCAAGGAGGAGAGATCTTGGGGTTCATTGGGGCCTGGCTCCAGCCTGAGGCCGTGGCAATCCGGGGGGACTCAGGCAGGATAAATGGACCTCCTTGTTCATTGCACTTTGAGGTTTCCAGATTTCCACAGTCCTCGACTTTCTGTGCCAGGAGTGGAGAATGGAAAACGGGCACCATTTCTCGCCCCCAGCGTTGCACGCATTCACAGCGTGTCAGGCGACTTGCTCTGTGTTCAGAAGAACTCAGGAGACCAGAGAAAAGCATGCAACCAACTGCCAGAAAGCGAATGGGACCTGTGACAAGGAATGGAGGTGCAGCATATGTAAAGAGCTCCTACAGGTCAATAAGAAAAAGCCAAACCACCCCGAAGAATATATTCCTGTGAGTAGAAATATAAATGGTCGATATACAACACGAAATGGCCAACCCTACTAGTTATCAAGAACATGAAAATGAAAACAAAATCAGTGCTCCAAGTACCAGATGGTCAGAAATTGGAAGGGCCGAGACCACCACGTGCTGAGAGGCTGCCGGAGGGCGCATGCCCATGGGTTCTCTGCGGGCACTTAAACAGGTGAAGTCATTTTTAAGGGCGGGTTACAGTGTTTCTCATTTTTACACGTGTTTACCAGAACGTAGAAAGACACTGGTTATAACAAGGGACACCATGGCAGTAATATAAATGTCAGCAATAATAGTTAAGTAAATTAGTGGGGCGCCCGATTTGTGGGAGCCCCTCCCTGGCTGGACCAGGTCTGATCGTCGCCCGCTCCGTGAAAGGACACTGTCGGTGCGGACGCTGCTGGGAGCGGGCACAGAGCCCTTGCCAGGCATGGCTGGTACGTACCCTTCTCGGGTCTATTTTAACTTGTGGGGTTTTCTTTTAAGGAAATGTTAGCCACGTAGTAAATGCCACGGAAGGGATGTCACTCCCGAGACTGTCCAGAAACGTCTCACACACTCCTCTGCATCTGTCTGCTTCGTCGGCGCTTAGAATGATGGTTGGCGGGTCTCACTCACTTCTACCCCTGGCGGCGTGGAGAGTGCCGGCCACGAGGAGGCCAGATGGCTGAGGCCTGAGGCGCCTTCCCCACGCCACGGGCTGCAAAGGACGCAGCCAGTTCAGCAAGTGAGATTAGAGGCTCTGAGTTCAAAGCCACCTGGGTGTGGCGTGGCTCTCCGACGTCCGAGGTCAAAGACCAGTCCCTGCAGCGGGCTGTGCGGAGGACGGAGGGTGAGGCTCATGGAATATGACCCTAAGTGGGCCTGGCTCCGATTGCACGTCTTCCTTGCTGCGCACAGAAGCAGGTCTCCCGGCAAACACATGCCTGGTCGCCAGCCCTCTCCTTCCCCGCGGAAAGGGCTACCCCTGGGGTCACAGAGTTGGTAAGCACTCTGGGGTAAGACTGGACAGTTATAGATAATCTGATTGTGGTTCCGACACCCATGTTTGCATAACCCAGACCCCTACGGCCCAAACTCCCAGCTGCCCAGTCCGCGGACTTGGAGACCCTCCTCTCCTTCCAGGTCAAGAGAACACAGCCGACCACCTGTCAGGACAGAGCGGCGGCTGCCATTTCCCTGACACTCAGGCCGGGTTTATTTTGCTGTAAAAGCACCTGCCCTTCCTGACTGGGCTCCATGTGGCCCTCCAGGTGGGTCTGAGTGAGTGAGAGGGACCTCCTGTGTCTCCCAGCCCCACTGCAGGGGAGTCGGGGTTCCCAACGCTCCCTACTGTGGAGGAATGGGGGTTCCCGGTGCTCCCCACTGCGGGGGGATGGGGGTTCCTGGTGCTCCCCACTGTGGGGGGATGGGGGTTCCTGGCCTCCCACTGCAGGGGGATGGGGGTTCCTGGCGCTCCCCACTGTGGGGGATGGGGGTTCCTGGAGCTCCCCACTGTGGGGAAATGGGGGTTCCTGGAACTCCCCACTGCGGGGGAATGGGGGTTCCCAGCGCTCCCCACTGTGGGGCAATGGGGGTTCCCAACGCTCCCCACTGCGGGGGGATGGGGGTTCCTGGCACTCCCCACTGTGGGGAATGGGGGGGGGGTCTACGTCACTTTAAAGAACGCTGACGACTCACTCAGGATTCCTCTGCGCCGTCACGTTTAGTCACCACGGGGAGAATCGGGGACCCCAGGTATCTTTGGTGAAGGATGGAGAGGGGAGGTATGTTGATAGTGGGGTTTTCCCTTTAAGTAAAATCCAGCGAGACTGCCTGGAACAGGGAACCAGGAGGCTGGCCCAGGGCGAGACGCGCAGCCCAGGCAGGCCCGGCACCCGCAGACCGTGGGCACGCACAGATGTGGCCAGGCAGCGCTGGCTGGTGAAGGGCGGTGTGAAAGGGCTCCGCTGAGGGCAGGCCTCGGGCCATGTGGGCGTGAGGCTGCGGCGGCCTCACCCATGTCAGACCCGGACAACCGGAGTCAGTGAGCCGGGCTGTGGGGCCCTGCTGTGGGCTCAGGCCCTCCACACGTCCGAGAACACGGAAAGGTGCCGCCGACCCGGAAGAACCCGCAGGCTGGCGAGGGAGACGGCACGGACCACAGTGTCCAACAGGGGTGTGTTTTATTAGATGCTCGAGCCAATCTGCAGGGGACGAGAAAAGCGGGGGGCTACTGTGTCTGGGGGGCGGTGAAGACGAGGGGACATGCTGGCCCACGCATGGGTATGGGGTCCTATCCTGATGCCACCGACCATGGCCGCCACGTGCCGAGGCCCCGGGGCGACCCTGCACCCTGCTCCTCTCCGGCCCTGGAACCCACGCTCCACGCGCAGGGGTTGCTGTGAGCCAGTCACATGGCTGCCGCTGCTGAAGGCCTGCAGAGCCGCCCCTGCACTGAGCACCGAGCCCAACCCCTGCCTCCGTCCTCTCCACCCAAACACTCCTTCCTCTCACTCAGCCGTGGTCCCTTCAGGGCTCGGTCCTCCTCCTCAGCTCCTCGGCTGCAGATGCCACGCACTGGACTCCGGTGGCAGCGTCCTCCCCGCTGCTTCACCCCTCACAGCCCTCGCCCGCCCATGGACTCTCGGGTGTTTGCTCTCGCCTGGAAGGGACGCCCCAGGGAGGGAGCAGGAGGTGAAAAGGCCTGGAGAAGAGCCGGCTCCAAGGCAGTGCTCAGGAGACAGCCACCTCGGAGGCCCCTCTTGCGCCCCAGGTTTCCTGTCGGCTGTCCTGCCACATGCCAGTGCGCCACCCGGCGACCAGCCCACGGGGCCCCCACTTGAGGGGGAGACGCCAAGGCCATGGCTCCTGACAGATCCCTGTCCGTCTAAGTCCAAGCTCGCGGACCGTGACTCAACCTCCCTCTTGTCATAACCGTTGTCATGGTGACAGTGAAGCTCACAGAGTCCATGAGACGCCTCCGGGTCTAACGAGATGAAGAAGGGACCTCAGGCCTCGGACACTGGCACTGCTGCCACAGACCCGGCCCCCAGGCCCGGGCAGGTGCCCTCACGCCGCCCTCACGGGCTTCTGGCGGCCCATCCGCCCTACATTAAGCCCTGACGGCTCGGGGACATTCTTTTCCCAAGGAAACAGCGAAGGTTAGTGACAGGGCCAACGCTGCTTTTAAACGCCGGGGAGTGGGATTCCACTTATGGCTGGGTGGTGTCACCTGAAGTTTCAAGATGCTCCAGGTGAGAAATGAAAGAAAGCAGCGCACCCATCGCTCATCCCCACATCCCTCTGTAGATGATGGATGGCATCTATGCGGCAAGTGTGCCCACAGCGAGGGGACCTAGGAGGGCGGCACCTGGCTCATGTGGGTCTCCGTCTTTCTCGTCCGGAGAACCGAGACTCCCGGTAGAATCCGATCACTGACCAAAGGCGACATCTAGGAATCAAAATGACACAGAAGCACCTCTGCCCCGTGTGGCCGGGGCGCGGAGCGCGAGAGCCACACCCAGACTCTCCCTGAATCTCAGTCCCCTCGCGGCGGCCGGAGCACCGCGAGGCACACTGGGCCGCTCTACAGGAAAAGGCTGAGAGCATAAAATCACTGCTGCCACGGAGATAGGACCCAGCTCTTGAAATCCCGTGACTTACGTAATTCTGCTGATTCTGGCACTTTAAAGGGTGACCTCATATTTGCAATTTCAAACTCAGGAGAGCCTATGAGTGCGCACCTATGAGCTTGTGCTAGGATGATAGATGTCATTAAAAATTGAAATATTAACATTGACTACAAGACCTGGGGAAGAAGGACGCAGCCAAAGACTACAAAGAAAAACCAAAGTAGGAACTGGAAAGAGGTGGAACTTTATAAATGAGACAACTCACTGCTTCTCAACGGCCAGGTGGCTGGACCTGCCTACCTTGTTGCTGGGAAAACAGTGAACCTGAAGCAGAGATACTCCAGGGCGTTCATAAGGGAAAAACAGACATAAGTGACGTGCCTCTGGCTTTCCGTTTTAACAGCCTCAACGTCCATCTGTATCAGACTGCAAATCACCGCAAATCCTTTCTCAATGTGGACAGAAGAATAATGGCAAGTAAACAAAGACAGAAAGGCTGACAGACAAGTGACCCTAAGTGACCCTAACCCTGAAGTGATTCCAGAGCAAGCAGACGCGGGGACCTACTCGAGCACTCTCCCGGGGAGGTCTGGGGAGGCCCGGGGAGGTCCAGGGAGGTCCAGGGAGGCCCGGGGAGGTCCGGGGAGGCCCAGGGAGGCCCGGGGAGGCCCGAGGAGGTCCAGGGGAGGACCCTTAGATGGCTATCAGAGCAGGAACGTCCAGAGAACCAGGCGCCAGGGCCTGCATGTGGCTGGTCCTCTTGGCCCCTCTCGGCTCCTGTCGGGCCTCGCCTGGATTCACTCTCATAGAAATTCGGGAAGCCCCTGGCACAGGCTCCCTACGCTTCTGTCCAGAGCTCTTCTGCCGGGAACATCCCCTCTTCATTCTTCAAGGAGACACCCCCCCGCCCCCCCGAACACCTAAGCCATGCCGGTTCCTCGGAGACCGTCTCGGCACTCACCTGTTTCATCTCAGTCCCTAATGTGTCAGGCCCCTTCCTTCCAACGACGTGATTTCTGTCCTTGCCGGTGGGGAATGCGCGGGATGATGCTGACGTGATGGCCCGTGCCTTCTCGGAGCCTAATAATCTATCACGGATCGAATGGACTTTGAAATGCACTTTGAAGAGAAGGCGCAGGGGCCAGACGAGCCACTTACAGCTTCAGCCAGGGCTCCAGAATAGAGGCGACAGGAAGCCACCAACTAGAACATGTCGGTGACCCAGACTGAGCCTCTGCACAAGCCACAGGAGTCGGGACATCTGTCCCTGCAGCCACATGATGTTTGCCAACTGGCCCCGGAACCCGCGCAGGTCCTGTGCTGCGTGGGTGGGGAGCGTGAAGGCTGGGGGTCTTCTACACACACGAGCCGCATGTCTCTAACATGTCATTGCTGGCCGGGGCTGCCCTGCTCCCGCACTGATGCACAGGGACACACACATGCTTGCACACGCCTTTCCCCCAACTGTTCAAATGTTTGGGTTGAATATTGTTCCTTTAATGTTCTTGGCTCCCAGCCAGTCCCGATACAATCTGAATGAAGGTTGCTTTTTGGCAAGGATGGCTACCCTGGAGTTCCTTCTACCTTAATTCACAAATTTCATATCTCCTTTTCCAGCCTGGACATCCGTCCAGCGGCTTAGCCCCCCTGCACTTGCTGAGCAAAAACCTTCCAGGAACCTCAATGTTCCATATGAGGTGAAAATAAAGGCTCCTCCCCAGCTACAGTGTGAAGAGCACCCCAGCAGAGTTCTGGGGTGACACCGTCACCCTGTACACACCAGCACCTAGGAAATCAGGCAAGCCACCACTTGGGCTCATTTCCTTAATGAGTGGTGAGGTCATTTGTGAGGGTCCGATATGCAGCATTAGGCCTGGGTGGGGCAATTTCAAGTATTTAGGATTCTCTAATTCTTTAAATTCCTTAAAAAAATATTTGTAATTGATTTTGAGAGAGAGGAAGGGAAAGGGAGAGTGAAGCATCCGTCAGCTGCCTCCTGCACACCCTGCTGGGATGGACCAGGCAGCCTTTCCATGCTCGGGACCAGGCCCGGCCAGCCGAGCCACGCGGCCAGGGCTGACTTACTGTTGTCGTTGTTAGTCCTCACCCCAGGATATTTTCCCATTTATTTTCAGAGCTAGTGCAAGGGAGGGAGGGAGACAGAGAGAGAGACATCGATGTGAGAGACACATCAACTGGTTGCCTCCCGCACATGCCCCGACTGGGGCTGGGGATCGAGCCTGCAACCAAGGTACGTGCCCGTGACTGGAATTGAACCCGAGACCCTTCAGTTCACATGCTGATGCTCTAGCCACTGAGCAAACCAGCGAGGGCAAGTAACTTTTCTTTCTAAGGTAAGTGTACAACGGGGTAAGTTTCACCTAAGATTCCACCTTTACAGGGGAGTGCCAGGCGGGATTCTGAAACAGACTTGTCACTCATGGACTCCTCTGCCGTGGCCCTCCGGCTCCCACAGCTCTGTGACCGGAAGGAAGTCACTTCTGGGGTAAGATGATAACCAGAGAGGTGGTCGTGCACATGGTCCCCTCCGGGCACCTGTCCAAGCTCACCAACCTGCAGACCGGACACGCAGGACGGGCGCTCACCCAGCGTGCTGCCACGCGGCCACACTGCCCGCGGCCCACAGGCTGGCCCACGCATTTTAAGGAGTCTCACAAGCTCTAGATCTCGGGCTAAACAACCAGGCGCCAGCAACACCCGCCGGCCACCACCTCAGGGAGGCCTCCTGGGCCCCGGGCCACACTGGCCTCGGCTCCCTCCTGAGCGTCTCCGCTCGCCTCGCCTGGGATGTTCGCACCGAGGACGCACAGAAACGCGCAACACCAGGGGTGGAAGCCCCTCTGCCAATCACGTCCAATGACTTGCTGCGACGCACAGCGCAGGGCAGTCAGCCCGCCACGGGGCTTGCCATCCCGCAGGAGGAGCGCCGCGGTGGAATCGAGCCCCTCTCCGGCCCTCCCTCCTGAACCCGGCTTCTCCTCGATAAACAAGACGGACATACGTGTATGAGACCAAGTGAGCCCTGCCCAGCAGCTTGGGAAATGCTATGCTTGGGAACGCCCCACTCCTCCGTTGGGTCAGGAGGGGGCCATACAGCTGTTCTCTTTGTCACTGGTGTCATTTATGCCCCCAAGTTCACATCGCTGAAGCGGAAGTCCAACAAAAGTGACAACAGGACCGATGCTGACCGAGACCACGCGACATGGGCATCGCAACCTCGGCGGCACCTTCCGCGACGGGGCCTCTGTGGAAAGAGGGAAAAGCCCGCGCCGCGCCGCCTCTGTCCCGTGCTGACTGCGGGCAGGGACCGTGTCGTTCAGGTGCAGGGCCACGGCCTGTGGCTTACCCGGGGGCTCCGGTGGACCCAGCTACGGCCAGCGCATGGGCGGTGCCTCCAGTCCGGGAAGCCCCAGGGAGCATCTCAGAGCCCTCATCCTGCATCAGTGGCCGCCCAGCTTGGCCACCGTGGTCCTTATGGGGCCCACCGTTGGCTTTGCTGGTCCGTGCCTCAACTGCGGGGCTTTCTGAGAAAACGGAGCCGAACACAAAGCAGAGGGCTGGAAGCTGTCACGGGTCCTAGGGCGTGCCCGAAGTGCTCGGTCCAGCACTTACCTAACAACAAGTAACTGGACGGAGTCATCACAGAATCAGAGGTAGACAATCCAGGGAGCCACCACGGAGAGACCCTCTGCAGCATCCTGACACGTGGTCCGTGCCTCTGCCCCTGGCCCAGGATGTGGCTTCCTCCCGGGTGGACAGAACGTGGCAGGTGGCCCACTGCTGGGCGGTCTAGTTGGGGCGACCTTACCCTGTGCTCTCATAAAACCGCCGCCCAGACATCCCTCGCTGGTTGCTGTGGCCTCCAGGCCAGAAGGAGACGCCTTCCTCAGCCAATGGCTGCCTCCCTCTCTCCCCCACCCCCTCCTTGAGCCCTGTGCTGGGTAACTTATCCCCGCCAAGGAGGGTTGCCTAGTCTCCATTTGCTTTGAGGTATTAAATGATAGGATTACACTCACCTGGGTTTTTAATTATGTCAAGAGGCTTTCTGAGAATTACAATTTCTTAATTAACTCATCTTCTTAAACTCGGCAACATTCTTTATATTCATAAAATGAACCCGGAGGCAACGAGATGGCATTTAAAACCTGCAAGCAAATAACTCTTTAAATGTACGACTTAATTCCGAGGGCTTTTCCCTCAAGCCTCCTAAACTGGTTGATCCACGCAGGGTCCTGAATCCATGCTCTGACTCCACACGCAGAGGGCTGCTTCTCAAATTCGCCACCGCAGGGAATCACGCTGAGCCATGGTGCCCCGCTCGGCCTGGAGGGACCAGCCTCAGGGATGCCAGACTGTCCTCCTCCCAGGTCGGGGGGACGCGGAGCAGGCGAAGGGCGCGTCACACTCTGCTCTGGAACCTCTACAGAGCCCATGTGACCCCGTATTTTATGTAGACCCCAAATCCCACCTATTCTGAGAGACCCTGATGTTTTAAAGCCATCGAGTCTATAACAAGTTCATCAGTATTTATTGAGTGAGGAGATAAAGAAGTGTAAGAAACAGACCCCCCCCCCACCTCAATGCAGCAAACCAGACCGCGCACCCTATTTCTGGAGCCCGGCCCCTGCGCTCCGCCTCCCGTCCCTTCCCCTCGGCAGTCACGCTGCGGAAGTGGTTTGTGTGTCGTCTCTCCTCACATTTTCGCTTCTATCCTGCCTGAACACATTAAACAAAACGCAGGATTCGAGGGTGTTTTGAAATGCCATATAATGGCACCATTTAGTCAATCCACTCTGCAATTTGTCTACCATTACGTTAGGGATTTATCCATGGGGATAGGTTTCTGTAACTAGTTTATCACAGAACCGCACTGTTTCAATCTGCCACCACTGACATTCCTTCTCCTACTGGACACCCTTTGTTTTTGCCGTACGAAGGACGCGGCGCGGCGAAGTGCTCCCGGGGGCCTGTTCAAGAACGTGTCCGGGGAGAAACCCAGAAGCAGCGAACGCACTTAGGGGTTCCCGCACATGAAAGGACGGTGGGGTTCTTTCAAGAGTCTCCTCCCAATGGTGTTACGTTGGCCTAAGAACAGTTAGACAATTCAAAAAATAAACACTTTCCGGAGACCCTTTAGTATCATTAAGAAGTCTTCTTTCAATTACAACTTAAACTGCTACGTTGGCCAAGAGTGTGGTATTATTATTAAACATAAACAGTGATGGCCGGCCAGGGAGCAGTGAGACTGGGGCCTTGGATGACTCGCTGAGAAAAGGACATTAAGCCTGTCAGAGGACGAGCAGAGAGGGCAGCCGGGGTCTGTGTCAGAGAAAAGGCGCGAGCCAGTGCTGGGCCCAGCAGTGTCTCGGCCCATCACCCAGGCTGTTCTTGTATCGGCCCACCATCCCCGGTTGTTCTTCGTTCTCCCCTTCGGTGCTTGCTCAGGTCTTAGCGACAACCACGCAGGCTTCCAAGGCAGAAGGTGTCCCTTGAGGTCTTCAGGTGCAGAAAAAGCCTTTTTGCTGGTTCCAAACCCCTGACTTTCTTCTCAAGCTTTCCCCCAATCTCTCATCTTAAAGTAACTTGATATGAGCTTTAAGAAAATTTATTGGGGTGACATTGGTTTCTACACCATACAGGTTTCAAGGGTACAACTTAATAAAACACCATCTGCACACTGCATCATGCGCCCAGCGCCCCAAGCAGCGTCTCTTTCCTTCCCCATTACCCCCCTGTGCCCCCTCCCCCTCCCCCTCCCTCTGGCCATCACCACACTATTGTCTGTGTCTCTGTGTTATGTTTTTTGCTTAATCCCTTCACCTTCTTTCATCCAGTCCCCCAACACTCCCTCCCCGTAGCTGTCAGTCTGTTCATGTATCCATGCCTCTGTTTCTATATTGTTCATAAAAACATTTTGAAATGAAGTCTGTAGAACAGGAATAGTAGAACACTTGGTCTACAAATGGCTGGTAGTTCTCTCCTTGGTCAAACTGAAAAGGCAAACCTAGCCCCGTGGCTCTGGGGACAGCTAGAGGTGACTCCAATGCTTCATCTCTCGCTCTCAGCTCCTCGGCAAGCCTTGTCACCTCCCGCCCAGCCGTGTGTCAAAAGCCTTGCAACAGCCCCAATGAGGAGGAGGGCTCCTTGGATGTCTGCCCAGTTAATAAGAAGACTGTAAATGCTACTGTGAAACAACCAACTAATGAACCCCCTGCAGTTTGAGGAAACTAAAACTCCAGGGCAGAAGCTCACACGGTCCAAAATTATCGGAGGAGGGAGGAAGGGCCATTTCTATCTTCACCGCAGTGTGCATCACGGGTGCGGATGCTCAGATGGCAGGAGAGCGCACACCTGGAAAGGAAAGTCACAGCTTGGACAGCTAAAATCGCGAAGATTACAAAGGCCCCAGAATGGGCGCCAGTACCCCACAAGGGAGGACACTGCCACCTGTAGTCACAGTGCCAGGGGAAGGCCGGGCGAGGGCTGCGACAGCAGATGCACACCAGATTCCTGGGTGTAACACTGAGACCCAGGGCCATCTATGTATTGTCACATCACTGCCATCATCACCACCACCACCCCCCTCACAGCATCACTACTGTCATCATCATCTTCTTCACGTCTGTCATCTTCATCATCATCATCACCACCACCATCCCCCTCACAGCATCACTACTGTCATCATCATCTTCTTCATGTCTGTCATCTTCATCATCATCACCACCACCATCCCCCTCACAGCATCACTACTGTCATCATCATCTTCTTCACGTCTGTCATCTTCATCATCATCATCACCACCACCATCCCCCTCACAGCATCACTACTGTCATCATTATCTTCTTCACGTCTGTCATCTTCATCATCATCATCACCACCACCATCCCCCTCACAGCATCACTACTGTCATCTTCTTCTTCACGTCTGTCATCTTCATCATCATCACCACCACCATCCCCCTCACAGCATCACTACTGTCATCATCTTCTTCTTCACGTCTATCATCTTCATCATTTTCTTTTTCTTCATCACCATCATCACCACCACCACCTCCCTCACCACCATCACTACTGTCATCATTATCTTCTTCATGTCTGTCATCTTCATAATTTTCTTTTTCTTCATCATCATCAGCACCACCACCACCATCTTCTTCTTCCTCCTATCACCATCATCTTTATCTTCCTCCTCCTCATCATCACCCAACAGCGCACTCTGCCAGCTACGCTCAGGAAAACAACTCATTAAGCTCTCGGGCACCCATGGGGTGTGAGTGCCTAGATCACCCCCACTTCACCGTGGAGCCCTGTCATTCACAGAAAAGCAGTAACTTCTCCAGGGCCATGTGGCCAAGAAGAGTGGAGTCAGGATTCTCCCCAGGCCTGTCTTCCTCAGGCCCTGGCCATGAGCCTCGTGGAGAGGAGTGTGGCTGTTCCCAATTAGCCAGACTAAGGCCCAATCCACCTGCCTGCCCACCCGATGCCTACCCTCACCCGCACCCCCTCTGCTGGGTGTTGTTTCCATAGAAGAAAGACAGGAGGAGAGAGACTCTTCCCTGTAAGGCCCAGCGACAGAAGTAGGGCAGACAGACAGGCCCCAGGCCCTCAGGGCTCGCCACCAATTCTCAATGACCTGCAACCTGCCCTCTATCGCAAGGACTGGAGATTCTGCACTGATAGCCTCCCTATTCTTGGCCAAAAAGAAGATGGTCCCTATATGCACAGATGGCTGTATGTGGGAGGACTGGCCTCCTGCCATCAAACACTTAGTAAGGACCTACTGTGTGCACAGGATTGGCACTGACCAAGGGAGACTGGAAGAGGTCCACAAAAAGACCACCTTGGGAGGGGATAGAAAGGGATTTAAGAACAACCGTGTGCTGTGCTGGGAACAGGTACCAGGAGATAACAGGCCACCAAGGAGAATTAGTGACACACTCACATGGAATAATAACGTTAATGGTGGAGGAGGAAAAATTGCCTACTGTGTGCTAGGCACAGTGTGTATTTTACACACGTCATCTCCTTCCACCCTCAGAACAACTTGTGAGGCGTCTCCCTTTCACAGATAAGAACACGAAGCTTAGTGAGCTCACGTAACTCGCCCAGATCTCATAGGCAGCACGTGGTTTGGGCCCTGTAGGATCCAGTCAGGCAGGTGTGGGGTGAAGGCACCCTAAAAGGAGAAGTTCCCAGCGGGGTGTGTTTTTGAGAATGCGTCTGGTGAGCAGCACAGCAGGAACTTCTGGTGAATCAAACTGAGGTGGACAAAGAGGTGCAGGCTGGGATTCCCAGGCAGGCACGGGTTTGTGGTGCGTGTGGTGCGTCTGTTTTCATCAGAAGACAAACTAAGTAGAGGTGGGCCATCTGTGAGCAGATGCTTGTATGTACCTCAACGATTCTAATCAAATCGGAGAAGGAGAGACAGAGTCACCTGTGGGATACAGTAGGGTAACCAGCTCTTACTGAAGACACCCTTGAAATACCCACGACAGCCAGACGGAAGGCAAAACCCCTTATAACTTATTCCCAAAGAGCTGCTCGGCCACACCCTGAACTCTGGCTCCCAGGCCAGGGCAGCACTCAGATGACACCATCCCATTCTCCTTCCTGAAGGTGAGCCTGATGCTCCGCAAGTTCAAGTCTCCGGGCCAGAGCCTGGCAGTTCTCTGACAGTTTGCGCACACTGGATGCCATCCTGGTTTGAATTTCTGCAGATTCCTTATTGGACTCTGAGTCGTGGCACTCGGATGTCGAGTGTGACTCGACACGGTTAGCAGTAGAATAAAGGAATCGAAAAAAGCAAGCGAGTGCAAAGGGTTAATTCTCTTGTTGGGAACAACTGTTGGTGCAACTAGGGTACCGCCGGAGTTCCCTCTGGGCGGCAGGCATCCCTGTAACGTGCCAGGTGAACGAGTTATCGACTCCGGGGTCAGCCGAGACATTTAGGACATTTAGACTGAAACCTGGGTTGCAGGCACAGGCCGAGGGAACAGTCATGGGGGGTCATGGGGCAGGGAGAGGCAGAGCCACTCTGGGCATCCTGTGATGGGAGGGAACATGTTGGGGGAGGATCCTGCAGGTTCACCCCCTTTAACACTCTTGGCAAGAGTTTCATGCTCACAAGCACTGAGGCAGGGCCTCCCCCGCTCCAGGGCATCTGTGATCACCTTTGTGAATGGAGTGGCTGGTGGGCAGTCCCTGACCATGGCCAAAGGGACCCTGAGCCCCAGCTGTCGGTGGACACAGGTGGAAGGGAGCCCGTGAGCCATCCTAACCACTGGGCAATGCCACACAAGGTAAAGCCAAGGGGTGAGACCACCCTTATTAAAATGTCTCATTTGCCCTGGCCGGTGTGTCCCAGGGGTTAGAGCATCGGCCCAAGCACATACCTGTGTCGCAGGTTCCACCCCTGAATACGGAGGCAACCAATTGATGTGTCTCTCTCACATTGATGTTTCTCTCTCTATCACTCTCTCTCTCTCTCTCCCTCGCTCTCGCTCTCTCCCTCCCCCTCTATCCCTCCCTTTCACTCTCTCTGAAAATCAATGGAAAACATATCTTCAGATGAGGATTAACCAAATATAAATAATAAAAGACTCATTTAACCCCAAACAGCTGGAGGAGTGTTGCCCTTGGTACAGAACATTAATGGGTGCGAACGTTCTTTCCCACTCGGAGCCCGGGAACCCAGCCTGCCTCCGGTGCCACGCTTCGCCCTGTGCTGCCAGCCGCCCCCCCGGAGCTGGGCAGCGCAGACCTGGAGCTCCCAGTGGGCTGGCTGCTGGGATGGGAAGGGTTTGAGTTTGTGTGCAGAAGAGTCAGGCCTTAGGGCGAACAAGGGAGGCAAGAGTGGAGTTCCGCAGAAATCCATGCCCCTCAGTCACGGCGAGGGGAAGCCCAGCCCACCGTCACCAAGCCCCTCCAGGCTGCAGACGCGCCCTGTGCTGAATGGGGGCACCGGGGCTGCGTGGGGTCTCTTTTCACAGCCAGACAGACAGCCCAGAGCTTAACACCGGGCCACTCTGGAACACGGGCCCTAAACTTGACGTTTCGTGCGACTCCACACTTGGCGGGGACCATCAACCTGCGGCTTTGGCAGAGGTGCGCAGGGTGGATGGAGACCACGGAGGGCAGCTCGCTGGCCACGGCCCTCCTCCGCAGGCACGGGGTGTAGACATGGGCCCCCAGGCCGCCCTCTCACGCTTCCTCAGCGCCGCGCTGCACTGGCCTCCTTCCGCCAGCCCAAGGCTGTGACCTGGGTACAGCAGCGACTGCCGGGCTCCTGTAGCTGGTGCCCCAGCCCAGGTGCCTGTGGTCACAAGCCTCAGCCACTCCTCCTGGGGTTTTCTTTGTGGGAGCTGCTGCAGTGCCTCCGAAAGGAATTCCCAGCATTCCAAAGGCCTCGCCAGGCCGTCACCCAGGCAGGACCTCAGAGCAGAGGGGCCCCTTTACAGACAAATGCGTTTGTCTGGCCCAGAATCGCTGGAGAGGGAGGCTGGGACTGGCTTTGGGAGGAGCCTCTAAGGGGCTGGCAGTCGGGAGGAGGGGCGCCGTGAAGCCTGCAGCAGCGCTGGGACCCCAGCCTGGTAGCTGAAGCCAGGGCCAGGCCAGGGAAGGCGCACAGGGAGCGAAGCCGCGGAGAAGGGAGCGGTCTTGCCCCACGTGCACAGACAGTGGTGCCTGAAGGAGCCAGCAGCTCCAGCTTGATTCTTACTCAGCCAGAGCGCAGGCTGCCGCTGCCATCGGACAGCCAGGCCGCGTGCAGGGCTGTGGAGTGTGAGCGGGCATCTCCAGGAGGCGAGCACACACTCAGCCCCTGATGCCTCAGGAAGAACGTTCGCTAAAAGAGGGGGGACACAGGAGAGTGTGGGGGAGAGAGAACCCCACGGCTCATTATCAAACTCGAGGGCAGGGGCCAGCTCACTGACCCGTCACCTACAAGCAGTCCCCGGGCCAAGGAGGCCTGCGCGGGCGGGGTGCCAGGGACCGCGGGGTCCGCTCCACCCCGCAGCCCGGCCTTTTGGGAACAGCATGTTATACCATATACGGGTGCAGAGTGAATTGAAACGCAAGACGTATGTGAACGCTTTTCCTTATAAACATAACGGGAACTTTCCTCATCATTTATACCGAATAGAAATGGCCAGCTTCCTCCTTGAGCAAACTCGTTTAAATGAACAATTTTATTAAGAAAGTAATTCCAGTCCCCCCAAATAATTCTCAATAAGAAGCGAAAGCCCCAGCCGCCTCCCCTCGCCCACTCCCGAGGAGCGTACAGGCTATGCTTTATATGCTCCTAAAACGTCCCGTGAATACAGGTCAGCACATATGTCATCAAACATCGAGTCCCCCGTCTCCCACCAGTGGGGGTGCGAACATAGGCGTCATCTTGTTTTCACAAAACTTCGCTCATTTGTCGAAGTAGCACAGCCATCAGAACTGCGCCTCATCCTTCACCGCGGGCGCCTCCGCTCCGTGCGGGGCTGGGACGGTCTCCAGGGAGCGGCGGGTCCTGTTTCCAGTTCTCCCCGAGGCACCCTCCCGCGAACACACCGCACGCCTGGTGCATACACAGGCGTTTCTAGGAGTGGAACTGCTGTGTCAAAGGGTGTGCCCACTTACACCCCAGGGCCCACCCACATGTGGATGCAAAGGGCCCACCACGCCGTGTGGCCCGTTCCCTCGGACACTGTCACCTTCTCGCCTCCCATAGTCCGATGCGAATGGGGGCAGAGTGTTATCTCCCACTGAAGGGAATGTGGGTACCTGCACACTACTGCTCAACCCCGTAAAATCCTTTTTCTCCATTAACTGCTTGTTCACACAGCTCACTCATAAATCCACGTAACTTCGTTCCACACCCCCAACCCCACTAATTTGAGCTCTTGGTCTTCTCCGCATTGACTTAAGAGCTCCTTATTTATTAAATAAAACTGCCAAACACATCAGAAACATGTTCCCAGGCTGCCACTCTCTCTGGGGAAGGAACTTGGGATGCTTTTGACTGTCGGGAGCTTTCACTTCGTACAAACGGAACGGTCTTTCCTCACGTGGCTTCGGGCACATTCCTTTCTCAGGTAAAACATGTGACTTCGGAGCAATTCTGTGCTTCCAGCAGACCGCTCCAGGCAATGCCCAGAGTCCCGGCCGCGGGCCTGGGTGCTGCAGAACTTGGGGAGCACGGATGGAGAGGGCACCTCACCTGCCCGGCAGAGGTAACTCTTAAACCTTATAGCCAGAAGAATGTACCCGACACAGTTATTCGAAAATGACATACATGACGGCAACGCAGGAACGGCTATTGACCCGCGTGCTTCCCGCCGCGCCTGGGCCCTTCACGTGTGTGAGGGTGACCGAGAGGAGCCGGAAAGGGCAGCCTGCCGCGCGTTTACCTCGCCTGCTCACCACCGAAACCAAGGGGACCTCCCACGGAAATGAACTCAGCGCCTCCCGTGCTCCCGGCTGAGGTGACCTCACACAGCAAAGGCTCTGTCCTGTGGACTGTCGCCCCACACGCTCCCAACGGCGGGTCCACCCACCCCACAGGCAGCAACACGGGGTCTCCCATGACCCCTGGTGTCTCCCAGAATGCCCCCGCCCCTTCTGGAACAGGAAGGAATTGAATTCCATGCAGTAGAACTTTAACGCTAATTCTATTTTCTTATACAGAATCTTCGGGAAATGGTCACCTACTTTATATATACACTAGCGGCCCATTGCAGGAATATTCCTGCAAGAATAGGGCTTCCTGCAGCCTGAGGGAAGCTCCCACCCGTCTCCGCTGCCTCACTCCCTCCTGTCTCCGCTGCCTCGCTCCCACCCGTCTCCGCTGCCTCGCTCCCTCCCTCCTGTCTCCGCTGCCTCGCTCCCACCCGTCTCCACTGCCTCGCTCCCTCCCATCTACTCTGCCCCGCTCCCTCCCTCCCTTCTCTGCTGCCTCGCTCACTCCCTTCTCCCCCGCCCCGCCTGCTTCCCTCTTTTCTCTGCTGCCCCGCTTGCTTACTTCTCTGCAGCTTTGCTCCCTTCTGCAGTGCTTGGCTTCCTTCTCCACTGTCTTCAGTCTTCGCTCTGCGCCTGAATATGCAAGTTAACTGCCATCTTGGTTGGGTTAATTTGCATATCTCTATTGATTGGCTGGTGGGCGTGGCTGGTGGGCGTGGCTTGTGGATGTAGCGGAGTGATAGTTAATTTGCATATTACTCTTTTATTAGATAGGATGGTGACATGCTCAAACCCCATCCCATTTGATAGAGAAAATTCCAGATCCTCCGATCTGGCCAGACAACACGAAGTGAGCATTTCCAGAAGATTCGGAAGCCACACGGCACCTCTCAGACCTAATGGTGTGTTTCCTAAGAATGACCCCTTTTTCCAAGGAAGCTTCCTGTTGCACATGCTATTTCGTACCAGCGAGCCAACAGTTCAAAACACGCCACTCATTTGTTTATTCATACAACACGTATACATGGGAGCACTCATTCATTTATTCATACAACACGTATACCTGGAAGCACTCATTCATTTATTCATACAACACGTGTACATGGGAGCACTCATTCGTTTATTCATACAACACGTATACATGGGAGCACTCATTCGTTTATTCATACAACACGTATACATGGGAGCACTCATTCGTTTATTCATACAACACGTATACATGGGAGCACTCATTTGTTTATTCATACAACACGTATACATGGGAGCACTCATTCGTTTATTCATACAACACGTATACATGGGAGCACTCATTTGTTTATTCATACAACACGTATACATGGGAGCACTCATTCGTTTATTCATACAACACGTATACATGGGAGCACTCATTCGTTTATTCATACAACACGTATACATGGGAGCACTCATTCGTTTATTCATACAACACGTATACATGAGAGCCTTCCTCCAGCTCAGTGTCGGGCTGAACCCCTGAGACAAATCACCTGATGAGTGGAAAGGCTGTGGGAAGAAACTTAATTTCCTGGGAAGTACAGACGCCAGGAGAGAGCTCAAAGGCGGGGCTACCTGACTCCACACCTAGCGCTGGCGTCTGCAAACAAGGAGCACAGGTACCAGTTCCCTCACCACGGTTCTCTCCAGGATCTGTCTGAATATCTACACCCCTTCGTCTCCCGAGGGTTTGAAGCGTGCAGAGTCACTGGGGAGATGGGGATCGGGGAAGAGGGTGCCTGCCGAGTCACTGGAGAGATGGGAATTGGGGAAGAGAGTACCTGCTGTGTCACCGAGGAGATGGGGGATCGGGAAGAGGGTGCCTGCCGCGTCACCGGGGAGATGGGGATCTGGGAAGAGGGTGCCTGCCGCGTCACCGGGGAGATGGGGATCTGGGAAGAGGGTGCCTGCCGCGTCACCGGGGAGATGGGGATCTGGGAAGAGGGTGCCTGCCGCGTCACCGGGGAGATGGGAATCGAGGAAGAGGGTGCCTGCTGTGTCACCGGGGAGATGGGGATCTGGGAAGAGGGTGCCTGCCGCGTCACCGGGGAGATGGGAATCGGGGAAGAGGGTGCCTGCCACGTCACCGGGGAGATGGGAATCGGGGAAGAAGGTGCCTGCCGCATCACTGGGGAGATGGGGATCGGGGAAGAAGGTGCCTGCCGCATCACCCGGGAGATGGGGATCAGGGAAGAGGGTGCCTGCCGCATCACCGGGGAGATGGGGATCGGGGAAGAGGGTGCCTGCCGCGTCACCGGGGAGATGGGGATCGGGGAAGAGGGTGCTGCAGACGAGGCCAGCTGGACGGGCCCGAGAGGGCAGGAGATGAACCTGTTAGGTGCGCACCTGTGATCAGCAGCACGCTGGGTCCCGATTCCAGATAATCCCTCACTTGGGTGGCGGGTGTCGTGGGGGACAGCCCCCTAAAGTCAGGGCCCCAGCACCCGTTACAGAAAGAGCGGCCTCTGTGGGTTTTTAAATAAACATACAGCACATCTGTGGACAGAGCACATACCAAGCCTGCCTGGGGCGCTACCTGCCCCCACCCCACGTCCACACTCTGCTCCCTCTCCAGCCCCACCCGGCCAGCAGGACCACGTCCTACTGGGAGTCCCCTCTGACGGCCCTCGAGAAGGACACATGGTCTTCACTTTCTTTTTACCCTTTGTCAGAAAAATAAGGCGTTTTGAGGCCCTGCTCTCTGAGGTCAGGGGACATACAGGATTTAAAGCAGAAACTTCACACGAGAAAGGGAAGGGACCCTGTGGACTCGCCTCATGGCTACGAGACACAAAATGTGGGGAGTTGGGTTCCTTTAACAGCGTCAAGAGGTTCTCTACATGAGTTTACAAGCAAGGACTTTATTTTTTTCAGTGACCACTGATTTATGACCCACTCAGGACAGTGAATGATGTGACAGGAGCCAATGAAAATACCACCCACTCTGCTGGCGCCGGGCTCCCTGCCAGGGTCCCGGGAAGCACCCGGCAGCCACTGTCTGGTTTCACTCCCACCCGAGCCCAGTGAGCAGCATCCACGGCTGAGGGGCCGACACAGGACCACAGGTGGGGAAAGCCAGGATTGCGTGCCTGTGGGCATCTCCTCCACGTTAGGAGGAGAGGTTGACGATGCTCCGACAAGCTGCTCGGTGGCCCCAGTGTCCCATGTCCCGGAATTCTTCCTCCAGGTCTAGATGTCGCTGCTCAGGCACCTTCATTATCCAGTTTTAGAAATAATGGGTCCCGTGAAAGGTTTGTGGCTCCACTTCAAGGTGGGTTCTGGAAAGGCTGCAGGGACACAGGCAGGTAAGGCGGCCACGCCCCCTGCAGGAGCCGAGGACCCACCCAGGTGCCCGCCCCGCCTGGCCCCGCCGCTCCTGGCTGCATCTCCGCTTTGACTGAGCACATGGTTAGGAAACAGCATGTTATCCTGTGGGCGGCTCGCACCGCAACAGCCCGGAGCCCGGCCTGCGCAGAGGAGCTGCTCAATGCACTCAGCTCCTTTCACCTCCCACGTGGTCGCTCAACATTTCTTCGCTACCAATTAGCCAGGCTGCTGATCAAACCTCCCCCAGCCTCAGCACCATGGGTGGCCGCCTAAGCGAATGGTGACAAGGCGACCACGATTCCCCCCCAGGCGGCACGGCCCACTCCCGCTCGGAAGACGGGCAACATGCAGGACCGGCGGGTACACAGAAACCTGGTCAGACGGGCTTTGCCCGCCCTCAGCCAGAGTTCAGCCCATCTCAGGGAACAACACGCTTGCTTTGCCGCCTGAACCGGCCGAGGAGGAGAGGACTTTCTCTGACTCGTAGGGCCTCAGTGAAGCGTGGCCCCATCGGCCAGGAGCGGCTCCTCGTCCACCTCCAATGTCCCAGGAAATGGCTTTCCTTTTCTTAACCTCTCCCGACGGAATGAGCTTAGGAAATTCAGATCCGTCAGAGTCTATGTGAGAACACCCTTCCTCCTCTTGTTTCACAGGCCGCCCGGGACCCGCTGACCCTAACCCAACACACCCACCAGCTCAGGCGGGGAGAGGGCATGGCTGAGGACATGAGGGCCTGGAGCTGCTGGGCCTTCCCTCAGCCCCGGTAACCCTCGCCACCCCCAGCCCCAGTCCTCCTCCCGCGGCCGTAACGGAAATCCACCTTTCCCTGCCCTGGCTGGTTGCTCAATGGTTAGAGCGTCAACCTGAGGACTGAAGGGTCGAGGGTCTCATTCTCAATCAAGGGCACCTACCTGGGTTGCAGGCTTGAACCCCGGCCCTGGTTGGGTTGCATGCAAGAGGCAACCAATCGATGTGTCTCTTTCACATTGAAGTTTCTCTCTGTTTTTCTCTCTCCCTCTTTCCCTCCCTCCCTTTCACTCTCTCTAAAAATCAAAGGAAAGAATATCATTGGGTGAGGATTAACAACACAAAAAAGAAGAAAAGGAAGCCACCTTCCCCAGGAAGTGCTCCTGCATACCCCGGGACAGAGAATGGTGGTCGGCAAAGAGGTCCAGACCCTTGTGCTGTGACCCAATCTCCCACTGCCTGGCTCGGGCCATTTAGGCACCATCCACTTCTCACGCCCTTGAACGGGAGACAGGAAGCCTGACCGCATGCAGCTGAAGCCAACATGGACTGGTGGGCTTCTGGGGCGAGAACCAGGGTCTGCTGGCTTCCAGCTGCCGTGACCGCCGTCCCAGGGCCGGCTTCTCCTCTGTGCACTGGCTCCGTGCTCCCTGGAAGCACGCCAGACTCCTGCCTGGCACCTGGGCAGACTTTCTTGCCCAGGAATGTGGTTCTGTTGGGGGAGCAGCTGAGGGTTCACAGGGTGACCCATGAGCTGTTCACAGGTGTGACCCGTGAGGTTCACAGGTGTGACTGGGGAGCTGTTCACAGGTGTGACCCCATGAGGTGTTCACAGGTGTGACCCATGAGGTGTTCACAGGGTGACCCATGAGGTGTTCACAGGTGTGACCCCTGAGGTGTTCACAGGGTGACCCATGAGGTGTTCACAGGTGTGACCCCATGAGGTGTTCACAGGTGTGACCCCATGAGGTGTTCACAGGTGTGACTGGGGAGCTGTTCACAGGTGTGACTGGGGAGCAGTTCACAGGTGTGACTGGGGAGCTGTTCACAGGGTGACCCATGAGGTGTTCACAGGTGTGACCCCATGAGGTGTTCACAGGTGTGACTGGGGAGCTGTTCACAGGTGTGACTGGGGAGCAGTTCACAGGTGTGACTGGGGAGCTGTTCACAGGGTGACCCATGAGGTGTTCACAGGGTGACCCCATGAGGTGTTCACAGGTGTGACCCCTGAGGTGTTCACAGGGTGACCCATGAGGTGTTCACAGGTGTGACCCCATGAGGTGTTCACAGGTGTGACCCCATGAGGTGTTCACAGGTGTGACTGGGGAGCTGTTCACAGGTGTGACTGGGGAGCAGTTCACAGGTGTGACTGGGGAGCTGTTCACAGGGTGACCCATGAGGTGTTCACAGGTGTGACCCCATGAGGTGTTCACAGGTGTGACTGGGGAGCTGTTCACAGGTGTGACTGGGGAGCAGTTCACAGGTGTGACTGGGGAGCTGTTCACAGGGTGACCCATGAGGTGTTCACAGGTGTGACCCCATGAGGTGTTCACAGGTGTGACTGGGGAGCTGTTCACAGGTGTGACTTGTGAGGTTCATAGGGTGACCCGTGAGGTGGTCACACTTGTGACCCATGAGGTAGTCACAGGTGTGACTTGTGAGTGGGTGAGCTGTGGTTCTGGGTCTCCCTGGAAACCAGACAGGACCCTCAGCTGGTTCTGCGGTTACAATCATACACTGTAAGGAATCCACCACCACCCTGGGCCCATCCTGCTACTACACCGTCAGCACTACCGTCCGTGTGTCTGTGCGATCACTGCTGTGGGCAGGGGGACCATGGGATGGAGGACACGGCCTGTTGTCGGGCTCCAGCTCCCAGAGCCGCTGGGGGGAGACAGGAGCACGGGGAGAAGCCACTGGGAGGGAGAGGCCCCGGGGGTGCTGTCGGGCCCGGCTGTGCGCCCACCGCTGCCCGGCGGCTGCACGTCCTGCACGTGCCCGCCCACACTCCGGTTCTGCTGCAGAAGATCTACATCTGGAATCACCGAGACAAAATGCACAACCATTTCTCCGGCTCTCCACCTATTTTGCAAATTTCGTTTGCATCTCAAGTCACATTTCTTGATGTGGAAACGCCAACTCAACGTATCTTGCTCAGCATAAAAAACACCATTTAAAGGCCCCCCGTCCCCCCGTTTACCTGGCAGGACGAAAGCAGCAGCACACGTGTTCAGGCCCTTCCTGGGGACAGAGGAGCTGACACGCTCCGTGTGGTGACTCCCTGCTGCTCTGTGGCTTCTCCTCTGCTTCCCGCACGTCCTCACACTTAAAGGTGAGAAATGCTCCGGCACATTTGTCACAGCTGTTTTTCCCAATCTGTTAGCCTTTTCAATGTGAAAATGTTTTAATAACAGTTTTTTTTTTTTTTAAATTTATTGTTTGAGACCCAGCCAACTTTTCCTTCCTGGCTTCACCTCAGCCTTTTTGTTTAATGAGTCTTTCCTGCCCCGTTTGGAGTTCTGATAAACACTCACCCCACCTGGCTGGCAGGTGAACTCGCCCCACGGGAGTGAAGAGCCCTGACAGGCTGGTGACATGGGACCTCATCCATCACCCTGGCCCCGCCGGCTCGAGGCTGAGCCATCCTGCAGGTGGTGATAGGGGACCTCGCCCATCACCCTGGCGCCGTCGGCTCGAGGCTGAGGCATCCTGTAGGTGGTCCTCTGTGGCACAGTCTGGGGTTCAGAGGTGGGCAGGTGACTTTGCTGTCTGATTGGCATGAGCCTCGGGGTCTTTGCAGGGCTGCCCTGCAGGGGCCAGAGGAGCCCAGAGGCTGGCCAAGAGGCGGGAGGCAGAGCAGAGGCTCAGGTCAGCACGCTAACTCCACCCACGCTGAGCGAGCCCCTGCCTCAGCCAAGACTGCTTCTTTGTGCTGGACTGTTACAAGCTGGTTTGCAGAGAGCCATCCCCAACCCCTAGGTCCCCTGGCCATGCTCGCTGGGACTCAATCCCGTGGACCTTTACTGGGCTTTGTTCTGCTCACTGCTGTGTCCGGGGTAGGCACATGGTAAGTTTCAAGAAATACTGGTTGAATGAATGAGCAAAGAGCCTACAAATGAATGCTTCTGCTGTTCACATCTCCTCCTAAATGTTATAACGAAGGTCATGTGTTTCCTTCCAACGGCAGTGTGAAAGATAATGGCCAATCTGGGCAATGGTTCTGGAAGTTTTATGATCTACAATCATTTCCCTTCCTTTTTTTCTATGTTTTTATCTCTTTTTTTTTTTTTTGCCTCCAAATTGCTCTTTTCACAACAGCCCATCACCCCTACAAAAGCCTCCTTAAGTAAACATTCAGAGGCGGAGAGTGGTACCCAGGGAGGGGGAGCCCCCATTCAGTAGGTTCCTGACGCTGCAGGCTGATGCTGCACCTGAACTCCAAGTGTGGGGAGCCCCACTAGCCCCACCGCCCCAACACTCAGACGAGAGACCTGAGGACCCCGCTCCACAGAGCTTACAGGACCCTCTGGGCCGCAGGTGGCCCTGCAGGGCCGGCCCAGGGCATGTGACCCTCGTGGCCACACTAGCCCCCGAGTTCAGAAGGGCCTGTTCTTGGCTCTACACTCTGCTGCCACCGTCTTGAACCTCTTCCTCATTCTGGAACGAGAGCCGCATATTTTCAGGCTGCACCAGGCCCGCAATCTGCAGCAGGTCCTGCCCCCGCCAGAGCTGTCCGGGTGGGACCGCCGGGGCGCTCACCTGCTGGGGCCCAGGGCCAGCTCCTGCTCCTGCGAGCTGCCAGCTGTCCCCACGGCCGCCTCTGTCAGGCCTGCACCGCCGCAGGTGTGGGAGGGGGCTATTCACGAACTGAGACCTCCTGGCAGCAAAGTGTAGCCTCCAGAAGCCGCAGTGCCCAGCCTCGCCACCTGCCGTTGTCAAGCTCGCCTTCAAGGCAAGGCCTCCGGGCGCCGCCCAGACAGTCCACAGGAGCAATTGAGGACCACACTCTGGATAACTGAGCGCTCTACTCGTTTTGTCTGGATTGTGCCTAAGCCCGGCCTCGCGCGCCTCCCAGCCCCCAGCACAGGCAACTGCCCCCCTACAATCGGCAGCTGCCTCAGCAGGGAGGTCCCAGAGACACAGGCACGTCCGGCTGTTCCCAATGTGCAGGTGGACGGAGACGGTCTGCACAGCTTCTGTGCACAACACAGCACAACGCAGGGTGTCACGGACTTCGCTGCTCCCCGCCACCCCCCACAGAGGACGCATGTGCCACGAATTCAATTCGCACAAAACCATTTCCACCACCCACCCGTGGCTCCAGGCGGCTGTGTGACAGCCTGGCTGAGTGTGCGACGGCACACAGTATTTAATGAGGCAGAGCTCTCGGCACGGCCCTTCGAAAACACACCACCCCTGGCCTGTCCAACCTGCGTGAAAACAGGCGACAAACTTAAAACCAAGAGGCTCACGTGGAACCAAAGGGAAGATGCGAGAGGCATCTACATCCTCCCCCGCCCCCGGGCCTGACGCTCAGCCCTGACACACGCCACCGCTTCCAACTTGCATTGTACTTAGAAAATTCTGGATCACGACCGTGAAGAGAGCTGGGCTCTGCAGGGCACTGCAGCATCTCGCCCGGGCCAGTCAGGGCCAGGTGACATCACTGTCCTGGCACCACCAGAAAAACCCACATGCCTGTGGCATGGCCGGGACACGGAGAGCATGGGGTGTCCACAGAGAGGAGCACTCTGCAGCAACGCCGGGGGGGGGGGGGCGCTGTGCCCGTGCCAGCCACACCTGGGTGCTCCCGGTGCTGCGCCGAAGACGCCAGATGCGAGAGCGCAGGCGCTGCGTGAGTCCGCTGACCTGAGGTTCATGGTGAGACGAAGAGGTGCAGAGCAGGCCCCGTGGGCAGGGGCGACTGCTGGGAGGGTCCGGAGGGGGCTCCACGCTGCCCCGGGTCCGGCTGGGCTGGACACGGCCTGCCTACTGCCTGCTCATGACCTGCATGCCTTTTCTTTGCAAATAGTTATATGTCGACCAAAAAATTAAAAAAAAAATGATGGCATCGCAGCAGCACAGCAAACCACGGCATCCCGCAGAAGAAACGGAAGTTCCGAAGGAAGTTAGCATGTTGCCATGATGTTTCCAAGTGACTTGTGAGTCAAGGTTCACCATAACCATCCCTCCCAGTGCCCTCTGCAGCTCTTAAAACCAGCCGATGACAGTGACGCCCTCAGCAGCTAGGAAGACGAGACAGAACATGTCAAACTTCCCAGGAGAGACCACCGGGAAGTGTCTGGGACTCGGAGCTGTGGGTGGGATGGCCGGGCTGAAAACCACGAAGAGGCCAGGGGGAGAAGCCATTAGGTTGTGAAGTTCAAGAGTGAGTACGGGGAGAGGATCTAGCATCCCTATCGGACCCAGCACGGCCACGTGTCCACGCTGGAAGCTGCCGTCGGCTTGAGCTCTGAACGCCCACACATCCCCTGGTGAGGCGTTTGCCGAATCCATCTGGGAGGAGGAGGCGTCCTCACCTATTTATCCCTGTCGTCCTAACAAGTGGAAGTGACAAGTGCCAGGCGAGACAGCCGCTCTCATCTTGCAGCGACACCAGCCGCTTCAGGGCACGTGAGCAATGAGCCGACATTCTGAGGCTGCAAAGCCATGTCAGCATGGGGGCTCGGCCTAAAGGGGGCAAGGGAGCCTGAAGGAATTGCAGGGTTTATTTCTACCCTCTCAGGCACTGGCGTGGGGACTTGGGGTGACGTGAGGACCCAGCAGCAGCGGCTGGGAGTTTGTGGCAGTGGCACGCTCAGACCCAGACTGGCCCTCTGACTCGGAATCACACTGTATGAGGTTCTGCTGTCACCTGTGAACATTACGTTTGAGAACCCTGAAGAAGGTGAGGTTGTAGCATCAGACGTCAGAGTTACACCCAAACCCTGCAGCCGTTTGTGAATATAATGCTTCTCCTCTCCTCCTGGGATAAAAGGGTGGGGGACTACAAAATGAAAAGACAAGTTTACATGCAAAACATGCAATATTTACTCACACGATGCATGCTCAGGGGCTCAGGCTCAATATCAGATGCTGCTCGGAAACACAGACATACAACACACAACACAAGGAAATACACAACACACAGGCAATATAACAAACACACGTGCACATCTCTCTCTCTCTCTCTCTCTCTCTCACACACACACACACACACACACACACACACACGGGCCTCCTGCCCTCCAGGAGCCCACGACAGAGGAGACAATGGTGAGAAGCAGGTATAAGATAAAATGACAAGAAAGCCAAGCGTCAGAAGGATTACAGTGGCGACCACTGAACGGCTCGATCGCCGCCTGGGGAATGACCACTCTCCCCGGAGAAGGACTGAGCGGCTCCCTATCCGCCACCCGCCTAAGAAAGGGGTTTGCTGGGTTCCGGGAAAGAAGAGAAATGCGCTGAGGGTGGCGTGGGCTGCTGGGGTTCCGCGGCCGCTGGAACTCACTCCACGGCACACAGCCGCACACTTACCACCTTTAGTTCCAGAGGTCAGAGTCTGACCCGGCTCCTGGGGCTGCGGTCAAGGTGAGGGCGGGGCGTGTCCTTCCAGAGGCTCCGGGGAGAAGCTGCTTCCTCCGCTTCAGCCTCTGGAGGTGCCGTGCTCACCGGACTGCAACCTCTGCTCCCAAGCGCACACCTGTCTCCTACTCACATTCACCAGCGCCCCCTTCCGGGGCCCTGGGGATCGTGTGGGCCGCCAGGGTCACCTCCCCGCTCGGTGTCCTCCCGAGTCACATCTGCAATGCCCCTCTGCCACATAAGATGATGTATTCTGGGGACCAGCATGTGGACATGGTCAGCGGCCACCACACAGTCTCACACACGGGTCCCAAGTGGGGTGCACAGGACATGGTAAGGGGCACCTGCCTCGGGGTGCCAGGGGGTCGGTTAATACAGCGAAGGTTACCTAGCCCTGCCCCACCTCCATCAGAACCTTCGGAGCAGGAGGGCGGGACCCTCCGTTCTTGGGAGGAGAGCTCACAAGAGACCTGACATGCAGATCAAGGGTAGACACGCACAAGACGCCTCTCCGCGTCTGGTGTTTAACCTGCAGCCAGACGTCAAGCTGGCTCACCGGTCTGGCTGCTGTTATTCTGGGAGACCTGACTGCAAAGTCTGAAAGGTGCACCCTGAACCGGCAGACAGCAAGCACATCTGCTGTCAGTGACGAGCAGGCGGGACCGCACGTGCAGGTACAGGCAAGGGGCTGGGGCGGTCCGTGCGGCTCCCGGACTGAAGCCCACCTGCGGCCAGCGGCTGGGATGGCTCCCGCGGGTCAGCTGCCCGGCTGTGGCAGCCTGTCACCTCCCCCCGGCAGAGGGGCACTGTTTGGGGTGGTTTCCTACTCTTGTCAATTGGATCTGAGAAATCAGGCTAACCTTCTCTTCCCTCCGCACTGCCCTCTAAGTACCTGAGTTTAATTACACCTCAGTCCACCTGCCCACGGTCCGGGACACTTCCAATGGGGCGGCAGCCACGGAAGACAGCGTGCACGCGCGTGTTATTTCCAAACCCCCGGCTGCTAATGAAATCCCAAACATTCCGATTTTAATTGAACTAGATAAAGATTAAGAAGCTTAGCAGCAGCTGGCATTACGAATTAGCTCTCAGCGAGTTTTATGTTGCACTAAATCACTGCTTTTGTGATCGTCCTAAATTGTCTTTATCTTGCTAACACAGAGATGTTCTCCGCCGGCACCGGCTTCCCGGGTCCCACCGCCGGAAACAGTTTGATGTGTGCAGTCTTAATAGCCATTTTAATAATATTGTGATCTATACATATGATGTATATTCAATAAATTCTTAACACTAATTAGAAAAAGAAGTCGAGGCCTTTTCATGACCGTTTTGGAGAGGAGCGGACTGCGGAGACGCAGCCCTGGGAAGAGCTGAAGGCGGCGGCAGGACAGCAGCAACGCCCAGCCAGGCACCAGGGAGCCGTGAACTGAGGAGCCAGGTCTGCCCCGGGCGCCCCAGGCACGGACCTGAGCAGCAGCCCCGCCTAAATTGCACCTTCCTGCGTTTCCAGATGTTGCCGGCGTCGGCCTCCCACGTGGGATGGTCCATTACTGCAAGCATGTCCACGCGGGTGCCCTTGACCCGTGCCCAGCCCAACTTCCCCTCAACTCCCCACGGCAGAGGGCCCAGACGCCTTTCTGGAGTGACTCCTGAGACAGATGGGCTCGGCTTTGCTCCTTCGCTTTCTAGGGCCACAGCTAGTAAGCCGAGACCTCCCTGTCTGTGCAGGGGCTGGCAGCAGGTGAGACACCACGCACGGCCCATGGCACAGACGGCCCTGGCTTCCTCCTCACGGCGGACACCTGGGGAGGGTGATGGGGTTGAGAGTCTGTGCTTCCCAGTGGCTCCTAGAGCAGGTGGGAGGGTCCTGCCATCGGTGAGCATGCAGGCAGGGGCGTCACTGCAGCCTGAAATGGTCTACACTGAAGGACCCCGGGCGGGGCCACTGCCCTGGGCTCCTGCCCTCCAGGTGGCCACCAGGGAGCCAGTGCCTTTCCACCACAGGAAATGGAGCCCTGGAGGGGGAGCCGGCGGCCCGCCCCTTTAGGGGCCCGTGGTTGGGAGGAGGGCCGCCGAGAGCCCAGGGCCTGGGTGGGAGCTGGGCGGTCTCCCATCACTGTGGAGAGAACACACAGGGGCCCAGCCCAGCCTGGGCTCTTGGCGGGGGGGTGGGGAAGGGTCGTGCTGAGGCTGCAGGTGCCGATAGGAGGCCTGGGCCCACACCTGCAGCACCCACAGCACCTGCAGCACCTACAGCACCTACAGCACCTACAGCACCTACAGCACCACAGCACCTACAGCACCTACAGCACCACAGCACCTACAGCCCCTACAGCACCTACAGCACCACAGCACCTACAGCACCTACAGCACCACAGCACCTACAGCCCCTACAGCACCTACAGCACCACAGCACCTACAGCACCTACAGCACCACAGCACCTACAGCACCACAGCACCTACAGCACCTACAGCACCTACAGCACCACAGCACCTACAGCACCTGCAGCACCTACAGCATCTACAGCCCCTACAGCACCTGCAGCACCTACAGCACCTGCAGCACCTACAGCACCTACAGCACCTACAGCACCTACAGCACCTACAGCACCCGCAGCACCTACAGCCCCTACAGCATCTACAGCACCTACAGCACCTACAGCACCCGCAGCACCTACAGCACCTACAGCACCCGCAGCACCCACAGCACCTACAGCCCCTACAGCCCCTACAGCACCTACAGCACCTGCAGCCCCTAGAGCATCTACAGCACCTACAGCACCTACAGCACCTATAGCACCTACAGCCCCTACAGCACCTACAGCACCTACAGCACCTGCAGCACCTGCAGCACCTACAGCACCTGCAGCACCTACAGCATCTACAGCCCCTACAGCACCTGCAGCACCTACAGCACCTGCAGCACCTACAGCATCTACAGCACCTACAGCACCTACAGCACCCGCAGCACCTACAGCCCCTACATCATCTACAGCACCTACAGCACCTACAGCACCCGCAGCACCCACAGCACCTACAGCATCTACAGCACCTGCAGCACCTACAGCATCTACAGCACCTACAGCCCCTACAGCCCCTACAGCACCTGCAGCACCTACAGCACCTGCAGCACCTACAGCATCTACAGCACCTACAGCACCTACAGCACCTGCAGCACCCGCAGCACCTACAGCACCTACAGCCCCTACAGCATCTATAGCACCTACAGCCCCTACAGCCCCTACAGCATCTACAGCAACTGCAGCACCTACAGCACCTACAGCATCTACAGCACCTACAGCCCCTACAGCCCCTACAGCACCTACAGCACCCGCAGCACCTACAGCACCTACAGCATCTGCAGCACCTGCAGCACCTACAGCACCTGCAGCATCTACAGCACCTACAGCACCTACAGCACCTGCAGCACCTACAGCACCTGCAGCACCTACAGCACCTGCAGCCCCTACAGCATCTACAGCACCTACAGCCCCTACAGCACCTACAGCACCTACAGCACCTACAGCATCTACAGCACCTGCAGCACCTACAGCACCTACAGCATCTACAGCACCTACAGCCCCTACAGCCCCTACAGCACCTACAGCACCTACAGCACCCGCAGCACCTACAGCACCTACAGTATCTATAGCACCTGCAGCACCTACAGCACCTGCAGCACCTACAGCACCTGCAGCATCTACAGCACCTACAGCACCTACAGCACCACAGCACCTACAGCACCTACAGCACCTACAGCACCACAGCACCTACAGCACCTACAGCACCTGCAGCACCTACAGCACCTGCAGCACCTACAGCACCCGCAGCACCTACAGCACCTACAGCATCTACAGCAGCTGCAGCACAGCCCTGAAGCCCCTCTCCTCCTGGAACTCCCTCCCCCCGCCTGGGCTTCTTCCTGGAACACACCTTTGCACCTGCTGTTCCCTCTGCCCGGAAACCGTCTCCTCAGATGCTCCTGTGTGTGGCTGCCTCTCCTCTCTAGTCAGGTGTCCCCTTCGTGTTGCTTCACCTGCCAGGTGCCCCTGCCTCGGACTGCACCCTGTTTTCTGCTTTGTATCACCAGCATCCCCCTTGGAGTCTGGCTGATTCATGGCCAGTCTGCTCTGCCCTGGCCCGTGGACCCGTTCAGGCGCAATCGTCAGTGCCTGGGAAGCCATGCTTGCTTGTTGAATGAATAAACACACACATGCTCCCCTTTAAAATCGTTTTCATAACGTCCTTTTATAAAGCTGGTCCCCAACCCAGGCACCCTGCTGCAAGCGTCCCCACCAGGAAGCGCCTGGCCGACGCCTGGGCCTCTCACACGTGGGCAGGTTGCTGTTGGGGCTTTGGGCCTCGTGCCTGCCTGCACAGAGTGGTTCGTGAACCCCCCACAGGACCAGGTGCAGGGACAGGATCGGACACAGAGCCACAGTGTCTGAGTCCTCACATCAACCAGGATCCCTAGTGAGGACGCTGCCCCGCAGCACAGCGGCGGGGACTGAACTCGCCGCCCCAGGTTCTCTGGAGAAAGTGCCTCTGGGAGTCCCTGACAAGGGAAGTGACCCCCACACAGACCGAACCAGAAAGTTCGCCACATTTTCCTTCTTGGCTTCTCAACTGCGCTGCCCCTGCGCGCATGTGAGTCCTGGGCTTCTGCGACAAAGAGCCTCAAGCGGGGGGCTGAGAGCAGCAGGACTTTACCTCGCAGATCTGCAAGCCGAAGGCAGCGGGATCGGGGCCCAGGGTCTTGCTCCCTCTGCAACCTGCTGGGGGACCCTCCCGCCTCCCCAGGCCAGCCTTGTCCTGGTTTGCAGACGCAGGGTTCCCACTGCCACCTTCCCCTGCAGGCCCTGCCCAGTGCTGGGGAAGGGTCTCCTCCCTCCCTATCAGGACACAGTTCACGGACATAGGGCCCCTCAGGTAGCGGGGCCTCATCTTAACCTGATTAAAATGACAAAGGCCCTTTCCCCCCAAATAAGCTACACTTCAGGACTTCAGCATCTCTTGTGCGGACACACTCAACCCACAGCACTCGCTGATATTCTTATTTAAAATTCTGCCACGGGGCTACAAACGTCCCTACTTGCAGAAACCACTGTCCGTTCAGAGCGAGCCTCGGCCCGAGTCCACGGCCGCTGCACACACTCCGCCACCGCGAGGGGCTGAGCAGCCACTGCGTCCAGACCCTTAGCCCACGACGTGGGAGTTATGGTTTCTAGTACGTGCTCTTTTTAATTATTTTTTAACTCTTTTAGGCAAGAGAAAGGGTGGTGACGAGAGCAGAATGAGAGCCCTGTGGCTGGGAGAGGCTCGGGGTGCCTGTGGGAAACTGTGTTGATTTTCAAAGAAGCCGACAGCGAGACCCCAGGCCCGGCCCTCAGAAGACAAATGCAGACGGTGTGGCATCATTCCACGTCCACGGGGCTGACCAGGACCTGGCTGATGAGAATGTCCCGGAAATACAACCCCGGAGAGTGGCGTGGGGTTCTGAGAGGAAGAGGCCAGGGAGAAGCGAGGAAGCCTGGGCCAGGCTGCAACTCCTCGGTTCTCGGGGGGACCTGATTGTCCGGGACAACTGATCAGCACAGACAACAGCATCAACCCAGCGGCTCCCTGCACACGCGCGGCTTCCCTGCTCGGCCCGGCCTCCCGCCAGGACGCAGGCCCGCAGTGCCCAGGACCGAGACACTCGCTGGTGTCCAAGGTCAGGTGGCTCCAAACCCAAGCCAGGAGCCAGCCCCCAGAAGGCCCCCGACACCAAGGCCCCCCCCTCCACGCCCCCGACACGTTACTGAAATCACCACACAGAAGCAGCCTTCTGGTGCCCAAGAAGGCTTGGGACTCCTGGGCGGGTGGCCCTTAAGTGGGATAATGCACCCCAACCCGGCCCGACACCCCCAAACCCAGAAGAAGGTAAGGGATGCAATGCAGACACCACCACTGCCAGGAGGAGCGTCCAGGTTGCCATGCCAACCACAGTTGCATTTGCCTGATCTCCCCACAGACCCATGAAGTGGTGCCAAGGGCGAGGGCATATGAGATGAAAGGAACACACTGAAACAATGCAAACCCGGTGAAGGGTTTGACACGCACTCATGTCTCCATCACACGAGACAGAGGGAATGGAAAACATGCCTTAGCGGTGAGGAGGGCAGACACGTTTCTTCAGGTATGGGCAGTGCTTGCTGCGCACGAGGCTGTCCCTGGTGCTCGGAGAACAGCGACCGAGGCCCGGTCCCGGCCCTCACGGAGCTGGCCTGGTGTGGGCCGCACGTGCTCCATGACACGGAAAGCCACGCTCTGCACGGGCCTCCGCCATGGTGACAAGGCCCCGCCATGGTACTGCTGTTCACCGGCTGCAGGTGTGCTCACACCACAAGGCCAGGGCTGGCCCCTGTCGCTACTGGGGACCCACCATACGCCGCAGGGGGTGAGAGCTGCTCCACCAAGGCTCAGGTGGGCTCCCCACTCCTGCTACTCATCCCAGCCCCCAAGTCCTGCCAGCCACACCTGAAGCCCCAGAAAAGTCTTCTGGGTAACAGCCATTATGAAGACACTCAAATTATACCTCGCTCCCTCCCTCCATCGGACCCACCAATCCACCCATCCTCCTACCTCCCATTCCATCCATCCATCCTCCCTCCATCTATGCATCCGTCATCCACCCGTCATCCATCACTCTTCCTTCTACCTACCTTGGCCTGAAATTGTTCCCACAGGTTACGTCCTGTTTCATACACTGTCACCACGCAAGCCTCTGATGCCCTTTTTATGCGAAAGCAGAGGCTGTTCTGGCCCTGGCATCCTCTCCAGGCACTCTGCCTCCCAACACCTGAGGTCCAGCCCCTCCCAGTGTGGCCAGCTGCCAGACTCCTGGCCCTTCCTGTGGGAGCACCGGCTGCCCTGAGCGCGGAGAGGGCCGCAGGGGCGGAGGCTAAGCCCAGGCTCCCTCCAGCTGGTCACTGACCCGTGCGCCTCCATGTCCACATCATGGAGTGGGGTCCACCCCTCCGGCTGCTGGCACCGCACCACGTGGAGGAAGTGAGCAGGCAGCCCCTAGCACGCTGCTGGGCCCGCACAGGCCACCACTGGGACCGGACAAGGCCCGTCAAGCAGGGCCGGCGTGGAGGAGCCGCCCCTTCTCCACGGTCCCCCGTCACCCCAGAAACCCCCACAGGAGTGGCTCCGATTTTTCCACTTGGCCTGGGAGCCCAGCAACGGCTACTTCTGAAGGAGAGCGTTCCGGAACCTCTCGCCCGTGGTCAGCACTGGAGAGGACGTCCTGACTTTGGGCCGTCTGCCTTCCAGCAGCACCCGTGGGAGCCCTTTCCCGGGAGCCCGCTTTCTCCCCAGGAGCCCAGTCTGTGATTTTTGCCTCGGCGCACGGTGGTTCCAGGACCGCTGACCACCCCTGAACCCCAACAAACACAAGCTGAAGTGCTTCTGTGACTGCCCGTCGCCCGCATCCTCCTGGAGCCGCCAGCAGCGTCCACACAGGGCGGAGGCTCCAGCCGCAGGCGCCCATCTGCGCGCGGTCTGCGGCGGCCGCTGCTCTCCTCCTGCAGCAGCACTGCGTGCGGCCTGGGCCATGGGGACCGCAGCTCTGGCCTGCCAGCCGCCACCGGGGCAGCAGGGCCTGCGGACGAGCAGGCTCAGTAGTTAGGAACTGCTGTGTCCACTGGGAAGACGGTGCCATTAGCAGGGTCCCCAGCCTGCCCGCCCTTCCCACCCCCGCCCCGCAGGTCACCCTGGTCACCCCCAGCCCACGGCCTCAAATGCCAGTGGGCAGGAAAATTGGGTTGTCAGTTAAGAGTGACAATGATGATTTTTCAGCTAAAATAGTTTCCACGGTTCAACGTTAGGGGCCTGAACGGAACCCAGGGAAATCCCATTTTTATGGACGGCCAAGAGGCATGGCCGTCCCAGGCGAGCGGGGATTTCTGGGACCATGTAACCCGAGAGCTCCGCTGAGGAGTACACCCAGGAAAGGGAATCAGGACGTGCCCGGCCAGCAGCTTCCGTCGCCAGGTGGACCCGGGGAGATGAACCGCCTCAAAGCTGATCACTGTCCTTCCCAATCCCACTGGCTGGAATTTTCTTCCATTCTGTGGAACTCAATATCACAGGAAAAATCTAGCCCCCGCCCTGGCTGGTGTTGCTCAGTGGTTAGAGTGTCTTCCTGTGCACCAGAGAGTCGCGGGTTCAATTCCCAATCAAGGGCATGTGCCTGGGTTGTGGGTTGGCTCCCTGCCCGTCTATCTCATCGATATTTCTCTCTTTCTCTGTCCCCCTCCTCCCCTCCCTTCTACTCTCTTTGAAAAGCAATGGGAAAAAAATCCGCAGGTGAGGATAAAGAAAGAAATCTGGCCCCCAAACGACCTCTCACCCTAGCTGGAGGTGCGGTGACCGAGCCGCCCCTGGGCTCCCCGGTGGCACATGCGCGTGGCTCTCCGGTGGCAGCGCCATGCTGGGTGATGAGGCAGCACGCTGGCATCTGGGTTTCACGTTGGTGCAGTAATCCTTTCATTTCCTTATCGGGGTGAGCAGAGCAAGCAGGAGGCGAGGAGCCGGTTCGTGCATAGCTCCAGACTTTCGGCTGCAGATCATTAAATTGAGAACTGAAGACACTATCCATCAGTGCTTAATCGTGTTTCACTTCCTTTATCTTCCCTTATTACAGCCGCGCGCCCAGCAGAAGACGCTGGCGGCAGGTTGCAGGGCCGGGCGGGCCTCTGCGCTCCCCGAGTCCTGGGTTCTTCGGCCTCCTCCTTGAGGCCTCTCAGTCCCGGGGACAGCTGCCTACTGCGTGCCCTCGGCCTCTGACCCTTGTGCCTGATCCTGCACTTCTGAGGCCACTGTGATTGTCCAGCACCCCTGGTTTAAGGCCCAGCCTGCCTTTTACAGCAATCTGACCTTGACTGTGTCCTCTGAGCTTGCCGACCAGTTTCCTCATTTGTCAAGTGGGGCCGATGACAACAAGCTTCACAACATGTTAGGAGGGCTAAAGTGTCATGTATGCAAAGGCTCGGGGCTGCACCAGGGCACATTCCTCCAGTGCACAGACCACAGGAGCAAAAGGGGAGGATCTGATACAGGAGCAGAGGGAGGGGCTGAGGCAGGTCAAGCCCCGCCCACAGCCCGAGGCTCTCAGTGAAGTTTTGATGGGACACAACTGCACCCACTTATTACAAATGGTCTGAGGCTGCTTTTGTGTTGCAGTGGGTCACTGTCTGGCCCTTCAAAGAAAGGGCAAAGCGCATGATCTACAGGGGCCTGCCTTGACCTGGCAGCTACTTCAACCCTGATTTCAGGCCTTGGAAACCCCACGGCCTTTCAGAGAATCTCATTTGGAGTCTTTACCCAGTTTGGCTAGGAGTAGCTTACTTATTGATATAAACGAACCATAACTGGGTAAAAGAGATCCACACATTAGCACTTAGGGACAAACTCTAAGAATGCACCAAAAGAACTTGAAAACAACCCGAAACTTTCCTGAGGGATTTCGGCGGTGACTGAGCTGACAAAGCCAAGCCGTGTTTGCAGGTTGAAGAGGATGTTGAAGTTTCTCCAAATGCATCTCTACCCTCACAGGAGGCAGTCACCCTGACCGAAAACCGACAAACATGAGCACACAATTTGCAAAAGAAAGCGGGGAGGGCAAAACATACTGGTTAAATGCCTAACCTCTCAGCTAATTAAACGCATACGTTAGATGATGCCAGCGTGTGCCTGTCCCGCTGGAAAACATGTTTAAAGGGTTGGCCATCTGAGAGGCCTTGGTCAGGGGAGGTGTGGGAACAGGAGTATCCCCAGAGTCCTCACCGGAAACGTAAAGTGGCCCTGCCTCTCTGAAACGTCCTTGAGCCGCGTGGATCCAGGGCTGTGCACGAACCGCCTCTCAACCAGAAATTGTGAATTCTGCTTCCACTGACCCACTGTGAGGGGGAGAGCTGTAAGACGTTTACACACATTTTCATCATGGTGTCGTCTCCAGCAGCAAAGAACATCCTTCTATCCCCCACAAAACATGCATACCACACGCATACCACACATCCATCCATATGCATGTGTGCAACACACCCACACAATGCTTGCACACATCACACATGTTGGCAGGTACATGTGTGTGCAGGCACATATGTATACACAGTATACCACACTATATGCATGCCTGTGTACACACTACACATGCACATACAAACATACATCATACATGTATGCCCACATGGTGACATATCACATATACACAATGCTATGCATGGAAACTGAAGTGCTGGCCAAGCATGCGTTCCCACGGGCGTAGGCGAGGGCACACCCTCAGGAGGGCGAGGCCCAATTCCCAGTCTCGCCTATGTCTGCACTCTCCCCTCGGCTGCCTCGCCCCTGGAGACCTCATAACCTCGGGGCGACTGGAGCAGAGGTTATGCTCCAGTTCTTCAACCGGCCCTGACTGAGGGTCCCTCTGAGCCGGCCTCTCGGCGGCTGCAGGTGCGGGAACCCTGGACCTTGGCTTCTGAAGCCCTTGGTACTTCGGTAAAGGGTGGGTGAGAGCAGAGTGAGGGGCAGCGGATCAGTGTGAGGACTGAGCCGCTAGCCGGGTGGCAGGCAAGCCACCGCCTAGGCCTGTTCCCGCCCAACGAGTTGAATGTTCCTGATGCGTGTTTCATAGAACGCTTCCGGATGAGTGGGGACAGAGGGACAAGACAGCCCTTAGGAACAGCAGTCAAGGCCAGTGGCTGCTACGGGGCCACCCTCAGCGAAGGAGAGGCAGGGCCTCTGAGCAGAGCCATGCCGAGCCTCGTCCCCTCCGGGCCCATCACTCCCCACCTCCTTCATCTGCTCATGGAGAGTCTGCAAGCTGACCGTGGGCCTCCCCGAACGCAGGTCCTTGCCACTGGACTCTGAAGCCAGCCCCCTTCATGAGCTAGCGGCCCGGGGGGCGAGACCACCGGGCACCTTCTTCCTTGAGCCCTGGGGCTCCCCCCGGCTGGTCCCCAGAGGACAGGGAGGGGACAGCGAAGCCCCAGCTGTAGAGGAGAGAGCGCACTGTGCAGACCACCCCTCGCTCCCCACACCTTCCAACTGCCTGCACCCCTGCTCCTCCACTCACTGCAGGCCCGGAGCGGAGCGGTCTCCCAGGGGCTGAGCTCAGGGTAGGGCCTCTGCGTCTCACAGCAGGAGGGGTGTCCCCCGCCCCCGCCAGGCAGGGGGCCTTGCGTCCTCAGCCCCTGGACACACCACTTCAGTGATCGGGACGAGCCCTTCCGAGCGCAGCCACAGCTCCCAACATACGGCCTCGTTTGGGGGGCCTCAGCACCGTGAGCTGGGGGACGCCATGATGGCGATGGATCGTTCTCGGCCGGGCGGGTGGTTCCGGCACAGGCGCTTCCAGTTCCACCTCCCAGGTCAGTCTCACCCCAGAAACGCCCAGTTCCCGCAGGGAAATGACAGGCAGTGGGAGCGGCATGGGGAAGGTGTTGGGGGGGGGGGAGGGGTCGTGGCCGGAGGCCAACAAGGCAAACGATTTACAAAATAAAGCAGAGCCAACAGCTGGGCCCCTTCACCCCCAGGACCCGGGCCTGTACGTGCCTGGCTTGCAGGTGGGGGACCTAGCCAAGAGCCCATGAGTGAACATTTCCCAAATGGCAACGAACGCGTTGGCACCCGGGTTAGAACACAGACCCTGCCTAGGGGCCCGGGCGCTGCCCAGCGGCTCCCGGTGGGACTGGGCTGGCAGCCAGCCCTGCCTCCGGTTCATCTGCAGCTGGTGAGCGCGGGGACGCACACAGAGGGGAGGCTGTCCGGCACGAAGACCCGGGGCCATCGTTGTCATTGTTATCCCATCACACTCCGGGCCCCGGAGCCACACGGCCGCACAGGGGCAATCCCATCAGACGGAGACCCACTCGTCTTACTTTGCTTCGGTAATGGCTTAATAAATAAACCGAGGAAGCCCCAATACAGAGATGCAAAATGAAAAATACCCTGGCTTTTCCATTTTATGCCCATCTTTCTCTAATTATCTAATTACCGCGCTCTCGTATTTTCTTGCCTGTCAGTTCTGGCCTCTGCCTCTCTGAGGTGGGAGGGAGCTCATCTGCTCCCTCCTGCAAAGATGCCTCCTCGGAGGGAGGCTCACAGGCGTGCGACCGGGGCCTCGGTCTGGCCCTCCACCGTACATACCCTCCATCATACATACCCTCCAGTCACTCCCCAAGCTGTCACCCAGCACTCAGACACACACAGACACACCCACTCACACACTCACATTCACACGGACACTCCCTCAAACACACACACTCACATATACACATTCACATGTACACGCTCACACACATACACACTGATTCATGTACACATTCACACACACTCACACAGTCACGTACCCATATACACACACATTCACACATATACTCACACATGTATACACATTCACATTCCTAGCAAGACCACTGTTTGGGCAGACTTGGAAGAGAGTAAAACAAACATTGCATCATTGCATATTTTAGTAAAACTATGAGACAATGGATGGGGATGTAATTAATTTGTCTTAGCTCAGGCAGCAGGGAAGGGAGAGGACAGAAAAAGATAGCTCATGGGGAAATGGCATTGGAATCAGGAAGCCCTTAAGATCCCCACAGGTGGAAGGGCCAGCCGGTGGGGGCGGGGAAGCCCAAACAGAGGGACAAAGCAGACAGGGCGAGGGCCCTGGGCAGGTGACCCAGCACTGGTGCCTGGCCAGGTGGGCGCGCACGAGGGCAACGGGGGCCTGAGCGTCTCCAGGATCTGGGGTTGACGGGCCCACAACGCCTGCAGCTACTTCGTATCCACAGTGACTATGAAGCGAACCACCACCAACAGTGACATATCGAAGGGAAGTGTGGCCCCACCCTCCCTCTGCCCAGCAGCTCCGGACCCCGTGGCCGCTTCAGAGCGCCTGGGACATTATAACAGGCCCAGTCTCCACCATCCAGAACCACCAGTCTGGGCCTCCTCAGATGTCAGCCCATCAAGACACCGACCGTGGCCCCAAGGGGAACAGCAACTAGAGGGAGTGGGTCTCAACACCAGCTCAGGGCGTGGGGCTGTGCACGAGGGGCTGTTGTTTTCTTGGTGGGGACGGGAAGATGGATGAATACGGGATCACACTGATCCACTGCTCAAGTTGGCCCCTAACCCTCTCCCCCCTAGCCCCCAGGTAAAACCCAAGATTAGCACCTGGGTCAGGAACATCCCGCACAGATCGGTGGCTTACACGCAGCTAACGAGGGCCTCCAATGCCGACAGTGAGACCATTTCAAGCACAGCCTTCGGCTCCCCCGGTACAGACGGCAATATGTTTGGCCCGAGGCTGCAGACATGCACTGCGGTGCCACATCCTGGCCTCAGAGTTCCACGGAAAGGAGGCTCAGGCTCAGGAAAGCGGAAGGGGTGATGGGATGCAGTCACTCCGCGAGGAGGGTTCCCCGTGCCGTGCCCAGGGCAGGCAGGCACCGTGTGTCTCCCTGAACGGTTGTCATGTTAACAATGCACAGCCCGAGACCTGTGTTTTAAGTGGCAAAACTACAATCATCGCTGCATGGCCTGTATGGCAGCTCCACAGGGCTCCGCACCAGCGAACCACTGCCGGCGATAGGAGCGGGGCCCGCTGGCCTGTGCCGGGCTGGACCGCCAGCTTATCCAGCTCCCACCGCATTAATCCTTCCCTTTCTGCAAAAATCCAATCACTTCCTCGAGCGGCCATAGCCTCCAGCAGTCAGTCCTCAGGGCGACGCGATGGAGATTGCGGAGCCAGCGCACTGTGTTAGGAAATAAGTAGATAAGCGCCCGCCGCCAGGTTCCCAGGGGACACGCAGGACTCGGACTCCTTCACGGAGACACCGACCAGTGTCCGCCCTCCACACAGTCTCCCGTCAGCTCCCCGCACCCTGGGGAGTGGCCAGCAATGTGCCCGATACACAACGCTCTCATCAAGGATGCCTTTCCCCACAGAAGTTTTAACGGGTGACATTCAGCAAGGAGGAATGGCATTATTTCAGGACTGACAAGGGAGGGATGCAGAAAGAGAACTCCTGCGTAACAGCAGCCTGCAGGGACACTTTCCCAAGGAAACACCACCTTCCCAGGGAGGAGGGGATGCGCTTTTCTGTCTAGGAGAGGGGAGCCAGGGCAGAGGGGGACGCAGCCCCCTCTTACGCAGCTCCCCTCTGCTCAGAGCTGGAGGAAGGATTAATTAGGGCCTCCTGGGAGCTTCTGCCTCAGAGAGCCGCTAGGGACTTTTCCTCAGAGGCCATCCTGGCTGAATCCTCCTTTTAGAATCCGACAGTGGGCGGGGCTCCCACACCTGCCAACAGCACGGGGCCACCGGGGCCACCAGGGGCAGGAGACCAGGCTGGAAAGGGCTCCCTTCTTGGCGCTTCCTTTCTAAAGGGAGGAAAGGCCACTAATGACATCATTTCCCGTGAAAGAAGGAAGCAGCCAAGCACCCGCTCCCAAGCTCTGCTCCTCCCAGCCCCTCTCCTCCGGCCCGCACCCCCACTCAACCCCGCCCCCCTAAGCTGCTGGATTTAAACACAGCCCCTGCAAACCCAACCAGCCCTCAAGGTCCCAACCAGTCCCCCAAAACAAACCTTGGCACGTTGAAGAGACCTTGGTGACCCTCATTTTTATTTTTCAATTGGGAACAGGTGAAACCAAGATTCTCACGCCTCCACACAGCCATCTTGTTAGTGGCACCTTTTCTCAGGTTGCGGGAGGCAAGGCCTCCAGGCTGCTGCTGCCGAAAATCGAACGCCGTGTGCAGGTGGCAGGTGAGGACCACGGAGGCAACAACCGTGAGCACGGAAGATTTTCAGAATTTAAATGCAGACCCTGACCCTCAAGGCTGAGCCTCACAGTGGCTCAGGCATGTGGCTCCAAGCCAGCCCGAAGGGGGACTGAATCCTGCTCACAAAGAGACCAGGAAGGCACTGCCCTGGGCCGTGTGGCTCCATTGGTTGAGCACTGTCCCATGCACCTAGAGGTCAGTGGTTCAATTCTCGGTCAGGGCACATGCCGGGGTTGCAGGCTTGATCGCCAGTATGGGGTGTGCAGGATGCAGCTGATCAATGTTCCTCTCTCATCAATGTCTGTCTGTCTGTCTGTCTGTCTGTCTCTCTCTCTTCTTCTCTCTCTGAAAAATCAACAAAACACACACACACACACACACACACACACACATATATATATATATATATATAAATACACACACTTTTTTTTAATCCTCACCCGAGGATATTTTTTTCATTGATTTCCACAGACAGTAGAAGGAAGGGAGGGAGAAGGGGGGAGGGGAGGGAGGTAGGGAGAGAGACAGAGAGAGAGACCTTACATGAGACACATCAATGGGTTGCCTCCCACACTTGCTCCTCCTGGGGCTGGGGAACCTGCACCAAGTGGGCTCCCCTGGCCTGGAATTGAACCCTGTGGGCATTCAGCTCTAACCACCTATCAGAGCAATAAAAACATATTTGTTAAAAACACAGAAAGGCAGGCCCGGGCCTCTGTGGCACTGACTCTGCCCAGCCGAACGCCATGCCAGTGGCTCCCTGTCACACGGCGGAAGGCCCCAGGCCCCAGGGGCTGGGAATTGGCGCAGCAGGAGCCATTCTTGGCCCAGTGAGCGTCCTGAGCTGCAGGCTCTGCCTCCCCACATTTGCATCCCAGGTAAGGCACCCAAACCAGGGAGAGGAGGGGAGGCCGAGTGAGGAGCTCCCTACCCTTCAACCCCTGGTGCTAGAACCCCCATGGGCCAGAATCCCCGTGGGTCAGAACCTCCGTGGGCCAGAAATCCCACATGGGCCAGAACCCCCGTGGGCCAGAACCCCCGTGGGCCAGGAACCCCCATGGGCCAGAACCCCCGTGGGCCAGAAATCCCCCATGGGCCAGAACCCCCGTGGGGCAGGAACCCCATGGGCCAGAACCCCTGTGGGCCAGAACCCCCCATGGGCCAGAACCCCCGTGGGCCAGAACCCCCATGGGCCAGAAATCCCCCATGGGCCAGAACCCCCGTGGGGCATGAACCCCATGGGCCAGAACCCCTGTGGGGCATGAACCCCATGGGCCAGAACCCCTGTGGGCCAGAACCCCCGTGGGCCAGAAATCCCCCATGGGCCAGAAATCCCACATGGGCCAGAACCCCCGTGGGCCAGAACCCCGTGGGCCAGAAATCCCCCGTGGGCCAGAATTCCAAGCTAAGCAGTGTAGACAACCTGGTACCAACTGAAGTCTGTCACCGTCACTGAGTTTGAAATCACAGGTTGTTTGAGAACACTGTGCTCACCGTGTTTCAAGCAAACCCCTGCCCCACAGGACATACCATAGCCCACAGGAACTGCTCAGGTGTGTCAAGGTGGAAGCATCTCCTGTAATAGATGTGCATCTGCATACCTGGGGCTAGGAAGAATATTGGTGAAGTGTTTCAACCAAAAATACTCCAGAGAAACACTCCCACCTCCTGAAGACGCTCCTGCCTTCCCGAGAAGCCCTCACTCACCCCGGAGGCAAGTACCGGAGCTCACACTCCGGCCCCGCCCCCATCACCGTCAAAGGATCCCAGACTTCAGGATGGATTTCAAAGGCCCCTGCGATTTTGGCAGCGTGACATTTTATGTCTTATATGCCACTTTTATTAGCCAGGATTGCAGAAAATTGACGCTTACCAGCCATTAACATTTCAAGCATGTAGCTCTGTTTTCCCCCCTCCTGGAAATATAGCTTACATCTCTCTGCGGATCGATCTGTAAGCTGCCCAGTTCCTTTAAGAAAAAAAGTCATTGTGAAGATGCTCTATTCTCAGGAAAACACAAATTCTATAATTTTACGGACTTTTGATCACAATTTTATAGCCTTCAGCCCTCCACCGGTATTCTGTTTTTTATCTCAAAATGTGGGAACTGCATAAGACTAGTTGTATAATCCCTTCTTTGTCTCTGAGGGAAGGTGGGAGCAAAGGAGATAACTCAAGAGGAAAGTGTCCGCGTCATACAGGGAGGAGGCTGCTGTGTGGCACCTTTGGGTGCCTGACTTCTAACTCCATCAAACCTCGAGGCGCCAGCATTCAAGATGACAGGACATGACCCAATCATGCCACGGCCTAGTAATACGTAACGACCGGTGACTTCTGTCCACGAGCTGCCCCTGAGCCTCAGGGCTTTAAATAAGTCATCCCATTATTTATTCATGCAATTTTAAAACATGCCTTTTGCCAAAAGATCTCTGGCCACACATAAGGATGTAAAGGCCAAGCAGATTAAAAAAAAAAAGTCATAAAAACAAACCAAACAAAATCATAAGAAGCCATTGAATCGAGCTGCCATCACTGGAAAATGACCGTCTCAAAGGCCAGCTCGGCGCATCTGGGGGCTGGGCCCTGGGACTGGAGATGGGGGGTCCATGGAGAACTGGGCCGATGTGGCAGGGAACAGAGGGGCTTCCTGCAGGCGGGCAGTTCCTGCAGCCCCAGGTAAGGAGACAGGAGGGGCGGGGCCAATTCCCCAGAGCCAGGTACCTCTGGGCAGGGCTTGCTGTCTACACAGCGATGAGAGGGACAGTGACCGAGTGTCAGTCCCAGCGCCGGGCTTTCTGCGGGCCAGGCCCCGCTCCCCAAATCACCCACGTCTTCCTGTGCCAGGGGAACGGTCACCCCTCCGAGGGGAGGTGCCACAGCTCACACAGCTAAGCACCCGTGCCTGGTGCCGCAGAGCTGATGACTGGGGCATGGGGCTGGAACCCCGGAGGCTGATCAGATCCTGGGTGCCCCGAGGTGCCTGATCTCTGTGGGGGAATCTGGGCTCAGGAGACAGACAGGTTGGGTGGAGGGGTGGCCGCAGGAGGCAGGCTGCCTGTTTAACTCGGGGCTCCTCCAGGATAGGCTGCAGGAGCTTAAACAGGTGACCCCGAATCTTTGCCCATCAGCGTCCCCTGCAGATTAACCCACCGGCCTGGTGAGGCACCTAGTGCAGTGTCCAGCACACAAGGGCTCTATCGATGGGTGCTGGGGCAGGGCCAGGCTTCCCGTGGGGGACTCTGGGGTTCCCCAAAGATGGCAGCTTCTCCTGTTTACAGAGTTCATTCATCAAAGTCCTGTGGTTCCCCCGCCACTGAGTGAGACACCTCGCTGAAGGACAGAAGGAAAAAGGATGTCTTTCCCCTCCAAGCCCTCACTGTGCAAACCAGCCTGCACATCGGGACAAAGCCTAACCTACCTGGCAGGTTACAAAGACAGGGCCCTCCCCTCTGCTCCTGCACAAGGAAGGAAAGAGGCGCCAGTGGGGACAGGTGTCAGATGCAGCCTGCCGCCAGCTGGAGAGGGGCGTGGGGCCCTGACCCCCTGGCCCTGCTGCCCGGGTCATTCTCTGGAAGGAACAGGCCCATCCCATCCTGGCTGCCGGCCCCTGGGTTGCCATCCCAAGGCAGAGAAAGAGGATGCTCAAGGCTCTGCAGCAGCTCGGCCGTAGGACCTGGAGCCCCGGCAGGTACCTGGGGCTCCCATCAGCCATAGAGCCAGTGGGCAGGGCAGCTTGAGACTGTCCCAGGTGTGCGTGAGGCTGCCTAAGTGCACCTGCAAAGAAGTGGCAGGGGCAGGAATAGGCCCTCGACACGAGCTCGGCAGCCGCTTTCCTGAGCGAGCGTGCAAACCTGGGCTTGCAGGGGAGCTAAGCAGCCAGGCATCAAGCACGCGGCTGCTGGAAACACAGGCACGAGACACTCGGAGCCAGAGAGATGCCTTTTTGCATTTGCACAGTCAAGCAGTTCTGGGGAGAGAAGCGGCGTGTTCCTCTGTGGAGGCCTCGCTGCAGTGGGCAGGCTGCACACTCAAGGAGCAGCCGCTGCCTCTCCAGCAGCCGCGTTAAACAAGCCGCCCCACACTCGGCCCCTCAGACTAGCACAGTGTTTACAGCGCGTCTACGGGACGGTGGCAGTAGGGTCCTTGTCAGGACTGCACCTGACCGGGAAGATAATGCGGGGGGCGCGAGCGTGCCATATACATTTTAATTCTGATGAAACTGCTCTGTGACATAAAACACTACATTGCTGCCCTAAAGCCTCATTTGCTGAGCCAGCGAGATGGAAAGCAAAGCATCGCCCCCACTGTCCACCCAAGTGGCACTGGAAGGCGCTGACCCCTGGCAGGACCCCCGTGGATGCCAGCATCTCCCGCTAGGCGTGCTGGCCCTGAGTGCTGAAGCTGGAGACCCTGTGGCCAGAGACCCGCAAGGTCATGAGCATCAGCTTCCCTAGAGTTGGATTAAATAGCCCGACTCCCAGCCCCAGCCCCAGAATGTCTGACTCGGGGCGTGTGAGGGCCCTGGGCTGTGGTAACGAGTTCTCTTGAAGGTCGGGAGGGCAGACTTTTGAGATCAAGATGTCCCAGGCCTTGCTGCTCCCGGAGGCTCCGCCCTGCTTCTCCTGGCTCCTGGGGGCCCCAGGGGGCCCGGCTTGAGGCTGCACCGCCCCGTCTCTGCCTCCATCTTCACGTGGCCTCTCCTGGGTCCACAAGTTCCCTTCTGTCTCTTACAAGGACCTTGTCACTGGATGTAGGGCCCACCCAGGTAATCGGAGATAACATCATCGGAGACCCTTGATTATACCTGCGAAGACCCTTTCTCCAAACAAGGTCATAGTCACCGTGCCGGGTAGGTCTATCTTTTGGGGCCACTGTCCAACTCATTACAGTAGATCTGGGAGGGGACCCAGGGGCTTGCTGGGTTCAAGCGCCCCCCAGTTCCTGGACCACATTTAGACATCCCGCTCCTCTGCTTTGCAGGTAAGGAAACTGAGGCTCAGAGAAGGGAGGGTACCCTGATTCAGCCCCTCTCCCAAGAGTGCCCCCAGCTCCCGGGGCGGCTCCTGCCGTGTCAGCCGCCTTCTCCCTGGGTCCCGCTGGAGCAAACCCGCACCCCAGGCCCCTCGGCTTTCCACGCGGGTCCACCTCCACGGTGTTCACTTACACTAGGGCAGCGAACACCAACGCAAACCCACACCCGGCGTTTCTCCAAGGCAGAGGCGCACACACAGGGAGGCGCGTGGTCCTCCGTCTTGCTCAGAGACAGAGCGAGGTCCTTCCGGGACGGACAGGGCGTCCACACGCCCTCCCTGCCCTGGGGCTGGAGCTGCACTACACTGTGTTCCTAAGGGACCCGCACCTGGTCTGGGCCAAGAGCGCCCTCCGGAGCCGCCAGGCAGGTAACCCCGTCCTCCACGAGGTGTCCTGCTGGCGCCGCTCCGCCTTTGGATGTTATCTGTCACTGAAGGCTTACCTTAATCCTCCTAAATCCCCACACACAGTCGCAGGAAAACAGCAAAGCCAAACAAGGCGAAGTTCAAAGCAGCCAGATCAGAGCTGCTGCTGCAGAGCCCACGGGCTCAGCTCAGTCCCCACAGCGCGAAGCCGGGCTCAGGCCCCACAGACACAGCAGCAGAGCGGATTCCCGGCCAGGGCCAGGGCCGGCGAGCTCCCAGAGGCAGGGCAGGGTGCAGGAGGGCTCCGGAGTGGATTCAGACCGGCCTTCCGCCTGTGTCTCGCCCCAGGCTCCTCAGTCGCCCCGCCCGTTTCCTCCACAGGAAGGGGGGGGGGGCAAGCACACCGGCAAAGGTCCCAGGACTGAGAGCAGACCAGAGCGCAGTGCCCCAGACACAGCTCGTGCTCAGCGTGTGGGGTGGGAGGACCCGTCCTCATGCCAGCAGGAGCGAGGCCCAGGATGCCGCGTCCTAGTCCCGGGACCTGTGAATGTGCCGCCTGATGCGGCAAAAGGGCGGTCGGTTCCAGACCTTGAGGGGGAAGCGACCCCGGATTACGCAGGTGTGCCCAGTGCCGCCACGAGGGTCCATGTCCGCACACAGGCGAGGAGGCCAGAGGGGAGAGCAAGAGTAGGTGATGGGAGCTTGGGGCCGAGGCACAGGGAGAGGGAGCCGAAGCGCGGGCCCAGCGAGGGGTGGGGGGCGGGGGGGCGCCAGCCAAGGAGAGCAGGCGTGTCTACGAGGAGGTGCTGCAAAGACCAGGAGAGGGCTTCGCCCCTGGAGCCTCCAGGAGGAGGCAGCCCCGGCAGCACGTGAGTGTAGCCCAGGGGCCTGAGCTGGACTGCCAGCATCAGAACCATTTGGGTCAGTGAAGCACTGAGGCTGTGGCCACTGGCACCACCCCAGGAAGCACATACAGCCATGGTCCAGCGAGCGCCTCCCTGGGAGAGGCAGCGTGGGGGGTGGCCCCCTGCATGCCTCCTGTGACTGCCCTGAGCCCCCCGATGGCTTTCGCAGGCATCCGATGAAGGCACGCATTAGCATATGGGAAGTCCTCAAAAACAGCAGTCTGCCCTGACGGAGGCTGACAGGAAATGGCCTGGTACCACGCACTGGTCCAAAATAATGAAATAGATTAGGGTTTTTTTTGTTTGCTTGTTTAAAGGAGGGTGGGGGAGGGAGCCAGCCTGAGACAGTACTAGAGGCCACCAGGAGAGGGCAGCCTAGAGCCCAGGCAAAAAGTCACCAAAATACTGAGCCTTTTGACAAAAAGCAAGTGATTTCACCAGCCCAGCTTCCAGCATGCCAGGGTCCCTGCTCGGAGGATTAAAGAACAAGCAAGGGCCGCAAGCTTTTACAAGAACACGCTCGGGAGAGCTTCCTCACCCTTGACGGAGAGAAACTCACTCAGCTCCTGGCGTTTTTCACAATGGAATTCACTCCAAGTAAAAAATGCCCCTTCAAAAAGTCAGAATAGGTACATTCTTTGAAAAGACGGATGCCTGCTTGCTCACCCACTCTCAGGTTGCGATTAATTCTGGCATTACAAAAAAAAAAAAAAAGAAAAGAAAGAAAGGGCGAGCCCTGGCCGGGTGGTTCAGTTGGCTGGAGCATCGTCCCATGCACCAAAATGTTGTGGGTTCAATTCCTGGTCGGGCACATGCCTCGGTGGCGGGTTTGATCCCTGGTTGGGGCACCTATGGGAGGCAACTGATCAATGCCTCTCTCCCCCAACCCTCTTCCTCTCTCTCTACAAATAAATGAAAACATATCCTTGGGGGGGGGGGGGGGGAGCAGGAGATTCTAAAAAAGAAAGAGAAAGAGAGACCTAGGAACCTAGCTCACAGTCCTGCAAACCCCCAGGACCCGAGACCCAGGCAGAACCGACCACTCGCAGACAGAGGGCGGTCTCACCAGAGCCGTCATCTTTGCTCACGGTCTGAACACACGCCTTGCTAAGTCCCCAGTGCTCCAAGCCACAGGTGAGTACCTGATGACGACGGTCCGGTGCCTGCACCAGCTCAGCTCACGTGTGGTGCCAGGCTTCCAGAACCGACTGGCTGCTCGGTAGAACCCCTCTCTGCCATTTGACCAGCGCTGGCTTCGCGGGGTCCAGCTCTCCTAGTCCCAGGGCCGGTGTTGCAGATGCAAGGTGTGCACCGGGTCTGGACCTGCGTCGGACTGGCCGCACACAGGGACTGCCGTCCAATGGGAGTGATCTTACCTCCCTGGAACGGGGATGACAGGACACACTGCCCGAGGGCTGGCGTGGGCGGGCGGAACTCGATGTTACTACCTTATAATCGCTGTCTCACAGGCCCTCATCTCAAGGTGCCACTAAAGCACGTTGTTCTGAAAGGCATCCATGCCCGTCACTCCCATGCCGCTAACTGGCTGCGCCTTCTTCTGCAGCGAGGGTTCATCGGATGACGGCCAGCACAGAGGGCAGAGCTCAGAGGGTGCAGGGACTCCCGTCCATCACCTTCGGGAGCCACCCTCAGGGCCCACGCCCCAGCCTCTGTCCGAAAGGGTGGGGGAAGCAGCGACATACAGGGGATGGCGAGAGCCGTGGCGGCAGGGGCCGCCTTTCTTGTGTTTCTGCGTGTCTATCAGGACCCCCTCTGTGTGCCCTGGCCGGCCAGCCTTCCCCTTCCTCCAGGAGAAGCCGTGTTCTAAGTAAACAAACAGCCCTTTCTGAATCTCTAAGCCTGCGACCGGGCAACGTCACGACAGAGAAAGGCTGCTGAGAAGCCCAGAGCAGCCCCCATCCCCGAGGGCAAGGCCAGCCGCAGACAGGCCGAGCGGCGTGCTGGCTCCCCGAGCCCTGTGACACGCCGTCTCAGCAGAGGCCGGGAGGTCTTGGTCCTCAGGAAGAAACATTCCTCTGGCTTCCAGAGCAAGGGGCATCCTGGCTGCGTCCTGCCTGCCTCCACTCATCGCTGCTTCTTTGAGGGGACCAGGGGTCCCTGGAACCAGCTGGCAGTGTGCACCAAGTCCCCATGTGCTCTCCTGGCTTCCAAAAGAGGCGGCTGAGAGACGCAGTGGAGAGCCCGCGCTCTCGGATGGCTGGGCCGGATAGGCGGCCTCGGCTTGATGTGTGGGATGAGTCCCGAATGTCCTGCCACAGGGTAGTAGGCAGTGGTGACTGCTCATTTCATCGAGCCAGTGACAGGCTCTCTGCGGGCCAGCATGCTGGACATGGATAGGAATTCTCAAAGGAGTGGGGGCGGCTAAAGCCAGCGTAGGGCCGAGCCCAAGGCACGAGGGTGAGTAGAGGGAGCTGGAATACCCAGGCTCAGGGCAGAGGATCAAATGCCAGGCTCCGAGCTGGCGGAAGAAGGACAGGCACTTGCCAGCAGGCGCAGCTCTTGTTTGCCCTCAGTCAGGATGGCATCACTGTGTGGGAGAAAGGGCTCAACTGCGGAGCCCTGACCTTGCTTTCCTCACCTCTCCAGGAAGAGGCACCCAGAGCTCGGTGGTTGTTCCAGGTGCCACCTGGGACCCACTGCCTGTCCCCTAGCCTCATAGTCACAAGGTGGCTGCTCTCCCCGAGACATCACACCCGCATTCCAGGCAGAAGAGGAGGTAAAGGCAAAAGGCATCGCCAGCCACGCCTGTTCCTCTTAATCGGGAACAAATAAAGCTTTTCCAGGAGCTCAGCTAATAGAATAACCTGATTAGATCTCTTGATCAGAAAGGGCCAAGCACCACCTTGGTGCCAGAGAATCAGCTAGAGGTGGGAGCATCTAAGACGGGGCTCAGCGTGAGCCACATGGGTGAGTACAGGCGAGGTTCTGAGTCGGGAAGAGGGAGAGAATGGATGCTGACAGGCAGCTGCAGTGCCTACTAATTCTATCATGTTAGATAAATCCTACGTGGTTGGTTTACCATTAGTGCCGTTTTCCTGAGCATCTATGGCGGCTCCCACTCCTCTGCAAGGTAGCAGGGAACTCAGGAACACACAGTGGCGCACTTTCTGGCTCATTCATTACTTCACCTGACAATACTGCTTGCACACCCACCGCCCCACATGCGGGCATGATACTGGGTGTTGGGCGTGCAATAAGCCTTGCCTGGCTCTTACCCGTATGCCTAGTGATGCCTTCCGCTCTGCAAGTTGCCTGTCTGGACAGATGTGGGTCAACTCCAACTGCATGGCAAAGAGGCTATTTCCAACCTGCTTGCCAAGACAAGGTAACGCCACTCCGGGCCGCGCCTGTTACACTGTGGCCAGTTCTGAGATACCCACTCTGGGTACCTGCATCTGGTCTGTCCTCACCCTCCCTCCCTGTGTGCGCCTTGTTATGCAAATGAGGCATTCATTCAACAAAGCACTGCTTGTCCACTCTGTGGCAGGTAGGGTCCTGGAACCTGGGAAGCCTTATTGGTCGATACTGATGCTCTTCTCCTCAGCATCCATCCCTCCCCCCTTCTTCCCTAAAACAAAACCAATCTGACCTGTGATGGATCATAATAGGTCTCAGCCCAATGTGATAATGCACTTCTCGGCCTCCCAGCATCCAGCCCTTACAGCTCTGTGACATGTGATCTAGTTCTAGCCAACGAGACTTCTGCAAGGGCTCTGAGCAAGTGCGTTCCTAACGCAGAGAAGAGAGGCAGATGCTGCTACCATTCCTTCCTTCTTCCTGCTCCAAACTCAAATGCAATGTCTGGAGCCACAGCAGCCAGTTTGCAATGATGAGCGGTCACGGAACAAACGGAAGATGGCCGAATGCTAAGAGTAAATACTAGGCACGTGACGGTGCCGCAGATCTGCTGCTCCAGCCCTCGACCACCTGTCTTTTCACTGTTATGAGAGGAAACTGTCAATTGGGTTTTATCCTGTTGGCCAGGAACATTCCAGCACGATCTAAGTGGTAAACCGGAGCAATAGGGCCGCTACCCTCCCGAACCTAACGGTTTCTGCGGGAGATCACGGACCAGATGACATGCCATCCTCTGAGGAGGCCAGCTGGCGGGCAGTCCTGGTCGGCGGGGTGGGACAGAGGCTTTCTGAGGAAGTCTCGCGGAATGGAGGGTCAGAAACAGCTCGCCTTTCTGCAGTGACGCCCTGGACCCGCTTTCCTCAGACCCCGCCCTCCGTGCCCGGCAGACGGCTTCTGCTCACCTGTCACCCTCTCCTCCTGGAGCCAGGGGATCTGACCCGCAAGTCCTGCACTCCCACAGGCCGCGGGGCACCTCCCATCCTTGGGGCTTTCCAGAGAAGCTGGCCTGGGTTTCCCCAGCCCTCTGCCCTCCAGACAGCGCGCAGTGCAGGTCACGGCTCAGCACAGCCTCGGCGGCTGACGGTTAATTATTAACAGGGCAGAGAAACCGACACCGCTCACCACTGCCCTGACGAGGCTGTGGCTTAGAGACCAGAACGTTCCAGTCCAGCCTAAGGAAATGGCTTCGCCATCCCAGTTAGACATTACCATGCCCAACGACCCTGTCCACGAGTGAATCATCCCCAAAACAGAGCTGCCGTGCGAGCATGTCGGCAACTATCATGGGCGCGCCAGAAGGGCAGGAACGCGGAGGGGACCGAGGAACGCTGCGAGACGCAGCTAAATCGTGTGCTGCCCAATGTGGCGGATCCGCTGTTCGCAAGGTGTGCAATGCCACAGTATTCGCCACCCTATGGGGAAACCATTTTAAGCCCAATTAGCAGGAAATTTTTAGAATGCAAATGCTTTTCATTCAGACATAAAACAAAATGCCATGACATTTCTCCCATCCATTTATCATAAACAAGTTAATTACTGTGCAACAAATCACTCCCCTGGAACCTGGTGTTGGGGCTGCCGGTGGGCTAACGCGGGTGACAGGAAGGGCCACCCAGCAGTCGCCAGTGGCAGATGGCACGCTTATAAAACGGTCCGTCTGTGACGCTTCGCCTGACAAGCTGATGCTAAGCTGTCTTCATTGGAATAACTCATTTAAATACTCATCACCTACTCAACTTGATTCCTACCAGAACTGCAGAAATATCACGCCTCATATTTACTTTTCACACACGCGTACTGTGGTCTTGTCATTTGCAAAATTTCCTACGTAGATAGAGAACTTTATCTGCCTGCTTTGAGTGTATGTCAGCTTTCGCCTTCAGGTGTAAAATGACTTCTAAGATTTACAACCTCTCTCTGAACCTGGGAACCTTCACCTTCAGAAGAGCCAGAGGAAGAGAGCGGTGAGGGGCTGTTACACCCCAAGGTGCAGGGAGAGCGATGGGACTCTGGCCCCCCAGGGAGGGAGGTGCAGGAACCCAAGGCCTGGGACCCACTCTCCATACCCAGGGTTGGGTTGGGCTGGGCCTCGTCTCAGGTATAAGTAAGTGCTTAGAAAATGAGTCTCACACCCACCAATCTCAGAAGCTGGTCCAAGTTCACCTATAATGAGAGGCTCTTCGTCCCGCCCTAGGTGCAAACCATCTGTCCACACAGGACAGGCCAACTCGCAGCCAGCGATCGAGGCTTCCCCAACCCCCTGGCCAGGAGCCATGGCCGCCAGCACAGGGAGGAGGGACTTGTATGAAATGCCACATTTTATCATAAAAAGGACGAGAGTCTGCCATTCTCTCCCATGGAGGTAGCACCTGTCGTCACTAAAGCAGAGGCAGTGTTCCTGGAGTCCCTCCGTCACTCTGACACTCCTGCATCCTATCCCGTGCAGCCCACCCCTGGGGAGGCTGGGCGGCCGCTGCGGGACATGCAAAGGCGGCACCTGCATATACACAGAGCGAGAGCAGTCCGGGCCTCCTCCGCAGGCGCCCGGGGCGCCCAGGAGGCCACAAGCCTGCAAGACGGCCTGACCTCTCCAGCTCTTAAGTCTTTACCATGCAGGTGCCATACGAGAGCAGCTCCCGAAACGCTGGCCGCACATGCCGACGCATAAACATGCCCACCCCTTCCAGGCCCACCGCTCAGAGGTGTGTACCCTTCTTTTTCTTCTTTTTGTGTTTGTTTGTCATCAATGACAGAGCCAAGAGCATCGCACCCCTGCTGAACAGTCAACTCAGAAGACAACAAATAAGAAAAGTTGGACTCGGTGTAAAATGAAAATCCCGACTCACATAACAGGAACCTGCAAGTCCACAAGCCCTGTCCCCAGGGGAGGCTCTGAGGACTCACCCCAGCTCACAGAGGCTGCCAGTGCCCCGGGGACAATCCTAGTCTCCCCAACACACGGAGCGGGGCTCTGTTCGTCGCGAATGGTGAAACTGAGCCTGGATGCGCTCTCTGAAGTTCACTCCCTCCATCCCTTTTAAATCAGCTAAAAGCTGTGCTTTCTGGGAAACTGAGCCCGGGAGGGAAGACGCATAGCCAAGTTGAACCTCCGGGAAGGGAGAGCTGGCCAATTTCCCCTCCCCAGTCTAATAAGCTCGTCCTCAAAGGCAAACGGATCGACAGGCACAGGACCCACTGTCCTTTGCGTTCTGAAGCCGTCTGTGACTTGCCATCCAGTGTGGACAGACTCCCGCAGGGACCAGACGGACGTCCACGGTGCTCCCTCCTGCCTGGGCATTGATGTGTTGTTGGTGGGACAGTCAGGAAAATGAATGCCACGCTGGCGAGCACGTCTGTGGGCTTATTCACCACATTTCCAACAACATCATCTGCTTTACCATGCATCTCAAAGCAGGGATAATTTAAGAATCCAAAATTTCATACGTAAGTAAACTTGTAGGAAAGTCTCTGTGCATATTACTTGGGTGATGCTACATCTGATTTCTAATTTGTGGTCCAGGAAATGATTCGCCTCACTCACAACTGACAGGGCTTCTAACCATTCCCCTGTGATCTGACAGGGCTTCTAACCATTCACCTGTGATGCAAACGCCTCTCAGGTGGCCCAAGCCGCACCTCACTGACCTCACAACCAGCGGTTTGCAAAGAGCATGGCTCCGAGCCAGACCAGCCTGGCCTCTTACATCAAAAACCTTCCCCAATCCAGAGAAAGATGAGCAATTCCTCCTCGCCCCCACGCCCACCCTACCTTTGAGGAGTTCCTCTCCTTCCAGAATATTCTGGGAGATTAATGCCGTGTAATCTGCTTCGGAGAATCCAGCCTTGCAGGTCTCCCTGGCTGTAAGACCCCCACTGTGGGCCTGAGAGGGAGAGAGGTTAGAGCAAAGGTCAGTCCTCAGAACTCTAACCCAACCACCCGCGGAGCCTGTGGTGCAAGGTCTCAGCTCCCCCAGGCCTGGTAACTCAGCTCCCACAGACCCAGGGCAGCGCTGGCCTGCGGACAGTCTGCAGGGGGAGGGGCGCCGGTCTGGGCCCCACTGGCACATGACAGGGATGCAAGTGTGAGGAGTGTCCAGAGGCATCAGGCCTGGAGCCAGGAGGTAGCAATGACCACAGAGGAGGGAGGCCAGGGAGCAGGCCAATGCCCGCGTGAGCTGCACCTGCAGGCTTGTCTCCTCTCTGCAGTCACCAGGGAGCGGGTGGGGGCAGAACCAGGAAGGTGGTCCTCCAGGGCTGGCTCAGAGGGAGCTGCCAGGAGGCTGGGGTCCTCTCCGCCTCCTCCTACTTCCCTGGACCCTGTCCACCTTCAGGGCCCCCATCTCCAGCCCGGCAGGGAGAGCTGCCCTAACTAACCTGATGGGTGTCCTGTTCTCAGAGCCCCCCCTGCTCTCCTGCTCCTGCCCAGCGGGCGGGGTCTGGAGCCGGACAGGGAGCAGAGGCAGGTGGGATGGCCCCTCGAAGCCTGGGAGGGGAGCTGCAGTTCAGCCACGGGACTGGCGATGGAGGGAGAAACAGCCAGCGCCAGAGGGAAGCCAGTCCGCTGCCACCGCCAGCCAGCTCCTGCAGCAGGGGCGCAGCCTGCACCCCGCAGTCCTGCTTTCCAGGGCTGCGGAGCAGAACATGCCTCCGCCTGCAGCCGTGCCGGCTCTAGCCCCTCGCGCCACCGCAGGGCAGGCACCCACCGCGGGGTTGGCGCGGGCGCCCCTCGCCCAGAAACACGCAGGGAGGGAGGGCGTGGGGTCCTTCCTCGGGAAAGCGGGGCGCCGCGGCGGGTCCTCCGGCACGAAGCTCCAAGGAGATGGGGCCTGGGAGGCGCACTTGCCCAGGAAAGTTTGGAGCCGCCCCCCGGCGAGTGCCGAGGCACCCGCGCCTGCAGCCTCGGAGCGGCCTGGCCCCAGGCGCTGGTTTATTTCCGAGGTTACGCCGCGCAGCCCAGGAGGAGCAGCGAGGCCGAACGGCCACGAGAGGGGGTTCCTGCAACTCCCGCGGCCCCTCCGCCTCCCACAGGGGCGCCTTCCGTGCAGCCCGCAAGCCGCCCCCATCGGCCCTGCCCCCAGCAGGCGCAGAGCGGGGCTGGGGACCGGCTCTCGGGCTCGGAGGAACGAAGGCGGGCGCCGGACCGCGCTCCCGGACGCCCTCGCTCTGCGGCCGCCTGGCGCCTGGCTCCCTGGCCCCGCTCGGAGCAGCCAGGGCCCCGCCAGCTCCACCCACGCCGCGGGGTCTCGGCGGCGAGGGTGTCCCGGGTCCACATCGCCGCCCACCCGCAGCGAAGGTCCTGGCTGGCACCCGGAGGACCCAGGCGGCGCCTAACCGCAAGCCCCCTTTCCTGGGCAAGGGTGGCCAAACCAGGTGTCCCCAGCTTCCCGATTTCCGGCCCGCTGCGGCCAGGTCCCCGCGCCCGCAGCCCTGCCCCGGCTGGTCTTGCCAACTCCGGAGGCACAAGGCTCCCGGGCGATGGAGGGCGCGCCGGCTCCGCCAGCGGTCAGCCTGCCCAGGCGCGGGCGAACCGAGCTCGGTGCAGCAGCCGCGAACCTAGGGCAGCCGACGGATGCTCCGCGGGTCCCCTTCGGGCAGAGCTCCTGCTGTCCCCACCCCAGCCAGCCAGCCAGCCAGCCACACTCCCGCACCGCGCCGTGCCGCCGCTCCCGCTGCCCGGCGGCTCCGCGCTCCTCCCAACCGCAGGCGGCTTCGTGGGGCGCGGAAGCCGGCTCTCTGCAGAGGGGCGCGCGGCGGGGGCCGTGAAATCCGGAGAGCCTCTCCGGGCGTATGCGCACTCCGCTGGCTCCGGGGGACGGTCCCGCTCTGCCCGGGCTCCGAGCGGCCGGGGCAGGAGGCGGCAACTTACCCGGAGCGCGCCGGAGAGCGAGAGCAGCAGGACGAGCACGCCGGAGACCGCGGGCATCTTTCCTGCCGCGCCGCGCCCGGAGCCCGTCCTCCCGGTGCCGGAGCCCCAAGCTCGCTCTCCGCCGCCGCTGCTCCGCGGGCTCCACGCCTCCAGCCCCGCGGCGGCGCGCTCCCTCGGGCCGGTTAGTCCGCCGGCCTCCCAGCCGCCCGCGCCTCTGTTCCGCGCGTTCCGAACTGCAGGTGAAGCCGCGCTGTCGCCCGCCGAGGCCCCGCCCGCCGCCCGGCCCCTGCGCTCGCCGGCCTGACGCGGGCCTTAAAGGCGCCGCGCCCCCCGCGCCGCGCCCTCACCCCGCCTCTCTGCCAGCGCTGGGCAAGGGCGGGGGTATCTGGAGCCCGTGTTGGCCAAAGGGGCTTTGGACACAACGTTTACAAGTAAAAGTGTGTGGGGGTGGGGGATGGGGGTTTGGGGCCATGAGGATGGAAGAAGTCCCCGCCCCCAAACCCTGGGCACCCCTTCTGGATGGGGAGCCCCTGCAGCTTTAGTCCAGCTTCCTGCGGGTGGGTGGGTGGGTGGGTGGGGGTGGGCATGTTAGGCTGGGAGCTCCATTCAGACCTTAGTGCTTCAGGTTCTTCTCATTAACTCCCAGACCCAGGCCGCCCTCCTGGCCATGCACAGCATTAGCTGAAGAGAGGACCTAGGCTGGGTTCCAGCCCAAGGCCTCTGGACAGTGCAAGTGTGGGCCCCGCTGGCCAAGGCCTTGGGGAAGGGACCAAATCCTATTGGTGCATCAGCAGCGCTACTAGGCCTGAGAAGCCAAGAAAGAAATTGGAAACCCCTGGAAAGGAAAGGCAAGGGGAGGGAAGGAAGAAATTCCCCAGCAGGCAGGAGAGCTGTGGGAGGCAGTACAGGCAGGCCCTCCGGTGATTGCTGAACGGGGAGACACCTCTCTAGGGGTCACCTAGTAAAGCAGGCCCAGCCTGGGGAGGGCGGGTGCTTCTGCCTGCTCCCCTTCAGCTTGGAGATTTAAAGAGAAGTGCTTTGTTTGCTCAGATGTTTTAAATGTCTTTGTCTTGGTTTGGGGGAGCTCTATGTCCAAAATACGTTACTTTTGGTTTAAGAAATACGCTGCAAAGGAGGAGAGGAAGATTGAGTGGACCTTCTGAGCTCCAAGGTCAGAGTCAACTTGGACAAGAGAGCAGAACAGCCCCCGACCTCCCCCAGAGCCTGCACACCTGAGCAGGGGGCCTCTGGTGAGGCAGGCTTGTGCTCATCTTCAGGAAGTCAGATTTTAGGAAACGGAAGAAGGCAGGGTAAGGTCTATCCCCGAGGTGTGTGTGTGGGGGGTGGTGATGTATAGTGCCTCACCCTGCAACTGTGACTAGTAAACAGCCCACCAAGCCTGCCTTGTTGTCCTGCGTCCCATCACCCCAAACCTGCTCCGTTCCCTGCATGGGGTGGGAGAAAGCAGGTTTCCCCACGAACAGGGCTGACTGTGCCAAGCTTTCCACGTCAGACTCACACAGGGTCCTGCATCCCCAGGGAGGATTCATGGCGCGTGCATCCTGGATCCCACGGGCAGGTCCGTTCTGAGCCTTGTGCTCGCATCTCTGACTTCCTCAGGGTCCTGCGTCCCCGTGGAGAGCTCGCCTCTCCCGGCTCCTGAACTTCTATATCTGGGACCTGCCTCTGTCTCCAGAGGCCCCAGGGTGATGCAGGCTGCTCCTCAGCGGAGGCGGAGGCGGCCGGGGCACAGCACTTGCTCCACAGCCTCTGTGAAGCTGACCCAGTGCACACAGGTGTGCCAACGTGAAGAAAAGAAAAAAAAAAGAAAGAGGTGTTAGGTGGGGTCCTGAGGTCCATGCACAGGATGAAACCTCCGTGTTGAACCCCATTTCCTGCCGCTGCGTGTCTGAGCACTTTGGTTGGACGAAGGGCACTGTGACTTCCCGGAAGGGTATGGACATCCCTTCACCATCCAGCCTCGAGCCAGGCCCAGGTGCAGGCGCTGGTGTGTACTAACGCACAGAGCGGCCCTCACTATGCACGTGGGCGCCATCATCATCCCCATCACAGACGACGGTGCGGAAGGCGGGCCGGAAAGGCGGCTGGCTGCTGCTGCTGTGTGGGCCTCCTAACCCGCCCAGGCCCGGGCAGGGAGCGTTTCCCAGCGCCACGGTGGAGGGAGCCCGCTTACCCAGCAGATCATGTGTGGGAGCTGGCACCTCGAGAACAGGAGCCCGAAGCGCTGCAGTGACTGAGGGGAGCCCAGCAGAGAGCGTCGGCTTCTCAGATTTGCTTGATCGAGGCCGGGAGGAGGCTGTCAGAGAGGAGGGAAGTGTGATCGCAAACCCCAGGCAGTGGCTTACAAAGGAGGGTCTGCAGCCTGGCCTCCCAAAGGGGCCCCAGACCAGCAGCATGCACTCCCAGGAGCTTGTTAAAATGCAGAAGCAACCGCCGGCCACGCCGCAGACCCACGCTGTGGGAGTCTGCGTGCTACTGACCCGTGTCCTCACCTGAGTCCCGGCGTCACCTGCTTCAGAACCCTCGAGAGGCCCCTAAAACGCAGATGCCAGGCTCCCCTGAGACCTGCTGACCTGGAGCTCTGGGGAGTGGGGCCTGGGCCCTGGCCCTTCACCAGCTCTGGGGCTAGTGTTCATGCAGATGAGTGTTGGGGACCACTGGCCTATGCCACAGGGAGCAGGCAGCTCCCGGGAGCCTGGTACAATGCTGCTTCATGGGCCCTGCCCTGTACCCATGGACCCCAGTGTCCTGGGTGAGCCTGGGAGTCAGCGCTGGGCAGGCGGAGAGACACTGAGACGCTGCCCTCAGGGCCCCCAGCCGCCCCACCCCGCACCCCAGGAGGAGCTGCCGCCCTGCGCTGCGGTGGAGAGCCCTGGAGAAGGGTGCCCTTGTTTCTCGGGGAGACTAGAAAACGCATCTGGAGGGGAGCTTCGAGTGACTGCTTCCCCTCAGCACCTGCAAACTATTGACCTTGACGTGATTGGGCCACAGATGTTCTAAGGAGGCTTTGCTGCGCTGGTAGGACTTCTCTCCTCCGCCCACCTGTTGAGGTGAATCTGGGGAGGGGTTCACCTTTGGAAGCAAATCGAGTGCTCCCATCGGGCCTGCGTTTCCCTGCCTTTTCATCTGATGTTGATTTGTTTTTCCCTGTTTCTCATTATTTTTGTAGACACTTCAATGTTAAACAAAAAGCTGTTTTGTAAAGAATGCAGGGAGATGTAGCAAAAGGTGTGTTCCTAGAATAAAAGAACTTCTGTGGGCAAATGAAGATATTCAAGGTACCAAGGACACAGAACAGATAAGCATCCTCTTAGAGCCGTGGTCGGCAAACTGCGGCTCACGAGCCACATGCGGCTCTTTGGCCCCTTGAGTGTGGCTCTTCCACAAAATACCACGGCCTGGGCGAGTCTATTTTGAAGAAATGGCGTTAGAAGAAGTTTAAGTTTAAAAAATTTGGCTCTCAAAAGAAATTTCAATCGTTGTACTGTTGATATTTGGCTCTGTTGGCTAATGAGTTTGCCGACCACTGTCTTAGAGGAAAAAGCAAGAGAGAGAGAGACAGAGAGAGACAGAGAGACACAGACATAGAGACACAGAGACACAGAGAGAGACAGACAGGCAGAGAGACGGCAGGCGGCACAGGGAGGCAGCTCCCTCACCACCAAGGGGGCTGACCCTGGGGACGGAGGTCCTGCTCACCAAGCTCACCTGCCTCCTTGCACGGCCCTGGGGCAGAAGAACGAGACCGGCCGCGGAGGGTTCCGAGGCTCTGGAGGCAGTGGGTGGGTGGGGAGGATGATAAAACAAATGTCTGAGGAGAGGAAGCCGATTAAACAGCAGAGCAGGTGATATTAGATTTAGAGGGAGGGAGACAACAGGGGAGAAGCTGAGAAGCTGAGTAAACGGAGAGCGGCCATAAAGCACGAGAGGCCAGGAAGCCGGGAAGAAAGTGGAAGCGGACTTTACAAGTTAAGACTCCTGCGGGGACCACGAGGCTTCCTGCTGGCCTCAGCTCTGTCCCCGGGAGGCCTCCCTGCTTGGATGCTGTCCAGTCCTATGTAACCTGGTTTATTCTTGAACTTCCAGGGTTCATGCTGATCGCCTCCCCCAGAGCACCAGTCCCCGCACTGAGGATGCCTGGGTGCCCGGAAGGCCCGCAGAGCACTCGGCCACGTGTGGTGGCCAGAGACACGCGCCCGTCCTGAAGGAGCAGCCCCTCCATTCGCCTGCTGTCAACCCAGGGGTCCTGCCAGCAGGCGCCTCAGCTCCACGGCCATCACACAGGCGGTTTCTGCTGGAGCCTCCCACCCTGAGGCCGAGCGGAAGCTGGGGCTGACCCGGAGCTTGGATGTTTACAGCCCCTCGGAGTGTCCCCAGGGCCACAGTGCGCACCTCCTCACTGCAGATGGGGACGATCTGTTTGACTCACCAGCAGCGTCTGTGCGGCACGCCTGGGCTATGTGCGCTCCGGGGTGAGACAGCGGAGGTCAGGGAAGTCACGCCCAGGCAGGCCCGCTTCTCGGGTCCCTGCTGGGCCCTCTGAGTTTGTTGATTCATCCAGGCATGACAATGCTCAGGCGCTGCCTTCTGTTCCAGGGATGCCGCCCCTGTCCCCAGGGAGCTCACAGTCCAGAGGGAAGTCTGACCTGAACGCAGACCCACATGCTTAGCAGCAGGGCCTGGCACCCCCACGCCTGGTCTTCTGTTCATCCTGTTACCCAGGTGGCTTTCTCAGCATCAGCCTCCATTTACAGGTGAGAAATGCCCTCGCTCTGGTTGGAACAGGTGTCCTGGTCTCCCCAGGACGCCTGCATCTGGGGACGCGGCTGTGGCACTGCCATGGCTCAGGCTGCCCTCAGCGTTCACCCCAAGTCCCCCGCATCTCTAGCAGACACCCTGGTGGTTCAGTTCCCACTTTAAAATGAGTGAACTGTCCCTGTTAGAGCGGGAAGGTATGGAGAGCATTCCTACCCCTCCGGCCGGCATGTGCCCAGCTTCCCCATCATGAACCCAGCACTCGACAAGCCAATGGAGGCGCAGCATTGGGAAGGAGAGCCCACAGCTACAGCAGGGCCTCTGCTCGGCCCACCGTGGCAGCGCCACAGAGAGCACGCCACTGCCCGGAGGGTCCCTGTGCCCACCGTTCGTCCCTCTCCCCCACCCCAACTCCTGCACCACCGGCCTTTTACTGCCTCAATGCTTTTGCCTTTTCCGGAATGTTCTAAGGTCACAATCACACAGTATGTAGCCTGTTCAGATTGGCTCTTTCGCTTAGCCATAGGCATTAGCCCCCGTGTCTTTTTATCCCCGAATAATACTCCCCTGTCTGGATGTACCACAAGTTATTGGTCCATGCACCTGTTTGCTTCAAGTACACCTGGGGTTTTAATAGTGGCGGCTGAACGCACTTCTTCCCACCTTCCCTGACGTGAGTGGCAGGTAAGCCAATGGCTGCTTTCCTGACTTACCTGGTCCGAGGGTCCCACTGCAGAGCACACACCTTCCCCCTCATCGGTGGGTGGGGTTACCAACCCAGCCTTTGAACTTGGGGTGGGGCAGGGGGGAGGGTGGCTCAGGACAGCTCCCTTCCATCCCTGTCACCTCCATGGCAAGCGACCCTCCCCCTGGGTGAGCCAGCTACCCTCCAGCTTGCTGTGACACCATTGTCTTCGTTTTTAAAATATATTTTTATTGATTTTTAGAGAAAGAGGAAGTGAGAGGATTAGAGAGATAGAAACATTGATGAGAGAGAAACATCAACGAGAGGCTGCCTCCTGCATGCCTCCTGCTGGGGATGGAGCCTGCCACCTGGGCATGTGCCCCAGCAGGGAACCGAACCGTGACCTCTTGTTTCATAGGTCGATGCTCAACCACTGAGCACACCGGCCAGGCGACGCCATTGTCTTCTGAGATGGAGATGCACATTCACAAAGTGGCCCTCACTCTCTCCCACTTCGGTACCTAAGACGGGAACTGGCGGGATGAAGCCCTCTGATGCACAGAGTCTCCTCTTCTTGGACTTCAGCGCCGATTGTGACTGTTCTCGCTTCCGCTGAGCAGTGATTGCTGGGAAGGCACAGTCTCAACACTACACATTGCTCTTAGATGGTCTTCGTGGAGCCCCACGGCCGCCCCCCGGCCACCCCTCGGCCGCCCACAGCCGTCCAGCCGGGAGCCCACAGCCGTCCAGCCGGAGCCACTTCTCACGCGGAGAGACGCTGTTCAGAGGGCCCTGAGAACGTCCGGGAGAGAAGCCGCGGGAGAGGGCGGCATGGCTGGCGGCAGCCCCAGCTAACGGGTCCGGAGCTTGTGAGAAGAGACAAGCCCCCTTCCCTGGGCCCCATTCAGGGCCCACCGTGGTTTAAATGTGCGCCCCTTCTGCAGCAGCACCCCTCCTGCCCTTTGTTCAGGAAGAAACGAGACCTGGAAGAGGCCCTCTGCCCCTGGTAGAGGGGGGAGGGGGCGGGGGAGAGGGGGCTCAGGGGCTCTTTGCTCATCTTCCCGTTGGAGGTGGAGCTGGCCTCCCCCCGCTGGGTCCAGGCTGGTCCTCCTGATGAGCTTGGCCAAGACTGACCTCGGAGTCCCGGGAGACCAGGGAGGAAGCCGTGCAGCTCCCACGGGGCTGCTGGGAGCATGCGTTCTGGGACCTGTGCTGCCCGGGAAGGGGGCCGGCACAGGAGGCTGCTGCGCAGGAGAGGCCCGGGCAGGGCTATGGCTGTCCTCGCCCTGTGGCCCCGTAAGCGAAGCCTCCAGTACCCCCAGCCCAGCCCGTCCCCAGCTGAGCAGCAGAGCGAGCTCTATTCATGCCCCTCAGAACAAAGAATCCGGCAGCTGAGTCCGGCTAAATCCCTGCTTCGTAGGACCAGAGGTGGATGTTTTATTTTTTTGTTTCTTGTTAATCCTCACCCGAGGATATTTTTCCATTGATTTTTAGAGAGGGTGGGAAGGAAGGAGGGAGGGAGGGAGAGACATCGATGTGAGAGAGACATACCGATTGATTGCCTCCTGCATGCACCCTGACTGGGGCCAGGGATCGAGCCTGCAACCGAGGTACATACCCTTGACCGGAATGGAACCTGGGGCCCTTCAGTCCTCGGGCCGACTCTCTAGCCACTGAGCCAAATCAGCCAGGGTGAAGTGGGTGTTTTAAAACACTGAGTTATGGGTGATCTGCCTGGCTTGAGAGGTGGGTGGACTCAGGCCCCGCCAGGCGTCTGAAAGCCTGCTTACTCCGCCAGAAATGCTCAGGTGTAGGAAGGAACCTACGCTCACTGCCTAGGCCGGGCGCACGCTGGCCTGGCAGCTGCCTGCTGGTGGGGTGGAGAAGGGGTGTTCTCCCACAGGGAAGCAGCTGACCTGGCCCACATCTAGTTACTTCCACGTAAACACAGCACTGGGGCCTGGAGGTCAGAGGTCCCACGAGGCCTGCTGGTCTGCAGATGGAGGGAAGCAGCTGTTCTCCGGAGGCCCACTCGCATCAGCGCCGGCCATGCCTCCCCTTCACATGTGGAACGCGTTATTCTGCACAAGCTCTTATTTCCAGGGGAAAGCAAGACAGGAATCTCAAACCTCATCTCCTATTTCCCCCCCAGAAGGAGGTGTGTGAGGGGGAGGGGAGAAGACACAAAAATAGGAGCGAAACAATGCATTTCAAGAGACTAAGCTCATTAGGTGCCCTCCTCAGCACTCCGCCCTGGTGCCCTCCTCAGCACTCCGCCCTGGTGCCCTCCTCAGCACTCCGCCCTGGTGCCCTCCTCAGCACTCCGCCCTGGTGCCCTAATGCACAGGGAGCCGCTGGGTGAGAGCGGAGCTTCCCAGGAGGTGGGGGCTGGCCGAGCATGGGTTAGGTCCGCAGCGTTCCCCGGGGTGGGGGGAGACTGGGAATGTGCCGCCTGGCCTTGCTCCTCACATAGATACAGCCCCCCAAGAGGAAACTACACTGGGGGAGGGGCGGTCCAAACCATCTCAAAGATGGTAAGTGGGGAACCAAGCCAGACATTCTACAACTCCCTGTTCCCCCAACTTCGAGGGCGGACACGGCGATGCTGTACCCCGGTCCCTGCTGAGTGACAGCTGCACTGGGGGGCCTCTGGGAGCTCTGCTCTCTGATGGCCCAGTTGCACATACAGAACCTATAAAGCAAGGCTGGGGCGCATCCGCTGCATGGAGGAAGCGCATCCCGTAAATGACCCTCTGAGCATGTTCTAACCAGTCCGAGTCCGTGAGCAGGAGCCCCAGTAACCAGCTCGATGACGCAGCACCCCCCCTCCCCCCAGCTCCCTGCCCCTGGGCCATCTTTATTGCTTTATGAATGCACATTATTATTATTATTTATTTGTAGTGAGAACAGTGACCATGAGAGCTACCCTCTTCATGAAATTGAGGATGTGCCCTGCAGCGCTATTAAAGCCGGTGCAATATTGTGCAGCTGAGCTCTAGGATTTGTTCCAACTTTCTACCCTTGACAGCAATTCCCGTCCCCCTCCCCCAGGAGCCCTGGCCAGCTCCCGCAGCCACCCTCCACTCCCCGTGAGTCTGACTGCCTTAGGTTCCTCACGGACGTGGGATTGTTTAGTATTTGTCCTGTTTGGCTGGCTTCTTTCCCTGAGCCCACGGTCCTCCAGGTGCACTGTGCTGCTGCATATGTAGGATTTCCTTCTTCCTATGGGCTACGAAATAGTCCATAGTGTGTATACTCCACAGCGTCTTTTTAAAAATGTTTTTATTGATATTAGAGAGAGAGGGATAGAGAGATAGAAACATCGATGAGAGAGAAACATAGATTGGCTGTCTCCTACATGCCCCTATTGGGGATCGAGCCCACAACCCAGGCATGTGCCCTGACCAGGAATTGATCAGGTGACCTCTTGGTTCATGGGCCGATGCTCAACCACTGAGCCTCACACACCAATGGCGGTACCACATTTTCTTCATCTGCACACCCGTCAGTGGGCATTTCGGTTATCTCCATCTTGACTGCTGTGAATAGTGCTACTGTGAACATGAGGGTGAACAGCCAGTCTCTCCAGCAAACAAGGAACATCCTTCAATACAGATCACATATTGAGTCACAAAAAATGTCTTAACAAACTTAAGATGATTGATATCATATCAAGTATCTTTTCCAATCACAGTTGAAGGAATACTGAGATAATCACAAATATGTAGAAACTTGAAAACACACTCTTGAACAACCAGTGAGTCAAAGAAGAAATCAAAGGGATCTTAGAGAATGCCTTGAGACAAGTGAAAATAAAACACAAACAACAGAACTTGAGATGCAGCAAAAGCAATACTTACAGGGAAATTCATAGCTATAAATGCCCAATTAAAAAAAGAGGATCTCAAATAAACACCTCTAGAGCTAGAAAAAATAGAGCAAACCAAAACCAACATTAGCAGAAGGAAGGAGAGAATAAAGAATAGTGAAGAAATAAATAAAATAAAGGATTAAAAAAATAGAAAAAACCAACAAAACTAAGAGTTGATTTTTGGAAAGATAAACAAAATTGATAAAATTTTAGCTAGACTAAGAAAAACCTAAGAAAAAAGGAGAGATGATTCAAATAAATTAAATCAGAAACGAAGAGGGAGACATTGCAATTGATTCCATAGAAATAAAAACGTTCATAAGAGATTACTATGAATGATATTATACCAACAAACTGGACAACCTAGAAGAAATGGGTGAATTCCTAGAAACATACAATCTATCAAGACTGAGTCAGGAAGAAATAGAAACTATGAACAGACCAGTAATTAAGGAGATTAAGTCAGTAATCAAAACCTCCCAACAAGAAAAGCCCAGGGCCAGGTGGTTTCACTGGTGATTCTACCGAACATCTAAAGAATGAATGCCAGTCCTTCTCAAACTCTTCCAAAAACTGAAGAGAGCAGAACACTCCCAAACAGGCCAGCACTTCCCTGACACCAGAGCCAGGAAAGACGCCACAAACAAAAGCCTTCTCCGGTACCATAGGCAGTATCCTTGATGAACACTGATGCAGAAATCCCCAAGAAAATGCTGGGGAAATGAGCACAACAGCACAGTAGAAGGATCGCACACCATGACCCAGTGGGATTACTCCCTGGGTTGCAAGGATGCTTCAGCAGACACACATCGGTCCGTGTAACTCACCGCAGTAACAGCAGGAAGGATAAAAATCACATGATTGGCCCAGTTGGTTGGAGCATCGTCCTATGCACGGAAAGGTCTCAGGTTTGATTCCTAGTCAGGGCATCTACCACCTACCTAGGTTGTGGTTTCATCCCCAGCCAGGGCATTCACAAGAGGCAGGTGGTTGATGTTTCTCTCTCACATTGGTACTTCTCTCTCTTCTCCTCCCCCTCCTCCCCCTCCTCCTCCTCCTCCTCCTTCTCTTCCCCCCTCTCTCTCTGGAATCAATAAAAAAAATACTTGGGTGAGAATTTTTAAAATAATTTATATGATTGTCTCAGTGGATGTGGAAAAAATGTTTTTATAAAATTGAAGATCTTTTCATTATAAAACCTCTCAACAAACACATAAAAGAAAGACACTATGTCAACATAACAAAGGCCATAGATGACGAACCCTCAGAACAGCTTGCTCGTTGGTGAAAGTCTAGAAGCTTCTCCGTAAAGATCAGAACAAGGCAAGCTGCCCACTCTCGCCACTTCTACTTGTCACAGAAATCCTGGCCAGAGCAATTGGGCAAGAAAAAGAGGTAAGAGGCATCCAAATGGAGAGGCAGGAGTAAATGATCTCTGTTTGTAAAGGACATGATCTGATATGTAGGAAGCCCTCGACTCCATAAAATAAACCTCTTAGACTTAACAAAGGACTTCTGTAAATTGCAGGGGAAAAAATCAACACACAGAAGTCGCTTCAGATCATCTTTTTTAAAAAAATATATTTTATTGATTTTTTACAGAGAGGAAGGGAAAGGAATAGAGAGTTAGAAACATCAATCAACTGCCTCCTGCACACTCCCTACTGGGTATGTGCCCGAAACCAAGGTACATGCCCTTTAACCAGAATCGAACCTGGGACCCTTGAGTCCGAAGGCCAACGCTCTATCCACTGAGCCAAGCCAGTTAGGGCTCAGATCATCATTATACAGACTGCACCCACGTCCCTGTCCCAGGCCCTGCGTTCAGGGAGCCCAGCTGAGAACAGAGAACCCTGGACACCCAGGTGGATTGTGAGAGGGGCCTCCTCCCCAGGAGCAGGAGACACTGGCCCTGTGTCTTTTGAAACCACAGCAACAGTTTCTAAAAAAAAAAATTACTAAAAGTACAGTGTTTGCATGGAGGGCAGTCAGTGCGTTTTAACTGTATTTATGTAAAACCAAAGCCCAGTCCTGGGTTTAACCAGACCACTGCTATTGGGCTTTTTGCCTCAGTGTCACTGAATTGAGGAACACTCCTAGTCCAAGCGAGACGCAGGCCTCCACCCCAGGCTGAGTTTTTCATTGTGATCAGAACCCCACGTGTTGTCTGAGCCGCGGCTGTTTTCCTGAGGTCTGGAACGAAGGGCACAGGTCACCCAGGCTATGCAATTCCGTGGCAGCCCTGCCACACCCACGGGCACGTGCTAGCGTAGCCTTCCACATAATTGCGCGTATTCATTTACATAGATTTTCCTGCTGTGTTCAAAATGCCACTGCAAAATTGTAAAATTGATCGTTCCACTCGAGTCAGGTGTATTCACATGTATTACTCAGGGCTGTGGGGAGAGGGGGTCAGAGGTTGCCAGCTGGGCAAAGGGCTCAGTCATCTGCCTTGTTCTCTGAATCCAAGGGCAGGGGTTGGCCGAGCTGGGAAGAAAGACATCTGCAGGCTATTGCCTCCAGAGCAGGAAAGTGAGTTGGGGTGGGGTGGGGTGGGGGGCTGAAAGTGCTGGGAGGAATGGATAACACACAGTTGCAAAGAAAGAGCATGGATAAAAATGTTTCCCCTTTCATTTTAAGATGATCCATTTCCTGCACACATTCAGATCCTTTTGCACTCGAACAACTTGATGGATTGATTTTCACAAAGGATAGCTCCGAAAGAATCCAAAGACTGCCACTAACTCAGAATCAGACACACAGGGTTGCAAGGAAAGCTTAACAATTGCAGGGAGGCTAGGGAGACTCTTACTCTTGGTATTTGGGTTCTCAGTTGTATTATCAGGGTTTTGTTGTTTTTTTTTCTTCAGTCAGAAGAGAGTGAATCCCCACTCATACTGGCTTATATTTTTTATAAAAGAATAAATTTTGACTCAGGTAACCCAAGAGCCAAGATATTATGTTGGCTTCAGGTATGGCTGGATCCAGGTGCTCAAGAGATTTCTCTTGACCTCTGGGCTTTGTCCCCTCTGTGCTGCACATGCTGCAAATCTTAGCTTCATTCTGAACGAGGCTGTCTCTTTCTAGTAGCAAGATGGCCACTAGCCACTTGCCCTTTGTACCCTACCTTTCCAGTGACCCCAGCAGCAGGAGAACTGACCGACTTTATAATCTCGGCAAAATGCTGAACTGAGCCTCCCGGGACCAACCTGGTCTCCAGGTGATTGTAACCCTCTTAACTATAACTGGTCCAGGGTAATTCAGTGCTCTGATTGGTCAGATCTGGGTCATATGACCACGCTGGAGGCCAGGGTGGAGTCAATCAACCTGAGCCTCTGATGCAGAAGAATGCCCAGTGAACACTGAGGGCCTGTTTGTTAGCAGAAGGGTGGGTGGATGCTGGGAAGGCAGATAGGACAGGCATCCATGGAACAGGCCTGGCTGTGGTCTTCCCTCACCGCCCTTACCTTGACTGGTATCATCTGTGAGTGCACATGCAGTCTTTCCAGATTACTATTTGCAGATGCAGCCTTAAAGGAAAAGAAAAGGTTTGCTCTAAGCGAGCAGCTTGCATCTCTGGTAGAACCACTTTAGTTATTCCGACTGGCTGCACCAAGGACCCTCCTGACTCCAGCCCACCTGGGGGCCGCGTGGCAGGGTGGACCTCTGTCCCTGCACTTTCCCCAGGGGAGCCCTAGTCCCTTTGCTCACCTGTGCAGAGTGTACCAGGAAAGCGCTCTATGCGCAGGTCACCCGCAGGAACCCGCAGGAGCCAGAGCGCATGGAGGCAAAGCTTCTAAATCCAAAGGAGAGTGACGGTGGCGACATTTCACCTTCAAGGGTGCAGCTCCAACATGGCGGGCGGGGCAGGAAAACTGGAACCAAACGGAATTCCAGGGGTGCAGGTGTCGGGATGGGGGTGCAAGGTTGCCTCTGAGGCACAAATTCATACGCATTATCAAAAATATGGCCCGAGCCCAGCTGGTGTGGCTCAGTGGTTGAGCATCAACCTATGAACCAGGAGGTTCGATTCCCGGTCAGGATACATGCCCGGGTTGTGAGCTCAATCCCCAGTGTGGGGCATGCAGGAGGCAATCGATCAATGTTTCTCTCTCATCATTGATGTTTCTATCTCTTTCTCCCTCCCCTCCCCCTTCCTCTGAAATCAATATATATATATATATATATATATATATATATATAGTCCAAATCTAAAGAACTTGGCCCGTGTCCAGGAGACAAGCAGACACGGGATTGTGTTTACCTAGCATGCTTCAGTAGACTTTCAATCTATTTGCAGGTATGCATGACAAACTGCCTTCAATGTCTGAGTTATTGGCTCTGCTATAAATGAAATTAATAATATGAGGTGGAGAAGGTGCAGTAATAACACGACCCTGAAGCCAGCTCAGCTCGGAGCCCAGAGGTGGGTCTGCAAGTGAGGGAGGTTCCTGACAGCTGCTCGGGTGGCCGATTGAGCAGACCCCGTGGGTTACCTGAACAGGAAGGAAGTTACTGCCTGGCTCAGGTGATTAGCCAGTAAATCAATCCAGGAGGAAGGGAAGATGTGAAACAAAATCATGTCCCTCCATGATGGTGCTTTTGAGGGTTTTCTGTGCCCCGTCTGGTCACCAAAGAGGCTGCTGTAAAACCAGGAGGCCACCCCTATTTGCTGGTGAGGAAACAGACACAGTATCAGTGGGAGAATCTTCCAGTTTATTAGAGGTGAGAATGGGGCAGGTTGGTGTCTCCACCTCTCACGAGGAAGTCACCCCAACGCCACTTCCTGAGCTTGCAGCAGGCAGTAGAAGGGTGCCCAGCGTTGGGCCGCGGTCACTGGTGACTTTCATGAGGTTTGGGACCCTCTTTGGTCTTGTGTATTCTTTTTTTTTTTAATATATTTTATTGATTTTCCACAGAGAGGAAGGGAGAGGGATAGAGAGTTAGAAACATCGATCAGCTGCTTCCTGCACACCCCCCACTGGGAATGTGCCCGCAACCAAGGTACATGCCCTTGACCGGAATCGAACCTGGGACCCTTGAGTCCGCAGGCCGACGCTCTATCCACTGAGCCAAACCAGTTTCGGCGGGTCTTGTGTATTCTTGCAAACCTGTTTCGCAGACAGCACCCTAGTCGGTACCTGTCCATGGCTGAATGAGCAGGGAATTGTTCCGTCCAACCTGGCAGTACACGGGTCATTCCTGTACACTTTGTAAATACCCACCCCACAGCTCAGCTCAGGGGTGGGTATGGGTCTCACCATTACTGCCACTTTCAGATGACGCTCAGAGAGGTGGGAAGTCCCTCTCCACCAGCTCGCGGCAGGCAGGGCCCCCGCCTCCCAGTGCTCTGTGCTCGCCATGCACCGATTTGCAGAATAGTCTTTACAGGAAGCAGAATTGGGGATGTGTGTTTTCTTAAAACACACACACACACATTTCTGTGCTCTCCACAGGCATTTTCCCCATTCCTCAAAATATAAAACCTGAGTAATTCACCGCAAACTCATATCTGATCATGTAACACCCCAAGTGAGGAGTAAGACAGCAGTCTCTGGATGTCCCTCGGCTCCGCACAAACACAAATTAGGGAGAACAGAAGTGGGCAGAGGGCAAGGCCACCCAGATGCCAGCTCTGCCCACATGTGGAAGGCTTCCCACTTATTTGTCAGAGGCCAGGACGCCTTATAATTATTGAGATAAAGCAGTGCTTCAGTCATGTCAAGTAGCTGGCAGAGTAATGATTTTGAAACACAACTTGCTGTCATACAATTGAGCGAGGGCGCCGTGCCTGGCAGGACCTTTGTTTTGGCAGCTACTGAAGGCCTTTAATGGGCGGTGTACAATTGGGGGAAGATGTGCCCTTTATGAACATTCAAAGACCTTCGGACAGGATCGAATGGTCCCAACCTTCAGCTCCCTCTGTCTTTAGAACGCAGGGACCTATTCACCCAATGGCAATGTTGCTGAGCCCTATCAGAGTAAATTGACCCGAGTTGGCCTGGGTGTGGCCTGGGTTGATCCCAGTTGACCCAGGTTGGCTTGGGTTAGCTTGGGTTGACCTGAGTTGATTTAAGTTGACTTGGGTTAGCCTGGGTTGGCCTGAGTTGACTTGGGTTGACCTGCATTGGCCTGAGTTGACTCAGGTTAGCCTGGGTTGACCTACGTTGACGTGGGTTAGCCTGATTTTGACTACTCACTGCAGGCTCAGCCTCCCTTTAGAAGGTCTCTTGGAGGATGAGCCTTTATCCTTTGAAGGGTAGCCTTGGAGTTGCATGCCCTTCTCTGAACATACCTGGAAAAGATTGGGGCAGGGGAGATATCAGGGGCTACAGCAGGGCAATTCAGATGCGTATGAATCTAAGGGCCAGGAATGCAAGACTAAGCATCAGGACCAGAACGGAGGGAGGCCCAGGAAGTGTCTACGGTGCAAATGTGAGGCAGCTCTTTCTCTCAGTCTGCACGTACAGGGTCCGCCCCTGAAAAGGCAAGCATCCTTAGCTGCCTAGCTTGCTCTACCCTTGTCTGGGGGCTGCTAACACCTGCCTGAGAACTAATGAGGAATGAGGGTCTCCCTGATGGGGAGGTTGATGTACAGCGCCCCCTCCCCACTCACTCAGAACCTCGAAGGCTCACATTGTCCTCTGACAAGGTGAGAAGGAGGTTCTAGGAGCAGAGCAGGCACCAAGCTCCAGCCCCACTCACCAGACACTGTGCTCCACTGCTCACACATTAACCTCTGCCCACAGAGCCAGAGCCACTCTCAGCATCGGAGGGATAACTTCCCATCTGCACTTGGTACAATCAGGCTGCCTGTGACCAATCTCAGTTCCTGCAGCGAGACACTGAGAACTAATGAAAGTGTTGTGTACAGGGATGGAGGGAGGTAGATGCCATTCTGGAGACTTCCAGCGAGGCTGATGCATGGGTTCCCTCCCTGCTCCTTGGTTTACTAGCTGTGTGACCTAGAGCGAGTGAATTCACCTCTCCGAGCTCAACTTCCTGTTCTGTAGAGAGAATGAGGACTCTCTGCAGGCAGACGGTGAGGAGTGGAGACTGACATGGGGAGGCAGTGATGAGTTTGCCCCAGGGGACATTTGACAAAGTCTGGAGCATTTTTGCTGTCACATTGTCACCACTCGGGCAAGCATGGGGTGGGGAGGAGGTTGTTAATGGTATCTCATGGGTAGCGGCCAGGAATGCTACCCAGGAAGGTCCCACTACAAAGACTCATCGGGCCCCAAATGTCACCGGTGCCGGGTTGGGGAACTCTGGTGAACAGCACCCACGTTGGGGTATTGTCCTCGGTGGGCGGCAGTGACCAGAATCAGAGTAACTGCCTAACCTCCAGGTAAAGCCAAGGGCAGCACCAGCACTGAGGAAAGTCGCTGTCCCTTCATGAGCACAGACGTCTGACAGTGACAGACTCGCTCTTCGGGAGTCACAGATTGGTTGTGCCTGCCATGGGCCTGGCATGCAGGGAACAGCGGACAGGACAGGGCCCGGCTCAGCTGGAGCCTCCACGTGGTGGAGGAGATGGGCACAGACCTGGGCCAGCATAGCAGGCGATCTCCAGGGGGACACGTGAGAGGAAGGAGACAGACTCGGTGGAGATGTCTGCATGGTGGGGGTCGGAAGCCCCGAGGGGGCACTCAGGAGCATCCGGGGCAGGTGGAGTGGCCAGGGCTCGGAGGGGCCTGCGGTGGCCTGGTGAGAACATAGGGGCCAGCCCTCCCTGGCCTCAGCTGAGTGGACCGTCATGGGTATGTGGCCTGTGGGGACGCTCCCCATGGCCAGGAGCAGCCAATTGTGGCCTCCCCTCAGGGTCTGGAACGGACATGTGGCACAGCGAGGCAGCGAGCTGAGAAGGCAGCAGTGAGCCAGTGTGAGAGCAGGAGCCTGATGGTGTGAACAGCAGCAAGACCACCCTGGCCAGTGTGGCTCAGTGGGTAGAGTGTCAGCCTGTGGACTGAAGGGTCCCGGTTTGATTCCAGTCTAGGGCACATACCTCAGTTGCAGGCTCCATCCTGGCCCTGGTCGGGGCGCATGCAGGAGGCAACCAATCGTTGTGTCTCACATCGATGTTTCTCTCTCTGTCTCTCCCTCTCCCTTCCACTCTCTCTCTCTAAAAAAAAAAAAGGAAAGCCAATGGAAAAATATCCTCTGGTGAGGATTAACAAAGAAAGAAGGAAACAAACAAACAAGCAAACAAAGAAAGGGCAAGACCTTGAGCTATAGAAGCCAGTGTGGTGGCGAAGCTGAACGCTGAAGAGAGGACGGCGTCCGGCACTTGTCAGGAGCGCGCGGCCACCTCCGCTCACAGCGGACTGCTTCCAGCTCACTCAGAGCGCTCACATTCGGGCAGCCGGCTCTGAAGCTGCTGTGGGGGGCAGGGAGGCAAAGGCGAGTCCCTGTCCCCACGGCCAAGGACATTCGCACCCCCACCCAAAGGCAGCCCTGCAGTGTCCAACACTCCCCGCAAAACACCCTGACGCGAAACCCGTGTGTCTGGGCTCCGACTCCAGTGACTCCTCTGCAGTCCCAGGTCAGGAAGCCTCCGGTGTTTTCCTTCTCTTAAAGCCAGGTCAGTGTTTCCCAGGAATGTGTGTGGGCATATGTGTGTACATGTGCATATATGTGTGTGAGTATGTGTGTGTGTATATGTAGATAGGTATGTAATAGATTATATTTTTTCACCAGTTCTCATATAGAAATATACAAATACTAGTGGCCCAGTGCACAGATTCATACACATTGAAAGGAAATTAATTAGAAGAAATATTTTAATATCTCCCTTTCTCTATAATAGAAGTGTCAACCAAATTCATGATTGATAATGACAGAGCAAAACACACGTGTGCGATTGGCGCCAGTGAGAGCTTTATATGTATTGCACATGCGCGAGTCAACATTTATTTTTAAATTGCCAGTGTGCATCATCTGTACTGGCCGGTAGGTTGGACGGTCAGACGGACAGACGGTCGGTCACGTAGCCTTTTATATACACAGAATAGGCTGAACCACGAGACCACTTCATTTCATGTGTTCAATACCGCAGTGTGGGCATTATTTAATTCCCGTTCATTCATTCTGGGCTACGATCTGCAAATCCAATATGGCTCTCAGAGCCACAGAGAGCTCTAAGGACACAATGAAAAGGTGACAAAAACCCTACTTTTCTTCCAGTCACCAAAACGGGCCTTGTGACCTGGCCCTGGGTGCAGCTGTGGCCCTCAGCCACTAAGTGGCGCTGTCTGCAGCTCGGCCTCCATGGCTGGGGTGGAGGGGCAGCCACTGTGCAGAGGGATCAGAGGCTCACTGGCTGACATGGGTCCTTGAGTGGGCCCGCCAGCAAGGGGCCAGGCCCAGAGGAAATAGGACGGCACGGATGCCTGGGCGCGGGTTGCCAGGAACCGTAGAGGAGGAAGGAATGGCCTGACACGGGCGGGCGGTGAAGGGCAGAGAAGTACTCGGACTGTGTGGGTAAACAAAGGCTTTGGTTTCACCGCTGGGAAGTAGGGAGAAAAGAGAACCGTTCGCATTTCAAAACGCTCCGGCCTGTGGGACGAAACGCCTCTCCCTTCCGTGCTGCACGAAGCACAGTCTCCAGCCTGGTCAGGAGGCTGCAGCGGGCTGCCCTCGGGTGGAGGCCCAGGGCTGTTCTCGCCTCCGCTTCCTCCAAGGCTCCCAGGACACAGTGGTTTCCTTGCAGCTCCAGCCCCGGAGGCGGCCGCATGCCTTGGCTCCTGCCCCTCCCTCCGTCTTCAAGCCAGCAGCAGCGGCTCCGGTTTTTGTTGTGTCCATCTGTCCGACACTCTCTGTCTTTGCACCTTTCTCTGACCACAGCTGGGGAAGGTCTCTACTTTAAGGGCTCACGTGAGGGCATTGGGCTCACCTGGACACCAGGGCAATCTCCCATCTCGAGGTGCGTAGCCTTCCTCACACCTGCCAAGTCCCCTTTGCCACGTGAGGGGCATATTCAGGGGGTTGCAGCATTAGGAGGGGAGCGTATTTTGGGGCCATCATTCTGCTAACCACAGAGCCCACAGCTGCCTGGAGTTTTCCACACAAGCCCTCCAACCGCCATTTCCAACCGCGATTTCTCTTCTATTGCACTTTTCACGACTGGCCTCTCCACCCCCTCCCCCTGGCCTTTGGATGTTTTCCAATTTCTAGCTATAAAAATATTGCCTCTGTTTTAAATGCTCCCCAAACACTGTGTACATCTTTCACATTCTGAGTAGACAATGTCCTAAAGCCATCTGCCCATTCAAAATCGCTTGCTGCTCCCACGCTGTTTGGGGAGGGAGGGAGGGCCCGCTGACCTCCATAAATTGAAATCCAGAACCAGAGGTGACGGGACTTCCCAGGGCCAGCTCGAAGGAGGCCCCGAGGGACCACGGACTTGCTCACTTATCTGACCGGGGTAACAGGTGAAGGGTGGCAGAGCCGGTTGGCGTGGCGGCTCGGAGCAGGAATTTGGTCAGAGCATTAACTCCCTTTAAGGCGATTTCAGCTTGATGTGGTTGAAGTCAGAGTCTCTTGACTTGTACTTGAAACCCTGCGGATTATAGCAGTGTGCCGAGGAACACACTCTGGGAACAGTGTGGACCTAAGTGTGTGTGGCTGGGAAAGCGCAGGTTGGATTTTGTTTGTCTGTCTTTCCTCGGACTTACTCCTGCCAACAATTCCCAGGGCAGCCCCCCTTCCCCAAGGCAGCAGTCCTCCTCTGAGAGCCCTGGGAGCGTGTGTGACGGTCTGTCCTGGGCCCTTTACCTGGCTCGGGGCAGCGCAGCCTGGGCTGAGCAAATATGTAAGAGCCGCACACAGCGCTCGCTCGGGCGGGGTTCTGAGGGTTCACTGTCAGCAGGACCCCGGGTCCCCAGGGATCATCAAACAACTTCACAGCCAGTGTGTGGACTGCAATGCGGGCTCTCGGGAGGGAGGGGGAGCCAACAGTCGATGAGAGGACGGCGGCTGATCCGGGTGGCTCCCTAGCTGGGCTGGGGAAGCCTGGGCCCTCGTGTTCCTGGGAAGCCCCACCAGACAGCACCCTAACTAACACTTGTCAAACGTGAACTTCTTTGTATGAGGATCAAAACGTGAAACTGGCAAGTAAATCTATAAATCTCGTTTTCTTCATTTAAAAATGTCATTCAACATGGACTACGTTCTGACACATCAGGCGACATTGTGACTGTCAAAGTGGAGCTGAAAGACGGGGTCTCGGATGGTCTCTATCAGGCCAGAGAGACCGTGGCTCTGAGACTCTTTCTTCACTGGATGCCAAGATGGAGATGTGAGAAAAAGCCCTCCCCACCCCCACCCCCCTGGGGAAATCCGGGTAGGACACCCAGGACAGTCCTTACTCAACTAGATATCTGCCTGTCAGAAGTTCAAGGACATTTTGTGAGCTATGTTTTTAATCAGTGGCTGTATCATTAGCTCTTGCATCAATTCTGCATGTGCAATAAAAACACACCATGCGTGGGCCACCCCAGGGCATGTATTTCAGCTGAGGGACAGTGTGTGATGCAAATTGACAGGTGCAGTAATGGAGGAAATAGAACAAGACATGCAGAATAAAGGGCTCTTTAAGAAAATGACAGGATGATGGATGAGTGAGCATGGCTTTCACGGAAGGATTCTATTTCCCGACCCTGGAGCCTGGGATGAGTCTGTCCACAAAGCTGATGTTCCACGGCCAACGGCCACTGGAGGGTCATAGACATTTTTAACTTCACATGCGCTCCTTCAGTTCCAATACAAGAGCCACTGGCCGGACACGGCCTTTACATTTAGGTTAATTAAAATGAACTTAACTGAGTCGCACTAGCCACACTCTGAGTGCTCAACAGGCACCTGTGGCTTGAGGCTGCGGTCTTGGATGCGGCAGGCATAGGACGTGTCCAGCATCACAGGAAGGACTGTGGGCATGCCCCACCACACCTATCTCTGCAGTCTCTGCACCTTTGACTTCCACACCTGTAAGTGCAGGAGAGAAGTTCTCACGGGTAAATATCACTGCTGCCTTTTATCCTGGCGTGCACGCACACATGCACACAAGACTTGGCCAAAGGTCCCACTGAGCTGCTTTCCATGGGCCACGGACAATGAGTGGACACTTCAGTGGCACGTGAGAGGTTGGTTTAATAACTGAGCACCCCCTCGGCCTCACACCATTATTAACCCATCAGAACCAAGAACGTGGCAAGGTGCTGAGGCTCCTGTTCACTGATTTTGGATGTAAGTTCGAACCCCCTCAGGGAAGGCCCCTTTGGTGGCACTCTATGCGTGGTGCCCTGTTTATGAATTCGGTCCCTAGTTTGGGAGCTCCTATAACGATGGCATCATGGCCAATGACAACAAGCACCTGTTTGATGATGCCAGCTTTTTAGAAGGATAGTTAAGGAGATTATTTAATGAGGCTGAAGTTAGTGCCGTTGAAAGTGCATCACTTAACATAGCATTGCAGCATCTATATATATATAAAAGCGTAATATGCAAATCGACCAGACGGCAGAACGACTGGTCGGCTATGAAACACACTGACCACCAGCAGGCAGACGCTCAACACAGGAGCTGCCCCCAGCCCACAGGCCCTGATCGGGGTCTACTGGAAAACTTCTCGGTCCCTTCCCCCCGCTCCCCACAGCCGGCAGTTTCTGATCACCCAATGGGGAACAGGGAACTGGGGGTGGGCGGCAGCGGACATGGGTGGCGCCAGGGCCCCGATCACCCAGCCAGTCGCCCCACACAAAGAGGGCAACCAGCGGTGGCTGCGATGGCAGGGGGCAGGGCCAGCTGCCGGCAGCTGGGGAAGACGGCCCTGATCATAGGCCAGGCCTAGGGACCCTACCTGTACACAAATTTCATGCGCCGGGCCTCTAGTTATTTAAAAAACCCTTTTAAAAGGATGCTGGGAATTGGGTGTCTAATGATCATTACCTTAATGGTTGTTTATACCTGATTCCGTGCTCAGAGCCTCCGAGTCCTGGCTGCGGCTCCTCCTCCTACAGAACTGAGCTTCCACGCATGTGCAGGACTCCCCCACTCGCAGGTGTGAGTGCTTCCACCCATGTGCAGGAGCCCCCCACCCCCAGGTGTGAGTGCTTCCACGCATGTGCAGGAGCCCCCACCCCCAGGTGTGAGTGCTTCCACGCATGTGCAGGATCCCCCATCCCCAGGTGTGAGTGCTTCCACGCATGTGCAGGACTCCCCCACCCCCAGGTGTGAGTGCTTCCACGCATGTGCAGGATCCCCCACCCCCAGGTGTGAGTGCTTCCACGCATGTGCAGGACTCCCCCACCCCCAGGTGTGAGTGCTTCCACGCATGTGCAGGATCCCCCACCCCCAGGTGTGAGTGCTTCCACGCATATGCAGGATCCCCCACCCCCAGGTGTGAGTGCTTCCACGCATGTGCAGGAGCCCCCCCACCCCCAGGTGTGAGTGCTTCCACGCATGTGCAGGACTCCCCCACCCCCAGGTGTGAGTGCTTCCACCCATGTGCAGGACTCCCCCACCCCCAGGTGTGAGTGCTTCCACGCATGTGCAGGACTCCCCCACCCCCAGGTGTGAGTGCTTCCACGCATGTGCAGGACTCCCCCACCCCCAGGTGTGAGTGCTTCCACGCATGTGCAGGACTCCCCCACCCCCAGGTGTGAGTGCTTCCACGCATGTGCAGGACTCCCCCACCCCCAGGTGTGAGTGCTTCCACGCATGTGCAGGATCCCCCACCCCCAGGTGTGAGTGCTTCCACGCATGTGCAGGATCCCCCACCCCCAGGTGTGAGTGCTTCCACGCATGTGCAGGAGCCCCCCCACCCCCAGGTGTGAGTGCTTCCATGCATGTGCAGAATCCCCCATCCCCAGGTGTGAGTGCTTCCACGCATGTGCAGGACTCCCCCACCCTCAGGTGTGAGTGCTTCCACGCATGTGCAGGAGCCCCCCCACCCCCAGGTGTGAGTGCTTCCACACATGTGCAGGACTCCCCCACCCCCAGGTGTGAGTGCTTCCACGCATGTGCAGGAGCCCCCCCACCCCCAGGTGTGAGTGCTTCCATGCATGTGCAGAATCCCCCATCCCCAGGTGTGAGTGCTTCCACGCATGTGCAGGACTCCCCCACCCTCAGGTGTGAGTGCTTCCACGCATGTGCAGGATCCCTCATCCCCAGGTGTGAGTGCTTCCATGCATGTGCAGGACTCCCCCACCCCCAGGTGTGAGTGCTTCCATGCATGTGCAGGACTCCCCCACCCCCAGGTGTGAGTGCTTCCACGCATGTGCAGGACTCCCCCACCCCCAGGTGTGAGTGCTTCCACGCATGTGCAGGACTCCCCCCCCACCAGGTGTGAGTGCTTCCACGCATGTGCAGGACTCCCCCGCCCCCAGGTGTGAGTGCTTCCACGCATGTGCAGGACTCCCCCGCCCCCAGGTGTGAGTGCTTCCACGCATGTGCAGGACTCCCCCACCCCCAGGTGTGAGTGCTTCCACGCATGTGCAGGAGCCCCCCCTCAGGTGTGAGTGCTTCCACGCATGTGCAGGAGCCCCCCCACCCCCAGGTGTGAGTGCTTCCACGCATGTGCAGGACTCCCCCACCCCCAGGTGTGAATACTTCCACGCATGTGCAGGACTCCCCCACCCCCAGGTGTGAGTGCTTCCACGCATGTGCAGGAGCCCCCCCTCAGGTGTGAGTGCTTCCACGCATGTGCAGGAGCCCCTGTGCAGGCGTGAGCGGCTGCAGTGATGTTCCTTCGTGTGAGCAGGAATTAATTAGCCCTGACCGAGGAGAGGTGGTGCCTGCATACTGATTCAGTTTGACAAACAGTGGCATGTAAGGGTCATTTCCAAGGAAATGAGGTAAACATTGAATTAGTGTGTATTGAATTTCCCCTCAGAATGTGAATCTCGGGAACAGGTAGGACTCATCGCCCTCTGGGGCCTCAGATGCACTTGAACAAGCTGGAGAATGGGTGGATGCGGGGGTGATGCTGGGAGATGGCCGGCACGTAAGGGGAGTGCAGAGGAAGTGCGCTGGGGTTTTCTCCAACAAACCCCGTGGCTGTGTGCACGGCCCTCAGGGAGAAGGGCTGATGCCACCTGAAGAATCCTCTGTTTGGGTTTTGCTCCTGAGGTGGGATCAGTACAGCCTCATGAGCTCCCCCTCAGACCGAGCAGCCCAGCCGCTCCTGGTGTGCTGGGCATCTGGATGACTAAGCACCAGCCCCCTGAGAGTGGGCGCCTACTTCCTTGTTCACGCTGGGCCTCTGTGCTCACCACAGTGCCTAGAACATAGCAAGTGTCCTGTAAATAACTGTCAAATTTCTGGCCAGGACAGATTTAAAGTGTAAACGCCGGTGTTTAGGGCCCTTTTCTTGGCCAGTGGCAGAGATCCAACTAAACCTGAGTTGAGGAAAAAAATGCACAGGCTCATATGTCACTGAGAGGTCCAGGGCCATTGGACTCCAGGCATGGCTGGATCCAGGTGCTCAAGTTACTTTCTCAGGGTTCGCGCCCTCCCCCCCCCCCTTCACTCTCCCTAGCTCCCACACCCCTCCCCCCTCTGGCTTTCTGTTAGGGTGGTTTAAGTCTCAGGCATGTTTTCTCCTGTGGGGTCAAGTACTCCAGGCTTACCAAGTTGGAAAACCAAAAAAAGATAATTTCCTTCCCAGTAATTTCCAGCCAAAGACCTATGATTGTGTCTCATTGGCCTACCTTATGTCTGTGCTATCTCTATATATAAAAGCCAAAGCAACTAGGCGACCAGCTGACTGTCCAACTGGTAGCTATGATGTGCACTGACCACCAGAGGGCAGACGCTCAATGCAGGAGCAGAAACCACAGGCATAGAAACATGGAACAGACTGATGAATCTCAGAGGGAAGTGGGGGGGGGGGAGGAGGGCAGGAAGAGATTAACCAAAGATCTTATATGCCTACTAGAGGCCCGGTGCACAGATTCGTGCACCAATGGGGTCCCTCAGCCTGGCCTGCACCCTCTTGCAATCCGGGACCCCTTGGGGGATGTCGGAGAGCCATTTTTGGCCTGATCCCCACAGGCCAGGCCAAAGGACCCCCACAGGTGCACGAGTCTGCACCAGGCCTCTAGTGAGCTAATAACTGGCCAGAGGGTGGCTCTGCAGACTCTCTGTCCTGGGTCTGGGGTCAGTCTTTCGTGAGCACATGGACTCAGGATAGGATAAGCTGCCTCCTGAAGGGAAACCACGGGACGCAGGTACAAGTCACCTTCCTCTGTGGGAAGGTCACCTGTCCCTCCAGGAAAGCCATGGACAATGGTGAAATAACAGCCTAAAGGCCTGGTTTGGTAAACGTTTTGCCACCTGGTAGTGTTGTGATTTTGGTTAAACATTTTCCTTTCAAAGCAGCTAATTCATTCGCTTGCCCCCTCACTGGGCTTTCATGAGAGCTGGTAGGGACATACCGTCCATGACAGGGTTTGTCACCGCAGACCGCAGCTCAGCAAAGCACGCTGTGTCCTCAGCTTATCCCATAAACACACACTGTTTTAATACGAATTTAGGAAAAACAAGGAGTGGTTTTCTAGCTAAGTGCGCTCCATGCAGCATTTGGGATATACTAATACTAAAAAAATTGTTGCAATGGGACATGCCTATGCTCACACTCACCTCTCTGGCATTTAAATGGAACTAGATGTCTTACTTCCTATCTGGCAGCCTCCAGTGATACCTCTATAAGAGCAACACCTTCCTCTCTCCACTCGAGCCTTTGTCTCCTCCTTCCCCAGGAGTCGGAAGGTGGTGGTCGAGACACCTGAAGCCGTCTGGGGGCCCACAGAGCAGTCACTCTGAGAGGAGCAGAGAGTGCCTTCCCAGGAGTCAGACCAGAGGATGAGTCATTTTCCAAACGGAAGGTCGAGAGGCTGTGAATTACATGTCTTCAGTCATGAAGGGAATAGAGAGAGGGAGAAGGGTTTGTTTCCAAAACCCCAATTCCCAAATTAAGGAGGTATTTTTGAGCAATGGAAAGAAAATCGTCTTAGACTAAATGAAGGCATGTGGTTTCATGCATTCGGAACGAGGCACGTGGAAGTCATTTCTTGAAGGCCCAAGATACACAGACGTGCATCAAGAATTTCAGTCCCCCAGTGTGTGTGAGCATTCACCCAGTGAGCCCTGTGTGCCCCCGCGGCTGGCCTGGGGATGTAGGAACTCACTGCCCAGCAGGGGAGACCGTAAGCCACCGTGAGTAAGGCATCTAAGGTCTGAGATGCAAAGGAAGTGCTCATTCTGCCTTCCCAGCCAACATCGCCATCACCACTCAGGCAAGCAGCAGCGGATGCTCCAATCACAGAGGCCATAGTCACTGGGTGCACGATGTTGGCGAAGAGGATCTCCACACTGTCTCAGTCTGCTGTCGTAAGTTACAGTCAGACCTCGGTTCTTGAACTTACTTTGTTCCGGAAGGCTGTTTGAGAAGCGATTTGTTCGAAAACGGAGTCATTGTTCCCCTTTAGAAACAATGTAAATAGAATTATTCTGTCCCAGATCCCTAAATGATTCCCTGTTTTTAACCTTTCTTATATACAGTACATGTCTAATATACTATTTAATCTATAAATACACACTTCTTTTCTTAAATTTATCAAACCAGCCCCTTCTAGCCTTAAAGAAGTGACTTAGCGCTCAGTACAGGGGTGTCTTTCAGGTCAGCACGCTGCATCTCTGCTGGTTCATATGTCACCACCTCCGGTTATCCAAATGCACAGCTGTTTTCAGGCCTCTTCACGGCCTGTGCTCATTGTGTCTTTCACACCCTTAGCAGCATCAGCACCATTGATGGCCTCTTCATGTTTTGAAATTGTGCTAATAGTGGATTTCATCAGCGACAAAAGGATTCGCTCCTTTGTTGCCTGAGAGATGCTTTTTGTTATGCGGAGGTATCGGCACGAAAGGGTCGTCGGGTGGAAAACCGAAGTTTGGTTCAACAACAGAGATACTTTTTCTGATTGCTCGAGATGGGAGACATTGGAGAAACGAGGTTTGACTGCACTTATTAGTTACTCTGGCAAAGGATAACTTAATAAGGAAAAGGCTGGTAGACTCCCCCTTAAGCAAATGCTCCAACCCACCAAAGGGACATGGGAAAAAGCCACTTCATGGCCTGCAGCTGGGATGCACCAGGAAGAGAATTTTCCAAAAACGATTCTCCTGAATGAGGTCATGAGGAAATATCAGACAGATGTACCTGAGGGGGAGCGTGCAAAATAAGCACCTGCATCAGGAGGCAGTCAACGCCAGGCAAGACCCAAGTTAGAGGCAAGTCGGGGGTGGTCCAGATGGAAAAGGGGATTTTTGCAACTTGTGGCGGTTTGTGATCCTTAATTAATCCTGGATTTCTTACTGGATTAAAAAATAAAGTGGCTGTAAAAGGTGACTGGGACAATTGGAGACATTTGAATACAAACAGCATTTTAGATAATAAAATTACGTCCATGTTGTGTTTCTTGTGTGTTCTACTGGTATGATCGTTATGTAGAAGAATGACGTTGTTTTGGGAATTGCATGTTGAAACATTCAGTGTGAGGAGTCCTGATGGCTGTGTGAGTCACATGGCTCAATAAAGCAGTACATCCTCTAAGTGTGGGGCCGTGTCTGTGTGTCTGTGTGTCTGTGTGTAGGCGCGCTCACCGTACTAGTCTTGCAAAACCAGGGGCAGATGTGTACACTGTGAAAGGTTGCAGGTGCATTTCTGAGTCTATCCATGTATCTACAAACGCAGCCCACGGATGGCCATCACCATTCTGACAGGCAGAACAGGTCCTGTGGAAAGAAGAGCTCACACTCAGGAAGACACATGCCCAAGGACCCTTCGCATCAATAACAAAACCATCCAGAAACAAGCTGACTGGCCATCCATCAATGATTAAAAAGGAGGACATTTATAATGTTGAATTTTGCACAGCTATTAAGAAGAATGCCTTCTAAGCAGAATGGTGGGCTAGATATGACAAACACCACCACTGAAACCAACTAAAAGTTCTGGGAAAAACCTTTAAAATGCATGATGTGCCAGCAAGAAAGCCAATTATCCTTGTAGGCCAGCGACTGATTATTCCTGGGAGCCAGAGAGGTGATGAGAGCCTGGAGCTGGTCCTGCCCGGAGGGCATCCACAGCCAAGTACATTTTAGATCTCTGGGCTGCGGGGCTAGAAAGCAAAACTCCGATCTGTCCAAGGTGCTAAGTCGGTCAGGAGTTTCTCCCACTTGAATTTGGGGCTGCAAAGGGCTGCACCCCGTAGAGGGGAAGTGGCATGGCCACTGGAACCTCAAGGCAGATCTGAGATGGAAAATCTACTCTGACACTGATAATGCATCCTCTGGTTCTGTGCTGCTGGAGAAGCCAGACTCATACAATGTCTTCCCATTAAACCTTTCTTCGGCTTAGTCCCCTCTGGATAAGGTCACAGTCCTCACCTGTCACAGGAGGGGCTTACAGGGGCTCATGCAGCTCACCTCTTGCTGGGACACAACCCTCTACTCTGCCTCCCAGCCTGCCTAGTACTTACCCAACGTCCTTTCAAATGCCACTTTCTCATCTTCCTTCTTGAAAGACATGTCCCTGCTCCCCAACACGCTGTCTTCAGGATTCACCTCAGGCATAAGCCTCCTGGCCGCGCCCTTCCTCACTTCCCCAGGCTACACTATGTACGTTCCCTAAACCCTGTAACTTATGACATTACCCCAGTTTTACTTCGGTGAAGACGTGTGATGATAATGTTTTTGGAGCCAGGCAGACCAAGGCTTGGCTCTTAGCTCTGCCCCTTCTAACTGGGAGTCTGGTGGCCACTGCAGCCCGAGGGAACTGGGAAAACGTTATTAAATTTGGAAAACAGGAACTCAAGGTGCTCAGAGTTCAGCCCATCGACCCAGAGGAAGGGGTGAGCTTTCCCAGAGTCCCACATTGGGTATCAGGCTTCTCGGTTACTTGTTGCTATTTGTCTGATTCACACTAAAAACCCAACTCGCATGGGTTTTTAAACAGTAAAGGTAGGGCACCGGCTCCTGCCACTGCGAAGTGTGGACAAGGGCTGGTTTATGTCCTCATCCAACCATCAGGGACACATGTCTGTCTGCCCCACTGCGGTGACAATTAAGCTCTACCTTCGGGTTGAAGTGGGGGCTGTCGGATCTCCCCAGTGTGTGATTGTAGTTCCCTTGTTAGCCAGCAGGTACTCTGGGGGCTACAGGCTGCACCCGCACATCCCCACCCCATCAGCCTTTCAGTGAAGGCTTTGGGAGCTTTACGCTAACTTCCCCACCCACTTGGGGCATCGCTGTGGGCCTGTGGTTTTCCCTGAATGGACTAGCTGATTCCTGTGATGGCCACTTTCCTGGTGATGGTTACATCGTCCCGGTGTGCCCACTGGGAGCCGCTTGGGTAGCATCTCAGCCTTTTGATGCTATTTGTGAACGTTTAGAAAGGCCCAGCTCCTCAGCAGCAGCTCCTGCTCAGGAGCCTCCTTTCTCTGCAGGACACGGAGCTCTGGTGCCTCAGTCGGAGGCCAGCCTCAGAGCAAACCCTGCGTGCGTCTGAGGCCCCGTGATCCTGAAGGCTCCTTTGCTGGCAGACACGGGAAGGAGTTTGTGTGTTACAACATGAGTTCACAGATTAATGACTGCACTCGAGGTCGGCGAAGCACATCTTATTCCAGTGTCGGAAAGGGATTGTGTTTGCATTTAGTATGTTGGCCTAAATGTTTCCCTGTACCTGCAACCATGACCCCTCCACATGCCACAGACCACCAGGCTGTTGTTGCTTTGTTGACCTTGGCTACTCCATTCTTGACCCCGAGCTCACTCTTCCTTTCTTTGGAAGCCACTCTGTGCCAGGCATGGAGTTGTCCTGGGAGGGGCTAGGGCTAGGCTAGGGTTAAGGTTAGGGTTAGGGCTAGGGCTAGGGCTAGGGCTAGGCTAGGGTTAAGGTTAGGGTTAGGGCTAGGGCTAGGGCTAGGGCTAGGCTAGGGTTAAGGTTAGGGTTAGGGCTAGGGCTAGGGCTAGGGCTAGGGCTAGGGCTAGGGTTAGTGTTAGGGTTAGGTTTAGGGTTAGGGCTAGGATTATGGGTAGGGCTAGATTTAAGTTTCGGGTTAGGGTTAGGGCTAGTGTTAGGGGTAGGGTTAGGGTTAGGGTTAGGGTTATGTTAGGGCTAGGGCTAGGGTTAAGGTTAGGGCTCAGGTTAGGTTTAGGGCTAGTGTAGGGGTAGGTTTAAGGTTAGGGTTTGGTTAAAGGTTAGGGCGACGGTTAGGATTAGGGTAGTGTTAGGGCTAGGGCTAGGGTTAGGGTTAGTGCTAGGGTTAGGGTTAGGGTTAGGATTAGGGCTATGCTTAGAGTTAGGGTTACGGTTAGGGTTAGTGTTAGGGCTAGGGTTAGGGTTAGGTTTAGGGCTAGGGTTAGTGTTAGGGTTAGGGCTAAGTTAGGGCTTGGGCTATGTTTAGGGCTAGATTTAGGACTATGGCTAGGGCTAGGCTTAGGTTTAGGTTAGGGTTAGTGTTAGAGTAAGGTTAGTGTTGGGGTTAGGACTAGAGTTCCGGTTTGGGTTAGGGTTAGGGTTAGGGCCTGGGCTAGGTCTAGGTCCAGGCTTAAGTTTAGGGTTAGGGTTTGGGTTTAGGGTTAGGTTTAGGGTGAGTGTTTGGGTAGGGCTATGGTTAGGGTTAGGGTTTGGGCTAGTGTTAGGTTTAGGGTTAGGGTTCAGTTTACGGTTAGCGTTAGGGCTAGTTTTAAGGGTAGGGCTAGATTTAGTTTTTGGGTTAGGGTTAGGTCTAGAGTTAGGCTTATGCTTTGTGCTAGGTCCAGGGTTGGGGTTAGGGTTAAGGTTAGGATTAAAGTTAGGGTTAGTGTTAGGCATAGATTTAGAGTTAGGGGTAGGGGTAGGATTATTGTTAGGGCTAGTGTTAAGGTTAGTATTGGGGTTTGGTTTAGGGTTAGGGCTAGGGCTAGGTCTAGGTTTAGTGCTAGGGTTAAGGTTAGGGCTAGAATTATGGGTAGTTCTAGATTTAGGTTTCAGGTTAGGGTTAGGGGTATTGATAGGGTTCGGGCTTGGTAGGGTTTGGATTAGGTCTAAGATTGAGATTAGGGTTAGGGCTAGGTCTACGGTTGTTGTTAATTTTCAGGTTAGGCTTAAAGTTAGGGTTAGTGTTAGGGTTAGGGCTAGGGTTAGAGTTAGGGGTAGGGCTAAGGTTAGTGTTAAGGCTAGTGTTAAGGTCAGGATTAGGGTTTTGTTTAGTGTTAGTGCTCAAGCTAGGTCTAGGGCTAGGTTTAGTGTTAGGGTTTGGGTTAGGGCTAGGGTTATGGGTAGGGCTAGATTTAGGTTTCGGGTTAGGGTTAGGGGTATTGTTTGGGTTAGGGCTAGGGTTAGGGTTATTGTCAGGGCTTGGGCTAGGATTAGGGCTAGGGTTAGGGCTAGGGTTAGGGTTAGGCTAGGGCTAGGGTTATGGCTAGGGTGAGGGCTAGTTTTAGGGTTAGGTTTAGGGCTAGTTTTAGGCTAGGGTTTGGTTTAGGGTTCGGGTTAGGGTTAGGGTTAGGGCTGGAGCTTGGGTTAGTGTTAGGGCTAAGTTTAGGATTAGGATTAGTGTTAGGGCTTGGGTTAGGGTTAGGACTAGGGCTAGGTTTAGGGGTAGGGTTAAAGTTATGGTTAGATGTCGGGCTAGGGTTAGTGCTAGATTTAGGGGTATGTCTAAGGCTAGGTTTAGGCTTAGGGTTAGGGTTAAAGTTAGGGCTATGACTCGGTTTAGTGCTAGTGCTAGGGATAGGGTTAGGGCTAGGATTAAGGGTTAGTTATAGGGCTAAGGGTAAGTTTAGGTTAGGCTTAGGTTAGTGTTAGGGTTAGCGTTATGGTTATGGTTAGGGTTAGGGCTATGGCTAGGGCTAGTTCTAGGCTTAAGGTTATGGTTAGGGTTTGGTTTAGGGTTAGGATTGGGACTATTGATAGGGGCAAGGCTAGGTCTAGGTTTAGGCTTTGGCCTGGTGTTAGGGTTAGGGTTAGAGTTCAGTTTAGGGTTAGGGTTAGGGTTAGGGCTAGTTTTAAGGGTATGGCTAGATTTAGTTTTCAGGTTAGCGTTAGGTCTAGGGTTAGGCCTATCGTTAGGACTAGGTCTAGGGTTGGTGTTAGGGTTAAAGTTAGGGTTAGGGTTAGGGGTAGAGCTAGGGTTATTGTTAGGGTTAGGGTTATTGTTAGGGTTAGGGCTAGGGTTAAGTTTAGGGTTAGGGTTAGCATTAGGGCTTTGGTTAGGGTTTTGGCTAGGTTTAGGGTTAGGGTTTGGGCTAGTGTTAGCGTTAGGGGAGGGTTCGTTGTAGGGTTAGGATTAGGGCTAGTCTTAATGGTAGGGCTAGATTTAGGTTTTGGGTTAGGGTTAGGTCTAGGGTTAGGCTTATGGTTAGGGCTAGGTCTAGGGTTGGTGTTAGTGTTAGGGTTAGGCTTAAAGTTAGGGTTAGTATTAGGGTTAGGGCTAGGGTTAGAGTTAGGGGGAGGGCTAAGGTTAGTTTTAGGGATAGTGTTAAGGTTAGAATTAGGGTTAGGTTTAGGGTTAGGGCTAGGGCTAGGGCTAGGATTATGGGTAGGGCTAGATTTAGGTTTCCGGTTAGGGTTAGTGTTAGGTTTAAGGTTAGGGCTAGGCCAAGCCTAGGGTTAGAGTTAAGGCTAGGGTTATGGATAGGGCCAGGGTTAGGGGTAGTTTTAGGGTTAAGGTTAGTGTTTGGGCTAGGGCTTGGGCTAGGGTTCAGTATAGGATTATGGTTTGGGTTAAATTTAGTGCTAAGGCTAGGTTAGGGTTAGGGTTAGGGTTAGGGTTAGGGTTAGGTGTAGTGTTAGGGTTAGCATTAATGGTAGGGCTAGGGTTCGGGTTAGGTGTAGGGCTCGGATTAGGGTTTGGGTTAACATTAGTGTTAGGGTTAGGTTAGTGTTAAGTTTAGGTTTAATGTTAGGTTTAGAACAAGACAGACCCAGGTGCTGGACTTGGTGGAGCGTGTGTCCTAGAGGAGGACACATGGAGGGTTTCCGGGGAGCTGTGGACTGACTTTCTGAGTGTGTCATGTACCTTCCGTGAGCTGGGCATGGTGTCAGTAAGGGGGAGTTTTCCTTGCTGTCTTGGCTCATCACCTTCCTGCTCTGCTCTGGTTCCTCCCCCCGATCCAGGTGCTGCTTTCTGAACCCTGTCCCATCTCGGCTGCGGGAGATGGCTCTGCGGCTCATCGGTGTCCTTAAGGGTTGAGGGGGCTCTAAGGCAGGGCTGTAGGATGTGGCGTTGGGAGTCACAGGCACTCTGAGCACTGACCCTGCTTTCCCATCAGTTACCTGCTCCGGTGCCCCGCTCCACCCACTCCCATCCCCGGCCTGGCCCCAGGCCTCCTGTTTCTCTTAATACAGTGTCCTGGTTTCCCATGGACCCTTCCCCACAAGGATGCTTAGAAGTCACCAGTTCAAGATGGAAGCCAGGAGCCGTAGGACTGGCGGGGAATTAGGGCGCTGCATCCCCAGGTGATTCCAGGACAAGGCTTCCTCTGGACACCCAGGTGAGGGGGAAATGTGCTCCCCGCCATGACCTCTGCCCCACAGGACACTCCCGTGGCCAGCGACTCACGTCCTAGGGTCCCCCAGGTGCTCTCCCAACATCTGAGACCGGTTGTTTCTCCTAACACATAGTCTTGTCCTGGACGCTTGTAAATTTTTTAAGTGTTTTCTTGAGATATTTAATTTTAAAATAGCTTAATTTAAAAACAAAATTTTCTTACAGTGTGTATCAGGACTTAATAAGGCAGAAAGCAGCTCCCCTAAACCTGAAGAACTCGACCCCCCAAAACGAAGAGATCCAAGCAGCATGGAACCTGGTTAGGAGGGAAGAAGTCACGTGGCCACAGACCCGTCAATACACAGCGGGCAGGGAGGGAGAGCCCGGGCAGGACGCCGGGCGTTTGTCAGAAACGGTTCCCCTTCAAGCAACTCGGTTCTGGAGGCTTCGCTCAGAAAATGAGTCAGAAATAAAGCAGCTGCTTTGGATGGGGCGTCTTTGCCTCCAGAGAGGAACAGCCTGCAGAAGGCAGGGTGGGGGGCGTTGTTGTGGCGGGCCCAGCGCCCCGGGCCCCTGCCCGGCTCCAGGGGAGGACCAGGACCGCCCGTCCTGCTGGTGCAACCCCTGGCCCAGGAGAATGAGTTTTCCTACAGGTTTTCAGTCCATGTTTGAATGTTGAAAGCTTTTCCGCGGATTCCCTTGGTGGTATGGGGCGGCCCTCTCAGCAGGGGACCCAAGCAGCGGGAACTGCCGGCTTCTCCTTCACCATTTGGTGGGAGCTGAGTCCCCGAGTTCAGTGTGCTGACCGACCGCTTTGACACCTCATCCCAGAAGGGTCTGTACGCTGGCCGGGAGGTGAGCGCAGAGCCACGGTGTAATTGCGGGGAATCAGCTGATCTTTCCCGAGTCCTACTGTGTGCTGGGCACTTTGCTGGTCTCTATCTTGTTTTGTTTTGTTTTTCCATTGATTCTCAGAGAGAGTGGAAGGCAGCAAGGGAGAGAGAGAGACAGAGAGAGAGACAGAGAGAAAGATAGAGAGAGACAGAGAGAGAGACAGAGAGAGAGGGGAACATTAATGTGAGAGACATACATCTATTGGTAGTTGTCTTCCACATGTGCCCCGAGTGGGGCTGGGGATTAAACCTGCAACCCAGGTGTATGCCCTTGACTGGGAGTCAAACCCACAGTCCTTTGGTCCACAGGCTGACGCTCTAACCACTGAGTACTGGCCAGGGCCTTAGTCTCATTTTATCTTCAGCCTCAGGAGGCAGCTCTGCATAGTTCAGGTGAGGAGCTCCGGCTGAGAAGATGACCAAACTCGTCTCAATTCATAGCAAGTCCGTGGCAGAGCTGAGGGATGGAGCGAGTGGGCCTCACTCCCGCCCCACGCGCCGGCTGCCGGACACCTGCCCTGCCCGCCTGGAGCGGGTGCTCGCTCCCTCGGCAGCGCCTCCATGCCCCTGCTCCCTTGATGCCAGTTCCTGCTCAGTGCTCCGCGGTTCTGCCCAGACGTCCCTGCAGTGCAGGTCCGGGCCAGGCCTTCGGTTCGGAGAGCTGAATCCCCTTTCTCTCAGGCCTGTGACTCGCCTCAACACGGCCTGTGGTCTGTGCTGCAGACTGGCCTGCTTCCCGGGCACACGCTCTCTAGGATGTTTTTCCATGTCACCAAGAACAGGGTGGGAAGGTGGGCGAGCTGTGTCCAGGCCAGACCCTCACCCTGTGCGTCTGACCAGCTCCGAAGCTGGTGTCTGCAGTGTCGCACACGATGCCATCCACCGCTCTTACTGGGTAAATGACGTTTCCTTAGAGGGCGCCTTTCCAATGTCCGCACTGATTACGTGCAGGTGCGGGTCAGGCCCTGGGCCAGTAATCTACTCAGAATCGATCTCCTTTGTGCCCACCTCATGTTCCTGTTATGAGGATTGCCCCGAGCAGAGAGAAGCTAAACAGTGAATTTCACATGCCAGCAAGTAACGCCCGTATGTCTTAGCATGCGCGGCAGAACGACGCCTGTCTGTCCGCAGTCTCTGCTTGGCGCCCTGGGTCCATCACCCGCGTGGCAGTTGCCTGCATTTCCAAAGCTGCAGAGAGGATGAAAGTGTTGGAAGCCAGCTCCGTCCTGTCTCCGGGGCTCTGCAGGCTCTCACCGCGATCTGAGGTTAATGGGCTCACGGGACCCAGTGGACCCGTTGGTTCTTTCTTGTGACCAGGGAGGAAGCATAGCTGACATCCGTCTGGGAGTGTGAGCGCCTCCAGGTTTAAAGGGGAGCAGATACCCCTCCCCACAACTTGAACACGAAGCTAATTTTCCAGAACGGGTGGTCCTAGGCTGGAAGGACTCTGGGGTGCCAGTCCTGGGAAAGGCTGGCCTGTCTGGGATGCCTTCCAAGGAGTTAATTACCAGAAGGTCACCATGGAAACGCATTCTAACCGGGGAGCGGAACCCGTGTTGGCTGGTTACCCAGACCGCAACTCTTGGGAAGGCAGACTCACGTTCTGTCTGTTCAGTCAGAGGCGTGGGGTTACTTTAGAGGGGCTGCCTGCGGGGCCGTGCTCCACTGTGAGAGAAGCAAGCCACAGCACCGGGCAGGACGGCCCTGTCTCTGCTGCCTCCTCTTCCCTCTTCATCACCCCCGTCCCCCACCGGACGCTGTGCCCGCGTCCTCTCTCATTCAGACAGATATTTACTGGCCAGGCTCCGTGCTGGGAGCCAGGGACACAGGCGGGTAAGAGAGTTGAAGTTGCTGCCAAAGTGCCTCCCCGAGCAGCGAGGACAGCGAAGGTCCCAGGAAGTAGCGGAGCACCTGAGCTGGCCATAGGTGAGGGCTCCAGGAAGAACCAAAACCAGGGGAGGCCCCGGAGGACGCGAGGGAGGGCATCTCCGTGTGTGCATGTGTGTGCACATGTCGGGTGCGTGCCTGTGAGCATGCGTGCTGGGAGTGTTTGAGTGGTGTGTGTCTGTGTGTGAATTCCCTTTTAAAATCTGTGTAATTGAGAAGTATGTTATGTAATTTCCAAATATCTGGAGATTTTCTGGATATATTTCTGTCATTGATTTTTAGTTTAGTTCCATCTTTGAGAATACGATTTGTGTGATTTCTCTTCTTCTTAATGTATTAAGGTTTTTATGGCCTAGAGTGTGATCTTTCCTGGTGAATATCACAGTCTCGTGTAGGAGAAAGTGCGTGTTTTGCTGTTGGTGGTGGAGCGTTCTCTCAATGTCAATGAGGGCACATGGTTGTTTATGTTACCCATGTCCTAATTGACTGCTGTCTACTGGCTAGAGGCAGACACTTGTTGTGTCAGTTGCTGAGAGAGGCGTGTGACGTCTCAGCTATGATGACAGATTTTCATGCCTCCTTCCTGACCGGCCTGTTTTAGGCTTCAAGTGCCTGGAAGCTGTGGTGTCAGTCGCAAACACAGCACATTGTTTCTTCGCGGAGAATGGACTCCTTTATCCTCATGTGTGTGTTACCCCTCTCTCTCCAATAATATTCCTCATTCTACATGCTGCCTCAGGTAAGACTCACATAGCTACTCCAGCTTTCTGTCACTGTTCGCATGGTATATCACGTGCCACCTTTTACTTTAAATGTATCTGTCTTTATATTTAAAATGATTTCTTTTAGACAGCATATCGTTGATCTCACACTTAAAAATCCTACCTGACAATCTCTGTCTTTTAACTGTTGCATTTAGACCATTTACATTTAAAACGATTACTGATATACTTGAATGGAAATTTACCATTTAGTTAGCTGTTTTCTATGTCTTTGCATTGTTTTATTTCCCTCTGTCTTCACTGACTTTAACGGACCATGTTACGATTCCATCTTATTTCTTCTATTGAGTATGTATACCTCTTATTTTTTAGTGTTTTCCTCATTTTTACAATATAGACTTAAAGCGATATGATAGCACTTCATACGCAGAGCAAGGGGCTTATGGCTGCACGTTCCTAATCCCTCCGCCCACTCCCCGTGTCGTCGTTGTCCAGGATTTCACTTTTGCGTTTGCCGCACATACACTCCATGAGCGTTTGCAAGAGGATGTGACCCCGACCCATGTCCGTCCTGCCCATGCGCCCACACTCGCAGGCTTGCCGAGCTGCCTTTACCAATTAGTTTGCAGTTTAAGTTGTGTTTTCTCGCCAGTGTGTGTGCGGCCAGGCAGCAGCTGCCGGTGTGAGAAATGCCCGGCTCTCCTCTCCCTGCAAGCATCTGGCTCTCCCCGGGATTTGAGTTTTTTGTTTGCTCGGCAACCGAGGTTCTTTGCTGGGTTTGAGAAAAGCCCGTGGCTTGCAGTTTGTTAGGTTTCACACGATGCAAAGAAGGAAGCAATCGTCTTTCCTGGCCAGAGTAAAAGCTGGCATCTTTGACTCCACTTGGCTGGAATTGTATCTCACTCTCTCTCGGTAAAGAAAAATTCCATTACAGAAGCTCGATCTTATCTGGCTATCTGGCTAGTGCATCTTCTAAGAGACTGTCAGAGTGCCTGCCAAGGCTCCTGAGCATCTACACATCGTATCTCCCGCTAGAAATCTTCGGGATGTTATCTCACCTTTTCATTACTTTCAGGATTTCTTTCTTTTAAACTCCACAGAAGAATTCTTCAGACTAATTCTTCAAGGTGCCCTTCGAATGGCAGTTATGCCTCGAACAGGCAGCTCTGGGTTCCAATTCATGTTCCACCATTTCTAGTTGATTGATAAAGTCAGTTCCTTACTTCTGCTAAGGGGGTGACCCCATTCCTCCTTCCACAGCCACGGCAACCTAGTGCATGGTCACCCCATTAAATGACCGATGTTTGAATAACTCAGGAAGAGACTCAAGACCATCTGTCTCTTTAGGAAAGATTCTTTGGTGGCTATCCATGAAGTACCCACCCTCCTCAATCCAGAAGAGCCACATCTTCATTACCCAGGACCCTTTCTCACGGGACACAACGGCTCCTGGCCTCCTGTCCCTCCCTCCAGCCAACCCCCACCATTCAGCAAGATGAAGCTCAAAACCCAAGAACCATTCCTAATGCTTCCTTCTCCTTCGCCCTCCCATTCCGTCCATCTCAGCCTTATCTTCCCTACTATCTCCTACGAGCACTGCCTTCCCTTCCGGAGCTACCGTCATCCGCCATTAGGGCTGTGTAACCACAGCTGGCTTTCCTCCAGCCGTCCTCCTCTCTCCCACAAACGCTCCTTCTCAGACGGAGGCCTGGCTCCGCCAGCTTCCTGTCCTTTGAGTTTCCCACCAGCGTCCCAGGTGGATCCTGCGTGTGTCCCGCAGCACCCGCGCTCCACCTCCTGCCTCACCTGTGCCCGCCGCGCCTGCTCACTTCAACCAGCAGAGCCCTTGTCTCCAGTTCTCCACCAGTGTTCATGACGATTGTCTATCTGTGGGCGCCTTTGTTCCTTTGTGGTGCTATTTCTAGATAGATTTGGAAATCAAATTGGGTCAGGGCATGCACATTTTAATTTTGAAATGATATGGCCCAAGTGCCCTGAAAAGAATTTTAAAAATCAAAACAACAAAGAGAAAACAAAGTAAAAGTTCCATAGATAAACTCTCTCTAAACAGCTCATATCCCCACACCCTTGGCAACACCAAATTGAGGTAATAGGCTGACAGCCCACCGTTTCCCGAAGACAGCAGGATGGTTGACCCTATTTTAGTGGCAGCCGTGTCCTGGGGGCAGCTGCCATGTGGACAGATCCTGGGGGTCCATGAACGGAAGAGGATGGCGCTGCTGCCCTGCATGTAAAAAGTAGCTCAACTTGAAAAGGGACAAGTAGGAATTACCATGTCAAGAAGAGTCCTATTTCCGGACTGCTGCCCTCTCCGCTGGGCACGGCCTCACATCTGCTCCCCACCGCACACAGGCTGGTGTGCCCGGTGTCAGAGGTGAGTGGACAGAGACGCTCAGCTGTCTGTGCAGAATGGGTCATTCGTGCCTCGCCACCCAGTTCACAGATGCGGCTCTCAGCAAGGCGCCACGCTGCCTGTGCTCTACACGTCTCTGCTGACTGTGCTCGACCTTTGACTCACAATTCTGAGATGTGAATTTGCATAACCAGCTGCACCACGGGCCTGCTACTGCCCACGTCTGCATTATGGCCCACCCAGCAACCGGTCGGCTTCCATTTAGAGCAGGACCTCCCCTCCCTCTGTCTCTGTTCTCTCCCCTCTCCCTGTCTCTCATGTCTCACTCCAACATGCAGACATCCCAAAATAACACACACACAAGTCATAATAACTTACTGCCCCCATCCTAATGACTTAATGCCCCCCATCATAATGACTTACTGCCCCCCATCCTAATGACTTAATGCCCCCCATCATAATGACTTACTGCCCCCCATCCTAATGACTTACTGCCCCAATCATAATGACTTAATGCCCCCCATCCTAATGACTTACTGCCCCCCATCATAATGACTTACTGCCCCCCATCCTAATGACTTACTGCCCCCATCCTAATGACTTACTGCCCCATCATATGACTTACTGCCCCATCATAATGACTTACTGCCCCCATCCTAATGACTTACTGCCCCCATCCTAATGACTTAATGCCCCCCATCATAATGACTTACTGCCCCCATCCTAATGACTTACTGCCCCCATCATAATGACTTACTGCCCCCATCCTAATGACTTAATGCCCCATCATATGACTTACTGCCCCCATCCTAATGACTTACTGCCCCCATCCTAATGACTTACTGCCCCCATCATAATGACTTACTGCCCCCATCCTAATGACTTAATGCCCCATCATAATGACTTACTGCCCCCATCATATGACTTACTGCCCCCATCATAATGACTTACTGCCCCCATCCTAATGACTTAATGCCCCCCATCATAATGACTTACTGCCCCCATCCTAATGACTTACTGCCCCCATCATAATGACTTACTGCCCCCATCCTAATGACTTAATGCCCCCCATCATAATGACTTACTGCCCCCATCATAATGACTTACTGCCCCCCATCATAATGACTTACTGCCCCCATCCTAATGACTTACTGCCCCCATCCTAATGACTTACTGCCCCATCATAATGACTTACTGCCCCCATCATAATGACTTACTGCCCCCATCCTAATGACTTAATGCCCCCCATCATAATGACTTACTGCCCCCATCCTAATGACTTAATGCCCCCCATCATAATGACTTACTGCCCCCCATCCTAATGACTTACTGCCCCCCATCATAATGACTTACTGCCCCCCATCCTAATGACTTACTGCCCCATCATAATGACTTACTGCCCCCATCCTAATGACTTAATGCCCCCCATCATAATGACTTACTGCCCCCATCCTAATGACTTAATGCCCCATCATATGACTTACTGCCCCCATCCTAATGACTTACTGCCCCCATCCTAATGACTTACTGCCCCCATCATAATGACTTACTGCCCCCATCCTAATGACTTAATGCCCCATCATAATGACTTACTGCCCCCATCCTAATGAGTTACTGCCCCATCATAATGACTTACTGCCCCCATCATAATGACTTACTGCCCCCATCCTAATGACTTAATGCCCCCCATCATAATGACTTACTGCCCCCATCCTAATGACTTAATGCCCCCCATCATAATGACTTACTGCCCCCCATCCTAATGACTTACTGCCCCCCATCATAATGACTTACTGCCCCCCATCCTAATGACTTACTGCCCCATCATAATGACTTACTGCCCCCATCCTAATGACTTAATGCCCCCCATCATAATGACTTACTGCCCCCATCCTAATGACTTAATGCCCCCCATCATAATGACTTACTGCCCCCATCCTAATGACTTACTGCCCCATCATAATGACTTACTGCCCCCATCCTAATGACTTAATGCCCCCCATCATAATGACTTACTGCCCCCCATCATAATGACTTAATGCCCCCCATCATAATGACTTACTGCCCCATCATATGACTTACTGCCCCATCATATGACTTACTGCCTCCATAATAATGACGTACTGCCCCCATCATAATGACTTACTGCCCCATCATATGACTTACTGCCCCATCATATGACTTACTGCCTCCATAATAATGACGTACTGCCCCCATCATATGACTTACTGCCCCATCATATGACTTACTACCCCCATCATATGACTTACTGCCCCATCATATGACTTACTGCCCCATCATATGACTTACTGCCCCATCATATGACTTACTGCCCCCCATCATGACTTACTGCCCACCATCATAATGACTTACTGTTCCCTCTCCCCACTCGATCCAATCATTGGGCCTATAGGACCTGCTGTGTTCGCAGTGGCTCCTGAGCCCATGAATCAAAGTGCACCCCTGTTTTAGGCAGACACACTGGGGACTGGTGTTGGTCACAGTGAGAGGACCTGCACCCTGGAAATCAACAAACACCACCCATCGGGACCTCCACTCTTCTCCTGAAGGCTTCTTGCTGAACACGTGCCAGCTCATGAGTGCGTGGACTGCCTCCCAGAGCTCACATGTGTGGGCAACACCCAAGGCCAAGGAGCAGGAGAAGGTCAGAGACAGCTTGCAGGCAAGGCACGCAGGGGAGCGTAAGGCCTCTGCAGGGAGCCGTCCACAGGGGCTGTGTCTGCAGCAACCCCTCGCCCATGGCACGCATGGTCCCGAGAGGGAGAGGCCGCAATGCAGCCCCAGGCACAGGGACAGAGAACTGGAGGGGCGTTGGTCTGCGGATTGGGAGGGAGTGCTGCGTCCCTCGGCTGCACTGTGATGGGTTTACCATTTGAAAATGGCAAGGAATGAAGTAAGGGAGGTTAGAGGAAGGAAGATGGAAATTATGAACATAAGAGACGTTAGATTGTGGATGTAATCAAGAAATAGCTGGACTACACGGCTTTTTTATTTTTAGGCTCACCGTAATTTGTAAAGGAGGGCACCAATTGATGGATTGATAGCTTCAGTCATTTATTCAACCAGAAACTTATTGAGCATTGACAAAATGTGCTTGGACTGCCCTAGCTGGTTTGGCTCAGTGGATAGAGCATCAGCTTGTAGACTGAAGAGTCCAGGGTTCGATTCTGGTCAAGGGCACATGCCAGGGTTATGGGCTCAATCCCCAATAGGGGGCATGCAGGAGGAAGCTGATCAATGATTCATCATTGATGTTTCCATCTCTCTCTCCCTCTCCCTTCCTCTCTGAAATCAATAAAAAAATATTTTTAAAAAATGTGCTCAGACTGTGGTATTGACATATTAGATAAGACGCAAAAATTACTGCTTATAAGAAGCCAAACATTAATGCAATCATGTCGGAATCCTATATAATAAAGAGGTAATATACAATTGACCATCACTCCAAAACAAAAGATGGCTGCCCCCATGTGGGCAAAGATGGCCACCCCCAGGTGGACACAAGATAGCCACCACAAGATGGCCGGCAGGGGAAGACAGTTGTGGGCTATTAGGCCAGCAGGGGAGGGCAGTTGGGGGCGACCAGGCTAGCAGGGTAGGGCAGTTGGGGGTGACCAGGCCTGCAGGGGAGGGCAGTTGGGAGAAACTAGACCTGCAGGGGTGGACAGTTGCGGGGGACCAGACATAAAGGGGAGGGCAGTTGGGGGGACTAGGCCTGCAGGGGAGGCAGTTTGGCCACCAGGCCTGCAGGGGAGCGCAGTTGAGGGGAACCGGGCCTGTAGGGGAAGGCAGTTGGGGGAAACCAGACCTGCAGGGGTGGACAGTTGGGGGGGACCAGACCTGCAGGGGAGGGCAATTGGCGGGTACCAAGCCTGCAGGGGAGGCCGTTGGGGCAACCAGGCCTGCAGGGGAGCACTGTTTTGGGGAACCAGGCCTACAGGGAAGGGCAGTTAGGCGCAACCAGGCCTTCAGGGGGGGCAGTTGGGGATGACTAGGCTAGCAGAGGGGCCAGTGAGGGGTGACTAGACTGGCATGGGGGGCACTTGGGAGCAACCAGGCTGGCAGAGGGTAGTTATGGGCAACCAGAGGGGGGCAGTTGGGGGTGACCAGGCTGGCAGAGGGGCAGTAATGTGACCATGCTGGTGGGGGGGGCAGTTAGGGATGACTAGGCTGGTGGGAGGGCAGTTGGGGGTGATCAGGCCAGCAGGGGGGGGCAGTTAAGGTGGATCAGGTCAGCAGGCAGAGGCAGTTAGGGGTGATCAGGCTGGCGGTGGAGGGGGGGCAGTTATGGCAGGCAGGCAGGTGATCAGTTAGGAGCCAGCGGTCCTGGATTATGAGATGAATGTCCGACTGCTGGTTTAGACCCGATCCCCAGGTGTCCCAGATTGGAGAGGTTGCAGGCTGGGCTGAGGGGACCCCCTGCCCCCCGTGCACGAATTTTGTGTACCAGGCCTCTAGTAATCAGATAATTATACACTGCGGTTTACAGACACAGCACAGCATGTGCAAAGGTCCTGAGTGCAAGGCATCAGTGAGTAGGAAGGCAAGAACTCACAGAGTGCCAAAGATGTGGTGGTGAAGAGGTCATGACCCCCACATTGGGTTTCTGGGTCTTGGTGGTAGAGCAACAGGAAGCCACCAAAGGCATGAGGACAGGCAGGTATGTGACCAGGTGTGCTGTTTGAGGACCACTGGCCAGAATGCTGTGTGTGTGTCGGGCGGGGGGGACGGGGAGGGGGGGCGGGGGCGGGGGGAGCCTGCTGCTGGCAGGCCCTGTCAAGAACGAATGGACAACATGATCAACGTGGCTAAGCTTCCCTGCCCTCTCTGCTGCTCCATGCTTCCTGAGCTTGGGATGTGGGCATACTGGCACCTGTTTCCGCACTGACTTCTTTCTGATTTTCATAAATGCAAATGAAAATACTTACGTGCTCCATAAAGACTTGGCATGTTTAAATAACCCTTATCCTGTCAATGAATTCCAGGGATGTCGGGTTCATTATTCTCCGGGAGAGAATAGGCATTAAACCCACAGGGAGTCATTAAGAGATGGCTCTTTCTCTCCGTTTGACCGGAGCGGCAGTTGTAATGTATTTATTCAGGATTTAGAAAATGGAATTCAATTCCAAGTGAAAGCCTGTTCAATTAAGTAATTCCTATCGTATCTGTAGGACAGACGGGGTGGCCTGACCGGGGTCCCTGTGCTGGCTAGCAGATGTCACTACCAGGGCAGGCGCTGCTCAACCCCTTAACCGCCCATTTAATCCTGTTGGTGGCACGGAAGAACCAGGTCTACTGACGCCACTGGACGCCTCCATGTGAATGTCTTTATCCAAGTTGGGCGGGAGGACTCACCTTGGCCTCCGTGCTCTTAGGCACAAGGGCCGTGGCTCGGCCGGGCTCCCTTTAACACGTAGGTTGGCCGTCCCCTCTGTAGTCTCTTCTTCGCGGCCCCGAGCCCGAGGTTTCCTGAGGAGACCAGGACACTCGGAGCCCCTGGGGAAGAAGGGCTCTGATGGCTCACGTGCTCTCGCAGCCTCGGCTGCTTCTCCCAGAGGGGCCGCACGGCAACGGTTGCCGACCTGAGGACAGACTGTCCCAGCCATTGGGACAGCAAAGCAAAAAGTAGCAGCGATTTTAAAACACAGAAACACCGAGAAGAAGAGAGCACACGTGGACTTCAGGTTCGGCCAACCGGGCGATGCCACAGTGCCATTCCTGCCGTTTGCTGCACGGCTGGGTGCGCGGTGAGGATGTAGGTACGTTGTTGGGACAAACATCCACAGGCAGCACCTGCGTGGCTCTCACGACAATCTCAGGTCCACGTGCACATTTGGAAGTCGTCCGCGCATGACTTGAGATGGCGGCCACAGGGCTCCGGTCTTCTTCCCCGAAGCCGCCCGGTCGTGGGGGCCCAGAGCCCAGTGCGTGATGTCGCTTCTAGCCACAGGAAACACCTGCGTGGAAGACAGATTGCTCCCAGGAGAGGGAGGAAGGACGCAGGGCTCGGAGCAAGAGTTTCAGAGGTGGGCGCTGACACCCAGACGTGAACTGAGACAGATGCTAGGACACGCGGAGCCCCTTGAGGGGCAGCAACCTCGCGAGCTTCAGTACTCGCAGGACGAAGGCAGGCGTGGCAGCTCGCAATGTCTGCGCTCCAGAGCTGGCTCACATACAGTAAACACCACAGACACCGCCATCTCTTCGGAGGGTTGGAAGCAGGTGGTAGGTCTTTGTAAAAACAAGGGAGGGGGCGTGAGAGCTTGGGAGTGGCCTCGGAGCACTGGGCTCCGCAGGGTGCTGCTCGCCTGAACACGGACGCCAGCTCTTTGCTGATCAGGAGAAAACTCTGGAGTTCACGTGGAGGGTTATTTCCCTCCAACACGCTGAGGAAGCAGTAACCCGCACGTGGACTTCGCTGCTGTAACTAATATAGGTTCTCACTTTGCACTTCAAGCAACTTCGGGAAAGTCAGGAGAGGGGCAGGGAGTGCTCCCTCTGGAAAAATGAGGTCATCAGCTGGGAAGTGGGTTGGAACCCCAGAGGGGTCCCCAGTACCTGCCGACTGATGGGGAGCTGTTGGGATACTGTGCAGACTATGACGTGCCAAGCCAGGGCGGGCGGCTGTTTGCCTGGGTGCGTGCGTGGCGAGTCCGTGGGTTTGCTCCCCAGACGACGAGGGCTCGCTTCTCTCTGTGTTAGTACATACAACGGGTCCATTCAAGGGACTGCGCATGCTGTTTAAGAGACACAGCGTCTGGCTCGAATCCCAAACAGGAAACCCAGCTTATTCTAGTCTCCAAGCTACCTACAAGCACAGGCCCTCTGCTGCGAGCAGAGCACGCCCCCAGTGCCCAGTGTCCTCTCAGCTCCCCTCACGCTCTCATTATCTGGTGCACTTTGTGCTCCCATTAATGGTCTGTAGTTTGTGCCAAAGAAAATCCCAGCAGCTCTAGCAGAGGTTCCACCCACTCGCTGGCGCCTGAAATGTGCTCGGGTCACGCTGACACTGTTAAGCGGCGGCTGACTGGCCTGCGGCTGCGCTGCTGGGCCTCCGGCTGCACCGAGGAGACAGTGCTCACACTGCGTCCGGGCGAAGTCTGGGCCCAGAGACTGTCTCCACACGGCTGATTAACCGCGTCACATCCAGGTTTCCTTCCGAGGGCTGGCCCGGTGGCTTGGTTGGTTGGAATGTCATCCCACACACCAGAAGGTTGTGGGTTTGATTCCCGGTCAGGGCAACACCTAGGTTGTGGGTTCCATCCTCAGTCGGGGCACATGTGGAGGCAACCAATCCATGTTTCTCTCTCACATCAATGTTTCTTCCTCTCTCCTCCCCCCTTCCTCTCTCTTAAGTCAATAAACATCCTCAGGTGAGGATGAATAATCTACACTAATAAAAGAGAAACATGCAAATTGACCATCACTCCACTATGCCCACCAGCCAATCAGGAGGGAATATGCAAATTAGAAGGACAAAGATGGCGGCTGCCCAGCTGCTCCAGGCGCAGAGTGGCTGGGTGGGGCAGGACGCCTGTTATGAGAGGGAGGGCGGGGGGCAAAGGGATCTACAGGAGCGGCACTCCGGCCGCAGCGAAGACGAAGACTGCGGACTCCGGAGTCTGCAGCAAAGATGAAGATGGCAGACTCCAGCTGGAGTCTGCAGTGAAGAGGAAGACAGCAGACTCTGGTCGGAGTCTGCAGTGAAGCAGCAAAGACGAACATGGCAGACTCCAGCCGGAGTCTGCAGTGAAGACGAAGAAGGCAGACTTTGGCCGGAGTGAAGGCCTGGATCACAGGTGCCAGAGGAAAACCGATGCTGGAAGCCAAGGGAAGGAAAGCCTATTGCACGAATCTCTTCGTGCAACGGGCCTCCAGTTATACATATAAAAGCTGAAACAACTGTCCAACCATTTGACCGTCCGACTGGTAGCTATGACATGCACTGACAACCAGGGGGCGGATGCTCAATGCAGGAGCTGCTGAACTGTGGTAACTTGGCAGCTGAGGTTCTCGGGTGATGCACCGGGAACCAGAGAGGAGGGAGCCCTATTCCAGGTACATCACCCGAGAACTGCCCTCTTGCAATCCAGGACCCCTCAGGGGATGTTGGAAAGCCAGTTTCGGGCCCCATCCCACAGGCCCTGCAGGGTGAGGGACCCCACCGGTGCACGAATCCATGCACCGGGCCTCTAGTAACAATAATAAAAAAGATTTCCTTCCTCAAGAGTAGGAAAGGTAATAATAGCCAAGTCTATGTAAAGAAGATAAAAGTTGCAATTGGTGCTCCAGGTCTATACCCAGGGGACAGCTTGTTACCATGACCTTGGCCAGTCCAAGGTCACTCACCCACTTCTCAGTTGCTTTACCAGCCATATGATTCGACAGTCAAGTGGAGGAGCCGGCGCTGTGTTGGGCTGCCCTTTTCATGGAAAATAAATACGCCCCCCTCAAAAAAAAAAAAATCACAGCTTCCCAACCTCATGACCCACATCTTTCCCTGGGATTTAAATTTAAAATGTTTCTATTATAATCCCCAGAGCATGGTTTCTGCAGAGTTCTTCTTCACATTGACCCATAGCAACCCCGTTGCTGGAGAAAGCAGTCGGACTTGGTAATAAAAGGAGAGTGGAGAATAGAATGATAGAGACTTTCACAAACACTTTTCCCCATTCAGGGGAGATGGCAATTTTGTCTACTTGGTTCAGGTGAAATTCTAGGCACATGGCAAGCCTTTTAGAAGAATGAGACATTGATTTTCTCCCGCACAGCACGGAGCCCATGCACTCAGTCTTTATGTCATCTTCTGCATGATGTACAGAGAGCCAGCGCCGCAGGTGAGCGTCCCAGGGTCGGGCACCTCGTCTCCTGGCCGAGCCCAGGCAGATGCCCGTCTAGCTGGCCTGTTGGGGGAGGACTGCTCACACATGGGCTCTCAACAGGGTCTCGAACTCAAATGTGTAGACGAGTAAAATACAGCGAATTGCAGAGCAGACAAACTCCCTTCTCCCCTCCCTGGGGCTCTAGCCAATTCTGAGCACATGGGAAGGTGCCCCAGTGCCAACAAATATTAATTTTCTATGAAAACCCAGGAATCCGGACTTCTAATGTGAAATGTCCCAAGTCTTAAATATGGGCGGGTCAACTAAAAAGCAAAATGAAATCATAAGCCAAGCCACCTGTGACAGGTGGGTTAGGCTGGGCGCCTGCTGTGGACGCCGCAGCCTTATGCTCACCCAGTTCCCTTGTGTTATTAACACTTCTACTCACCCAGTGCACCGCTGTCTCCTGACCTGCTGTCACCCAAATTATTACTATCAGCAGCCCGATTTGACAGGTCATCTCTGTCCTGCTCACATTATTATTGCACTTACTCGCCCTGTTTCGCTGTATTTTATGCACATAAGCTTCAAATGCATTCACACCAAGCAATTTATATAATAGACTGATTGCTTACTGCCCTTTGCAACAATTGCATTTAAAATGTCTCATTCTTTTATTCACTGGTCCAGTCTGCACTCGCTACTTGATGCTAACATTACTTGACTTATCGTTCAATCAATAATTCTGAACTCTCCCACAAATGCCCTTAATTTCCTGGCTTTAATTCCAAGAGTCATTGGTATTAACTCCCCAATCTAGTGAGGTTATTGCTTCCCGGCTTCCGGCGGTTGGGAGAGAGGGACCCGTACGAAATGCAGAAGATGATTCAAGCTGGTGTTTTTCCGGAGGTCTGTGGCTTCTCTCTCTCTGCTTTTCCTTTCTAACCCTTCCATGCGAGCTATTTAATTTATGCACCCGAAAGTAACCTCCTTCCAAATTCACCTGGGTCGTCATTAAAAAACCAACCACACCAAGTCCCATCCGAACCTAAATGTGTGATCAGCACCCCGCTCTGAGATGTGGGGGGTTCAGGAAACATCTATAAATTTCCCAGGAAGATACATGCTAGGGCTGGGAACAGGAGAATGCCGGTGGCCATTGCTTTTTCTAGCAATTTATTTTACAAATAAAAGCTGTGCTCTCCAAGCTGGATATTAACGAGCAGTGTTTGCACTGGGCTGTGAGGTTCCTGGAGTCAGGGAGAAGCTGGCTTGCTGGAAATCGAGGATGTTGATTAATACGTTCGGGCCCATATCCTCGTCCTGCTCAGCGGCCTTCTAATGAGGTCGAGGCTGCAGACCTGGGTTTTGGAAACATGTTGAAGGGATGGCATGCCAGTCCTGTTAAATCGTCGTTCTGTGTCTATTTTTTCACTTTTCTCCCCAAATGTAGCAAGATAAATAACCCAGCGCCGGATGCCAGGTGGTCTTGTTAAAATGGGGTACTTGCTCCTGAATTAAGTCCCAAAAACAAGACCGAGGCAGCACTGTGTCCTGAGACCACACCAATGTCCAGGTGTCCAGGGGCCAGCAAAGCTGCTGGCCGCCGTCATCTGGCCACTGCTGCCCATGAGTGTCCTGGTCGGTGAGATCCTCACTGTCAGAGCTACTGCAAGCCCGAATTAGGCGGAAGGAGTGACGTTAAACCCTTCAGGCTGCGGATGGCACCCACTTTGCAAAATAAGTCGAGCTTCCCTGGCCTGTGTCAGGGTCTGGTGGGCGGGGAGACAAAAACTGTCAGTTTCCGTGACTCTCATTGTCAAAGTCAGAAGCACATTTTGTTGTAGCAAAGGGTGAGGCGAGAACATCTGGCTTCGTCTGTAGTCCTTAGGCAACACCACGTCGTCAGCAAGTCTTAATGAGAATATGTTCTTCTCTGGGCGGAGGGAGGAGTAGGTAGCTTTAGGGAAAGCCTCCTGTACCCCCTCCCTGTATTTCTGATGGGGTGCTCCAAAGGCAGGCCTGAGCGAGGTGAGCAGTCACGTGAGGCAGTGTCTTCCCTGGAACCGCTGCCCTGCAGGGCACAGGCCGTCCAGCCCCGGCAGAGAGGCCCCGGGCCCGCTTCAGAGTGCAAGGCTCATGACGATTTCTACGTATTCCAGTGCGTTGCCCCAATACCTGTCACCTCCTCCCAAAGTGCATAGGAAACTGCCAGCATGGCGGTCACACCATTACCCCGGAGGCTGACCAACGTGGGCGGGCGGGGCGATCCCAGGGAAGGGGCATGCGAGGGCTGCGTGTGGGGGGAGCCCCACGTGATGGCTGCACTCACTTTCTTTGGAAGAATTTAATTCCCACGGACGAGAACACGTCGTTTCTCTCCCGCGCTGTGATATTGGGAGGCTCACTCGTCCTCCCCTGGGCAGCGCATTCCTGGGGTTCAGGGTCAGTTCTGTTCTCAAGAAACGCCAGCAGCACGAGCAGCAGCGATGCATGAAGATTCATGCAGCATCGCTGGTATCATCTGTGTGAGGAAACCAGCGGGAGTCCCCGTCTCCATGCACAGGAGCAGAGGCCTGCTGAGCGCTGGATGGTGCGTTCAGACAGTGCCACGCAGCGCGGGAAGAATGTGTTCCGTCCGCGCAGGGACACGGGGTGTCAGGGCATGGTGTTAGTGCAGAGAGCGGGGTGCAGGGTGCCCTGCTCTGCGGAATCCTAATTTTGTTACAAAGACAACAGGAAGACTACATTTACTATGTGTGTCTGGGTGCATGCTTGTATGTGTGTCTGTGCAGGTATGTTTGTCCGTGTGTGCACACGTGTCTCTGTGTGTGCGCATACACACATCCTAGAAGACCACACATGCATCCATTCTCTGCTGTTATCTCTGTAGACCAGCGATTTTCAACCGGTGTGCTGCAAGAATTCTTAACACATGTAGTACCTGCCCCCTGAGTCGGGGCCCTGACCTCTGTTCTCTTAGATTGCCAGATAAAAAAGTGACAACAGCCAACACAACAGTAGCCATCCAGTGTGAATGAATCAAAATTATACCTTTTTTCTTTCTCAGACTGGCAAAAATCTGGTATGTTTTTTAAAAATATATTTTTATTGATTGCAGGAGGAAGGGAGAGGAAGATAGAGAGAGAGAGAAATATCAGTGATGGGAGAGAATCATTGATCGGCTGCCTCCTGCACACCTCACATTGGGGATCGAGCCCACAACCTGAGCATGTGCCCTGACCGGGAATTGAACCATGACCTCCTGGTTCCTAGGTCGACACTCAACCACTGAGCCACGCTGGCCGGGCTGATGTGTTGTTTGCTGTGCAGCAGGATTTCAGTGATTCGTTTATGTGCCACAAGTTGGAAAAGGCTGACCATCGCTGCTGCAGACAGTCCTGGGCACGGGGCTGACTATTTATTCCCCGCAGCACCAGCCGCCCACAGCGGACATGCATGGCTTTGTAATTTGCAGCCACCTGTGAGTGATGGTGGGTCACCTGACAGGAAGTTCCCAATCCAGTCCTGCCAGGCTGCCATGCCCCACCTGGCTCCCCACAGGGCCGCTATGGGCTCTTTCTGGAAGGAAGTCGCAGTGTTTGGCTGGAGTCCCTTGGGGAACCACGCCCTTACACCCGGGATCCCTCTCTGCAGTCGCAGACACCAACACCAACCGCGGGGGGCAGGGTCCTTAAAGGCCCCCTCCCTGAGGGCTGCTAAAGTAATAGGGATTCCGAACCCTTAACAATCTCCTCCTGAGAACAACCACTATCGTTTAGTCACTGTCCTTTCCCAGCTACCCTCCCGCATCACCTCAATGAACCTTCACACAGCAGCTGGAGGGAGACACAGTTAGCATCGGGGATGGTGAAGGACAACATGCCCAGCAATAGACCTCGCTGCCAGGGGAGCCGGTTGGCTTGCAGGTGACTTTAGACGGCCCCCGTGTGACATCCCGGCGTTTTCTGTCTGTCTCCGGCAGGAGGTGGCTCCAGCAGAAGGAAAGAAACCCCACTCGCTGCACAAACCTGTGAAAGGGTCTGAAACTGCACAAGCCACGCCCCCGAGGCTGTGCTTCATCTCTGAGCCCCTGGGAACCAGCGCGGAACTTGGCTGGGATCCCAGCGTTTGTCCTGTGAGTGGCTCAGACAGGGACTGGGCCTTCGGGGCTGCTGGCCCCGAGCTCACCTTGGGGACAGGCTGGGTGGAGCCAGGAGCCCACCTGGCGGCCAGGCCCACAGGCACAGGCTGTTTGCCGTGCAGACAGGTCCTTCCATGGAGGGGCCGGGCCGGGGCCAGAACAGAGGGTGTCCCTCTCCCACCCTCCTGGACAATCGCTGTGGCCCCAGGCCAACCTGTGTCCCCCTGAGGCTGCAGCTGGTGGCCCAGGGGAGGAGGCCCGGTGGCGAGGAGGGGAGAAGGGACAGGCTCAGAGGACTCTGTCCTTCCTACCTGGTGTGGACTTGGTTGTGAATGGTCTCCTTGGCCCCTGTGCCTGTCAGAAGTTAAGGGGGGTCCGTGGCTGCCTGTGCACAGCAGGGTGGGCAGAGGCCAGGGACGCCGGCAGTTTCTGGAGCCGCACCTTGAGTGGAGGCCCGGATGCCACCAGGGGGACAGGCTGGCAGTGCGTCAGGCCAAGTGGCCTCGGGCCTGGGGGCTTCCCTATTAAGGGGCTTCCCTCCCGGAAGCGCCACCCTGGGCGGGTCCCTGGGGCCAGGCCTGGGCACGGTCCCCGCTGCTAGAGGGCGGGCGTCTCAGCACGTCTGTCATTCAGGCAGGGTGTTGAAGACCCCTGCGGCTCGCTCCCGCCAGAGTGCGCTTCCATTGGGGCCCTTCTCCTGGATGGCGGGACATCACCCGCTGGGGGCTGTCAGCTCTCGGTTATCCTGCCTCGCGGCGGTGGGACTGACAGCGCGCAGGCCTGGCAGCCGGCCACGTCTTCCCTTTCATTGCGGAGGAAACAGCATTTACAGGGAGAAGGCTTCATTTCCTCCCGCTCAGTGGAGGGGAGCTTCCTGCTTGGCCCAGAGCACCCCACGAGGGCTCCGCCTTGTTCCAATGGGTCTGAGAGGATCAGGGCTTCATTTGTCCCCGCTCTGGTCTCACCAGGGCTGGGCCCCTGGGACCAGGCACGCACGTGCCGGCCAGCCCGGCCTCCCCACAGACTCCAGCACGTCCGCGACCTGGATGGATGGGCCTGACCCCTGGGCCCGGGCTCGGGTTAGGAGGCGGTGACAGGGAGAAGTGTGCACTTAGGTACAGCCGGATGCCCTTGTCCTGTGTCGTGTTCAAAAACAGTAGACAGTTTCGAGAATAAGTGAGCTGGCTGTTAGCAGAAAAGCTGTCACGGTGGGTACTTTCTGGCGCAGATGGGTGTGTTGGCGGTGTCCCCAGCACTTGGTACCTGTGGGGCCCTATGCAGAGCCACGCACGCTCAGAGCAGGTCTGGTGGTCACATGCTTCGGGACTCCTGGGGGGGAGGGGGTGTGGTGACTCATGGTTGCCGGGACACCCACAGTCTCAGCCTTGGTGTGGCCCTCACCGTGGAAACATAATCCCAGGTGCAGACGCTGGACAATGACCCGCATCGTCCCCCAGGCCCCCATTACTGAAGGGGCTGTATGACTGACTCAGGCTCCTGCCAAGATGGGGTGGGGGCAAGGCGGTGGCAGCAGCAGGTGGAGGGCAGACCTGTGCCCTCTGTCACAGCGCTGGGTGGGCCGAGGGCAGGGAGCGACCCTTCAGATCTGTTGCGCCCAGGCCATTCTGGCGGCAGGCGAGGGCCCTGTGCTTCGGGCCTGGGCCCGGGCAGTGTCCTTTCCTGGCTAACACAGTGGGCAGAGGCCTGAGGACCCTGTGCATTCCTGGAATCTGACAGACGTTTGTGCCAGGGGCTCGGCCCCGGTCTGTGGTCTGTGCAGGGGGTCACCTGCAGTCCCCAGGGCAGACCCTGCCTTTCTTCTGATTGCCTGCACTTCCGACTGTGACCTTTGAAGCGAGAAGCTGGAGCCCAGAGGCACCGAGGAGAGCCCATTGCTCCCCCACATCTACCATTATCCTGTGGACATCACCACTGCGGCTTCTGAGATGTGTTGGGAGGGACCCCCGTGTTGCAGGGAGGCAGGACCGAGCTCCGCCATCCAGACTGGGAGGGTCCTGGCCACACTGGGGCACACGGGGGTGGGGGAGAGGATGGCTCTCCGGGGCCCACCATCATGTAGCTCCGGGCAGACACTTGTTGCTTTTGTCCAACCAGTCAGTGCCCATTAGTGAGCGGTCAGTGAATGAGGACTGACTGACTCGGCAGGCGATGGACGTGGTGCCCCTCGGCCTGCTCCTGGGCCCTGCAGAGCGCATTGGAAGCGAGGAGCCTCCGCATTCGCCCAGCCAGCTCGGCATCTGTTGGAAGGACGGCCACAGGCAGTGATCTAGACCTTGGCAGGTGGCTCCGACGCGGCCACGAGCAGCCCTTTGCTCTGCTCAGGACTCTTCGGCCGAGGGCTGCACCCCCCATGCGCCCTTGGTGTGCTGAGTCAGCAGAGAGGGCGGTTCCTTCACTGTTCGGTTTGGGTGTGATGAAGCAGGTCCAGGGGCCGAGTGCACAGAGGACAGGCGGGAGAAGCCAGACAGGCACGGGAGGGTGGTGAGCAGCTGCCACAGGGATGATGTGCGAGGAACTCGGCCCTCCTGCCTGCCATGCCTTTTTGCTGCTGCAAAAGGGTGGGCTTACTTCACAAAGGAGGGTGGGTAAGATACAGCAAATCTATCGCTTTGAGACACATACAATCACTAGGGGGCTCTGGGCTGGTTACTGTTATTGCCAGCTTTCTGGGCCATGGGGCGCCCAGCTCTCTGGTCGCACATTACCCTGGGCATCTGCAGGGGGTTCTGGATGAGACTGGCATTCAGATTGGTGGCGGAGGAGAGCAGATTGCCCTCCCCAGCATGGGTGGGCCATACCCAATCCGTTGAAGGCCTGAATAGAACAAAAGGCCTCCTGCCCCCTGCAAACTCGAGCCACACCACCATCTCTCTGGGCGTCCAGCTTGCCAACTGCAGATCTGGGATTTCTCAGCTTCCATACGTGAGAGCCAATTCCTATAACCCTCCCTCCCTCTCCGTGTATATGCTGCTGCTATTGGATCTGTCCTCTGGAGACCCATAAGGAGCTAAGCCCCATGGCAGGAAATCCAATGGTTCATGCACAGGCTGCACCCCAGGCCAGGTCAGTGCTGACGTGTGTGTGTGTGTGTGTGTGTGTGTGTGTGTGTGTGTGTGTGTGTTGGGTGCAAGGAAGGAGTTTGCAGAACCTGGGGGGCTGTGAGTCAACTTTGGCCTTCATTGGTCACGGTAGAGACACCCTCGTCCGGCCCACAGCTCCTTGACTGGGGATCTCTGACGCTCCCGTCCCAGCTCAGGTGTGGGAATCTTTGCAGGGTCGGGAGCACCGCCCAGGCCATGTCTCCTGTGAGGGCAGGATCTGCCAGGAGCCTGCAGGGCCCAGCCCTCCAGTTCGGACCTCGCCCTTCCCTGGGCTGCCTCTGCTCCCTCACTTCCAAAGGCATCACCTCTTCCTCGTCCCCTCAGGGCTCCCAGGCGACGCTGAGTTCCCCTCCTGCCAGCTTCAGGGCCTCACCAGGCAGCTCCGCCTTTGGGCCCTGCCTTTCGGACAAGGGCACCCGGGTGCTCTCTGAGGCGAGCAGAGAACAGCGATGCCTCCAAAGCCGTGTTCTCTCACAGGAGTGCAAGACCCGTGGCGCCGCAAAGGTGAAGGAGGGCTGCGAAGGCGCACATTGGGTGGGCGCTGCCGCCACGTCCATGGGAAGTTCTGAATCAGTGAGTGTAATTTCCAAGCAGCTTGGTTCGTCCACACTGACCTCCAAACGGAAAGGGCCCCTCCGGGTCACTGATGTGAAGCGGGTCGGGAGCCCGGGGGATGGCTCCGTTGGTGGGAGCATCGTCCAGTGCACCCAAAGGCTGCTGGTCCACTCCCACTCAGGCACACACCTGGGTTGCGGGTTCGATCCTCGGTACGGCAGGCAACAGATCAATGTTCCTCTCTCACATCGACGCCCCTCCCTCCCTCCCTCTCTCTAAGCATGTCCTTGGATGAGGATTAAACAAACAAAAAACAGGTGAGGATCATGGAGAGCATTTGAGAAGCACACATGGAAGAAAACCGCACTTTTTATATTATGTACTTTGGAGTCAGTTTCTAATTATAAAAAGCCATATCATTTCATAACATGAATTAAACACAGGTTAGTAAGGCTTATCATTAGCACAGGGTGAGAATGTACAGGGACATACACGCCCCACCTGTCTGGAAGCAGCGTGTGCTCCTGAGCATGGCGTGCCCGCTCCTGGTGATTAGATGTGTGGGAAGGTTAGGCTGAATCTAATTTCCCCACAAAGATTACAAAGTTAATTTCTAAGCCAGGGCCTGCCTCACCACAGATTCCGAAGCAGCCGAGTCGGAGCCGATGACGGTGTCCTGCAATGAGAGTGCTTATCAGCCAGCCCATCGGCTCCCGTTGCTGGCTGTCTGTGTGCTCCACGCTTACAGGACAAAATGGTGTGGTGGGGGAGGGGGGAGGGGGCGGTGGGGGGGGAGGGGGGCGTTCCCTTTGCTGAGTAAATAGGTGAAGCATGTCGAGAGCGCACACATTTATTTTCCCTCAGGCTTACAACCCCCGCTGTGTCTGTGCAGAGGGGAGGCACGGTCTGCCTTCGTAATTCACATTCGTGGTGTGGGGCTCCCGTGGCCTCCACTGCTCATCTTTTCTCGCGAGATGGGCTTGGCGCGCAGTCCATTGCCGATGTCCACAGCTAATGCTGGCTTGGCACGATTGGTATAGGACGTGTTTTAGAAACGGAAAAGGAAAGAAAAGGCATCACTCCTGAAATAAAGTTTTGGGTGCGAAGATAACCACTGCATTCAACATTCAGGACCCGTATCTTAGGATTTTTAAGAAATATTGGAAATATTTGCAGCGGCAAGACAACACTAGAGCCGCCCGCGAGATAACCAGCAGCAAGGCTGTCTTGATTTACTGCACAGGAAGTATACATGCGGCCCTATGAATATCACTCAGTGAGTGGAAAATGCAAGAATGGTGTATTGTGATTATTCTGGGCTAAAACCCCTGTCCAGCTGGTCAGTGAACAGACTGATGGCAGGAGCTGCAGCCGGTGTGACCTCTGGGGGCTGGGCGTTTCAGCCCGGCTCTGTGGCAGAGGGGAGATGGTGCTTGTGAAAGGCGGCACGGTTTCTCGGCTGAATGGTCTTGCTGGCCTCTGACTGCTAAGCTGCTACAGGTTGCAATGACACGTTGGCACTTGGCAGAGCTTGATAGTAGCCCCTGCCAGTTACCTGTGGTTATGCTGATGTTAGTTATGTGGGTGTTGCTTATGCAGGTGTTAGTTATGCAGGTGTTCGTTATGTGGATGTTAGCTATGAGGATGTTAGCTAGTGGCTGTTAGCTCTGCGGGTGTTAGCTCTGCAGGTGTTCGTTATGTGGATGTTAGCTATGAGGATGTTAGCTAGTGGCTGTTAGCTCTGCGGGTGTTAGTTATGCGGGTGTTCGTTATGTGGATGTTAGCTATGAGGATGTTAGCTAGTGGCTGTTAGCTCTGCAGGTGTTAGTTATGCGGGTGTTCATTATGTGGATGTTAGCTATGAGGATGTTAGCTAGCGGCTGTTAGCTCTGCGGGTGTTAGTTATGCGGGTGTTCGTTATGTGGATGTTAGCTATGCAGATGTTAGTTATAAGGGTGTTCAAATAAAGGTGTTAGTTATGCAGGTGTTAGTTATGAGGCTTAGTTATTCGGGTGTTTGTTTTGTGGATGTTAGTTATACAGATGTTAGTTATGCATGTTCTCATTAAGCAGGTGTTAGTTATGCGGGTGTTAGTTATGAGGGTGTTATGTGGGTGTTAGTTATGAGGGTGTTATGTGGGTGTTAGTTATGCAGATGTTCGTTATGTGGGTGTTAGTTATGAGAGTGTTAGTTATGCGGGTGTTAGTTATGCAGGGATTCATTACATAGGTGTTATGTGGGTGTTAGTTATACAGATGTTAGTTACGCGGGTGTTCATTACGTGGGTGTTCGTTATGCGGGTGTTCGGTATGCGGGTGTTCATTATGTGGGTGTTTGTTAGTTATGCGGGTGTTCATTATGCGGGTGTTCGTTATGCAGGTGTTCGTTATGCGGGTGTTCGTTAGGTGGGTGTACCTCATGCGGATGTTAGTTATGTAGATGTTAGTTATGTGGATGTTTCTTATTAGTATGTTGTGGGGTGCACACAGGTCCCCATGCTGGGCCGCTGTTACCCTGTGTCCTATCTGAGGATTGGTCACTGGGCTCTCCCCACACCGGCATCTACTCTGCCGGTAAATCATAATGAAATCGGCCAGAAAAACCAACCAGAATGGGTGCATTTTTCATAAGAATAAAGATTTAAAAAGCAAGAAGTAAATCAGGGCCCAGCATTGCGTTTCAGCTGTGGGTCATGAGCTTGTGCGTGCGCCCAGGCTATGAGGGGTGTTGTGTCCGCGGGCGTGGAGGACCCCCTGTAGTTCGTCACCACACACCAGCATCACAGCCCTGTCCCTGGACATTTCCGGAAGTGGCTGGAATGAGACGCCAGGAAAAACTGTTTTAGAAACTGGGAACCACGGGTCTGACATCAGAGCTCTGAAGTCGGGGCTGGGGCCCACGCAGAGGTGGTCAGGTGCCTGTCCGTGGTGCACCTGGAGTGTGGGCAGGCTCACCCATGGGCGCAGTTCATCGGCGCTGGAATACCGCTTCTGAGAGGTCGTCCTTTCCTCAACTCCATCTGCCATGTGGGGTTCCAATGTCCAGAAGTGACAGCCCATGTGACTTAGTGGCTGTGTCAGAGCTGATGCGACCCCAAGTCTAGGGGATGTCCCAGGGCCTCCTGCTCCTCAGAGGCCAGGGAGCCAGGGAGCCAGGGAGCCAGCACCGCCCCAGGGGTGGGAGGGCAGCGTCTGTGAGAAGTTACCTGAGGAGGAGCCTCCTGCAAACACATTCGGGGGTTGTCGGTGGTTTATTTCTCTGCTCTGAGCCTTGCCTCCTGGGCAGTGAGGGGCCTCTGGCTTCTGACACCTCACCACCAGCAAGACTCATCGTCTCTGTGGGCGACGGAACACCTGCTTCTCGCCGTGCAAGGGACTCAGGACACAGCACAGTCTCCTGAGCCACAAAGCAGACTCCCAATCAGCTGATCGAGGCACCAGGAATGACGAAGAGCAGCTCGGCTGGAGCCCGGCGCAGGCCCGGGCGGGGGTCTCTGTCCGTCTCCTTTCCTCGGAGGATGAGGTTGTTGCTGTGTTTGGGAGATGAGAGCAAGAAGATGGCTGAGCCCCCCGGTGCCCCCTCCCTGTGGCCACTGCGCCTCACTGAGCCCACTGGGGACCGCCTCCTGCGGCGCGATCTGCATCCAGGGGCGGAGGGTGCTGCCTGACTCAGCCCTCTCCCACCCCCCGACCTGGAGCGCAGCTCGGCCACCATCCAGGCGGGTCCCTCCAGGCTCCAGGAGCGCGGTGGTCAGCGAGTCCATCCATCTATCAGTTTCTAAAAGTCGGAACGCCTCTCGGTTCTCACTAACACAACGAGCTGCCCTGCATGCACGCGGCCGCGGCCGCTGTGTGACCAGCCTGGACGCTGGCTGGCCGCCTCCAGGTGGCCTGGGTCCCAGAGTGCCGTTTGCCAGCTGCCCCAGGGGACCTGTGAGAAGGGGGAGCAGTGGGCAGAGCTCAGCATGTCCCATCAGCGCGGAGACGCCGCCTCAGAAATAAACCAGGAGCCATAAATAAGGGGCAAACCCCCTAAAGTGAGAAAGAACACTTTGACATTTAGAGCCAATATGGTATCAGAAGTAGATTTTTTTTATCTCCGTTTCTCATGCGCCCGTTAGGCTATAGGTCACAACTCAGTAAAGCAAATGAAAGGACGGGGTGCGGGTTCTGTATTTACACGTGATGAGACAGCGCACCGAGGCCTGCCTTCCTGGTCGGTAAATGAAAGAAGATTCTTACGAGGGGTAATCCAAGGAGTGAGAAAGACAGCCGCCACGGGAACCAGACGGCTGTGGGGGCGACCTCTCAGGGCGGAGTGATGCCGGCAGGAGACTCCGTGTCTCCCTCCCTGGCTGTGGGGTCTGCCCTGGGCGGTCGGAGGGCCCAGGGCCCTGCGGTGACCAATGTCGGTGCCCAGGCTGGGGGAGGAGGGAGCCGGAGCTGGGGTGACAAGGTGGGGTGCACAGGAGAGATGAGTCCACAGGGGGCCACAGCCAGCAGGAGGCCCCGCCTCATCGCCGCCTGCGCTGGGCTGGATACATCAGTGAGTGCGTCCTGATGAGCTTCTTACAGCCCTCAGTCTCCCCCTTTATCCCTCCGCAAACCACCCTGCCTGGTTAATCCAAACGGGCGTGTCTGCCTCCTGTACCGCTGACCCTGGGGCTCAGTCTGAGGGATCAGCACGGGGTCTGGACCGCGTAGCCTCCCGTGGACAGAGGCACCTTTCAGAGAAGCCGAAGGCAGGTGCGGCCCGCCTCCTTTTCCTGGGGCAGCCCTGGCTCCCCGCACGTGGAGTCCCGCCTCTGGCAGGATACGACACGTGACCTGGTGATGATGAAGACCAGCCTCGAGCAGCAGGTGTTCACGGGGCCGCCACGCAGAGAGCTTCTCCTGCCACACGGGGCCGCCTGGTGAGAGAGGCAGCATTGGGGTGGCGACCACTCCTCTTCAGCCCGTCCCTGCCCCGAGCGGTGAGCCTGCGCTGCTGCCCTGCGTCCAGCCGGGTCTTCGGAATTGAGGACGGCAGTTTATCGCCGCCGCACGGGTGCGTTCTCCGGTGGCAGGGACACCAGGCGCTGCTTCAGCAGACACATTAAGTACACGTATGCAGTGGAGTTCTGTGTCTCGGATGAGCTCTGCTGGTTTGTCCCTTAGGCCTGAATCTGTGCCTGCTGATAGTCACAGAAATCCACTTCCGTGCCCAAAACTAAAAGGGGCAGAAAGACCAACGGCTCCCATAGGCTAAGTACAGGTAAGGGGTGGGGCTGTTTAGGGGACGGGGACACACGCACACACACATGCACATACACACACATGCACACACGTGCACACGTGCACACACACACCCACTGGTGTACTTGGGCACAGGCTGGCTTGCTTCCCCCCCGCCCCCCACGCACACATTAACGATGCAGCGATGGCATGATCAGGCATGATGCTGACCTCCTGCACTAGAGGGCAACACAGCCCCAGCGTAAGAGCCTCCACTTTTGGTGACAGGAAGCGTTTAATAAGATGCTGGTGGGTTTTGCAATGAGCACCCATTCGTCACGCAGGTGTGAGGTGGCTGAGAACGCAGCGTGGCTCAGCCTCTCACGGGGCGAGGAGCCCTTTCCTAGCTCGCCGCTGCTGGACCTGGGCGTGCCCTGCTTCTATCGGGGTGCCTTCGTCGGAGAGTAGAGGCTTTCCCGGGGCACAATCCCCCCGTGCCTGCCGCTCCAGAACAGAATGCCCACTGAAACCACACAGGCTGACCTACAGGTCACCAAGCCACTGCGGTCCAGCCAAGACATGGGCCAGAACTGGCGCCTTCGGCCTCCGGACCAGGCTGGCTTTCCGAGCATCGCCCGGTTCTGTCACTTCCTTCTGTGCCTCCTGCTTGGGAGGGTCGGGGGGGGGGGGGCTGCAGGGGTTGGGGGGGGCTGCTCTTTCCGGAGCTGTTCTCTGGTCACCATCAGATTGTGAGGGGTGGCGTTCATGCTCATCTCTGCCCCCGGAAGTCCCCTGGCTTGTTCACAGGACTGGTCTCCGCTGGGCTAACGTAGCTCTGGAAAAGTCGACTTGGTCAGCCCACAGGGCTCCCGGCCTTCTCCCCAGGCCTGCGCAGGAGGGAGACGCTTTGCAAATGTGAGAAATTGCCGCGCAGACTTAGCCCTGGAAACTGACGACACAAATATGCCTTTCACCCCCCTCCCCCATGTTAAAATATCACCACCACTGGAGACGTGAACAAAGCTTCCAGCTGCAAGGGTCTGCGCCGCTGTGCCCTGCGCACTGCGCGGGATGTCTCCGGAGCGGCGCCTCAGGCCGCCGTGAGTGCCAGGGCCCATGTCTTCGGAGAAGCCGGGCACTGCAAACGCCTGACGCTGATTGCCAGTTTTGCTCCAGAAACAGCTGCGCGCCTTGCGGTGAGACGGTGCCCGCTCCCCAGCGGCTCTTCCCGGAGAGCACGGGTGCGTGTCGGCGGCAGAGGGGTGGGGGCACACTCATACAGTTTACATTACGCGGCAATAGCCTTTGGGGATCGTGTCCAGCGGTGTTTTCCATGTGACCTTGCCATCCCGGGTTCCCAGGCCTCAGTCATTGGCAGCCTGGGGCCGAAAACCCTCTGGAGCCTCCTGGGGGCCTCACCTTCTTTTGGCTCTGAGCCCCCACTGTGGTCCAGCGAGGGCTGCCGGCTGCGCACCCGGGTCCCTCTGGCTGGGCACCGCCCCTCCTATTCGCTGGGCGAGGACATGGCCTGTGGTGCCGAGTGCTTTCCAGTTTCCTCTGAAATGCAGCTCATCCTCCGGACGCAGAACCAAATAAAAGTACTCAGCGAGGGCCCAGTCCTCACACGCATTCGGGACGCCATCGTGTGGTTTACATAGACTTAATTAAACACGGGGAAATCTAATACTAATTCAGGTCACCCCCCCCCCCCCGACCCCCACGTTCCTGCCTCTGAGCTGGGCGGCTCCTCACTCCCTTATTAACTGGGGAAAACACTGGGTGAGAGTCGGGCAGTCAGACCAGGAGGATGGAGATGCGTCTACACACAACCGAGCTGTGCTTATGGACCAAGGACAAAAATGGTTTGTAGTGCCCTGGCTGGTGGCCCAGTGGTTAGAGCGCTGGCCTGTGCACCGAAGGGTCGCAGGTTCGATTCCCGGTCAAGGGCACGTACCTCGGTTTCACGTTTGTTCCCTGGCTCTGGTAGGGGTGTGTGTGGGAGGCAACCAGTCAATGTGTCTCTTGCACATCGATGTTTCTCTCTCTCCCTCTCCTCTCTCTTCCACTGTGTCTGAAAAGCAATGGAAAATATATCCTTAGGTGAGGATTAACAGAAAAGAAATAGTTTTGTAGCAAAGAAATTGCATGAACATTTGACCACGCCCAACATCCATAAGGTGTGTGTGTGTCTCGCATCTTATAATTAATGTGAAATATATTAATTGGGAATGGGAACACTTTAATCTGTTCATATATGTGTGCATGCATATGTGTATGTGTTTTTGCATGTGTATGCATATGTGTATACACATGGATGAGTGTTTGTGCGTGTGTGTGTGTGTAAACGGTGGCTTTCAGACTGGACTTTCCACATTGAAAACTAACAAAAAAATGTGACGAGTCCTACCTTGACTAGGAGCTTCCCGCGCCAACTCTAAGACGCATTCATGTGCTGGAGGACACACTGGCTGCACCGAGGAGACCTGTGAAGATTTGGTATTTATCACGGAAATGTAGCCTCTCTGATACCTACAAGAGAGTGTGAAATTGTTAATTCAATTTCCCACACTCCATGTCTCCAAGGCAAAAACAGGCCCGGGCTCAGCGCCACTGCGCGGTCCTGAGAAGCGGCGTGGGCACGGCCAGTCACCTTTCACCTCTGGCTGCCGCCTGTGAGCTGCAGAGTGCACTTCCCCTGCGGACGTTGGCGTCTCCAGGCGGCGAGGAGGGCTTTGTGAGGTAGAGCCAAAGCCCCGGCCTCCGCCGCACCACGGCACAAACCTGTAACGGGGAGGACGGGATCCTAAAGACAAGCACGGGTGCTCCCAGAGACCTAACGAGACAGCTGTTCACTGCATTGTTGTTTAAAACACCACCACCACCACCTCCTCCCAAATAGGAACCTCCCAAACGTTTCTTCTGTGCCAAGACACTTACAAAATTTCATTGTGGAAAAAATCCTCAGTACTTGGGGTAAATATTTAAGTAAAACTGAGCTGTATTGCTGCCTTTTGGGCTTCTAAGCCCGGGATGATTTACCATCTCTGAAACCTTGAGTGCCTGGAAGGCCGGGGTCTCAGCCCACGCGGGGCGCTGGAGGGAGGAGGACAGGGCTGGGAGACAGCGCGGCACGTCTGCCCACCATGCGCATGCCCGGCAGAGAGAACAGGCCCGGCTGGTCAGAGGGCACTGCGGGAGGGCGAGAGTCTGGTGTGTGTGTGTGTGTGGGGGGGGGGGGGGGGGGGGACGGGATCCTCTGGTGTGAGTGGCCGGCGGTGGAGGTCTGGGGTGCGGCCAGGGACCAGGGTCAGGGCTCGCAGGCCCCCCTGCCTGGCTGTCCTGGATTTTGCAAGCCTGGTTCTCCCTCTCCTAGTCGACTCTAAGCCCTTCCAGTACGTTAGTTTCCTGTGGCTGTGCCTTAGCACACAGACTATCTTACACTTCCTGAGGTCAGAAGCCCACAATGGGGCTTCCTTCTGGGGCTCTGGGGGACCCGTTACCTGGCCTTTCCCGACTCCAGAGGCGCCTGCGTTTGCTGGCTCGTGGGCACGTGCTGCTTCCACCTCTGCTGCTTCACCCTGTGTTCTCCAGACACGAACCCCACCCCCCTCCCCCGCCCACACACAGACTGCGGGGCTGACTCCAGCCTCACGGCATCAGCGTGATCTCCCAGTTCACGGTCCCCAGGGTAACTCCATCTGCAAGGTCTCCACTTCTTGGAAAGGACACATTCCGAGGTTCGGCCGTTAGACGCGGACATCTAGGGAGCAAGGATTCTTCTCGGCAGCGCCACTCTGCAGGAATGACCCCAGGTGCTGCTTGTTTTGTAACCAGGGATAGTCACCAAGTGTAACCAAGAATGGTAACCAAGGATGGTAACCAAGTGTAACCAATTGTAATTGCTGACTAATCTGAGGTTTGCTGGGGCAGAATGGGTCCGTTGGGGTTCATTCATGCCCCACTTGCATATCAGTGTGTCCACGTAATAATTTTGCAGAGAACAGACTGAAAGGTGTCCGCCGATGCTCACGTGCTCGCTGGGGGTGGGGGGCGGTGGGGCGAGGTGATGCATGGCTTAATTTTTCTCTATTTGTCTACCTCTACTGCCCACACTTTCTATTTTGGTGTTACTTTTGCATTTTATATTACTTTTGTTACAAATTTTAAAGTCCTATCATCCACAATGTGAGAAACAAGTGTGGGGCTAACCCATCAGTCTTCACAGGAAACTGACCAATTTGGATGTGAACATGACATTCATCTTTTTGGCAAAACAACCTAGAATTTTAAACTTAATTACCAAAAGTCAAAACATTCTCCTACCCAGTCTGACTGAGCTGCCTTTTCCTGCGCAGACCCTGTCACGAGGCTACCTGTATAAGCTGCGGAAACGGCGGCTTCTCTCTGTAAGAGCTAAGTGGGTTCTCTTTGGAAATCACACTTCAATGGCTTCTGGCCCCGGGAGCCGGAGCCTCTCGCCTGGCGCCTGCCGCTCCTCCAGCCCCACCAGGTCAGCCCCTCTGGGGACCAGTCAACGCTCCTCTGTGAGATCGGTGATGGGTTCCTGCCGCCTTCCAAGCAGGGTTCACGGGAAGAATGGGCCGTAGGACCCAAGCCCCCATTTCATGTGGGGACAGACCGTCTCCATCTAGGGTTTCTCCTCGGGCCGCGGCGTGCCGTGTGGGGTCACTGATGCGTGCCGTGTGCCCCTCGTCCGCGACACACACGGACCTCTTCTCTCTCCCTGGAAAGCCCTCTCACCCCCAACTTCACTTCCACTGTCCTTTCTCACCTGGTTAGTGGCAGCAGGCTCCACAGGACCTGGGCACATCCCGCCCGGTCTCTCACAGTCAACAGGTCACAGACGAATGTGGCCAGGCCACCCCTCTCACCACCTCCCACTGTTCCCAGGTTCTGGGGACGCAGCCAGGTCACCTGCCCTGCAGTGAGCGCCCAGGCCCCTGGCTCTGATTGCTCATTGCACCCTGGCCCGGCCATGCCCCGTCTGGCATGAGGTGGGGACTGGGTCAGTCCTGTGGAAGCCGCTGTGTCCCGAGGTGCTCCCGGTAATCACAAAGGGGCACCACTGACAGAGTGGGAGAGGCGGTCCTGCTGATGGAACCTGTGGGTTCATGGCCACCCCAGACCCCTCACCTGGGAGCCAACCCTGTGGCCCGGATTTTCGGAAACATCTGAACACTGGTGTTGTAGGAAGACTGGCCTTGCTGGCCTTGTTCACCAGGATGACACTTTCACTTGGCAAAGGAAGGTGATTCCTTCAAACGTGGGCTACAAATGACATAGACACACATAGACACGTGCGCACACACATGCACATAGACACGTGCACACACACATGCACACACGGACACACATACACACGTACACACATATGCACACACTCACAGACACATGCGCACACACATCCCAAGGAAAAGACAGAACCCAGTCTTCCTTTTAGATCTGACGCCCAGGAAGGGGCGGGGCCTCTGTGTGCTCTTACGGGGTCCCTGCAATCATCGCTCAGGCGGAGCTGACAGCGCAGAGCCCAGGGCGAGCTCCTCGCCGGGTTTGTCTGAGGCTCCTCCGGAAGGCGGCGGGCCCGGAGCACAGGGCGGCAGGGTGAGCACACACAGCTGAGTCCGGAGGACTGAGGCCGAGCCCGCTCCCAGCTCCTTGTTCTTGGCCTTGACCTCCAGGCATCGCTGCCACCTGGGTGCCGTGGAGGCCTCCCAGGGGCCCGGCTCTGTCTGGCCAAAGGCGGGGTCCGGTGGGATGGGACGATCTCTGACGTGCTGAGGACAGAGGGCTGACACGTGGGGAAGACTTTCCGCCCGAGGCGCCGCCCAGACCAGATTGCTGAAGGACCAGATGAAGCTGGTCCAACGGCCACGATGCAAAGCAGACTTCACTCTGCCACCGGGTGCGGGGCGCAGAGGGCTCGGCGCCCGTCCCGGGGCTGTCCTCACGCCGTGTCCTAAGGCCAGCGTGCAGGTCCCCGCAGGCAGCCGCAGCGCTATCTTCCTCACAAACGCGCCAGAGCGAGCCGGGAAGATTCTCTCGTGAGTGTCGGTGACCCACACGGAGAAGGCCACGTTTACGTGTCTGAACTGTGTGTGAATTATACATGCGAAGAGCAGGAAAAGAAGAGGGAACGCGACCCCAGGCAGATGCAAACATCGAGCCAGGGAAGCATTTAGCCGCAGGGTGATTGCAAACCCGAGTAGCTTTGCAAGGCCGTAACTCCGGCCACTTCAAATTCCTGTGCAGCCCTGGCCAGTCGGGCAGTCCTGTACCCTGAAAGGTTGTGGGTTCGAATCCCGGTCAGGGCACATGCCGGGGTTGTGGGCTCCATCACCGATGGGGCAGGTGCAGGAAATAGCCAATCAGCATTTCTTTCACATCGATGATGTTTCTCTCTCTTTCCCTCTCTCTAAAATACATAAAAACAGCCTTAGCCGGTTTGGCTCAGTGGATAGAGAGTCAGCCTGCGGACTGAAGGGTCCCAGGTTCGATTCCGGTCAAGGGCATGTACCTTGGTTGTGGGCACATTCCCAGTAGGGGTGTGCAGGAGGCAGCTGCTCAATGTTTCTCTCTCATCGATGTTTCTAACTATCCATCTCCCTTCCTCTCTGTGAAGAATCAATAAAATATATTTAAAAAATCTTCTCTAATAAAATGGTAATATGCAAATTAACCATCACTCCGCTACATAAGCCATGCCCACCAGCCAAGCCACGCCCACCAGCCAATCAGGGTGAGTATGCAAATTAACCCAAACCAAGATGGCTACAGCCACAGTGAGCAAGGTTTCCCAGGTAACAGAGCAAGCCAAGCTTTCCATAGCCGTTGCAGGCCTAAGCCTCCACTCAAGCTACAAAGTTTCAATTATAGAAGGTAAACAAATTCAAACAAATGGCAACAGAATGGAGCTTGAGAGAGCAGGCCAGGGTTGCCGGCGGCAACAGGGGAAGCAAAGCTTTAAAGCACACCCTGGCCGGGCTCACCAGCTTAAGGCTACAAAGTTTCAATTGTAGAAGGTGAATTAACTGCCACAGAAAATGGCTGCCGCCCTGGAGGGAGCAGCAGGCTTGGCTCCGCTCCAGGCTACAAAGTTTCAATTGTAGAAGGTGAATTAACTGCCACAGAGATGGCTGCCGCCTGGGAGGGAACAGCAGGCTTGGCTCTGCTCCAGGCTACAAAGTTTCAATTGTAGAAGGAAAATAAATCCCAGATACCAGGGCCTCCGCTTGGGTTGCCAGGGGGCGTGGCCCGCCTGCAAACCAGCACAGGCCCCTCGCTCAGGCCACCCCACGCCCCAAGAGAACCCCACCCTGCTCCGGGACACCCTTCAGGGCAAACCAGCTGGCCCCCACCCGTGCACCAGGCCTCTATTTTATCTAATGAAAGAGTAATATACAGATTGATCATCACTGCAACACACAATATAGCTGCCCCCATGTGGTCAAAGATCCTGCCCCCATGTGGACACAAGATGGCCACTACAAGATGGCCAGCAGGGGAGGGCAGTTGGGAGGCACCCGGCCTGCAAGGGAGGGCAGTTGAGAGGGACCAGGCTTGCAAGGGAGGGCAATTGGAGGTGATCAACCCTGCAGGAGAGGGCAGTTAGGGGTGACCAGGCTGGCAGAGGAGGGAAGTTGGGGGCAAACAGGCTGGCAGGGGAGCAGTTAAGCATCAACCAGGCTGGCAGCGGAGTGGTTAGGGGGTGATCAGGCTGGCAGGCAGAAGCGGTTAGGGGCAATCAGGAAGGCAGGCAGGCAAGCAGTTTGGAGCCAGCAGACCTGGATTGTGAGAGGGATGTCCGACTGCCCGTTTAGGCCCGATCCCCCAGGATAGTTAGAAACGGGCAGTCGGACATCCCTCCAGGAGTCCAAGATTGGAGAGGTTACAGGCTGGGTTGAGGGACAACCCCCCGCCGTGCATGAATTTCGTGCACCGGGCTTCTAGTAAAAAAATAAAATACATAAAAACGTATTTTAAAAAAATACCTGAACAGATTCTATGCGTCTCAGCTGTCCCCAAACTAGGGCTCTCCACACCCAGAGAACCATCTAAAGTCCACTCCAACTCTCACGGGGTTTGCGTGTTCTTCATTTCCAGCCGGGCCTGCGCGGGCTCCCGCTGTCTCACTTTCTAAGTGTGCGTGCCTCGCTGCTGGGATGCTCTGAGCAGGCAGGCTTCCCACGAAGCCGAGCTGCCTCCTTCCCGTGCGTCCAGAGGTCTTCAAATTCCTCCCCCGGCACTGGGAAGAGGGAGAGAATGAGCCCCAAGGCTTGAATTTAAGCAACTGGCAGGAAATAGGAGACAGCGCTCAGGCCGAGGTGGCCAGGCGGGTCGTGGTCTGGGTGGCCAAGTCCCCGTGCACAGGGCCTCGCCGTCCCCTGCGGCTATGGGGCTGAGCAGGGAGCATCGGCCAGGAAAAGGCCAGAGAACGTTCCATGGACAGGTTGACAAGGTACCTTAGATTTTTGCTCAGAAGTCTATTTGCAAAACCTCCAGATTGCCTCGTCCTCTCTTTGGAAAGAAAAGTCTCAGAATCGTCCCTGAGTCTTGACACGGAGAACCACGGACCATGTCCCTGCTCCGTGTGCTCACCCGCAGGTGCGCTTGTGAGGAGAGAGCGGGCGACCGAGGCTGGGAAGCCCTGAGGACCGAGGACTTAGAAGGGCAGCGCTGGTCTCAGAACCCACCGGGCATGTGAGGAACAAAACCAGCACTCAGGGCGACTTCACAGACAGCACCACGGGGCGTCCTGCAAGCTGAGCCATCGGAGACAAGACTGCCCCCAGGAACAGCTGCTGGGACGGACGGAAGTGGCGCCTGTTTGGAGCATGAGCCGCCGTCCCCCGCAGAGCCTGCGGCGTCTCACCAGCTGAGGGGCACCCCTGTCAGGACCGCAGTGCTCCCTCTGCTGCATGTGAGGTGAACCAAAGTGGCCGAGGCCGAAAGCCCCAGCCCCAGAGAGGAAGAGGTGAGCTGGACCCCGAGCAGCGTGCGAGGCACTGTGTGCAGGTGAGCAGCAGCCCTGCTCTGGGTCAGGAAGCCCCGTGCAGGCACTAGACCACGCCCACGCTACACCTGGGCTGCAGAGAGCAGGCCCTGGCCTGGGACGCCCTCCGTAGCCTCTCCTGGAGCGAGCAGGGCCCCCTGCTTGGTGCCCGCGTCCTGGCCTGCTCTTGTTTGGACGTGTTTCCTTCTGGGAGAGTGTTTCTTCACTCCTGTCTCATGGGACAGACCGCCTATGCAGAGGGGAGCGGGGCGGGGTGGAGGGGGGCATGGTGCAGAGCGCGATGGAGGGAGACGCGTTCCTGCTCTGTGGAGCATGGCCGGTGTCCCTCTGTTCGCGTACTTTCCCAGCCAGAGGAAGCGTGCAGAGGGCACGCCGTCTGATCTTTGTGTCATTTCCGGCTTGTATTTGTCACCACGGGAGTTTGGCAAAGAAGGCTGCGTCTCTTCCGGGAAGCAGGCTCAGAAGGACGGCTTTGTCGCTAGAATTCTCTCTGCTGCACCAGTGGAGCGGCTCGGAGTCCCGTTCTGGAGGATCTGAGTGAGTGAAGGCAGGACTGAGGCTGGGTTACACTGGGGTCTTCTTATCCACGAAGTGGGGGCCTTGTCCACGATCTGCCAGCTGTTTGCAATAGCCCAGAGAAGAGGGAGGCTGCTGTTCCCCACTGTGCAGGGGAGGAAACTGAGTCCCCGCAGGCTGAGGCCTGGGATCACGTGGCCCTGGGTGGCCCCTGCGCACCGCACACACTCATCATCCACCTGGGCCTGCTCGCAGGACAATGCCACAGGGTCACGTGGCAGGGGCTCATTCCTGGAGAAGCCTCATCAGGAATCACTTTCTCCAAAGGCAGCTTAATGACCCCTGGGAACAATAATATAAACGCAGCCCCTTTAAGACAGAGCCAGCGCGGCCACAGAGAACTGCCCTGCAGGTCTCATGCCTCAACCCTTTGGATGTTAAAACAGCAAAGTAATGTTTGGGCTGGGCCTGGAGCAACATTGTATCCCAAACAACTGTTTGCAAAGGTAACGAGAAGCACACATTAGGACAGCTGACGGAAATGAAAACATTGTTTAGAACCAGCCTCACATGTTACCGGATCTGCACCAGTAGCCACGCCTTCCTGCTGTGGACGGAACTGCCCCCTCCCTTTCTCCTGGATACCCATCGCCTCTGCCTCCTGCCGGGACACTGCTTCGGCTCCTGCCTGAATTATTATTCCAGAATAGCTGTTCCTATTGATCTCAAATAACGCTTGTTGCCTCTCGCTGTGAAAGACTGTTAAGCCAGCACCGATCTCCCTTCGGACGGACTTGGTGGACCTGATCATGTTCATTCCGAAGTGGTTCCCAAAGCTGCTTATTAAATGCTGGCAGGAGCGACTCGTTCCCATTTCCGATGCTCCTCCGTGCCCCCACCTGCTGCCTGAAGGCACCGGCTCAAGCTGCAGCCCGCGGCAGGGACCTCGCCTGGCACCCCTGAGCATGTTGTCCATGTGCCCAATGTCCGAACAACGTCCAGGCCGTTTGCCATCTTCACAGACACCTGGAGCTTCTGAGTGAGAAGAAAAACAATAAACCCAAACAGCCTGGGTTAGCAGTTTGCCCTGGGATCTCAGGAGACTTCTGGAAGTGGAAGTTCCTAAGGTGGTGATGGTCCAGGATACCCTGAGCCACATCTGGATGGGGACGGAGGGTGGGTGGGCTGTGGGCTCCGGCGGGAAAGCCTCTTCGGCACTCAGACCCCCATCTCAGTGTGTACAGAGCGGCTTCTGACGGTGATTCTCACCGTGGTGGGCGGTGGTGTGGGCAGAACGCTGCCGCTCACGTCTCGTCGGGAACGCCGAGGAACCAACACCTTAGCAACATCTTTCTAGCCCTGGGGTGCAGGGAACCATGTGCAGGAGGGCCGCTCGGGGGCCAGCCACGCGGATCGGTACGGTCAAACCAGCGACATGCATTTTGGGAGAGGACATGCGCAGTCGACAGACAGTAGGTGGCAAGTTTCTTGGAGGAGGAGGCCTTGGTCCCCCGGTAGGTGGGGCTGTGGCTGGAAAGAGCAGGAGGCACAGGGTTTAAAAAGCTCCTGCCCATGGCCAACGCCTGGACCTTCCCCTTCCCCAGAGGCAAGACCGTGAGCGAGGGCCCCAGGCTCTGGAAAGTCCTGTGACCTGGTTCCTCCACTTGGAGTGGAGCCTTCTTTAGACATTGAGCCATGTCCTGCAGCAGGAGGCATGTGGGCGCCCATGGGCACCTGTGGGCATCCGTGGAGATGGCCACTGGAACATTAGGGGCTCATGTGTCTTTGCTTAAAGGGAACCCTCCTAGCACCTGGCTGTCTTCACACGTGTACATATTTGAATGAAAGAGTTTTTGAAGATAGAATGAACACCCAAGTGGATTTCATATTTGCGCTAGAGGCCCGGTGCATGGAATTCATGCATGGGTAGGGTCTCTAGACCTGGCTGGCGATCAGGGCTGATCTGTGAGTTATTGGGGGGCCCCCACTGGCACCCGCCTTGGCTGGCCTGGGGCCTGCAGGCTGGGGGCAGCTCCTGCGTTGAGTGTCTGCCCCCTGGTGGTCAGTGCACATCATAGCGACTGGTCATTCCACTGGTCATTCCACAGTTTGGTCGATTTGCACATTCGGCTTTTATTATATATGATGTTTTCTTGGAAACTAGAATAAGCAAGAATTAAGTAGGTCCTGGAGGTAACTAGGTAGTTAGAGTATTCAACCCTACTGTTGTGGGAACATTCAGGTAACACTGGGGTGTGAGCAGGTGATGAATGGAGACATCAATGTGAATATCTATATTACTGCTCTGGTGGGAGGTCCCTGGGGGGCATTTTGTGGACTCTGACCTCTAAGCCATTCTTTTAACATCACAGCTGGAGGGAGGAGTGTCCCTTGATGTCCTTGGCTGGCTTTACATTCCACACCGTTGCTCTCGCTTCACTAGGAGAGTCTCCTGATGCAGCGGGAAGAGGACTCGGCCAAGTCGGGACAGCCAGCTCCCTTCCTGCCTGCCCTCCTGTCAGCCTCCCTCCTGCTTCCCAGATAACTAGCCTCCCTGGTTCAGAATGGGCCTCACCATCGCCAGGAGGGGTGCAGGGCTGGGCTCACCATCGCAAGGAGGGGTGCAGGGCTGGGCTCACCACTGGAAGAAGGGGTGCAGGGCTGGGCTCACCATCGCCAGGAGGGGTGCAGGGCTGGGCTCACCATCACCAGGAGGGGTGCAGGGCTGGGCTCGGGGTGTAAGGGCCCTCGGTTGGAAGAGGAAGGGGTGGGAGCCTAGGGCTGCTTTCCTTTGCAAATGTCAGGACCTCAGCTCTACTGTCTGCTAACTTTGAAGGTCACGGAGAGGTTGTTTTCTGGGCCATGTTCTCGGCTGGGGTTTTTTGAAGTGGCTGAAATGTGGCCTGGTTTTCATAAATGTATTTCTAAAATGGGGGCTCATTCCTGGGAACCTCCGGGTGCCCAGGGCCAGGCATGGGGCGGGCTGCGGGTCAGCCCGTGGGAGCAGCCTTCTCGGCCACGCTGCTCTTCTTTCACGGGACGCAGGCTTGGGGAAGGCTTTGTTACCCATGTTTCTTGTTACCCCGCTCACTGTACACGGGTGACCAATTTTCAAGGAATTAGAATAAAAGGCACTTAACAGTAAAGTCGTTTTAAACACAATTTCAGTTACGTGCCTTATGAACCTGATCACTGCGCTGAGTGAGGGCTGGGTAAGGAGGGCTCCCGGGGAGGGTGCCTGGGGGGGGGGTGGGGGTTGCTGTGCCCAGCGCTGGGCCAGGCGGGCAGGGCTCCACTCGTGTGTTTGCACCCGGGGGCATGCCCAGGCCTGGCTGCCAGCGAAGGCCTGACCGTGGCCAGCAGCCCTGCGTTCGGGACTTTCAGCAACAGCGTCCGGGCCTCAGTTTCCTGGTCTGTGAACGGCTGTCCTGGGCAGCCCACCCAGCAGAGGGCCCTGTGGTCGGAGTGAGATGGCGCAGCTACCCGAGCGCTGTTGCCTGTGATTCCGGGAAATGTCAGAGCGACTGATGTGATTGTCCCAGTGGATAGCACAGCGCCACTGAGCAGATGGGGAGACTGAGGCTTGGTAGTCTGGGGAGTCGCCCGAAACCCTCCACAGGCAGGAGCCAGGCGCTTGCTGCAGCCGCGGCTGGGGAGGCTCCGCAGCCCGTCCCGGGGAGGTTTCTCCAGCCCGCAGAGCAGCACGCCTGCCAGGCGCTCTCCCTCCAGGCCGGGCCGGAGTGAGCAGGTCTTCCTTGGCGCTCCCAGCAGGCCCAAATGGAAGACAGTGGGGGAGGGGAGCTGTGCTCCCCTGCCAGGGGGTCCTCCCCCAGGAAGCGGGCTCTGCCCCCCCCCCCCGTGTCGGCCTCTGGCTGCCCACAGGGGACACGCTGTTCTCGGGGAAGTGCCCCCCTGCCGGCTGGACCTGGCGCCCTAACGCTTTTCATTGTGGCCGTTCTTCCAGGTGCGCGCCATCACCCGGGAGCACTGCCCGCTGCTCCCAGGAGCCCTGTGGTTGCACCTGAGCTCGTGGGACTGCCACCCCCAGTGCAGTCCAACCCTTCGGGCCCCGGGAGAGAGCCGGCTGTTTGGAATCATCCCGGAATGTCACTCACGATGAGCTGAGGACTGGCCATGATGGGGGGGGGGGGGAGGCAGTCACCTGCTCATTACTCGGCATAGCAGCTTAAACACCCTCCCCCGCCGGCACAGATTCTGTGGAGGTGGCTGTTCTAAACGTCCCATGGGCAATCGCAGTTGTAAGAGCAGCCACCTCACCTGCTCTCTGTCCCTGCCACAGACATGCGGCACACACAAAGGACACAATCGCAAAATAATGAAGTGCAATGTGTTCTCTGCAGACATGACGGGTGTGCCGCCCACATCTTGGGGAGCCTGCATCTCTGGGTGGCACCTGGCAGCTATTCCAAATAGACCCCGCCTTCCAGCGTCCAGGGCAGAGAGAGGACCCACTGGGCCTTGGAAGCTTGGAGGGTGTGTCCCAGGCACCGGAGGTGGGCGGCGGGACCTGTCCAAGGTGCTGAAGAGGCCGCCCACCTCCCCATGGTCGGTGCGCCAGCACAGGGACACTGTTCCCTGGGAAACTGGGAAGTCAGATGGGGCTGTTTTGTGATTAGCCAATGAGGGCTTCCCCAGCTCAGCAGTGTGCGCCTGTAACTCCAACATTAAGGCGGGAGAGTAAAACAAGGAACGCTCTCTCACCCACCGCCATATGTACATGCTGGCAGAGATCCGCCTCAGCAGGCACCCTGGCACCCATCACCCCGCAGGTCCCGTGGGCTCCCCAGAGGAGCCCTGAGGGTCGCTGTTTAAATGGGGAGAAAATTGGTTATATATCGACTTAATTTTCAAAGATATTAATCCAAGGAGAACCCAATTTCATGTGAAACGGTGGCTCCATTAACAAGTACCAGAACTTCAAAGGAACAGAAAATGTGTCTCTTAGGTGAGAGGCATAGAGACGTGTGAAATCGTGGCAACATCAAATTTAAGGAATGTTTTTTCCAATCCCACTTCCTTCTTGGTTTTCATTATTTCAGCAGTTTGGCATGACAAGAACATATTGCATGCTGGGGGCGCACAGCAGGGGCAGGGCCACGTGTCTCCAAAGGGTCCAATGTCTCCTGTCCTCTCCCTTCTCCCCCCCCCCCCGTGGGCCTCCCTCCCAGGACACGTGGGTCCTGCCTCCCCAGGGCCCCCTGCTCTGTGGAGGCGCCTGGACCTTGACCGCCATGGGGGAGGGGAAACCGAGACAGAGTGGCCACCTGCAGCCTGGGCCCCATGGACGGGCGGCCTGCCCGGGGGAGGGGCCTGCTGGGGGGAGGGTCAGGGAAGTGCGGTGCAATCTGGGTTTGTTGATTGTGCTCACTGAATGCCCACCACGGGCCCTGGGGCCATGGGGCCCGAGAGGCCGCCTTCCTGAGCTCCCAGGGCAGCCTTGCCTACGGAACTCCCTCCATTTGCTCTTATTTACTTATAAAAACACTAGCGTTCCCATTGCAGGAAAAATCCTGCAATAGGGTTTCCTGCTGCACTCTACCCCGCCCCGCCTCTGCTCCTCCCTTGTCCCCCAGCCCGCCTTCTCCACCAGCCCGCCCCGCTCTCCTTCCTTCTCCCCCGGCCCCGCCTCCACTCCTCCCTTGTCCCCTGGCCCGCCTTCTCCACCAGCCCGCCCCGCTCTCCTCCCTTCTCCCCCGGCCCTGCCTCCGCTCCTCCCTTCTCCTCCCCCCAGCTTGCTTGCTTCTCCGCAGCTTTGCTCCCTTCTGCAGCTCTTGGCTTCTTTCTAGGCTGTCTCGATATGCAAATTAGCCGCCATCTTTGTTGGGGTAATTTGCATACTCATCCTGATTGGCTGCTGGGCGTGGCTTGGCTGGTGGGCGTGGCTTGGGCGTAGCGAAGGTGCAGTCAATTTGCATATTTGTCTATTATTAGGTAGGATGGCTGTGTTCTAATCTCAAAAGGAAGTCACGCCTTTGTGTTCCTGCGGGGAGCGCAGGCGGCCATGCGCAGGGGGAAGCCTGGTCTTCTGCTCTGCGGTGCCTCCTCTGCATCGCCTGCGGCCGTGGCTCTCGCCGTGTCCGTGGGGCCATGAAAACCCAGGGGACCCTTCATCCCCAGATGTTCATCTCGCCGTTTCCCGTGTCCACGCAGCGCGGGCATTTCCCACCTTCCCAAAGCATTTCTGAGACCGAGTTGAATAGTCAGTCCACCTTGTGGCCGTGCCGTAGTGTGCTTACAACTGACCTCTCTGTGGGACCTGCCCGGACTTAACCACGGAGCGCATCCCACAGGGGCCTTCAGGCGGCCCTTCGGGGAAGTCAGGGGTGCTTTAGACTGAGTGGCACTGCTGTGCCTCGGCTCGGACCGGGCTGCCTGCTGAGCAGGTGCTCTCAGCCTACCTGGTCTCCTGCCCGGAGGCTGGGACAGAGGCTCCACCTCAAATGGGCCAGGTGGGGGAAGGGCCCCTGAAAGGCTCACCCGCCCTCGGTGTCACACACACCATCCCACCAGAGAGGTGAGGACAGACAGAACCGGGCGGGGATGGCACCGCCCAGGTCGAAGTGAGAGGGGACGATGGTCCGAAATGAAGCCTGCATCATTCACAGGTGATGCTGCTCCTCCAGCTTCTTGGGGTGCCTGCGGCGTTGGCTGGGGGCCTTCAGGACAGAGGATGGGGACCCCCCAGCAAAGCCACTTCACATCCATTTAAAAGGAAAGCTCAGTGCTGCCAGCTGTGCACCCAGCGCCTGGCACCTGCTTGGCTGAGCGTGATGCCCGCCAGTCCTGCCCGAGGAACAGCGGCCACCGGGGTCAGAGAAGACACGTGGTTGGGCAGAGCATGACCCCGAACGCTCTAGGGCAGAGGGTTTTGGCACAAGAGTGCTTGTTTCTGGAAGGTTCTTTTTCTCGGGACCACATGCTGACAGAGACTTTTCCAGGACGCACTGGGAAGTGGTGGCTGATGTCACCAGGACGGCCCACAGCCTGGGGGTTGCTCTTGCAAGTGACTCAGGGTGAGTTTGTGATAAGAACCAAGGAGACAGCGGGGACCGCAGGGCAGGATGCCGGCTTCCCGTGAAGAAATGGAGCCGGGAGGGTTTCTCGCGGGAGCCGGAGCTCTCCCTCCTTTGTTCCCCCGAGTGGATGGGCCAAGCGTGGCTCCCTCGAAGGCCCTCGTTCAGCCACTGGCAGGGATGCCCTGCTTTCTCTCTGGCTCAAGTACATGTGTGTTCATCTAAGAATGAAAGGCCAACGTGACAGCTACACGCGTGATTGAGATCAGTAAGAACAGCTCTTCCAGATGCACTGGTTCTGGCAGGAGACAGAGACAGTGTCCCGGCAGGAGGCAGAGGCGATGGGTATCCACGAGAAAGGGAGGGGGCAGTTCCGTCCACAGCAGGAAGGCGTCGCTACTGGTGCAGATCCGGTAACATGTGAGGCTGATTCTAAACAATGTTTTCAAAAATACATTGTTTGGACTTAATGAACAATGGCATTTTTTGGGATTGGCAATGACGAAAACATTTTGTAACTGTCTCTCAGATGATACACATCTTACTGTGTGCTAGGAAGCTAGTTAAACAAGTGATGTCATTACAAATCAGCTATTCAGATAATTTAGGTAAGTAATTTATTTATTTATTTCATAAATACATAAATTTTCTTGAATTTAGCAGACAGTACTCATATTATTTATATAGTGGCGGCAAAAAGTCTAACGCCGGCCTTGAAAGTGACACTTACGACTTACGTTACGGCAAATTCAGAGAAAAAATAATACAAGTTAGTATTGTTATTATTTAGAAAGAAATATAAGATTAAAATTAAAATAATTTTTAAAATATAGTTACTTTATAACAATCAAATTAATTTAATTTATAAACTAACAATAAAATATGTTCATGTAATTATGTACCTACTTACTGTGTTTTTAAGAAATATGTATATAATAATCCTACCTAATAATAAACAAATATGCAAATTGACTGTACCTTCGCTATGCCCGTGATTGGCCAGGAGGCGCGGCGGGGCGGGACTCGGGGTGGCCGGCGTGGCCGATTGGGCTGGCGGGACGCTGAGCTCGCGTTGCCAGCGGTGGCTCGAGCTCAGCGTCTGCGCCATGGCTGTGCTGCGGCACAGATGGGGCCCCTGGGGCAGCGAGCCCACGTCCCGCTGCGGACCATCAAAAGCGGGGGAGCTGGGTGTCTGTCTGCTCAGGCACCAGGCCTTTCAGAAGCCTTCGCCGCGCCGGAGGCTTCTGAAAGGCCTGGTGCACCAGCGGACAGATACCCAGCTCCCCTGCGATCAAAAGCAAAAGCGTGGGAGCTGGGTGCCTGTCCGCTCAGGCACCAGGCCTTTCAGAAGCCTTCACCGCGCTGGAGGCTTCTGAAAGGCCTGGTGCACCAGTGGACAGGCACCCAGCTCTCCCGTGATCAAAAGCGAAAGCATGTAGGGGACCCTACACGTGCATGATTCAATCATGCACTGGGCCTCTAGTTTATAATATAATTTTAAATTATTTTTTTTAGATTTTTAACATAATGAGTAAGAAAAGAGGATGCAAATTCAACGATGATCTAAGAAGTGAATTTCCTTTTATTAAAAAAAACAAAAGTGATTACAATATAGACCAAATTTTTAATCAAGACCCCGCCTCCCCCCCCCCCCCCCCCCCCCCGGTCAATGGTGTCCCGCTTTACCAATGTTAAAATCTGGTCACCTTAACCTAGGAGCCCTTTTGGCGTTGGCCTTGGCCCACCCTCGGGAGGCCCCTCACTCTCCTCCTGCAGAGCGGAGCCTGCAGCCTGTGGGCAAGCCCCCCCACGTGTGTCAGCAGCGGCAGCTCTCAGTGAGTTCTGGCCGCGGCGCAGAGACGCGCTGCCCCCTCCCCACCTGTGCCCTCCGCCGTCATGGCCCATGTGAACTTGTGGCATGTGCGGACACTGGACCGGGAATCACACTGTCATTTCAGTAATGGCCACTACCAGGAAGCACGGCTGCACGCTGTTCCTGTAGACACTCCTCCTGCCGCCTCCAGAGCCACCCTCTGAGAGACCCTGTTATCCCAGGAGTGACGGTGATCTTTATTACAATGCGGTCAGCTGGTGAGATGCTGTGGATGCAGATGCAGAGGGAAGAGGACAGTGTAAGTCTTTCCTCCCAGGTGCTATTGTTCCTTAAAAACTTTCAAGCCAGCTGGTCGGTTCCCCGTCCTGACTCAGCGGTGGTGTGGCCGAGCACAGTGACCACGCAGCCAGCGGCCCGATTCCCAGATACCAGCACCAGGGCCCTGGGAGCAGCCGGCAATGCTTCTGGAATATTCTGCTGTTCCCTCCTAAGCAGCCTCCGCTCTGAGCCCGGCTGCCCCCCAGTTCCCAGCACCTAAGACTCCAAGCTGCCCTTCATGCCCTGGGAGGGTATAAGCTTCTTGCAAAGCCGGAATTGGGTCGGGCCACTTCCTGGCTTACCCCCCTCCTCGCGCCCGTGTGGGTTACAGGCCCCTCTATCGCCTGGCCTTGGTCCTGCCAGGGGTCTCCCTCACTGCCTCATCCTTGGCCAGGTGACCGGTTCCTGATGCCACCTGTCTTTGTATCCCTGGGCCCTGCTGTTGCAGGCTCCTCCCTCCCCCTTCTCTGCTATCTCCTCCCTTCACTGGCAGCCTTCCCCTGTCCCGTCCCCCTCATTCTCCAAACCCTGACCCACCTTGGAGTCTGAATGGAAATTGCTGGCGCTGCTGACCTGTCTCCACCAGCACCCACCCCCTCTGGCTCCACAGCCCTCTCTGCCCTGCCCAGTGCCCGCCTCTGTGCCAGCAGGCCAAGTGCCAGAGAGCTCACACTGCCCAGGATCCTGGGACGGGCCCGCTGGCCGTGACTTTGACATGCTTGGTGTAGACATGTCCAGCTCTCCACCCTCTGGTGCGATGACTCCCAGGAGCACTTTCTCCCTGGCTCCCCGCGGCCCTCCAGTGGGGTAAGCCCCAGTGTCCGTGGTGGCCGCTGGCTTGGTGACACACCTTCACTGTGGCCCTTCCCTCCCCGGCACATCTCCAGGGCCCTGCTGAGGTTTCCTGGGACTCCCTCCCAAACAACTTCTTGCACTTGAACCCTAGCCTCAGGCTCTGCTTCTGGGGGAGCCTGAGTGAAGGCAGGGACCCTCCTCATGCTGCGGTGGGTCCACTCTGAGCCTCACCTGGTGGGAGCTCTCTGAGGGCCGTGACGGTCTCACCTACCACGCTAAGAAAGTGGGGGGATGATGGCCTCTAGGGCACTGGTTTGGGGCCCCAAATGTGCCCATCATTTGTATCGAAGAAACAGGGGCAGACATGCCGAAGAGGCGCTGTCAGCTTCTCTCCTATGGCTGTGTGGGAGGCGCCCTCCTCAGGCCCCAGGCACTGGGGGGAGGGGGGAGCAGGGCGGGGCACCTGTCTTCAAAACACGTGGTGACCTTTGCCCTTCTCTTGTTGGAGAGATTCACAAGCTCCTTGGCATGGGGGATGGCTGCTGGACACACAGCCATGCTGCCGTTATTCCTTCCAAGTTTAATTAAATCGGAAATACACTCTCCTGCAAGATAAGCCTGGGGTGTCCTTTACGCGCTTCTTTCTGCTTTAGATCGCATTGTGAGCATTACAAAAAGGAAAAATCTTAAGGTTATTTATTGACGGAATTTCCTAGCAAACGTTCTTTCTTTATTCAAATGACTCTTATTACTATGGAAACAGTACCCAAACAAACAGAAATTACCCGCAATTTCCTAATGTCAAAGTTCACTGCTGAGATTAGGCAGCCGAGGTGAGTCCGGGAAGCATGGGGAGATTATATAATTATCCAAGAAATATGCTAATCTTGCTGAAGAAAATGGCTTTTTGTTTCTTTGGCCAACTTTGACCTTGGAGCCCAGATGATGTGAGCGGGAGACGGCGGCCACTTTCTCACTAATGGGCAGGTAACTGCTGTGAGATTTGAGGCTGCTCTGACGATTCCTGGTAATTCACTCTCTGGAACAGGACACTCGGTGCCACATGAGGGTGGCCGACAGGGAAGCTCCCACAGGGACGGTGTCTGCGTCCCTGTGGCTCAGGGAGGATGTTATCAGGGCGGAGGGATGGCCCCGATGTGTGCCCCGCCCCCTTGGGAGGCAGCTGGGACCAGGGAGGAGGTGCCTGTGGTCCTGGTGGGATTGGGCGGAACCCAGGATGGGGACCAGCCAGCCCCTCTACAGAGTGAGCACCATTCTAGGGCAGAAATGGGCTCTCCAGACAGAAAGAGGAGGAGAATGCAGACAGGATGAAACAGAGAAGGGGAAACAGAACCTCCTTACTGAACACACGCTTGTTCAGGAGGCCTTCCCACCACAGCTCCACCTGCCACTCCCTCGGGCTCCCCAGCGTCACAGTCACCTGCAGTTAGAGTTAGGCTTCAGCCTAAGCTGTTCTTAGTGGCCGTGGGGTAATAGCCCCCATGTGGGGTAATAACGCCCATGCTGACGTCGGGCGTTCAGTCTACAAAGCACTCCACGTCCCAGGCTGCACGAGTTCCCATAATCAGGGAAGAAACCGCCTCACAGGTGAGAGGGCTCTGCTCCCAGGAGCCTCTACCACCACCATAGCCACAGGTCCCGCCACAGCCACGGGTCCTGCCACAGCCACGGGTCCCGCCACAGCCACGGGTCCCGCCACAGCCACGGGTCCCGCCACAGCCATGGGTCCCGCCTCAGCCACAGGTCCCACCACAGCCACGGGTCCCGCCACAGCCAGGGGTCCCGCCTCAGCCACAGGTCCCACCACAGCCACGGGTCCCGCCACAGCCACGGGTCCCGCCACAGCCACGGGTCCCGCCACAGCCACGGGTCCCGCCACAGCCACGGGTCCCACCACAGCCACGGGTCCTGCCACAGCCATGGGTCCCGCCACAGCCACGGGTCCCGCCTCAGCCACGGGTCCCACCACAGCCACGGGTCCCGCCACAGCCACGGGTCCCGCCACAGCCACGGGTAGGATGGGTCTCTGGAACCTGCGCAGAAGCCCTGCCTGTGCGCCTCCCGACCCGTCTCCCTTGGCGTCTGTCTTCTCATGGGTCCCCGACTCTGCACAGCTCCGAGCAGCTTCCCGTTCTTGTCCTTTCTCAGACGTCCTGCGAGGCACTGGCCGACCCTGGAGGCTGCTCTAGCCATCTGGACATGCAAACTCGAGCCATTGGACTCTAAAGCAATGGAAACGTCATATTTTCATTGGTGTCACCAACTTCCTGGAAAAATATTTTCCTTTCAAAACAGGAAAAGGAGAAGAGGAGGCAGCACCGTGGGAAGTCCAGGGCCTTCCCGCCGACAGCGAGGCTGGGCCACTTCCACCGGACGGAATCCCTTACAATAACCAGCCTGGACACGCTGGAGGCGTGGCTCATCAGTGCTGCGGGCCACTTCATTAGGTCACGCTTCTCCTTTCTTTCACCCCAAGAATTTGGAGCCACCAGGAGAGGGAGGCGTCCGGGTGGGGTCTCCGCAGCCGGCCTCAGGCCCCACTCCAGACCTGCTGGCTGGGCCCCTCTGATTCGGGTCCCTCTCGGAGGGGGACCCCTGTTCACCAAATGCCCCAGGGACCTTGGGCAGGGAATGATGGTGGGGGACCACGAGATGCGGGGAGATGGGGTGAGACCTGGCCAAGCATCAGGCGTCGCTGCGGCAGCTCCACGTGGGGGAGGGGATCTATTTCTGGCCTTTTTTCTCCTTTCTTTCCCTTCTATAGTTCTTCTCCCCCCCCCCCCCCCACTTTTTTTTAAAATAAAGCTTTGCTGGCTTGTTGCTTTTCTTTTCACCGGATAACAGAACAGGGAACCAGACCATCAGTGAGGCAGCTGCCGCTCATGGACTTGTTCAGTTTCCACACGTGGACCTTTGTACATCACCCAGCAGCAAACACAGAGATTAATGTGCAAAAGGCACAACCCGGAAGGTTATTTTATCGTCTTCAAACATGCCCTTTGGGGAGAGAAAACCAAAGCCATCACTAGGCACACCTGCCCCAGGTGTCAAAGGCATCCTCGGGGGTGGGGAGTGGGGTTGGGGAAGAGCAGACTCGCTGGAATAAGATCAGAGGAGAAGCTGGAGGACACTCCACTGCGCTGGGACTCAGGGAACTGCAACGCGACCGGATTTGGAGCACCGTTCCACCCGCACGATCAGGCCTGACGAGAGAGAAGTCTGAGCACAGCGTGCGTGGGTGTGGGAGACAGGGCGTCACTCGCTGGTGGGCGTTCACTGCTGGGAGGGAGATTTGCAATGTGTGGGCACCTTGGAAACAGGGAAGCTCAGGTGCATGTGCAGCAATCCCACCCGGACAGCAATGGGCAGTGTGGAAGGCTGCCATTGCCCTTTGTCAGCAACAGGGAAGTTGTGGGGGACATATTCATCATTGGGGAGGGGACAAAGTGGGGACCACCAGGCAGCAGTTTTATAAACAGACCAGACCATGCATAGCAGTGTGGACAGATGTAACAAATGTATAGTCTACTGAGGAGGTCAACATACACAAATCCGATACTTGTGTAAATTATCACACACACACACACACACACACACACACACACACACACACACACACACTATACAACAGCCATGAGCTACGCATCAAAATTATCATACCAATTCCCTCTGCTATGGAAGATAGAAAAGAGGGAATTAATATCTATACTAATAAAAGGGTAATATGCTAATTAGACCGGGTCGACCAGCCATCTTCCGGACGTCCGACTTTCTTCTGAACAAAGCCATGGTGGTGGAGCCCAAGGCAGAAGCAGTTAGTGGTGATCAGGCCAGCAGGGGAGAGCAGTTAGGGGCAAGATCAGGCTGGCAGGGGGTTTGGGGCGATAAAACTGGCATGGGAGGGCAGTTGGGGTGACCAGGCCAGCAGGGGAGGGCAGTTGGGGACGACCAGGCCAGCAGGGGAGGGCCATTGGGGGCAACCAGGCTGGCAGGGGAGGGCAGTCGAGGGCATTAGGCAGGCAGGCAGGTGAGTGGTTAGGAGCCAGCTGTCCTGGATTGTGAGAGGGTTTAAACCGGCAGTCGGACATCCCTCGAGGGGTTCTGGATTGGAGAGGATGCAGGCTGAGCTGAGGGACACCTTCCTATGCACGAATTTCATGCACTGGGGCCCTAGTGAACTTCATATTTTAATGTCTTATTAAAATTTGAAGTTAAGCAACTAATTAATAAAATTAAAAAAAGAAGGTAATAATAATAATAATAATAAACACACACACACAAAGAAATAAAAAAGGGAGATAGGGAGGAGGGCAGAAGGTAATACTGGAGTCAATAGGGTCTAGGCTGGGTTTGATGACCCTCTTTTGTCTATGACACGTGAGGGTTACCTTTAGCCAGGTGCAGCTAGGTGAGGGTTACCTTTAGCCAGATGGCCACCAACGAGGCAAGCTGATAGTACCATTCTGTCCCACCTTTGCAGCGATCTCTTAATGAGAGAAAGGAGGATGCTGTTTTATTTTTCTTAAAGGAAATATTAAGAATCCTGCATGTCTCACCGTTAGACTTTCAAAGTGTTTTGCTGTTTCTGAAACCAAGGTAAATCAGCAGCTCTTTCTCATTCAGAGCCCTAATGGGTGTTCGAAGCTCTTTCTTCTCTCTTCCAGACTTTGTGAGCGGCATTTCAACGTGATGTTCCTTTTGCATTGTCATCGCTGCTTAATTTACCCGCTAGTAAATGCTACAGCTTCTCTGGAAGTGTGGATATACTTGCAGAGCTTTATGGGGGGCGATAGACACTCTACAGGTCATCTTCCAATTTGGACTCAGAATTTGCAATGCCCCATTTCTTTTTTCTGACCATTTCTAAAATTTCCTTTTTACCTTGGATTTTCACTTTTTTGACCAGGATGTACCTAGATGGATGCTATGTGTTTCTATGTTTGTGTTCATCCTACTTTGGGTATAATGAGCTTCTTAGATCCAAAGACTGTTCATTTTCCTCAAATTTGGAGCAATGTTGACCACTATTTCTTCACATGGCACCTCCCTTTGGGATTCCAATTGCATCTATGTGAGACCTTTTATATTTTATACTAGAGTCCTGGTGCATGAAATTCCTGCACGGGGAGGTGTCCCTCAGCCCAGCCTGCACCCTCTCCAATTTGGGATCCCTCTCACAATCCAGGACTGCTGGCTCACAACTGCTCACTTGCCTGCCTTCCTGATTGCCCCTAACCGCTTCTGCCTGCCAGCCTGATCACCCCCTAACCATTCCCCTGCCAGCCTGATTGATGCCTAACTGCTTCCCTGCCAGCCTGTTTGCCCTTAATTGCCCTCCACTGCAGACCTGGTCACCCCTAACTGCCTTCCCCTGCAGGCCTGAACCCCCCAACTGCTCTCCCCTTCAGGCCTGGGTCCCTCCCAACTTCCCTCCTCTGCCGGCCTGGTCACCCCTAACTGCCCTCCCCTGCAGGCTTGATCGCCCCCAACTGCCCTCCCTTGCAGGCCTGGTCCCTCTCAACTGCCGTCCCCTGCTGGCCATCTGTGGCAGCCATCTTGTGTGTTGGAGTGATGGTCAATCTGCATATTACTCTTTTATTAGATAGGATAGAGGCCTGGTGCACGGGTGGGGGCCTGCTGGTTTGCCCTGAAGGATGTCCCAGATCAGGGTGGGAGTTCCCTTGGGGCATGGGGCGGCCTGGGTGAGGGGCCTGTGGTGGTTTGCAGGCCAGCCACGGCCCCTGGTGACCCAAGTGGAGGCTCTGGTATCTGGGGTTTATTTATCTTCTACAATTGAAACTTTGTAGCCTGGAGCAGAGCCAAGCCTTCTGCTGCTCCGTGGCAGCAGCCATTTCTGTTGGGATTTATGTATCTTCTATAATTGAAACTTTGTAGCCTTGAGCGGAGGCCTGGGCCAGCCAGGGTGTGCGGAAAGCTTGGCTTCCTCTATTGCTGGGGGCAACCCTAGCCTCCTGCTCTTTCCAGCTCCGTGGCTGCCGCTATTTCTGTTTGGGTTTAGGTATCTTCTATCATTGAAACTTTGTAGCATTGAGTGGAGGCCTAGGCCGGCAAGGGCAGGCAGAAAGCTTGGCTTCCTCCATGGCAGGCGAAACCCAAGCCTCCCTCCTGCTCTCTGTGGCCGTAGCCATCTTGGTTGGGTTTATTTGCATATTTGCTCCTGATTGGCTGGTGGGTGTGACTTGTGGGGTAGCGGAGTGATGGTTAATTTGCATATTACTCTTTTATTAGATAGGATTCTCCCATAGGCACTGAGTTTCTCTCTCTCTCTCTTGTTAATCCTCACCTGAGGCAATTTTTTCCATTGCTTTTCAGAAAGAGTGTGGGGGAGAGAGAGAGAGGGAGAGAGGGAGAGAAAGAGGGAGAGAGAGAGAAATGCGAGACACACGTCAACTGATTGCCTCCTGCATGCACCCCAGAGGATGAAGAGTGAACCGTAAATGCAGGTAAGTGCCCATGATGGGGAATAGAACCCGTAACCCTTTCATGCATGGGCTAATGCTCTAACCACTGAGAAACTGGCCAGGGCAACTAAGTCTCTCTTTACTATTTCCCTCTCTGTGTTTTATTTTGCATAGCTTTAATTTCGCTGCCCTAAAAATCACTAATTTTTTCCTTCCCCAGGACCTATTCTCTGTTAAGTACATTCAGTGGATTTTTTGTGTCAGATATTTTCAGTTACAAAATTACCATCTTTTTCTTTTTTATAGTTTTCACTTAACCACTGAGATCCCTCATCTGTATACTAGGTGTACCAGTTAATAATGCAAATTTTGTAATCAAAGAAAACATGATAATTTCAAGAGAAACATCAAAAGTGCTTTATTCAAAGTAATGTCCATTGCTAGCTACACATTTCCCCATCTTTCAGGTAATTTGTGGATACCGTCCCAATAGAACTTTTCTTGTTTTGAGGCAAACCATTCAGAGACCCAATTTTCCACTTCTTCATACGCTTTGAGTGCTGCTCAGAAAGTGGGTGTGCCATCGATTGGAACCAGTGGTAATCTGAAGGAGCAAGGTCTGGTGAATACGGCGGGTGGGTTAATACTTCCCAGGCAAGATCTTTTAACGTGTCTTGAACTGGTTTTGAAGTGTGTGATGATGCGTCATCATGAAGCAAAATTACTTTGCCGTGTCTTCTGGCACATTCTGGTCATTTTACAGTCAAAGCATGGTTCAAATTGATTATTTATTGTCAATAGTGATCAGTATTAATGGTTTCACCTGGTTTTAGAAGCTCATAATACACCACACCTTCCTGATCCCACGAAACGCAGAGCATTGTCTTCTTTCCGAAGCGATTTGGCCTTGCAGTCGATGTTGATGGTTGACCTGGATCAACCCATGATTTTGTGCATTTGGGATTTTCAAAATAAATCCACTTTTCATCACCAGTCACAATTCGATGCAAAAAAGACCTTCTTTCGTGCTGTTGAAGCAACATTTTACTGATGACTTTTCGGTTTTCTATTTATCTTTCGTTCAATTGATGTGTACCCATTTTCCTTCCTTTAAAATCTTTCCCATTGCTTGTAAAAGATCAGAAATTGTTTGCTGAGCAACATTTAATCTTTCTGCAAGTTGTTTTTGAGTTTGACATGCATCTTCATTCAACAATGCTTGTAAATGTTGGTCTTCAAACTTTTTCGGTTGACCTGGACATTCTTTGTCTTTCACATCTAAATAATCACTTTTAAAGTGTTTAAACCAGTGTTCACAAGTATCTTGAGATGGAGCATGTTCACCATAAGCTTCCCAAAGCATATGATAACTTTTTCTTCAAAATAAATAATAAATTAAAACTTCTCGCAAATGCTCTTTTTTGGCATGAAATTTGACATTTTTAAGTGTAAAAATATCTATGATGTTAACACCTTCAGCAAATTTGACATATGAAGTTTTGAAGCTTGCTGTCAATAGAAAATAGCATACATATCAAATCACATATATATCAACATATGTGTAACTCCACCTATTGAAAAAAATCCGCTTTATTAACTGGTATACCTACTCATTGTGTCCACCTTGTACTTTCAGTTATTGAATATATTTATGACATCTGTTTCAAAATCCTCATTTGATAATGCCAACATTGCATCATCTTTGGATATGACTGAATTTTTCTGTTCATGTCTAGTAATTTGTATTGTGTGCTGGACACTGTGGATGATCCATTGTGATGAATCTAGGTTGCATGGTCTTTCCTCAAAGAGTGGTGGGCCCTGGCCCATGTGGACCAGTTGGTTGGAGCATTGACCCATAAACCAAATGTTGCCAGTTTGAGCCCTAGTTGGGGCACATATAGGAGGCAACCAATTGATGTTTTCTCACACATCCATGTTTCTCTCTCTCTCCCTCCCTCTCTCACACCCACTTCCCTCTCTTTAAAAATCAACAAGCATATCCTTGGGTGAGAATTTGAAAAAAGAGTAGTGGGTCTTGTTCTGGTGGGCAGATGACCTGTTTTAGCCTTTGAGCCCTGAATTTAGTCTGTGTTAGGGTGGGTCTAGGGATCCGTAGCTCCAGTCCTAAGGCATTGCCATGCTGGGTCTCGCCTCAGTGGCCAGGTCTCGCCTTGGCGGCTGGGGTCTCGCCTCAATCTCACCTCAGCAGTGCTCAGCAAGGTGTCTGGGCTCTGATGCAGCCACAGCCCTCCAGGAGCGGTTCTCTGCCAGGCTCTGCAGAATCTTCCTGTATGTGCTCAGCTCAGCATTCAGCTGGCAACTCAGAGGGATCTCTACAGACCCCTGAGGACCCCCTCTGCACACCCACGCCCCTGCTCTGGTGCCAACAAATTGCAGCCACTCAGCACCCCAACTCTGATCAGTTTTCTCCACCCAGTGTGACTGTCGTTCTCCTTCTTGAAGCCAGTTCCCTTTAGTGGCGTGTGGGGAAGTGCGGTCAGAGAGAATGCCTGGGAGATTTTGGTCCCCACCTCAGATCACGTCTACTATTCACTGCCTGAAGATGGGGGGTGGGGGCGGGGAGGCGAGTGGAGGTAAACCTGGTGTGGCCAGACCTGGAAGTTGAGCCTATTCCTGAAAATCATTTCCTAGAAGCAGCTGGAGCCTCAGGTCTGTTATCTGCTCACAAGTCTGACTCCAACTACTGTTAGAATCATGTAACACTGATGGTTATGTTCAGCACTAGGTCTCTGGACAGTTCCTATAGTCAGTTACTGGTTACATAATTACCTCTGAAGCAATGGCATTGAGAATGTATTTATCTATTAACAAATATTTACTGAGCACCTAGTAGGTGCCAGGAGCTGACACTGGCACTGTGGATGCTGTTATAATCAAGACTAGTTGCCCAGTGCACGAATTTGTGCACCTTGAAAGGAACTGTGGGACATGAGGCTGCAATGGAGCCCAGTAGGTTCAGGTCCAAAAAAATCCTCCCTCTGTGCCACACCCAGCCCCTCGCACCATGGCCCCCGATCCCCAGTGTGCTGGCAGCCCCCCTCCCGCCGCTGCTGCTCCCACACACTGACAGTGTGGAGTGATTGGGGCCGGCACCAGCAGTGGGTACAAGCGGGGCCCATGCTGTCAGTGGGTGCAAGCGGTAGCTGCTGCCCGAAATTGCCCCTCAGGAGCAGGGGGAGGTGGAGAAGCCTTTAGGGGCGATTGAGGCCGGCAGCCACAATTCTCACCCACTGATGGTGCCAGCGATCTGGGCCGGCATTGGGCACTGGCTGTGGGTGTGAGCACCGGGCGGGACCATGGTGCATAGGAACAAAGAATTTTCAGTAACCACCAGAGGCTTGTCCCGATGACAGCAACTGGTGCCCCACCTTGGTCTGGCACCCCCACTCACCTGCTCCACCATCCCACTACGCCCGACGACCATCATGTTCCGCATGTGCCCCCAGTGGTCAACACATGTCATAGCGACTGGTGGTTTGGTTGTTCGGTTGTTCCGCCCTTAGGTCTATTTGCATATTAGGGTTTTATATATATAGATGGGTTATGCTAGTGAGAGTTGGTGGGAAGTGAGAACAGTTCAGAGAGTGATAAAGGTGTAGAGAAAACAGAGTAATTGATAGGCTGACAGAGGTCCTTGGTGGAGGTAGCCTTTGAGCTAGATTGGTGCTTCTCAGATAGGGCGGGTTTTGTCCTCTCCCCTCCCGACACATGACAGTGTCTGGAGGCATTTTTGATAGTCACTATTGGGCAGTTGCTACTGGCACCTTGGGGGCAGAGGCCAGGGATGTTGCCGACATCCTACAGTGCACAGGACGGCAAAAGGCCCCTCACCACAGAGAGTTACCTGGCCCAACATGTCAGCAGTGCCAAGGCCAAAAAACTAGGGAGTCTCCTAAAGAATCTTGATGCTTCCGTCATTTTTATTTAAAAAAAAATTTTTTTTAATTGATTTCAGAGAGGAAGGGAGAGGGATTGAGAGAGAGGAACATCAATGATGAGAGAGAATCATTGATCAGCTGCCTCCTGCACTCCCCCTACTGGGGATCAAACCCTCAACCCGGGCATGTGCCCTGACTGGGAATCAAACAGCGACCTCCCGGTTCACAGGTCAAGGCTCAACCACTGAGCCACGCTGGCCAGGTGCTTCCGTCGTTTTTAGCCTGAAGTCGGCTTTAGCATAATTCTGCTGCAGCCTTACGGAGCGCAGGTGAGTAGAGAGAAAATTACAATGGGAATGGGGTGGGGAATGTGTTGGCATCAAACTGGGCATTCCCTGGTCTTCCTGCAGGCTTGCATCCCATTTTACGGGCTGAAATGAGCCGAAGTGATGCCCCCTCTCCGAGTATAAGATCCTGCTGGTCCTGCACTGGGGATTTTACTGAGGATGTTTTTGGACCTGAACCTCCTGGGCTCCGCAGAGAAACGGGCCGCGTTTGCTGTGGCTGCCGGAACCAACCCAGCCCCGGACACCCCTGCGCGGCCGGCGGCAGCAGGTGGCGTCCCTGCTTTGGCTGCGATGCCCGGGGAGTGGCTGTTGCAGGAGGCCGGGCAGAGGCCACGCTTTCTCTTGGGCTGTGGTCTGTGGCAGTTCCTCACAAGGAGCTCCGAACAAGGGGAGGCCAACTCCCATCCTCTCAGCGCTGCCGGGCCTTCTCGGAAGGGGCTCAGCAGTGAGGTTGGAGGAGGTGCACACAGAGCCGCTCCGTGTCGAGTGGAGCCTCTTTAAACAGGAATGAAACACTGACCGAACGGCGCCTGCGTGCTGGTGTCCGGCCGCAGAGAAGTGGCTGCCTCCGTAACTCCTTTCCCGCGGCCGGGGGCACCCAGCATCCAGGCATCTGTGAGCCGTGGACCCGGGAGGGAGGGGCGTGGAGCCCAGCCCGCAAGTGCAGCTCCACGCCCGCTGCCTTGGCCGGCGGGGCACAGGGGTCCTGTACAGGACAGTGGGGGGGACCCCAAATTACAAATGAAGAGTGCACAGCATGTCCTTGCAAAGTGGCTGCATAGAAGCCCCGGCGATCCTCTGTCTGGAAAGTTGTGTCCGTCTTGGTCTTGGCCACCGGGAGTGACGGAGTCCCCAGGGCTCCCAGGAACCTTCGACCCAGTGACCCCTCCCTTTGCTGTACCTGGAGGCACGTCGGTAATATCCCGTGGGCACCAGGCATCCCCGCCCTCCCTGCCTGGCTGGACGGCTCTGCCTCTCGGGCCCGGGGGCCGATCCAGCCAGCTCCGCTCGGGCATTGGTTGGGGAGCTTGGGCACTGCTTCCCGCTGTTCCCCACGGCCAGAACCTTCCGAGGGCACTTCTGCTCCACGTGGCGGGCTGCATGGGGCCACTGGCACCTCCTTCTGGAACAGGTGCACCAGGTCTGTGTGACGCCCTTAGCACAGCTTAAAAAGCATCGACTCGCTTCCCCCAGACGCACACGCGGCCTGTGCGGTCAGTGCGGCCAGGACACAGGAAGAGCGACATCTGCGCGCGGCACATGGGCCCGAAGGGAGGCTGCCCGCAGGCGGCAGGGGCATGCAGCTGTGCGGCGTGGCCTGGCCTTCCCGGGAAACCGAGGCACAGAAACACCGACTGAGAGTGGACGCCCGCCATTACTCACAGGGAGACACTCCACCAGAGGCTGACGTTGGGGGGCTTTGCTCTGCATCATGCACCGTCCCCTCAAAGAGATCCCCCACCTGCCCAGGACACCCGCCCCCCAACACACACAGGAAGACGTCCCCAGGAGACCTGGAGCCCAAGAGGAGCCCGCACAGCTCCAGGCGCCCCTGGAGGCCCAACCCCGGGATGCTGCGGATGTGCCCGTGTGGCCCTCCCGGCGTCAGGCAGCGCAGTTCCCTTGTGGGCGGGGGGTGGGGGGCTCCCATTCCAGCCGGCTTTTCTTCCCTTCGGTCAGCTCCTCAGAGAGTGGACACCAGGGCTCCCTGGCAAAGCGCTTGCCGGAGACCAAAGTGCATGTGAGCCCTGCGGTCTGGACCTGCCCCCTGCCCGTCAGTGGGGGGTGTGGGGAGAGGGCTGCCGCCTGCCTGGGCCCCCCAGAGAAGCCGCCTCTCACTCCTGTGGGCTCCATCCAGAGCAGCTCAGAGAGGAGCCACTCAACTCTCTTTCCTGCTGGGCACTGTGCCCACGGGCGCCTCTCGCTCCCCTGGCCCCATGTGGGCACTGTGCCCATGAGCACCTCTCGCTCCCCTGGCCCCGTGTGGGCACTGTGCCCATGAGCGCCTCTCGCTCCCCTGGCCCCGTGTGGGCACTGTGCCCATGAGCGCCTCTCGCCCGTGTCCCATGTGGGCACTGTGCCCATGGGCGCATGTCACCCCCAGTGTCCCATGTGGGCACTGTGCCCATGAGCGCCTCTCATCCCCCGTGTCCCATGTGGGCACTGTGCCCATGAGCGCCTCTTGCCCCCGTGTCCTGTGTGGGCACTGGACCCATGGGCGCATGTCACCCCCAGTGTCCAATGTGGGCACTGTGCCCATGAGCGCCTCTCATCCCCCGTGTCCCGTGTGGGCACTGTGCCCATGAGCGCCTCTTGCCCCCCGTGTCCTGTGTGGGCACTGGGCCCATGGGCGCCTCTCATCCCCCGTGTCCCATGTGGGCACTGTGCCCATGAGCGCCTCTCATCCCCCGTGTCCCATGTGGGCACTGTGCCCATGAGCGCCTCTCATCCCCCGTGTCCCATGTGGGCACTGTGCCCGTGGGCGCCTCTTGCCCCCCATGTCCCGTGTGGGCACTGTGCCCATGGGTGCCTCTCGCCCCCCTGGCCCCGGCTCTGACTGCAGAGCTCTCCTTTGCTCTGGGCGTGGGGAGGGCTGGCAGCGGCCGTGGGAACAGCGTGCTTTGGCGGGAGGGAGGCTGGTGTGCGGGCCTGGGTTTGGGCTCTGGGACCCCACTGGACACTTGCATCTCACGTTCATTTCCTATGGCTTCTCCCAAGTCTAACTCCGATGGTGAGATGTTTGGAGACCCAGTTAAGAGTGTGCAATTATTGATTTCACACACCAGGCAGGCAGGCAGGCAGGTGAGCGATTAGGAGCCAACGGTCCAGGATTGTGAGAGGGATGTCCGACTGCTGGTTTAGGCCTGATCCTAAACCAGCAGTCAGACATCCCCCAAGGGATTGGAGAGGGTACAGGCTGGCTGAGGGGGACCCCCCCATGCACGAATTTTGTGCACCGGGCCTCTAGTTAACAAATATTTACACGGGGCACCTCTCACCCTCCATGTCCTATGTGAGGCCTCATGTCCCTGGCCCTGTCTCCTGTCGCAGGTCAGGTATCAGGTGAAGGGTCAGGGACCACAGCTTCAGCATGTGGAGGGTGATGTGAGGACAGTAATCTTGGATAGGGCTCTCCCCCAGGGTCCTTGGACTGCAGGGACAGGGGAGTGTGGTCAGGGGGAGGGAGGGGACAGGGGAGTGTGGTCAGGGGGAGGGAGGGGGATAGGTGAGCGTGGCTAGGAGCAGGGAGGGGAGCAGGGGAGTGTGGTGGGGGGATGGAGGGGGCAGGGGAGTGGTCAGGGGGAGAGAGGGGGCAGGGGAGTGTGGTCAGGGGGAAGGAGGGGATAGGGAAGTGTGGTCAGGGGTAGGGAGGGGGCAGGGGAGTGTGATCAGGGGGAGGGAGGGGGCAGGGGAGTGTGGTCAGGGGGAGGGGAGGGGGCAGGGGAGTGTGGTCAAGGGGAGGGAGGGGGCAGGGGAGTGTGGTCAGGGGGAGGGGAGGGGGCAGGGGAGTGTGGTCAGGGGGAGGGAGGGAACAGGGGAGAGGGCCATGGTCTGGCCACAGTGGGCATTGGTGTTCCCTGGAATTAACAAGTGGGTGAGCCTGGGGTTGCCTCGTCGGACAAGCAAGCGATCTTCCTGGGAGGGAACTCAGGGAACAGTGTCTGGGCATCTTCACGGTGGGTTGGTCTGTGGAAGTGGAGGCTGCACGTGTGGTGAAACTCAGAAGTCTCCGAGCTGTAGCTCCCAGGAAGCACCGCATGTGGAGGGCGGGTGGGATGGCCGGGGGGGGGGGGGGAAGGGTGGGATGGGAGGGTGGGGGAAGGGTGGGATGGCTGTGGGGAGGAGGGTGGGATGGCCGGGTGGGGGGGAGATGGGATGGTCGGGAGGTGGACAGGGGCCTGTGTGGGCAGCAGCTCTGCAGACATGACCTGGGGGCCGCCACCGCCTTGCACCATTGAGGAGGTGGGAATCGGGAGGCCGCCGCTGAGATCTGATCCTAGCAACCAGATTGCTTGGTTGGGAAATGGACTCAGAGTCTGCTGCTGTCGTACCTGGGAAGCTGCTCAGATTGCAGCTGGCAGCCACAGCCCATGCAATGGCCAGCGGCTGACCTGGCGCAGACTCCGGCAGGTATCAGCCCACGGCATCCAGAAGACGGCCGCTTCCCGCTTCCACATCTCACTGGGAGCGTCTGGTGGGCAGACTAACCCTCACCCACAACTGCAGAGATGAGGTGTGTTCCTTGCCTGCCGCTTTGCCCAAAGCCAGCCCGCCTGACCACCTCGCCATTTCTGTGGGCGGGGCCGGGAGCTTGGCTTAGCGCTTTGCTGCAGTTCCTCATGAGGCCACGATCCAGGTGTTGGCCAGGGCTGGGGTCTCATCTGGAAGCTCACCTGGGGAAGGACTTGCCTCCAAGGCCAGGGCTGCAGGACAGAGTCCTCAGTCCCATGTGGCTCTTGGCTGGGGGTCAACATCAGGGTCGCTGGGGCTACTCCAGCACCAGGCTGGTCAGAGGATTCTAGAACGTGTCGTTTTCAGCTTGTCCACCTTGGCAGGCAGGAGGCTCTCAGGGCGGTGTAAATGGATGCTCAGTGCCATTCATGTCCAGTGAAGGAGGACATTAAAGCACTGTGGCCGAACAAGGAGGACACTGGGTAGCAATGCACAGCCCTGGGGTCCCCAGCTGAGGCAAGTGGAGCACCCCTTCCTCCAGCTGGGTGTGCCTGCTTCCAGCTCAGTAGTCGCCCCAAAGTAATGGCCTGAGCGAACAGCTGCAGGAAGACCCTGCTGTGGTGGGCTGGCTGGGCGAAGGAGGTGGGACTGTTGCTCCGCTCGCAGGCGGCTTTGCCGGGCCTCTTCTGGGGACACTGGCAAGCCCTCCTGGGGAGAGACGTCGCATCCTGAGGGAGAGGAGTTGGCTAAAACTGCCTTTAATCTGAACTTGGGGTGGCGTGTCCACTCCAGCTGCACATCTAATTCATGCAGTTTCCGTGCACGTGGCCCAGGGTGGGGCCTGGTCATCGGTCTGTGCCAGCGCCCCAGGCGAGTCCATCATGCAGCCAGCGGAGAAGCTCCCATAGACACCAAGAAGCAGTGCTAAGGCTGTTCCAAGCAACCGGAAAACTCCCACGTGGCAGAGCAGCCCCCCCCCGCCATGAACTGTGGGGGGCAGCATGAATCTACCCAGCGCAGGTAAGCTCTGTGCCTCTAGGTGAGCGATTCCAGCCAGGAGCCTGCTCTCTGTGGGACAGGAGGGTGCGGATGAGCATGGCACGTGGATGGGCAGCTGCAGAGGAGCCCCTCACCTGCGGGTCCGCTTGAGACACTCGGGTGCAGTTTGTTCATGGAGCATTTGCAGGGACAAGGCAGGACACGCTGGGTGCCTTGGAGTGAGGTGGGCTGTCACCTGCTCATGCTCCCGGGCACCTGGCCGTGTGGAGGCAGGTGGACTGGTGACGGACTGCTCTGGGTTCCAACCCAGCGTCCCCTGCTCACTGACTCTCCTGTGCAAGGCAGACACCCTTATCGCAGAAACAGGCATGACCCAACTTCATCCGGCACCAGGGGGCATCGTAGGGCATAGCAGGGCATCACAGGGCATCACGGGGCATAGCAGGGCATGGTGGGACATGGCAGGACATGGCAGGGCACAGCAGGGCATGGCGGGGCATGGCAAGGCATCGCAGGGCATGGGAGGGCATGGCGGGCAGCCACTGCTGAGCTGTCAGCACCAGGCACCGTGGCTGGCACACAGCAGGTGCTTCATGAAAGGTAAGGGCTCTGCTTGTACCTGCTGCCTGCTGCCTCAGCACCCTGTGTAAGGAACAACCTCCACTAGCGGCTCTCGGGGACCACTGCAGTTTATCTTCCATGGGTGGACGGGTTGGCCGGGCCAGTCTGCTGCTCTGAGCCGGGCTCAGGGGCCTTGATGTGTTGATGCATGTGACTGGAGTGCGTGGCTGGCGGCTGGGCGCTGCCAGGCCAGGGTTGTGACTGGAGTCCATGGCTGGCAGCTGGGCGCTGCCAGTCCAGGGTTGTGACTGGAGTGCGTGGCTGGCGGCTGGGCGCTGCCAGGCCAGGGTTGTGTCTGGAGTCCGTGGCTGGCGGCTGGGCGCTGCCAGGCCAGGGTTGTGTGTGGAGTCCGTGGCTGGCGGCTGGGCACTGCCAGGCCAGGGTTGTGACTGGAGTGCGTGGCTGGTGGCTGGGCGCTGCCAGTCCAGGGTTGTGACTGGAGTGCGTGGCTGGCGGCTGGGCGCTGCCAGGCCAGGGTGCTTCCGGCTCCTGGCTTTGGCGCCCCTCCCAGCAGCTCTCACACTTCTTTCTGGAAGGCTGCCTGAATGAGCCCTCGTGGTGGGGCTGGGGCAGGGGACAGGAGAGAGCTGAGGGCCTTTTTAAGTTTTGAGTTGGGTTCTAGGGGCCAAGGCAGGTCCCCTGGCTGAGCCCCGAGTCTGTTGGAAGGAACACAACACCGTGGGACAGAGGAGGGGCACGAGGTGGCTCCACAGGGGAGTTAGGGCGTCCGCGGCAGCAGGCGTTCCCAGGAGTCAGAATAAGGGGAAACAGCAGAAGAACCTGTGGAAATTGTAAGAGAACCGGCCCTGCCCCCGCCCCCCCCCCGCCCCGCCCCCCGCCCCGCCCACAGCCCAGGTTATGTCCTTTCTCGGTATCCTGCTCCGAGGTGTTGTTCTGCCCAATTTAGCGTCAACGAAGGCAAGACGCTGCAGCCCTGCGTGTGGGATGGCCAGCGGCCCAAGGCCCCATGCTGGCTGGGAGAGCGGAGCCCGAGTCTAACAGTGAGCGCAGGCCCCAGCCATGAGCTTCTAGCAGGAAACGCTGAAGTAGTAGAGCAGGGGTCCTCAAACTTTTCAAACAGGGGCCAGTTCACTGTCCCTCAGACCGTTGGAGGGCCGGACTATAGTTTAAAAAAAACTATGAACAAATTCCTATGCACACTGCACATACCTTATTTTGAAGTAAAAAAACAAAACGGCAAAAACACCCGCATGTGGCCCGCGGGCCGTAGTTTGAGGACGCCTGTAGTAGAGTGTTTGCCGTTCAGAGATGCCCTTTGTGGGGACGAATGTCTTTCCTCTTGCATTTGGCGGAAGTTCAATGAAAACAGTCACGCGTGGTGAACTCTGCCCTCTGCCTTCGGGGCCTGCAGGGGGTCCCCAGGGGCAGTCTCTGCTCCCCACGGGATGGCAGGGGACAGAGGCTGCGTGAGGCTTAGAGGTGAGAGAGGCACCATGAGAGAGTGGGTGCTGAGGGGGCCCCTGAGCCTCCCTCCCCTCCCGGGAGTCAGTAGCCTGGGGTCGTTTTGGGGACGATGTGTTTGCTTTTGACCATAAATCAGCCCCAACTCAGAACTGTGGGGCTTTACTGGGACCATTTGGGAGAATCATTGCCTGGGTTGGCCAACTGGGGACCTGCTTCCCTTACCTTTTCCCTGGGGACGCCCTAAAACTACCCTCTTTCACTTAGAAGAGCAATTTCTTCTGGTGGAGGCACGTGTGCTGGGTGCCAGGCTTGGTTTATGATATTAAACATTTAAATAAAAGTGTGGATGCCCCCTGAGGTGCTGGGTGATTCATTTGCTTTTATTTTGCTTGTGTTAGGGCCCTGGGGATTGCTGTTTGAGAGCAGAACCAATTACTGTCGTGAATGCTGCGTGGGCCCTGAGAATTAGTCCCAGTGGCCGCGAGTGGTGGTAACGGGAAGTCTCCCACGCTGGCAGCTGCCGCAGGGCATTATCCCCACCCTCCCCACCCAGTCCCTGTCTCTCAGCCCCGAGCCTTGCAGGGTGCCTAGGTACTTCAGGGGCCGCGGATGCGCTGGCCAGGGTGCTGGAGTTACGATGTCTGTGTCTGAGCCATGACCTTCTCCCCCCTCCCCCCCCCCCCACTTCTGGCTCTGTGATCTGGAGTCTCATGGAATTTCCTTAAGCCTCAGTTTCAACATCTGTGAAATGGGCAATTGTCCTAACCAGCTGGGGGGCCTGGGGGACCCATACAGTGTCCCCAGAACACAGAGGGCTCTGTGGGCCTCACTGGCCAGGCCACAGCACCTCCTCAGCTCTTACACCACCTTCGCTGGCCTCTGGCATACGCTGAGCTGCTCAACCAGAATTGGAAGGAATACTGTACATCTCTCCTCAGGGGCCAAAGTCCAGAGTTACTCAGCTACGTAATTCATTAAAGGTCAAAAGCTGAAGTTGAAGTCCAGTGGGTCGGACACCAGGGTTCGGGCTCATGGTGCCGTCCACGGAGCCTGGACGGGCCACACTGTCCTCACCTCGCCTAGAAGCAGACCGGTTCGTCTGCTGGTTCGCCCCCCGCCCTCGGCACACCCCTAGCCCAGAGTCAGGAGAGGGTGTGGGGGCTCCAGGAGCCTGCTCTGGCCTGCCGGTCACCTGAGCAGCACCCAGCTGTGTTTAAAGCACCACTGCCCACAGTGGGAGAGGTGGGCGGAGAACACAGACACAGCGGACCAGGAAGGGCTGTCTGCTTTGCTGTGTGCGTGTCTGACGCTGATGGGGAGACGTCAGGTTCAGATTTCTCAGCTTGGGTTGCCGCACGTAGCCTCCAGACTCTCTTACCTGAGATAGTTAAGCAGCGGGTGAGAGACGCAGATCGGCCCTTGAAGTCATAATCTTGTTTGTGGTTTGGCCTCCGGTTGCCGTGGGGATGATTATGTTATCAGAGGATTATCATCTCCTGTGAAGAGCAGCTCAGGGGCCAGACCAACCTGGAGGAAGGAGGCCTTGCTGGGAGCCAGGCATTCTGGGAGATTGAAGCTCAGCCCCAGGAGCCACAGGCGAGCTGGCAGGCACGTGGCGCCCCAGATTCCCTTATTCCAATAACGCGGGTTACAGGTTTTCAAGTTCAAAGCTCCTGTTAGGGGAAAAGACATCATAACAGAAGAACAAATAAAGGCAAGTTAATGGGAAGGGTCAGGGGAGCAGAGGCAAGAGGAACTTTGAGATGTCGCAGGTAACGGCAGGAAACAGGAGGGCTTCCAATAAAAGGGTTAGCCTGGAAGACACACGGGGAGAGAGATAATTTATTATTGCATCACAAGGAGAAATCGGGTTGTGTCACTGGCAGGAAACGTGTGCATGCATTAGAACTGAACATGGGGAACGTCTCAGTGGAGACGGACTTCAGAGGGGGATCGTGATGTAAACTGGCTGCCCGGGAGCTGGTAGTTCTGTTGACCTTATTAGATTATCAATTGACAACAATTAAAGTGACTGAGTTAAGCATTAGACAAAGAAAAAAACCTTTAAAATGTTTTATTTTTTGTTAATTTTCACCCAAGGATATTTTTTCCCATTGATTTTTAGAGAGCGTGAAAGGGAGAGAGTGTGGGAGGGGAGAGAGAAAAACATCTATGTGAGAGAGACACATAGGTTGGTTGCCTCCCATACATACCCCGACCGGGCTGGTGATTGAACCTGCAACCCAGGTATGTGCCCTTGACTGGGAATCGAACCCATGATCCTTCTGTGCTAGGGTAAAACCTTTAAAATTTGTGTTAAGTTGAGAAGTAAGTGCACTGGTCTTATACACCCTACAAAAGACCTCATACAAAAGACTGTCTCATTTCAAATTCGAATTTCCTTTTAAACTGTAGAGAGCCATATTGTTTTCCAGGTGGCATGGAGCCATCTATTCTGGGTTTCATGCTGTGCTCACTTTTGGGATGAGAGAATGCCTAGCAATGTTCTTCTTAAGGGATATTTCATACTAGAGGCCCGATGCACGAAATTCATGTAAGAGTAGAACTCCCCCCCCCCCCCCCCCCCCCGGCTATCAGTACCGGCACCCGGGACCTGTGAGGGAGGCCCCGCCTACCTGCCACAGACCACCAATCAGTGGCCTGGGCCTCTGTCTTTGGGGCGATCGTGGAGCCCCCTGATTGATTGTCCTGCTGGCCAGTGGCCTGGGCCTCCCTCTGCAGGGCGATCATGAGGCGATGGCCAGGCCCCCAACCAATCGCATCGCATCTACCTTGGCTGGCCTGGCACTAGTGGGTGTCATAGGATGGTCCCAGATGGTCATCCGGATGGTCATCTGGATGGTTGTTCTGCTGTTTGGCCGTTCGGTCGATTTGCATATTACACTTTCATTATACTAGAGGCCCAATGCACGAAATTTGAGCAAGAGTAGGCCTTCCTTCCTCCAGCTGCCAACACTGGCTTCCCTCTGGCATCTGGGACCTGGGCTTTCCTCCAGCTGCCGGCAGGCACCCAGGACCTGGGCTTTCCTCACAGCCCCGGCTTCGTCCAGAAGGACAGAAGGATGTCTGGAAGGATGTCCAGTCTAATTAGCATATTATGCTTTTATTATTATAGATAGGATTTGTTGACCATCACACTGAGACTCATCTGTATCAGTCAGCAGCAGCTGTAATAATGCTGAGTAACGAACATCCCCCAACCCCAGAGGCTGGAAACAAGGAGTGTTTTCTTCTCGTGTGTGAATCAGCAGGTCACTTGCCCAGCTCCCTGGCAATGCTGATGCTGCAGGTGACCTTGAGGTCTGAATTATCAGAGCCTCCTCATGGCTCAAGTGCAGCTTGCTCTGTGCTGTGACCTCTGCATGGTCTTGTCCCTAATTAATTTAATAGCCAGCATCTACTGAGCTGTATTGGGCTTTTCATGGGCAAGAAGATCTCATGGAATTTACCAACCACATGAGGCACAGAATGGCCCTCTCCCTGTGTTACACATGGGGAAACCGAGGCTTGGATGAACTGCCCAGATGCAAGGACACTGAGTCTCATTCTAGCACCTGTTCCAGTAACCACTGCTCTGTCAGGGAACAGGTGCCCTGGGTCCCTACCTGCCCCCAGTCCTTACAGCTCCTCCTGCAGCCCCAGGCATACAGCAGGTGCTCACTAAATGCTTGCTGAAAGAATAAATCCAACTGGAGGTTTCAGTGAGTTCCCTTCTCATGCCTCAAAGGAGTCTTCCTGGAGATAGGCAGTGGCCTGCGGGGTCCGCAGCCAGGCAGGGACAATTTGGAGATTGCTCTTGCCGTCTGCCCGCTCAGCAGTTGAAAGTTTGACTCTTGTCCTTCCTCCCGGGCCCAGAAAATGGCAGCCCAGACATGGAGAAATGTTCAGAACATGTGACTTTCCTTCTCTAAAACCAAGGGCACAGCCACCCTCCGCCCCACCCAAGGACACAAAGGACACGGGCAGAAACAGGACCCTGAGAGTGCCTGGTTGTGCCAGGAGCCGGCCTGCCGGAGCGCCGCCGGCCCTGCAGGTGTCCCGCGGGCAGAGAGGAAAGCGTGCAGGCCCAACCTGCTGAGGCTCTGCATGGAATCCCTCCCCCAGGAGGTGGTCTCCGCCGCAGGGCGCCTTGAAAGTCACTTCGTCCATCGTCTAATCGACTAATTAACTGAGGGCCCCAAAGTGGGCACAGAAGAAGAAACACGGACAGGAAGATGGATGGTTGGCGGGGGAGGCGACGGAGGCGTCATACTCTCCTCTCCTAATAATCTTAGTTAATATGCGGTGATCAATCACGCCATCGCGGGCATTTCACCAGCTCTCACCGCAAAGTGGTTCAATGCTGCGCTCTGACGTGTTCCCAATACTGACCAGAGAGGCGCAGGGCGGATAGGCATCTCCGAGCGCCTGCAGCCGTGAAGGCAGTCAGTGCCTATCAGAGCGGCTTCGACCTCAGGAAACTGCACCTGACGAGGGGGTGGAGCTGGGAAGCTGGTCGGGCTGAACCTGCACACAGTTCCTCATGGATCACACACACGTCACCGCTAACATTCGTGGGGTAGCCACCCCCTCCACAGCACCCCCTTCCTGTGTGCTCGTGAGCGGAGCCCTTTGCCGAGACCTTCGGGTCCAGCGAGAGATTGGAAGGAGCGTGTGGTGCAGACAAGCAGGCGGTGGGAGCCGGATGCCCTCCATGTCCCGTCAGGTGAGGCCATGAAATGGCCAGAGGGGCTTTCTTGCCTGGAGTCAGCCCTCTCCCTGGGGGGTCCCCCACAGGAGGAGACAGCAGAGACGCTGGAGACCCTTGCACTATTTCCTCCCCACCTGACCCCCCAAACTGTGCATCAGTCCTGGTGGGGGGGTCGGGGGAGCCAACTTTACCTAGAGGTGGGGGTAGGTAAGGGCCTTGGGGTTTCTCCGCCCTCTACCCCTCCCTCTCTCTGCAGGAATGGATTTCCCCAGGGACTTGATGCCACACCCTCTCCAGGAAGGAGAGGTGGCCCGGGCAGGTGATGGAATGCGCCCTCACCTGGCCATTGGTGACATGTGGCCTCTCTGAGCCTGGGAGACACAATGAGGGGTTTTCTTGGATCACGCAGAGGGGTGTAGGCTTTTGTGTTTTCTTGGGCGAATTTCACCTGGGGCAGGTGAGGCTGGAGTTGCCAGGTGGGCCCAGGAGAAGCCTCAGAGGAGGGGCTGGAGGCACCCAGGCCTGCAGCCGGCTGTCCTCGGGGCCCCTGCACTCCCGCGCTGGTTTTGTTTCCTTTCACTCAGCTGCTTCCTGAGACAGCCTGCCTACCCGCCATGTGCTGTGGAGGCTCCCCCCTCCCCCCTCCCCCCCGCAGTGTCCCTCACCATCCCTTACCCTTTGGGGTCAGCTGGCCAACAGGGACAGGACGCACTGTGAGGCCGGAGACTGTCCCTTCAGTGAGCCCGTCTGTCCCCGGGCGAGGTGACAGGAGCTCCCTCTGGGGCCAGGGAGAGGGGACTGCAGCTTTGAGGCAGGGAAGGGAGCGGGAGGGGCCCCAGGCCCAGCCTCCCTGCTCCTTTGCCGAAGGCAGCCTGGGTGCTGCTCCTCAGAGACCAGCGTGGGCGTGACCGACGGCAGGTTCGGGTGGCGGGCGCCTGCTCTAAGCATGCGTGTGTCATGGGCCACGGCAAGCTTGCCGGGCTCCCGGGAGGCCCGCCCTGCACAGGCCTGGGTGACAGGAGACCCGGGATAACCAGAGGGCCTCCCAATGTTCTCTGGGTGCAGATCTGTGAGACCACTGCCGGGCCCAGGGTGGGGGCACAGGGAGCCCCAATGAAGTCTGACAGCCAGGGCCTCTGACCCACCAGGCCCCTCCGCCCTCTTCCCCGGAGCTCGTGCCTCCGCCGCCCTGGACAGATGGCCACGCTGCAGTCAGTCGGACGCAAGGAGGGACACCGGCCACTCACTGTACCTGGGAGGATGGCGTCTTCGCTAGTTGACCTCAACCAAGTGAACAATCAGTGGGTCTGAGCGTCAGTGCTGGAGTGCCCAGCCCCCTGCCCCCCCCCCCCCCCCACACACACACACCAACCCCGAGAACTGGAAGGCCCTGCACCCACCTGCGCTCCTGGAGAGTCCAAATGGCATCTTGACTCAGGTAGTCGGCATGAGCACCCCTCGTAGACCTAATGTGTGAGAGCTGCCGGGTCACCTAACAGATTCAGCCCCACAGTCTCCCTGGGAAGACTTTGTGGGGGAGAGTCTTTGTGGGGGAATAGTACAAATTGCGATGGGAGAGTGCGACGCCTCCATCGCCTCCCCAGTCAGCGCTCAGGGAGCACCGTCTGTGAGGGTTACGGCAGCATCACTCACAATCCCAATCACAAACAGCCCTGCAGCCCGCGGTCCCCACCACAGAGAGTATCAGCAGCAAGAGCTGAGCCGGTTGCACACAGCAGTTGAAGGAGCCAGACACACAGGGTCCGCACGGCGCACCCCCCTTACAGGGCATCCTTTCGAAGGCAGAGCTGGGGAGCGAGGAGGAGGCTGGGCTGGTTGGTCGGGGGAGAGCTGGGGCATCGCTCTGCGTCCTGACCGTGAGGGGTTACCTGAAGCTACTAGGTAGCTCGTGCCAAAGCTTGACTTGTACCCCAGAAAGGCGAATTTCACTGTAGGAAAATTTAAAAATAAAATGGTGGCCAGAGGGAAAGAAATATTTCCTGTGGCTGATAGGACTTCCAGCCCTTTCCGTCGAAGCAGTGTCGAGAGCAGACACCCACCGCTGGCTAGGAGCCCGGGGCGCACGGCTGTCACCGCCCACAGGGCCTGGGGGCTCTGAGGCTGAGCGCAGTCCACGGTGGGCGAGGAGCTCCTACCTCGGTGAAAGCAGAGGTCTGGGCAGCCGCGCTGGTGAGGCTCGGAGACAGTCCTTTCCCTGTGGGCCCCGAGCGAGGAAAGCAGGCTCGGAGGGACGAGGAGCCAGTCGGATGGCCGAGGCAGAGTGGAGAGCTCCTGCCGTTAGAGACCCGGGCAGCGAAAGTCCCCTGGAAGATAAAAAATGTACAAATACACGTTAAAGCTGTGCTGAACCAGAGCAGGTGGTTAGAACAGTTAACTAGCCAGCTTTGTTGTCTGCTGCCTCTACTTGGAACCAGAAAGAGCTCGGAGCCCTGTGTTTCTATCACGTTTTCAGCTCTAAGTCAGAGGAAGTCTAACTCAAACCAGCAGGGGAAGGTCCGTGTTTCCAGGTGCTGATCAGTGGCCAGTGATGAACTTTGGAACAATATTCTTGCATCTTTCTGTTCTGCCAGCCTGTTGGCTTTAATTTCAAGACTTGCCCCTCATGGTCACAACGTGGCTGCTACAGCACCGACCATCTCCTCTTTACATGGGATCACCCCAGGCAGGAAGAGAGAGCAGTCTGTGCTTGCTTTTAAGAGATAGAAAACCTCCAGGAGCCCCTTCCAGACTGCCCTCCATGCCTCCATCCCGGTGTACGTGGTCACACACAGATGGTTTCAGGAACCCTTAAACACATCCCTGTGGAGGGCACTGGTGAACTGATCGAGGGTTACTGCCCACAGCTCCTCTCAATTACATGCTCACCTGCTGCACGAGCAAATAGATTTTGTTCTCTAATTAAGTTTGGGTCCACGGTAGCTGCCAACCTCTTTTATGGTTTACAAAGTAGATTTCATAGAATGTTTTTGGCCTTAATTTGGCACATCCTGCTCCACATTGTCACAAAGCTTAGGGTTGAAATGGGAAAGTGATTGCTGACTCATGGTTAGGAAAAGAAGTGCCCGGGGCCCTGCCACCCTTAGGAGAAGGCTGCCCGGCGGTGGGAGCTGAAGGCATTGAGGGCGGGCAGCCTGGAGAGCCAGCCATCAGAACTGTCATGAGCTTTAACCAACAGAAGTTCGATTATGTTCATTATATTCCCGTTCCCAAGACAGATGGGCACGTCTATATTTAGAAATACATTCAACAAGGAGTTTCATGGCAACCAGAAAAATATCTGCTGATTTCTCTCCAGTTAACTTTAATCATTCATTCATTTGGTTAACTAGACCATCTTGCGCAAGCCCCGCAGTTAATTGAGACTTCCCATTTGTTCTTGCAAAGCCAGAAAGGAAAAGAGAAAATCGGGCAAGAGGAAGGCCTCGCCGCTCCGGGAAAATCAGACCAGAGAGACACGGCCGCAATGCGGGGAGCCACAGGGTCAGGCGGTCCCATTGAGTCCCTTCCGCCACTGCTTCCGAGCGCCTCTGAGCGAGCCTCTGTGCTGGCCCTGCAGGGAGATGGAGAAGGAGACGCTGCTGTGCTTACCCATCTAACCCAGCAGGGGAGGGAATAGGGTGCGCACAGAATCCCCGCGCGTGGCGTTCGTCCTGCGTGGCTGAAGGGCACTGGGGCGAGACCAGCAGGTTCAGAGAGCTGAGGCTTCCGGACAGGGTGGCTCCACACGGTGGTTCTGATCAAGGTCTCATGATTGAAAACGTGAGGGCCTGGACATTTCCGGGGGTAGAGGGCAATGGTGAGCTACATTTACTACAGGAAGAAGTGGCCCTGGCCGGTGTGGTTCAGTGGTCGGAGCGTTGGCCAGCGCCCAGAAGGGTGTTAGGCTCAATTCCTGGTCAAGGGCATGTACCTAGGTTTTAGGTTGCAGCCCCTGTCGAAGTGTATGTGGGAGGCGACCAATTAATACGTCTCTTTCACATCGATGTTTCTCCCTCTCCCCTCCCCTTTTTTCCTCCCCTTTTCTCCTTCTCTTCCACTCTCTAAAAAATCAGTGGAAAAAATATGCTCAGATGAGGATTAACAACAACAACAACAAAAAGAATAAGTGAACCAGTTTGTGACCTTTTATAACCCAGGGTGGGCTCTGTGATTGAACAGCCATTCACAGATTTGATCCACACCGACCACCAGCCAGCCCTCGGCCAAAGCATCCATCCCCTGCTGACCCCGCCGCACTCAGCCTCCAGCTTACCTGGCTCTCTGTTCCACCGGAAGCACAGGGGCTAGCAAATTATTACAACAGTGTGAGCGCCTTGCCCCTCAGCCCGGGAAAGCCCTCTGAGGCGAGGTCTGCAGGTAGGAGGAGTGTTCAGCGATGAAGGCCTTGTGTCACACCCGGAAATGTTACTTGACCCCCCATGTGGGAGCACGCCGGCAGGAGCAGTGGACAGGAAGAGGGGTCTTTCCTTCCCGTCCTCCCACCGTGCCAGCTCCCAGCAGGCCCCATAAAACTGTCACATTCTTGACGCTCACCTTGGATTGCATTAAACACCAGGTCATTCTCAGCCTATGGCAGCTAGTTGTAAGTCGGCTCAGTTTTTGCGGGCCCCATTACAGTTCACTGCAGCGTGTTAAACCTCACTGCTGAGCGAGCTTCCAACCACGAGTGAGCTGCCTTCTGCTGTGTGGAGCGAGGGCACGGACCCGCCTCCACTCCAATCAGAGCCCCGACAGGCTGCGGTGCTGCGGGCCCCACGGACCCCAGGAAGCTGATGCTCGGGGTGACTGTCCCTGCAGGAGACCCGGCTGCTCCGGCCTCTGCTGTGCCACCTTCTCCCTCCGCCCAGCTCAGCCCTCCCCTTACAGCAGCTGTGGGCAGGCGGGGTCAGGGCCAGCTGTGGGTCCAACATGGCAGCCAATGCCACAGGTGACCTTGGGACACTTACCTGTGTCTCGTCCGGTTTGAGAGGTGCTATGGTCTGAAGCACATGCCAGACTTCGAAGATTTAGTGGGGAAAAGCATGTAAAGTGCCTCATCTCCATATCACTGATTACATGCTGAAGTGATAGTATGTTGGGTGCACTGGTGTGGGGGAGCACAGGAGCCTTGGTTGGAACGTCTGTAAGGAGGAATCTCCGAAAGGCTGGGGGCCTCTGGGGGACCTTACCGAAGGGGGCAGACCCTGCCTTGACTTTTCCAAATAAGTCTGAGCCCCCAGGTGTTTACCGGAATCTTTAACCTTCGAGTGTCCTTGCTTAAAGGGCACTGCAGACACACGTGTCCCCCTAAGATGACTTATCCCACTGATGATATCTAAAAGATAAACTTTATCCCAAACTGCTGTTACAATAGAAGCCTGAAGAGGCAGGCGATCGAGGCTGTCTGGTTCCTTTAGCCAGGCAGTCCCTTAGCCCTCTCTTTCACTGCCATCCTGCGTCAGAGTAACTCAGCATCTGCTGGTCAGCTGAGCACATTGGATTAAATAAAATTCATTAGTAAAATGAACCCTGCCTGTTTCTTTTTACCCGTTATAATGTGGCACTAGCAAACAAGGTCTCACCTGGCATTGGTGGGGACGCCCTCCATTCCTCCCTGTGCCCTGCCTCCCCTGAGCCCCTGCGCCTCAAACCTCTGCCCCAGGACGTGGCCCCTGGACTCCCCTGGTGGCCTGTCGCGGGCTCCGGGGAAAAAGAGACAGAAGACACCAGCTCCTGAAGTGGGGTGTGGGCTTGGCCCAGGGTGGGTAAGGTCAGCCCTGTCCCGCCACACCGGTGGTGGCATCACCGTTCCACGTGCGGATGAGCCAGGGAGGCTGGTGATGGGAACGGCGCTGGGAGCTCTCAGAGCCCAGGCGGCTGCGTTTAGGTCTGTCTGCCCCGCGCCTGACCTGGTTTGTAAGGTGATATTTAGGGTGCTGCATTGATGAGCCCAGTTCATTTGTATTTTCCTGCAATCCCAACGAATGACACACCCTGGGGTGGGGCTAAGCGATCGCCTGCTCCTCCCCACAGAGGCGTGCCGCAGGTAACTGGCGGCCGATGCCTGTCAGCGTCCAGCATTGCCTTGTTTCCCCAGAAGGGGCCGTGCTCACATGCTCATTGTCACCTAGCACAGGACACTGGGGCCAGAGGGGATGATGGCCAGCTTCCTCATGGAGCCGTGGCCATGGGGCCAGGCTCCTGGCTGGACGCGGCCGAGGGGCGCAGCTGCTCCACACACCGCTCCTCACATCCCATCCCAGCTGGAGCTGCTTTGAGTCTGGGGCCAAGTCTAACATTCCGCCTCCCTACAGCCACCTGCGGCGCCGTGACCGGGGACGAGCCTTTCCTGTTACTGCTGCACCACGTGGCCATTACATTCCCACCAGTTACAGCAGGAACGCTCCTCCCCGGCAGCCCCACACGCAGCTCCTGTTTGGGAGTGAGGACCCTCACAGACACCAAAGGGCCTAAGTGACCATTACCTACAGACCCGAGGCCGTCGGGCTGGGCCCTGGGGAAGACCGAGCTGTCAGCAAGCCTGGTCCCATCTCCTGTGCGGCCGTTTCTGACCCCCCTGGAGGTGTTCACGCCGCTGCTGGCCTTAGATGGAGAGATGGGCTGCAGGACGGGCCACTGCCCGGTGTGGAGACACCTGGTTGAAGGGGTCAGCAACCCGTTCTTCATCTCCACGCAGCAGACTCGGGGCAGCCCCGCCCCCTCCCTCTCACATCCTGTCATTCATTCACTCAACATGTGGGTGGCTGCTTAGCCAAGGGCATGTGTGTTTTTGTTGTCGCCAGCCTCTGAGGGTGCTGGATTCTGCACGGGGCACTTCCACGCTGACATGAATCTCCAGGACACCCACGCGGGCGCGAGAAAGCAGCCGCAACGGCTCTCCCTGCAGGGGGCGGTGCCTCGTTCGCTTCCCATGCCGTGGTCAGCACAAGAGGCCACCCCCTGACGGCCTCCCCGAGGTCATCCTTCTGCCAGTGAGCGTTATTTTGATAGAAAAGCCAAAGCAATAACACAGCCACTGCAGACAAGCCATCCCTGTGCACTGACTTTCTCCCTCAGGTTCCGTGTGCGCACGCACATTTCCTGCCAAAGCGCCGTCCCGCCTGTTAGGACGCACAACGCACTGTGCCTTCTGGTCCCGTGCCCCTGAGGCCGCACGTCCCCGCAGGTCCTGCTCCTCGGGGTCCCCGACTTCCGGTCACCATCAATTTCCCTCTGAGAGTGGGCACTGAGGTGGCCTGTGGAAATCAGCTCTACTTGCCAGTTAATGCCACTGTGTGCTTGTGAACAGCGTGTCTTCTCTCGGCTGAGGGATCTGTGTCCGCGGGCGGCTGCAGCCTTGACCAGAAGTTTTCCCACCAATTTCTGTCTCCAAACGCCTCCCACCCCGCGGTGCCAGCGCCCCCCAAAGGGAAGGCTCAGTTGTTGGAAGGACAGGTATACCCCAGGAGTTTCCCGGAGGATGAGCCAGGACTGGGCAGATGAAGGGGGTGCATGGCGCACACCTTGCCTGCGTTCCCATGAGGCCATGGGTGCCCTGGATGGGGGCGCCCCTCCTCGCAGAGCCCAGCGGCACCCCCAGGCTGTGCCAGCTTCCTCCCTCCCTGAGCCTCTGGTGAGGAAGAGGAGGGTGCTGAGGTCGGGCTGGCTGAGGGGACCTGGGCCGAGGCGCAGGCAGGAGAGGAAGTCCCCGAGGGCACTGTCAGGTGTCAGAGGGGGCACGGCCAGGGGGTGGCGGGTGGGGAAGGGAGGGTCATACCCCATCGCAGGCTTCTCTTTTGCAGCCGCCGCCCTCGCTCCCAACTCACTCACACGCACCGGAGGGGCTGTAAGGCCCAAACCCCTCCCCACTGTGGCCAGTGCCAGGGCCAGGCAGGCCATTAACACTGGTTAATGCTCCAGGGGAGGCACCCCTGTTCCCACGGCACCCCAAGCCAGGGCAGGGCCTGAGGCCCTTGACCTCTTGGGGCCAGGCGGGCAGGGGAGCCTCCCTGCCGGGCAGCCGTCCCTGGAGGCGCGCCTGGGTCTGGGCCAATGATCGCAATCTTAGTGGCTCCCTGGACGAACAGCCACTTCGCGTGGCAGTGAATGAACAATCCATCGCCAATTATTTGAAGGCAAATCACTTTAAGTGTAAGAAATAAAAGGCAAATTGGCAATTGGGTTTTGTGTGAGGCCTTAAGTGGGTGATTTGCACCAGTGAGGATGCTACTGTTTCAATGAGTTGGGGAGGCCCCATCTCGGGGCGAAGGGAGCTGGGGAGGCTCGCGGGCCAGCTCACCGCGTGGTCCTCAGTGCGGGGGCCCAGGCCGCATCCTGGAAGCCAGGGTCAGGGCAGCGATGCTCACACTTCCTGACAGGCACAGGCGTGGGTGCTGTCCGGGAGTCTTTCTTGGATTGGGCCCTTCCCGGAGCCCCGGCCGAGGCTGTGTGCTGGCTCTCTCAGGTCCAAGTTTGCAGGGTAACCCAGAAGCAATTGCCTCTAAATGGCCGAGGTCTCCTGGGACAGAACCCGCCACGGCTCTGCTGAAAACCTGCCCCAGAGCCGCCCCTCAAGGGGGGAGCTTGGAGGGAGCTTCTCGGAGCCCCTGACGGAGCCCCTCTGACCTGACCCCAGAAGCGCCCCTGGAACCGCTGCCCCTGCAGCCTGTCCAGCACCCGCGCGGCAGCGTGCCCTCCTGCCTCTCTGCTCCCCTCCTTCCCCAAACCGCATTTTTACTGCCTGCCGCACGCCCACCTGGCGTCTCACCGTCTGTAGTCCAGCAGGGGCTGTGCCCAGGGGCCACACAGATGGCCAGGGGCTGGGACCTCCCTGCTTGCCGTGGGAGGGCTGGCACCGAGGCCTCTGCACCCGAGAAGGGCGCCCTGCTCCTCCTCGCCTGCCCGATGTCACACTCCAGTCCCTGCAAAGACTGCGTACCGAAGGCACTGCACTCCGGCACCGGCCGAGAGCTCCTGCTGCCTGTTTGCTGCAGTCCCTTTGGGAGAGGAAGCCGAGGCGCCGCGTGCCAGTGCAGGGCTTCTCAGCCTTGCGCAAGCCACGTGGGCAGAGCAGCGTTTCCCGGGCGACCTTCCCCACGCGCCCCTCAGTGCCCTCCGCGGCCCATGTGTGGTGCTGTCTGCACACACGTGCCGGTGCCTGTGGGCACCTCTGCACCAGCAGGGCAGGCTGCCCCCACTTCCTTTGAAATTCCTAGAAATCCAGGCTGAGCCACGGAACCCCTTAGACCAGGTATTCAGGGCCCAGCAACACCTGTGAGACTGGGGCTGCCTGAGCCCACTGGCGGGGGGGTGGGGGGGCAGTCCTTGGCCCCTGGTGTTCCTCCCACCAGGCACCAGGGGCTTTGATGGTTGTGGGCTCCTCTATGCCCTCCCATCCCCCACTGTACCACCCACCAGAGCTTGTAGTGGCAGCTGGACTTCGGGGGGGGGGGGGTGTCCCTGATAGGGGGCCCTCATCCGGGCAGTGCCCCCATGTCCCATGTGGCACAGGAGCGGTGGCCCCTTAGATTCCAGCTGCCTGGCTGGACAGAGGCATGCCAGCGGAGCCAGCAAAGGTGTGGCTGGGGCTCTCTCCAAGGCTTTTCTTCTTAAAGGATCCCTGTGCTCTTCCCAGGTCCCAGGGCGGGAGGGAGGCCTGGAAATGGCTGAGCTGCCATTTGATTAAGTTTCGTGCACATGAGTTTGCCTTTGTCGACGTTCCGCCCCTGGGGCTGCGCCTGGCAGAGCAGTTCCGCTTGTGATGGACCCAGGGGTCCGAAGCCCCACCTTGCAGAACAGCGACGCAGCTCCCTCAGAGCGAGGGCCCCTGGGCTCCTCGCCCCACCTGCGGACACTGTCCTGCTCCGATCCCCGCATCCCACAGCGAACCGCCTTCCGAGCAGACCTGCTGAGGCAGCAGAAGATGCCTGTGCTGGGGGAGCTCGCTTCATCGGCCTGCAGGGCGGCGGGTGCCACCGTTCACCCGAAAGGAAGCCGGCCCACCGTGCGTGCGCAGCAAACCTTGCAGCCAGAGGCTCGCCTTTTCCTCAGGACGCCCAGCTGGCTCTCAGCTCCCACCCTGCGCAGGCTGCAAAGTCTAAACACAGCCCAGATAGAATTGAACAGGAACTGCCTCACCCAAGGTACGAAGTGCTTAGCACTAACCAACTTCTCCCTCTGCACTGAAATGGCAATTCTCAACACCTCCAACCCTCTACGCGAACGATGGGATTACGCACAACCAGGGACGCGTGAGAGCCCCAGAGGGCCGAGCAAGGAGGTGCCACACCTGCCATGCAGAGCCCTCCCAGTGCCCGCTGGGCCCCCAGGTCCACGCACCATTCAGGTTCCGAGCCTGAATTTTCTTCTTTGCTCGAATTTGGAAAACCATGAGGGCAAACATATTTCGGCAGGTGGGTTTACTAGGTCCGGTCTCAGCTTATTCTGCCTTTAGTGTGAACATGAGAAAGGACCTGGGAATCGGGGTGTCACAGTGAGTCTGAGAGGCATGTAAAGCCTCCCTCACAGCCAGTTTATGCTTGAAAAACACAAGTGTGTTCATTGCTTGGGGGAGAGGGAGGAGAGGGAGAGAGACAGAGAAAGAGAAAGAGGAAGAGAAAGAGAAAGAGGAAGAGGAAGAGGAAGAGGAAGAGAAAGAGAAAGAGAAAGAGACAGAGACAGAGAAAGAAAGAGAAAGAGAAAGAGAAAGAGAAAGAGAAAGAGAAAGAGAAAGAGACAGAGACAGAGAAAGAAAGAGAAAGAGAAAGAGAAAGAGAAAGAGAAAGAGAAAGAGAAAGAGAGAGGAGAAAAAGAGAGATGGCAGATTCTAAGTTCTAACTTAGATTAAAATTCCCTTATTTCCCCATAAATAACTTATATACAAGTTAAGTTGATTTTTTGGAGCAAAGAAATAAATTTACATATTAGCTTTTTAACACGTCAGTTCTCTCTGAAAATTCATCTCCATAAAAGAGTAACCGTGTGTGTAATATTAAAACGTGTGGCTAGAGGTGCTGAGAATCGCCATTTCAATGCCGAGGGCTCGCCGGAGCAGATGGGCGCACCCCCCTCTCGGACAGCCTGAGAAGCAGGCCTTTCTCATGGCCACGTCCCCCCCCCCCCCGGGGGCGGGGCCAGCCCCCGGCCTTTATCCCAGTGCCAAGCTAGAAGCACAATGTGCTAACATGCAGCTCTTTTGTGTTGCATCCAAGTCTCACATTAAGCAGTTTGCACCTCAGAAAGCATTATTGGGCTTATGTTTCTGGAAGTACTTTTCATTATTCATATTTAAATTATGTTCCTTTGAGAAGGAGATAAAGGCTGGAAAATTTTAGCAGGAGACAGATGATGTAGGTAGTGACACTCTCAGCCTTTCATCTCTGAAGTTATAAACCATTCCAACAGGAACCGAAGTGCTTCAATAGCAGAAGGTCTGAGTAGGACATTTTTAATGATGGATGTGATGGGAGGGTTAGCCATCCTAGTATTAAGTCAATGACTGTAAAACTTCCTTATTTATTGGGCTGAGCAGAAGGTTGGCAGAGATAAGGTGGCTGCTAAGGTGTGTGTGTCCCTTGGCTCCAGGTTGGGCAGCGAGGCTCCGCAGGTGCGCCTGACTCTCAGGGGCAGGGTGTGTCTCACCTGCCTTCCCAGGCCCAAAGCCAGAACACGCCGGTCAGGTGGGGCATAACTGTCCTCAAGGAGAACAATTCCCGCAGGAAAAGGGAAGTTATTGCAGGCCATGCTGTTGCTACTGAAAAAATACTCCCACTTTGATAGCATTTAATAAGAAATCAAAACAAGAAAACAAAAAGACTTTTCTTTTAAATTCTTATAACAGTGATAACTCAGAATAAACTCTTTTTAAAGGAAATGTGTAAAGTAGTGAGTTTGTTACAACAAAATAAATGGAAATCATAGGAGACCCCGTTCTGGGATGGAGGCTACCTGATCTTAGACGTTGCTGAGCCGAGCAGCTCAGGGGAAGACAGGAACTTTCCAAGGTCAGAGTGAGGGTTGCAGGGCCAACTAGGACCAGGTGCACTGTCCCGGGCGGCGGCCACACCCTGTGATCACAGGAACCAGCTGGGTACCGGCTGGAGGTCCTCACTGTGCGTCTGGACCGACCGAGAGGTCCAGGGGACACGCGCTGGCGGCTGGCCCGGGGACCACACCTGGGAGAGGCTCCCTAGGGCTTCACACACGGCCCCTCCCACCGCCCTCAGGAGTGGGCCACGCTGCTCCCCGTTCAAAATGCAGAAACGGGTGCTCCAGACTTTGCGTGGTCCCGGACGTGGATGGGCAGGTGCCCCTCCAGAAAGACCTGGCACCTGGAAACTGTGGATGTGCCCTTGTTTGGAACCAAGGTCTTCATGGGTCTCACCCTATTAAGTGTCTGAAGATGAGGCCATCTGATTAACTGGTGTCCACACCCACAGAAGAGCAGAAACAGAGGAGGAGGCGACAGAGCAGAGATGGGGCGACAGCACCCCAGGCCAGGAGCCCTGGCCACCATGGGAAGCTGGGAGCGGCAGCAGGGAGCGGCCTGGAGCCCTCGGAGCAGCCCGCCTGCTAACACCTTGACTTTGAACGTCTGCCCTCCAGACTCCAGATGGTGAGAGGGCTCATTCCGTTGTTAGTCTCCCTGTGTGTGGCACTTAGCGATGGCTGCCTGGGGCCTGCCGCACCCGAGGGACCAGCTTAGCAAATGCTGGAGCCCAGCCCCCAGCCCAGGCTCTGGCCTCCTTCCCCTGTAGGTGGGACTCACCTACCCTGTCCAGGTGCAGCCGGGAGGCGGCCCCCTGAGCCTCCCCGGAACCCGCTCTCTCCTGCGGGTCAGATGAGCCTGTGGCTGGGGGGAGTGGTTTATCTTCGCACCTGTAAGAGGTGGTGGCCTCCTGTGTGTTCTGAGACCTGCCTTCTTCGTTCTAAAAGGCTGTGCTCCTTGGATTCGAGTCTGGAGATCAGACAGGTGGGAATGGGGAGAGCAAAAGGAGGCATTTCAGGAACCCACGCCCACCTCTCGGCTCCCAGCAGTGGCTGCGGCTCCACCGGCCTGGGCAGCAGAAGCCCAGCAAGAGACCCTTCTCGGGAGTCGTTTGTGGCTCAGGGGTGCAGATTCCCCGCAGCCATCACGGGATCCCAGGCTGGGGCCTGCCAACGGCCCCCAGAGTTTCAGGGCACGCCCAGCGCCTCCTCCCTGCCGGGTTGTGGTTCCTTCCCTGGGTGGACCCCAGTGCGTACTGCGAACACCATGATTTTGAACGTCCTTGTCGTGCAGCCCCATCCGCTGAGGCCAGCATCGGGCTGTGCCAGTCTGCCTGAGCCCTGTCTCATTTCATCTTCCCTAGGGCAGCCCCCGCGGCAGTCATACCCATTGCGCAGATGAGGGCACTGAGACCCAGGGAGGGAATCACCCCTTAGAGCATCTCACAGCTGGCAGGCAGAGGCCTCAGGAGTCACAGAATGTTGGCCGACCACCGAGCCCAAAGCTTGATTCCCCACAGGTGCTCCGTGACTCTTTACCAGTGACAATCCAGTAAGTGGCGGGTGAATTTCTTTAGTGACAAGCTTTGGGCTCGGTGGTTGGCCAACATACCAGTCAAGTGCCTGTCAGCAGGGTTTAGACCAGGGGTCCTCAAACTTTTTAAACAGGGGGCCAGTTCACTGTCCCTCAGACCGTTGGAGGGCCGGACTATAGTTTAAAAAAAACTATGAACAAATTCCTATGCACACTGCACATATCTTATTTTGAAGTAAAAAAAAAATACAGCAAAAACACCCGCATGTGGCCCGCGGGCCATAGTTTGAGAACACCTGGTAGACAAAGCAACTTAAACGGATCCACTGAGTACCTGAGCACTGAGCACCTAAACACTGAGCACCTAAAGACTGAGCACTGAGCACCTGAGCACTGAGCACCTGAGCACTGAGCACCTAAAGACTGAGCACCTAAAGACTGAGCACTGAGCACCTGAGCACTGAGCACTGAGCACCTAAACACTGAGCACTGAGCACTGAGCACCTAAACACTGAGCACCTAAAGACTGAGCACTGAGCACCTGAGCACTGAGCACCTAAACACTGAGCACTGAGCACTGGAGCACTGAGCACCTGAGCACTGAGCACCTGAGCACTGAGCACTGAGCACCTAAACACTGAGCACTGAGCACTGAGCACCTAAACACTGAGCACCTAAAGACTGAGCACTGAGCACCTGAGCACTGAGCACCTAAACACTGAGCACTGAGCACTGGAGCACTGAGCACCTGAGCACTGAGCACCTGAGCACTGAGCACTGAGCACCTAAACACTGAGCACTGAGCACTGAGCACCTAAACACTGAGCACCTAAAGACTGAGCACTGAGCACCTGAGCACTGAGCACCTAAACACTGAGCACTGAGCACTGGAGCACTGAGCACCTGAGCACTGAGCACCTGAGCACTGAGCACTGAGCACCTAAACACTGAGCACTGAGCACCTGAGCACTGAGCACTGAGCACCTAAACACTGAGCACCTAAACACTGAGCACTGAGCACTGAGCACCTAAACACTGAGCACTGAGCACTGAGCACCTGAGCACTGAGCACCTAAACACTGAGCACTGAGCACTGAGCACTGAGCACCTGAGCACTGAGCACCTAAACACTGAGCACTGAGCACCTAAACACTGAGCACTGAGCACTGAGCACCTGAGCACTGAGCACTGAGCACTGAGCACCTGAGCACTGAGCACTGAGCACCTAAACACTGAGCACTGAGCACCTAAACACTGAGCACTGAGCACTGAGCACCTAAACACTGAGCACTGAGCACTGAGCACTGAGCACCTAAACACTGAGCACTGAGCACTGAGCACTGAGCACTGAGCACCTAAACACTGAGCATTGAGTACTTAGCACTGAGCGCCTGAGCACTGAGCACCTAAACACTGAGCACTGAGTACTTAGCTCTGAGCACTGAGCACCTAAACAATGAGCACTGAGCACTGAGCACCTAAAGACTGAGCACTGAGTACTGAGCACTGAACACCTAAACACTGAGCACTGAGCACCTAAACACTGAGCACTGAGCACTGAGCACCTGAGCACTGAGCACTGAGCACTGAGCACCTGAGCACTGAGCACTGAGCACCTAAACACTGAGCACTGAGCACCTAAACACTGAGCACTGAGCACTGAGCACCTAAACACTGAGCACTGAGTACTGAGCACTGAACACCTAAACAATGAGCACTGAGCACCGAGCACTGAGCACCTAAACACTGAGTACTGAGTACTGAGCACTGAGCACCTGAGCACTGAGCACTGAGCACCTGAGCACCTAAACACTGAGCACTGAGCACTGAGCACCTAAGCACTGAGCACCTGAGCACTTAGTACTTAGCACTGAGTACCTGAGCACTGAGCACTGAGCACCTGAGCACTGAGCACCTGCACTGGCGGCTGAGCAGCTGGCTGGCAGACTGGGTTCAGCCCCACGCTACACTTGTTGGACAGGACCCAGCATCCTCCATGAAACCAGGTCCCCAGGACACCTAGACCACCGTCTCGTCTTCCTCCTCACCTGCGTAGCGGTGACCCTGGGAAAGCAATTCCGTTTGTGCATTTGCAAAAACCAAGCCAGCGCCCAGAAGGAATCCGAGGCGCGGAGAGGAGATACAGTACGAACAGCTAACATTTTTATAAGATTGCAGTGAGCGCAGGGAGATAGAGTGGGCGAGGGGCTCCCTCCAGAAGGCCCAGGCTGGCCTCACCGCCCTTCCTGTTGTCTTCTGCTTCGGGCTCCTGAGGGCTCCAGTCGTTTGTTGGCCAGGAGTCTCCTCTTTGGGGAGGATGCTGGGGAGACAGCTCATTGTTGCTGGCACAGGCGCCCGAAAAGGGCCTCCACTGGGGCTGGAGACCTCACTTCCCAAAGGGCTCACTGCCCCAGGGGGGCGGGGCCAGGGGCTGCTCCTCTCCCGGACGCAGGCTTCCTCCCGGCATGGCCCGGGCTCCAGGCCTGGGTGGGAGCTGCCTTCTATGACCTGGCCTCTGTTGTCACCAATCTGCTCAGATTCAAGGCCAGGAAATGCGGGAACCCTACCCCCTGGGGGGTCCTGGACGTCACCTTATAAGATGATTGTTTGGAGAAAGCGGCATTTTGGGAAAGGACTACCTGCCAGGGCCTCGGGGAAGCCTCACCCACCTCCACCACCAGGTGAGGCGCCTTCTCGGGGCTCCGGGAGACCCAGTGAGCATCTCTGTGACTCCAGCACATGCCCAGGAACTCCCCCACCTGGCTGGTCGCTCCCTCGCCCCGGCTCGGCCCCTCCCAGACTGCACGCCAGGTGCTGGCAGGCTTTGCAGATAACCTTGCATTAGAGCTCCGCTTCCCAGCTCTGGGCCTGACAGAGCAGGTGGCGAACCACTGTGGCCCGTGAATGGATGCAGGAACGAAGGGGGGTGGGCATGTCTTCTCTCTCTGGTTTTCTAATTGCCCGGTTTTGAGACAGTTGCCCAGGGCTTTGATGGGCAGGCTCCCCTTCTGGACAACAGCGATGAGACTGCCTAAGTCACAGTTGTGGTAGAGGGCGGCACCACCTTCAGAAAAGCAGGTGGAGCAGGGGACGCACTTGGCGGGTGAGGTCTGAACATAGGAGGGTGGTCGGTGAGTGCAGGCAGCGGTGAAGAACATTCTAGAAAAGCACAAACGCTATAGAAAGTCCTCGCTTATCGTCATTGATAGGTTCTGTGACTAATGACACATAAGGAACCAATTTGACTACAGGCTAATGGATATAAGAGGTAAGTTCTTCCATCAAGGTTATAACAAAACAACAGAATTGGTGGATCTGCTGTTTATGGCGCCTCCTGGAGGAGAGAGCTGGGACTGAACCTTAACTTAGGGCAGAAGATCATCAAAGGATGCCCCAGAGAGCAAGAGCCGCGCCACTTAGACCTGAATGTGCTGCCCGTAATTAGTTATCCACTCAGCTCAGTAAATCCCCTGCAAGCATGGAATTCATTGTAAATAAATATACCATGGAGATGCCATGATTATAATAATTTCAGTGTTTACACTACGTGAGTGTTTTTAAGCATGTGTATATACCATTGTGTAGTAAATCCCTAAGCCTTCTAATGAGCAAGCCTTTTTTAAACAAATATTATTTTTATTGATTTCAGAAATGAAGGGAGAGGGAGAGAGAGATAGAAACATCACTGATGAGAGAGAGTCATTGATCGGCTGTCTCCTGCACGCCCCACACTGGACATTGAGCCCACAACCTGGGCATGTGCCCTGACTGGGAATCAAACCGTGACTTCCTGGTTCATAGGTCGACTCAACCTCCGAGCCACACCAGCTGGACATGAACAAGCCTTTTAATATTTATATTCTGATTATTATTTTCGTAAGCCAAATCTTGCAGACTGAGTCGGGAACAGCGGAGACCTGGGACTGCCTGTGACTTTCATTTCAGTTGGGTCGTGGTTCTCAGGACGCGGTGGGTGGGCTTATCTTACAGCAACACGGGAGGTGATTGGCCTTTCTCACTGTACCTTTTGTGAGTGTACAGTGGTGTCTTCCAGGTCACCCCAACTATGATGACATCATTACTCTGATGGCCAAGGGCATGCGTGTTACTCTTTCTTGAGCTTTGAAATGTCTCAGCTTTAACTTCTAACGTGGTAAATGCTGACAGACACAGGCAGCAGCTCCTTGGGGTTCTGAGTAATTTTCAGAGACTATTAGGTTTGACAAACATGATCTAAGTTGTATCCTTCACCCTTGTGCCCAGATAGGACCCACCCTCTTCCCTGGGGGTGCAGCAGCCGATCAGGGGCTCTGGGCTGGATGTGGGAAACAGTGTGTCTGGGGAGAGACCAGGAGGAAGGGGAGGGGCGAGGGAGGGAGACAGAGAAGAAGAGAAGAGAGGGACAAGGGGAGGAAGAGGGAGAGAGGGGAGAGGGGGAAAGAGAGAGAGGCTATTTGGAGTCTGCACTGGTTAAGTCTTCCTATACAGTAAACACTCTGAAACTCACTGGATGAAAGCCAGTTAACCTGGACTCTGAGGCGTGGCCCTTGGGCTGAGCGGAGTTGGGTAGTCCATGTGCTTCCAGCTGGGCTCTCTGCCCTCTGCGGTCCACCGTGAGTGTCCGGCCAGCGCAGTGGCCGGGGCCGGCTGGTGTTGGCCACAGTCCCGTTAGGCTTCTTGAAACTCTGAGGGCGCAGGACACAGGTCCTCATCCTGGGGCAGTTGTGCAGTCTCGCTGCCAAGGCGTCAGGGCAGCACTGAGTGGAGCCACTCTGCAAACGGACTGCCACCAGGCGCCCCTCTGGGGCCTGTCACGTGGCCCCGGCTCCCTGGGGGTCTGGGCCGGCTCCCTTCCCCGCGGGGCGGACTGAGGATCGCCCATGGACCGTGCTGTTCTGAGCAGCGCACTTGTTTTAGGCAGGAACGTCAGACTTTGCCTCCAGAATGTGAACTCTGCCCTCCTAAGTGGCACTATCTGTAAGAAGCAGATGTTTGGAAGGAGGGCGCGCTCTCCGGGAGCCCAGGACCATGCGGGCTCCGGGGACGGCTCCCTGAGCGGCTGTGCTGCCGGGGTTGGAACGGTGCCCAGCCCGTTCACCTGAACGTTCGGATTCGGCGCCTGAGCCTCCGCTCAGCTCACATCAGTCGTTTTCAAATAACTCTTCACACATAAACGCCGCCGTAAGGGCGTTAGGGAGACATCACACCTTTGAGTGGCAAGACGGGGCTCTTTTTTCAGTGGCAAGTGGGCGCTTTCAGGCCACGTCCGCGTGGCGGGCGGCTTTTGTCCGAAACTGGATGACAGGACCCAAGGAGCCGCTCTGTGCTGGAGTCGGGGCCACCGGCTCTCAGGGAGGAGGTGCAGGCCTTTTTGAAATGCGATGTTTGATTTTAAAGGTAAGGATGGGGGGGGAGGGGGAGGGAGGAGGGGGAGGGGGGGGACGGATGAGCGAGATGAAGACGATCAGCTGCGTCTGGCTGTGAGGGGAGAATTCCTCCGCATCTGGAGAGCCATCCGTCGGAGTTTCCACGCGTGGGCCAGGCTGCGGGGCTGCTCGCCCAGGAGGGGCCGGCACCCCTTGTTGCCAGGCCTGGCTCCCCTGGGCCCACTCCTGGGGAGCTGGGCGGCCTCCCCTGGTCCTGCCAGTAAACCCGGCGACGAGGGCTGGGTGTCCTGATGCCCCAGGACGGATTCGAGGCTCCTTTTCAGGATGGGGCTTCCGACCGGGAATCCAGGGCCCGGGAGCCACTTTGCTGATAGGGGGAGACCTGAGGGCCACTTCCTCTTCCCAACAGAAAGTCCTCGTCAGCGTAGATACCACTTTGCTGTTGTGACTGACTTGTGCACAGGACATGGTGGAGGGGGAGTGGGGAGACCGGGGAGTCAAGAGCAAGGCCGTGCTCTGACTGAGAGGCTGGGAGTCTGTGGGCAGACAGCATCCATCAGCTTTTCCCATCTGATGCACAATCATTCATGACTTCGCCTATGCTTGTTCTTTTAATGAAAAATTCTCCAAACGCCTCATGCCACGGGTGGGGTGTCAGGAAACACGGGCATCGCGCCCGAGTCTAGAGGGTGGACACAGCCTCCCCATGGTTCTCTCTGGAGAGCATCGGTGGGAACGCCGAGGCTCTTGTCAGGAGGACGCGTCTTGGGGTCCCTTTGGAGATGGGCTGAGCTGTAAGCTGGAGAAGAGTGACCCACGGCTGCCTCCTGTACGCGCCCCCGGGATTGAACTGCAACCTGGGCATGTGCCCTGACTGGGTGAGACCCACCTCCTCACAGGACGTGCTGGCCTGGCCTGCCACCTCCGCTGGGTCCCGGTGACACTCTTGTCCTGTGGCCTTCCTTTCGGTGTCTGGGATGAGGCTCAACCAACCGAGCTCCCCGGCCGGGGCAGCCGGATCTCATTTCTAAGCCAAGGAGTCGGTGACCGAGTTCTATGGGCTCTCGGAGCCTCGGTTTTCTCCAGAAAACAGGAAACTACAATTACAGGGCGGGCTGTCCTGTAATTACATGAGGCACATCTCCACCTGGTCCATGGCATGGATGAAGGCCATGTTTTTTGTTGTTGTTAATCCTCACCCAAGGATATTTTCCCCATTGATTTCTTTTAGAGAGAGAGAGTGAAAGGGAGGAGGAGAGACGGAGAGAGGATGTGAGAGAGACACATCGATTCCTGCACTCACCCCAACCGCACGGGGGATCTAGACGAGGACCTTTCTCCATTCAAAGCTCCTTAAGTGACATAACAAGCCATTGCAGTCAGTGCCTGTCATCTGGGTTAGATCTGAACAAATCGATTATAAGAGGACATTTTTAGGGCCACTGGAGAAATGTGAATGGGGATGTGCTATCTGTGACATTAAGGGAGGATGCTTATCTTCTTATGTTGGATTATGTTCCTATTTATAAGCATCTTTCCCTTTAAGAGACAGGTACTGAGTGCCACACTAGCGACGCTCACACTGGCAGGGGCTCTTACAATGCCTGAGCGAAGGCGGTGCAGCAATGGAGCTAAACAGTAGTAATGATTAAGTCAAGGCGGTCATGGGGTGTCTTATGCTAGTCTCCTTGAGTGTTTACATTTTTTTACAATGAAAAGTTTAAAAATGATATTATGCATGAAATCCCTCTCGGGGACCTAGAACTTTGCAGGTCCCCAAGCGCAGTAGGTGCAGTCACTCCCTGTCCGTCGGTAGATACTCAATGTTCTCCGGTCCCCAAGGGACAGAGGACAGTGAGCGGGTGGGCGTGGCCGGTGCCCTGGGCGCAGCCTCCTGTGGGGAAGGCAGGTGGGCTCCATCCCCAGGTGGCTGGGTTCTTTACTGTTTTCCAAAGAGCAGCGTGTGGGTGGGTCTGACCACACGGGTCGAGATCTTAAGTCAACGCAGTTTTTACTGTGTGTCAGGGCTGAGGACAGAGTGACCCCATGCCTCGACTCTCCGTGTCCCGACTCCCCACCTCGACGATCACTCAGATCCCACGACCTGCTTCACCAGTGGGATGTGCGTGAGCGGACAAGCTGGAGTGGGAAGCTTGTGGGGCATCGGCGTGTCTGCCGAGGTCCTGCCCTGCCGAGACCTGCTCCTCCTCCTCTGCCTCGAGTTCTGTGCCCAGAGCGAGGAAGGGGCCACAGGACAAGAGTGTCCCCGGGACCCGGCAGAGGTGGCCGGCCAGTCCAGCACATCCTGTGAGCAGGTGGCGGTCTCAGCCGGCACGCCAGCTAGAGAGAGCGCTGTCCTCCCAAATTCTCCCCAAGGGCCCGGGAGCCACCGCTTAACAGAAAGGGAAGAAACGGCCGAGTTTCCGGCTGCAGAATCGCAGCGGCGAGCGATGTCGGCGGCCTCGGTCATGTGTCCTTAGGAGGCACGGTCCCCAGCCATCAATAACGTGCTCCCAGAGTCACTGCCTCCCCCGAGCACGTCACGGTGGGTCACAAACCCTGGAATTGCCTTTAAATGCTTCAGAGACAAGTCAGCAGGGAGCGCCGGCTCTGCAGATGGACGAGGCTCTCTAAGGACAGCAGTGCGAGAGCTCTGGTGATCGATAAATGCTGGTTCCGGGGCCCACGCTGAACCCCTGGACCGGAACTCCGGCTCGATGCCTGGGCGTGCATCCCACGGCTCACCTTGCCACTGATGCGCCCAGTTCCGGGCCCAGGGCCGCTCTCAGCCCCTCCTGGCGGAGCTTTCGGCCAGAACACGGCGTCCTCCAGAGGCTCAGGCTAAGCTCTGCCCTGAGAGGCGTGCGTGGCCGGCCCGGTCCTCGGTAGGCATCCTTTCTCCCACCGACACGTTGCCAGGGGCAGGAAGGACCGTGATGCTCTCCCGGAGTGAGGACCGGGCGACTCCCAGGGCCCGAGGGCAGCTGGGGCTGTGGGTAGGAAGCTGGACCAGCCCTGGCGGGTTTGGGACAGGAAACCCTGCCGGGCGCAGGGCGACGCCGCCGCTCCCTGGGCAGCTGCTGACCGCCTCCCGGCTGTCGCTGTGCGGAAGGCCGCGGGGAAGGAGCCCCGGGCAGCGAGGTGACGCTCGCGGTGTCCTCAGTGGTCTTTGTCGCTAACACAGGGCCATGAACCGGTTAGCATCAGCACAGGGACGGTGTAAGAGCGTCCAGCGAGGGCTAGCTGCCATTTCCCAATGTCACCCATGGAATTGCGCGTCGGGTGCGCCTCCTGGCACCGAGCCTTCCCACCGCCCGCCCCGCAGACAGAGCAGTCTAACCTCCGATTCCGAGGAAGGGGCTGTCCAGCATCGCCCCGTGACATGGAGCAGACGGCCAGATCTGTAGCCCTGAGCGTGGGCAGTCCGCCGAGGGCGTGGCAGGTGAGTCAGCCTAAGATTCTCTCTTTTCTGAAAGTGCACCTGTGGGCACACAGCCGCGACTTCCGAGAGTGGCGTTGGCTCCTGCAGCACAGGTAGCCGTGTCAGTCAGATTGGGAAGCTCGGTTGCTATGGCTCCGGTAAAGCACACGTTCATGCAAAGCGACTTCCTATGAGTGCCGTGTGCCTTCTCCCAGGAGCACTGGGCTTGGGAACACAGGCTCACGGGCAGCCTTCACCCAGCGGGGCCCCCCAGCCGCCCTCCTGCCTCCCACAGGACCATGTCCTGGTGCTTGCTGGACGCCCATCTCTCCCCGTCCAGGTCATCTGCTCTCTGAGGGCAGAACTGAGTCTGGCTTTTCTTCACCGTTTTATCTGCATCTCCTTGCGGAGTTGAGCACACAGCAGGCCCTCAGGACGATTTGTTGAACAGATGGATGGTGGGTAGGAGGAAGGAAAGCTCACCAATAGGGTGGATCTATCTAGTATCTGTCTATCTCTCACCTACCATCTATCTACCAGCTATTTATTACCTATCACCTACCTATCCTCTACCTACCTACCTATCCATCAATGATCTCTAGCATCTTCTCATATGTCATCTATCCACCTCTCATCTATCTCTCATCTATCTATTTCTCTCTCTCTTTCTGTGTCTCTCTCATCTACCTCCCTCTCTATCTATCTACATTTATTACAAGGAACGGGCTCACAGGACCACAGAGGCTGGGGAGCCCTGGTCTGCGGTCTGCAGACTGTTCACCCAGGAAAGCTGATGGTGTGGTTCAAAGCTCAGGCAGGTCTTGTGCCGCCTTGGGTGGTCCAGGTGCCCCTCTGGTGGCACTCAGCACAGGGAACGGGATACAGCGTCAATGTGTTTGCCCAGTGGTAGAGGCCACATGGGCTTGGATGGCGCTGGCCTGGCACCGAGGCACCCGGCCACGCGCCAACTCTGATGGGAACGGAAATGTGTGTCCTGGGGACGACTGTGGGTCCAAGAGAAGCCATTTGATCATGGAGGGACACGGCTGCTAAAGACGTGACTGAGCGAGCACCCAGGCCCCGGTTCAAGCCCGGGTTCTTCTCTCACCATTGTTTCAATGTGCTCCTTATAAAATGGGTGCCTGCAGCCCCGTCACGGGCTCCAGGCCCTGGGACCCTCCTAGCAAACATCCACCGAGGGGAAGAATGAGCAGGACACGCCATGGGAAATGGCGAGGGACTCGGTGAGAGCTGGGGTTCCTGTACATGCCTGCCGTGTCCCGAAACTAACCAACGTGTGAGATTGTATTTTCTGAGTGAACTCACATGTATTGTGTGCCGGTATTTGGTGTGTCCAGTGTGGTTTTTTATTTTTTAATATTTGTATTTATTTCAGAAAGGAAGGGAGAGGGAGTGAGAGATAGAAACATCAATGAGAGAGATCCCCTACTGGGGATCGAGCCCACAACTGTTACCGGAAACCCCTGGTTGGCCTCGGGCTGCCTCTCACTGTGTCCAATACGAAGGCAGGGTTGAATCATAAGAGGCGTTTATTGAGAAGGCCAGCCCACCAAGAAGACAGGGCACCTACAAGCATCAAATCCTGCCTTCCAGCAAGGTGCAGGGGGCAGGATTATAAAGGGGGAGGGGGCGAGGGGGCCACGTGCAGCCCTGGGAGTCCACAGACGTCAGCTATTGTAGCCATCAGGCGATGAGAGGATGATGAGTGATGTGGATGAGATGATGTTTTGACTCCTGGTGGGCTGGCCTGACCATGCTTATCGGTTCTGCTGGCTGGATTCACAGCTGAGTCACCTCCCTAATCACTTAGCACAGGCCTTGAAAAGGAAACTTTAAGGAAAACGTAACCCCCTACTCACATGTGAGAAACTTAACCCCTATTCACGTAAGTGTATGTGTTCTAATATTGAAAATAATATGATTATTTCTCATATTAATTCAGGTGCTCTAGCTATCAGATTATAGGTCCCCCTGTCACAACCTGGGCATGTGCCCTGACCAGGAATCGAATCCTGAGCTCCTGATTCATAGGTCGATGTTCAACCACTGAGCCACACTGCCAGGGCTGTGGTATTTATTTTATTTGTGTGCTATTGATCGAGCAAAAAATCTGAGCAAACAACTGTTGTTAACAAATGACTTCTGTTAAAAGCTGACACTTCCCACAGGCAGGTGTGAAAGCCCCAGACGTGGCTGTTGGGGTGTTTGCAGGACTCCATTGGTGGAGAGACCCAGGGAGGAGAGGCCTGGCTGGCGTAAGGCTTGTGGGCTCTGGGCCAGGATGGCGGGTCTTTGGACCTTGGTTTTATTATCTCCCTGAAGCTGGGTGACTTTGGGCAAATTTCTTAATCTCTCTCGGCCTCAGTTTCTTCATCTGTAAAATGGGAATCTATATTGCCAATCTCACAGGATCGTTGCAGGGTGAGTGTGACAATGAGTGTACAGCAGTCCCCCTTATACACAGGGGGCGCGGTCCGAGGCCCCCAGCGGAGACTGCAGCGGCGAGGAGCAGGGAACCTGAGTGTGCTGTGCTCCTTCCTGCGCACGCGCACCTCGGACGACCTTTGGTTTGTAAAGTAGGCGCAGTGAGATGAGCAGTGGCTGAGGATGGAACGCAGCAGCTGTCACCACGCGCTGTAATAAAGGCATGTGAGCGCGGCCTTTCTCTCTCTGCCAGCTGGTCTGATAACCCGGTGGGTGCTGAGTGGCTAAGGGCGGGCGCGGTTGTGTTCAACAAGGAAACGATTCAGGTCCCATCGTGCTACTCAGAATGGCACGCAACTTGACATCTCCGGGCTGTTTGTTGCTGGAATTTTCCATTTAATATCTTCAGACTGAGGTTGATGCCCGGGTAACTGGAACCTCGGAAAGAGGAACGGATTGGGGACCCTGGAGCGCTTGGCATGGTGTGTGGCACGGAGCACAGCTGGGCTGCGCCTGTCTTGCCTGCTGTTTACCTGAGGGCTTCTGGTGAGTTTGGGCTGGAACCTCTGTCTGTGGACCTAAGGACTCAAGGAGCGCCCCTCACGTCCGCGTCCCCATCGACGCGTCTCCCCGGGGCAGGTGGCATCTTCAGGTTCCGTGCGACGTTAAATGTAAGATCTAGGCACTTTATCTTTTGAGGAAGTGCTGATTTGGTACCAGATAGAGGTTGGAAGTCAGTTACTGGAGATTGAAAAGAGAAGGCAAGGAAGCTGGGCACTGTCTGGCACAGGCAGGACGGCAGCGAGCACACACAGCGGCTGTTAGCAAAGGGAAGGAGGACAGGAAGTGAGGACAAGTGGGCCCACAGGACAGCCCCTGAGGGAGCCTGGGCGGGGCCTGGAGCCCAAAGCAGCCACAGCCCAGGGCGTGGTGCGGGGCAGGGCGGGGCGGGTGGCGGGAGGAGCTGCTGGGGCCTCCCAGCACACAGGTGTTAAGAAAGGACAGGAGGGGACCTCCAAAGGCATGACCAGCAGGACCTGCATTCTTAGCTGGAGGAGCAGGTGAAGCCTCCCGGGCAGTGCGCTTCCGCTCGTGTGGCTGTGAGATTTGTGAGCTCCGTGGACACCGTCTTCCCCCCTCCTCCCCTTCTCCTTCCACCCCCTCTCCTCTCCAGGCCCAGCTGGTGATGGTCACAGGCCCCGTGTGTCGGGCTTGCTGAGCGTGTGGGCAGGCTCAGGTGCCGCCGCCCTCTCCACGCCAGCCGGATCCGGCTGGTCACTGCTACCCGCTCTCGATCAGGACTCTGACGTTCTCAAGGCAAATGATCTGCTCGAAATGACCCTCGCTTGAGAGGGGCCAAGTCGGGAGGTGGTACTCAGAGCGGCACCCTCTTGCGAACCTGGAGCCCCAGGTGCAGGGCTGTGCTGGTGGCAGCCACCCGCTTCAGGACCCCTGGCCCTCCCTCCCCTCTGTGCACCCGCTCGGGGAGGAAAGCCTACTCGACGTAGACTTGCTCACCGATGGGACACCCACCTGCAAACAACGCGAGTGTCCGCGGACGGGTGGGCGGGCAGGTAGACAAGGCGGCCAGTCCACACAGTGGGACCTGATTTCTCCAGGAAGAGGAACGAGGCTGAGTCGTGCTGCCGCGTGGAGACACCACGGAGACACGATGGTGAGTGACCTTGCCGGCGCGGAGGCCGCGTGCTGCCTGAGTCTGTTCATGTGAAATACCCAGAAAAGGTGCGTTTCCCCGGCCGGGGGAGAGCGGGCTCCTGGGCTGGGGTGCAAGTGGGGTTGACTGAGAAGAGGAAGAAGGTTCTACTTGGAGTGCACCGTCCGGAACTGATGTATGGGGATGGTCCCCCCTCGATGGAGCCTCTAAAATCACTGAACTGTGCACTTCAAATGGGTGCATGCTGCCCACTGGTGTCAAATACGCCTCGGTAAAGTGGTTCAAGGGACGTAAAGCAGCCGTCTGGTCGGCTTGGGGTTCTCTCTTCTCGCTCAAAGATGAGCCGCGCTGGCCGTTGGCAGTTCACCGTAATGCGGGGAACGCTCCAGAAAATGAGTAAGCGTCGTGCTCCTTCCAGTGGTGCTGTCTTGTGACGTCCTGGAAGCATCGCCCAGAGAGACCACGGCGGGGAGCCCAGCGGAGGAAGGGCGGGGCTGGCAGCCGGACAGTGCTCCTGTCCCGGTTCTCCGCTCTTCCCGCCACAGCGGTGCGTCGGTGCTGCGGGCTCGGCGCCCAGGCCGCAGGGCCAGGCGGAGCGTGTGCACCCGTCTGCCTTCGCGTTTTCTAGGCGGAGCCGCGGCTTGTTTATGAAATGATGGGCACCCTGGATTGCTGGGGGACCTCGCTGCACGGTGACTAATTGCTGCAGGGCTCCCAGAATTTGTCTGAATCAGCGGGGGCGAGGCGAGTGGCAGGCCACGGGTCTCAGCAGCGGAAGCCACGGCAGCGGCTGCCCCGCCCTCGTGCCCCTGTCCAGCTCTCGGCCATCCCGGCCGTCCTGAGCTGTGGGGACGTGGAGGGCTATCCATGTCCCTCGGGTCGAGGGCAGTGTCCCGGCTGCTGCTCGCTGACCGACCTGCCTCCTAGGAGTGTCGGGCTGCTGGACGTCACGTCCTCTACCCCCCGGGGCAGACAGCCGGCGGTCACGATGGCGACACCGTTCAGCACAAACCTGGGGGACGGCCAGGCCTGCGGAGGGCAGTGTCCCTGATTGAACCAGACGGGCCTCCATGAGGAGGGAAGCGGTGGGAGGGCATGACAGGGCCTCCGCCTCCTGCCACTGAAAGCCCGAGGAGCCGCTTCCACCAAGGGCACAGGGCCCGCAGCGTCGGGCGGTCCAGGCCTCCTCTCTCCCTCTCTCTCACCCTCTCCCTCTTCCTCTCTCTCTCTCTCTCTCTCTCTCTCTCTCTCTCTCTCTCTCTCTCGGTGACGAAGAGGCCCCCCAGGGCCCATGTAACTGGGATGACGGACCCGGGTGGACAGCGGCGCTGGGACCCTACTCGGAAGAGAGTGGAGGGCCGCCAGGCCTCCACTTGTTTACAAGATGCCGGAACGTAGGTTACACATTTCTTCTCAAGTCAGTTTCTCCTCAGTTTATCTCTGTTGTGGAGAGGACTACAGACGTCCTGGGTTTCCCCATTGCTGCCCCCGCCCCTCCCACCCCCGCCCCGGCCTTCACCTCTCCTGTCAGCTCTTTGGCTAACCGCTCCCTCTGAGGAGCCTCAGGCTGTTGCAGGCTTCCATATTTCTGGATCTGCTTGGTTCATCAGTATGTTTTGTTCACTAATTTCCACAGATAAATGAGGTCATGTGACACTTATCCTTCAGGTTTCTTCTTGTATACGTTTTAGTAAATTAATAGGTTTGAAGAATTGGTAATGCCATGCGTGTAAGATTTATCAGCATGAATTCATTCATAACATTCCCTCCTCCCTTCCTGACTCCCAATGCTAGCGCTGAGCTTCTTAATTCCTAATATTGGGGCTTCTAATTGCTCTCTCTTTTTATTTATTGCCGCTAGGAATTTATTAATTTTAGTAGCGCTTTTTCTGTTGTTTTGATTGTTGGCTTTTTATCTCATTGATTTCCACTCTCACTTTTGCAATTTCCTTCTTTGTAATGGCTTTGGGCTTGATTTGTTCCTTTGCTAGCTTTTCAAGGTGGGCGCAGGTCAGAGGTCACAGCCCATGCTGGTATTTTGTTTTTAGCTGCTGGAGAATTCTCAGCAGGGGTGGGCCTGGCTGGTCTGGTTTATGCTTTAAACCAGTGCTTAGGAATGCAGAAGGCTCACAGCAGGCCTGCCTGGGGCGGTGGCGGCTCCTGGGAGCGCCCTCCCAGGCAAGTCCATGGAGACTGTGGACAGGACATGGGAGTCCTCCGAGGAGCGAGAGCAGCGCTGTGGGAGGCTGGTGTGGCAGCGGCCAAGGGCTGCCTTCGGAGCCAGGGTCCCAGCTCTGCCACGCCCGGGCACCTTGGAGGGCATGTCCGCTCGCTGTTTCTGCATCTGAGAACTGGGTTAAGGACCAACCGAACCCTCCCAGCGGGGTCCTTCCGAGGGGCAAGTAAAAGCCTGGCAACAGAGCCCGAGGGCACAGGTGTCATGTAGCCAGGCCCGTCCCAAGAGGCAGGCCCCATGTGGACCACAGGGCAGGCGGCAAGGAGCGCCTGAGCCGCTGGTGCCGCTGGAGAGGAGCCCTCGTCTCACCTGGGGAAGCCCCACGTCCACAGACACCCCTTGTCCCCCAGGCTCGCCCTGGCCTTTGTCAGAGGCTCTGTTCTCGGGCCTGCGCCTTCACCTCCAGCAGAAACAACGGAGCGACTCTGCTTACAGATCTCTGTCCGACTCTTTTCTGGAGCTGTTCCGTGGTTAACCCTCACCTGAGGACACGTTCCCGTTGATGTTTAGAGCGAGGGGAAGGGAGGGGGAGAGACAGAGAGAGACACAATGTGAGAGAGACACACTGATTAGCTGCTTCCTGCAGGTGCCCCGTCGGGGTATGGGGGGCGGGGATCAAACCCCTTGGCCGGGAATTGAACCCCAGACACTTGGGTCCGCAGGCTGACGCTCTAACCACTGAGACAAACCAGCCAGGGCTGAAGTGATTTTTGAATCTAATTTTTATTAATCTTTAAACATGATCTGACTCAATCGTGAGTCTTAAATCTCTCACACAAATGAGTGAGCATCCATCAAGCCCTAACTCTCTAAACATATGCAGACAGATCTGAGGAGGTGTGCGTCTTCAGGCCGGAGAAGCTGAGCCTGCCAACCAGCTTTGCGAACCTCGTTAGCCTCGGCACACAGCGGTGTGTGGTGACGGTGAAGGGGCCCACCCCCCACAGCGAGCCAGCACTGCCTGCAGGAAGGAGCAGTGTGTCCTCCCCCCCATGAGGATGAGCCAGCACTGCCTGCAGGAAGGAGCAGTGTGTCCTCCCCCCCATGAGGATGAGCCAGCACTGCCTGCAGGAAGGAGCAGTATGTCCCCCACACCCCCATGAGGATGAGCCAGCACTGCCTGCAGGAAGGAGCAGTGTGTCCTCCCCCCCATGAGGATGAGCCAGCACTGCCTGCAGGAAGGAGCAGTGTGTCCTCCCCCCCATGAGGATGAGCCAGCACTGCCTGCAGGAAGGAGCAGTATGTCCCCCACACCCCCATGAGGATGAGCCAGCACTGCCTGCAGGAAGGAGCAGTGTGCCCCCCACCCCTCCCCCATGAGGATGAGCCAGCACTGCCTGCAGGAAGGAGCAGTGTGCTCCCCCGCATGAGGATGAGCCAGCACTGCCTGCAGGAAGGAGCAGTGTGCCCCCTCCCCCCCATGAGGATGAGCCAGCACTGCCTGCAGGAAGGAGCAGTGTGCCCCCCACACCCCATGAGGATGAGCCAGCACTGCCTGCAGGAAGGAGCAGTGTGCCCCCCTCCCCCATGAGGATGAGTCAGCACTGCCTGCAGGAAGGAGCAGTGTGCCCCCCACACTCCATGAGGATGAGCCAGCACTGCCTGCAGGAAGGAGCAGTGTGCCCCCCCTCCCCCCATGAGGATGAGCCAGCACTGCCTGCAGGAAGGAGCAGTGTGTCCCTCCTCCCCCGCATGAGGATGAGCCAGCACTGCCTGCAGGAAGGAGCAGTGTGCACCCCCCACCATGAGGATGAGCCAGCACTGCCTGCAGGAAGGAGCAGTGTGCCCCCCCTCCCCCGCATGAGGATGAGCCAGCACTGCCTGCAGGAAGGAGCAGTGTGCTCCCCCGCATGAGGATGAGCCAGCACTGCCTGCAGGAAGGAGCAGTGTGCCCCCCCCTCCCCTCATGAGGATGAGCCAGCACTGCCTGCAGGAAGGAGCAGTGTGCCCCCCCCCATGAGGATGAGCCAGCACTGCCTGCAGGAAGGAGCAGTGTCCCCCCCCTCCCCCCATGAGGATGAGCCAGCACTGCCTGCAGGAAGGAGCAGTGTGCCCCCCCCCATGAGGATGAGCCAGCACTGCCTGCAGGAAGGAGCAGTGTGCCCCCCCCATGAGGATGAGCCAGCACTGCCTGCAGGAAGGAGCAGTGTCCTCCCCCCCATGAGGATGAGCCAGCACTGCCTGCAGGAAGGAGCAGTGTGCCCCCCCCATGAGGATGAGCCAGCACTGCCTGCAGGAAGGAGCAGTGTGCCCCCCCTCCCCCCATGAGGATGAGCCAGCACTGCCTGCAGGAAGGAGCAGTGTGCCCCCCCTCCCCATGAGGATGAGCCAGCACTGCCTGCAGGAAGGAGCAGTGTGCTCCCCACCATGAGGATGAGCCAGCACTGCCTGCAGGAAGGAGCAGTGTGCCCCCCACACTCCATGAGGATGAGCCAGCACTGCCTGCAGGAAGGAGCAGTGTGCCCCCCCTCCCCCCATGAGGATGAGCCAGCACTGCCTGCAGGAAGGAGCAGTGTGTCCCTCCTCCCCCGCATGAGGATGAGCCAGCACTGCCTGCAGGAAGGAGCAGTGTGCACCCCCCACCATGAGGATGAGCCAGCACTGCCTGCAGGAAGGAGCAGTGTGCCCCCCCTCCCCCGCATGAGGATGAGCCAGCACTGCCTGCAGGAAGGAGCAGTGTGCTCCCCCGCATGAGGATGAGCCAGCACTGCCTGCAGGAAGGAGCAGTGTGCCCCCCCTCCCCCCATGAGGATGAGCCAGCACTGCCTGGAGGAAGGAGCAGTGTGCCCCCCCCATGAGGATGAGCCAGCACTGCCTGCAGGAAGGAGCAGTGTGCCCCCCCCCCCCCCATGAGGATGAGCCAGCACTGCCTGCAGGAAGGAGCAGTGTGCTCCCCCGCATGAGGATGAGCCAGCACTGCCTGCAGGAAGGAGCAGTGTGCCCCCCCTCCCCCCATGAGGATGAGCCAGCACTGCCTGCAGGAAGGAGCAGTGTGCCCCCCCCCCATGAGGATGAGCCAGCACTGCCTGCAGGAAGGAGCAGTGTCCTCCCCCCCCCCCCATGAGGATGAGCCAGCACTGCCTGCAGGAAGGAGCAGTGTGCTCCCCTCCCTCCTCCCCCCCCCCCCCCCCCCCGCCATGAGGATGAGCAGGATGAGTGTCGGAGTCGGGCTCTGCACAAAGGTGCTTTAGGCCCTTCGCGAGGACGGGATGCGAGTGCCTTGAGAGAACCGTGGGCTTCCCGCTTGTCTCTGAAGGCACGTGCGGGGTCAGGCTTCTACCCCATTTTTTACAAAGTGGTGCCTTGGCCCTCTTTATGGCTGAGCAGTGAGCCCAGGAGCGCTCCGTGCGGGCCCTGCTGTTCAGGGCGCCGGATCCTCTGTGAGGCGCTCCTCTCCCACGGCTCACGCTGTGACCTCAGTTTTCATGCCTCGTGGGTCAGTGTATGTGTCGACTTGACTGGGTCATGGGGTGCCGGGCACTTGGTCAAACGTGGTCCTGGGAGTGTCTGTGAGGATTTCCTGGGTGGAGGGAACAGTTGAATCAGTGCACTGAGCCAAGCAGATTGCTTTCCTGGTGGGGGCGGGCGGGGTGGGGGGGACTCACCCAATCCGCCACAGGCCTGAGTAAAATAGAAAAGCCGACCTCTCACCTAGAAAGAGGAAAGTGGTTCTGCCTGGCCCCCTTCAAGCGAGGACCCCGACTTTTACTGCCTTTGGTCTCTGCCTAAGTCCCTGGGGGTGAGGCCAGTTGGTCCTGGGGCTGGAATCTCGCCATCAGCCGTCCCAGCTGGCCCACTGCCGACCGTGGGCCTTCTCAGCCTCTAACCGTCGGAGCCACTTCCTCTGACCAACCTCTGACCTGTGGTTGCCTCGGCTGTGTCCCCCGAGAGCCCTCGTCCACAGGCACTGATTTCACATCCACGTCTCTTTCTGCACCCGCTCCCCAGGGCAACTTGGCTCTAACGCGGTGTCTTTGCAGCCAGTTCCCCTTCTCTGGGGCCCCCACTCGCTGTGGTCAGGGAGGCTCTGTCCCTTCCCACCCCGCCCTCTGCATCGGCACGGGGTGAGCGGTCAGGACACACGTGTTGCTCCGCCGTGAAGTCACAGCGCCTGCCTGCACACGTAATTTAATCAGAAATCAATGTTATGCCCTAACTGTAATAGAAAGGCCAACGGGAAGGAAAGCCATTGGTAACAAAGGCGCATTTCAGGGTGAACATCCAGGGACCAGCACCCTGGCTCCTCCTCAGGGTGCGTGAAGCAGCACCTAGAAAGGCAGAACCGATGGGAACATGCTGTCCGGCAGCTCGAACCCACCAGACTCTCCAAAATGGAGAGCAACTCCGTGCGGCATACCCACGCCCCACCGCAGTCCCCGAGTCGCAGGGCGCCTGCTTCCCTGGGAAACCCGGTGTGTGCCTCAGGTGTGCGAGCTGCTTGCGGACAGCACCCGGCGCCAGGCTTCTTCCTCCACCGGCGTCTGTGGGCGTCGGAGCCTCCGGGAGGACGGGTGCATGTCCTCGCGGTGTAGGGGGCCTGGCACCTGAGGCCCCACTCCCCTTGCCGATGCCAGAAGCCCCCTGGATATTTTGACACCAAAGTTGCCAAATGTCCCCCAGGGCCTTGCAATCCTGCTGAGGACCACTCGTGGGCGCCTTCCCTATGCTGGAAGTGGGCGGTCCCCTCCCAAGGGGCCAATAGGGTAGGTTAGGGGTTGGGCTGCTGTCAGTTACTTGGTCTCCTTGTGGGGAGGCTGGGAGCCTGCAGCGAGCTAAGGCTTGGGGTTGAGAGATGTGGAGGGGGAACCTGTCATCACGGTAGTTCCTGGATCCAACTGCTCCTGAAGGTGGCTCCATCCCTACACTTAGAGCTACATGAGCCAATGACGCAGCCAAAGGGATTAACCAGGCAGGAGCCAGTACTGCAATGAAAATTCTATCAAAGTAAAGACTGGTAGGATCTGCAGATTTAGACCTTAGAACAAAAGCTTGACCCCTACCCACGCCCCTATAGCACGAAGCCCCTGCCCCCATCACACACACACACACACACACACACACACACACACACACTTCAAGTACAACAGTACAACAGCCTGGTCACACTGAAAACACCACATGGATTTGGTTTAGTGATTTGCAGCGATGCTTCCCTTTCCCTTGGGCCGTATTTCCATCCCCGAGATCAATTAGTCTTTGGACTGATGCTCACAAAACCTTAACTGATCAGTTAAGGGGGTAGGAGGGACCCATGATCAGTCAATTGCGTTTGGAGTCATAAGGAATTCTGTTTCATTCCAGCACCGACCGCCCCTCCGGAGCTCGGGGCTCATATTTTAAGGCAGAGAGACTGGCAGGAAGACAGAGGGCCTGGTGGCCACTCTGAAGTGGGAACACCATCCCACACTCCAGTGGGCTCTGGGCCTGGTGACCGCCGCTGGCCGGTGCCCAGGAGCAGGACCAAGGGAGCAGCAAGGAGTGGGCCTGCAGAGTGCTGACGTCACGGTCGCTCTGCACAGTGTTTGTCTTGGTTTCTCGGGGAGTGGATCTCTGCGTTGGTAAAAGGAGACCCATCTTTCAAGGAAATCAGCTTTATCAGTTTAACCGCCCGGCACGACAGGTGTGCACAAGCCCCGCCGGGCCTCCCTGCGAAGGTGTCTCCTTTCCAGGGATGCGGGACCAGAGGTCGGAAGGACAGTGCCGGGGTGCTGGAGCCACAGATGCGGGCACCCTACATCCTAAGCCTCCGGGAGAACCAGGGCGAGGTGGGGAGGGCTTCTCCTGTGTCCTCCACCGGTAACCGGCCCCATGCAGAGAGCCGGAGCCACTCAGCGTTTGTAATTTTTTCTTTGAAATGCAATGCGACTTCCCAAACTACTAGTTCTCACAAGACATTGGAGATGCTCGTACGTACACATCATATCATATGTAACTCAGAAACATGGAAGGAGACTCATACAATCATGATGCTCTGTGTGTGTTTGTGTACACGCATCTGTGTTTTGAAACCGAATAGAGAAGTGCCCTTTCTTATGGAAGCTTGTACCATTTTACAGTCACAACAGCGCACCTCCTGCACACACAGGTGCACCATAGCACACCGGGAATCACACCACCAGTAATGCGAATACTACTGAGGAACCTGTGTGCTCGGCTGGGCCACGAAAGTGCAGTGGGTGATTTGAATTCTGCTGTCAATGTCTTCACCAGCCAGGGTTGTTCAGTAAGGGATAATTTTCTCTCTTCTGATAATTCGTCTAAAATTAAAAAAATAATAATATTTAAAGACATGAACTAGAGGGCCCGTCACTTTGAGCAAAATAACTGACGGTGTTTGTTGCCAATAATACAATTTGAGTTTCCAAGTTCAAATCAGCATTTTGGAAAACTTGTATCTACCACGCCTGAGCTCAGCAGCCTCCCCAAAAGCAGAGACTTTGTGATGGGGCCTGGTGATATTCGCAAATGTGAGTTTTTGATAATTTTAGTGGAAAATCTGCATACAATTTGGAACCATTGTTATCCAATGACAGTCCTATGTAAACCCATTATGGGTAAAGGGTTCAGTGTGTCAGATATGCAAAGGTCACGGATGTAACTTCAGATCGGGTTGCATCTAACTGTTCAGAAACCGCCTCTTGCTGCGTTTCGGTATCGGACCGAATGAGAATGTCCAGAGCTCTGAGCAGTCCCTGTGATCTGCAGGCATCCAAAGGCCTGGCAGGAGAGCGCTCTCCCTGGTGGAGGGAGCCGCTCGGGCGTGCGGTCTCTGAGGGAGCAGGGCTGTGGAGGGTCAGGCCTGGGTGGGTCAGGGTCCTGCCCGAGGAGGAGAAAGAGGCTTGACTGCAGGTGGTCAAGTCAGTTGGCACTCGTCCTTACTGCCCAGTTGAGCTGACCTTTTACGAGGCCAGACGTGGGAAACTGGAGGGTCATGTCTGAGCTGGCCTCAGGTGTGCGGGGCCCCTGTGCGTCTTAGCCGCGTCATGGCACCAGGAGCCGCTTCCCGGACACAGCCTGGGGACTCTTCCACCGCCGCTGCTCTGCACGGGGCTCGGGTCCAACAACACAGCCCGTCAAAGCCAACGTCTGCTCTGAGCTCCATCCTGGGCGCTTGTGAGCAGGGACCATCCCGACGACCTGGTGCTGCCGTGGGGGTGCAGGCAGCAGGGCACCCCTGGGGCTGCCTCAGTTCTGGGCCAAGTCAGGCTGCAGTCAGTTCGCAGTCAGGAACCTTCTCAGGGTCTGAACCAGCCAGGCGCCGAGTCTCAGGTTACAAGTCAGCGCTGGAGGTCCCGCTGCTGGTGTTGGGCCTCGTCGCCAAGGAAGGTGGTTGTGCTGGGGACACCCCCATTGCTGTCCTGGCAGGAGAGGGCTTCGTCCTTCTATTCAAGAGGTGACCACCTTCCTGAAACTTCTGGGCAAAGGTCCTTGGCAAGAATTACGTGGAGTGGTCGCACCGAGCTGGGTGGATTTCTGGAAAGCTCCCTGGAATGTAAAAGGGACCCACCTCATTGGGGAGTTCCGTGCATATGGGAGCCTTAGCTTAGTCTCGTGAATCTGCTCCACACGCCTCTGCTTGTCTGCATGTGAAAGTAACATGTTAAGTCCACCAGCCGGATAAGGGCCCCTCCCTCCATCCCTGCGTTACAGTGAGGACGGCCTGGTCCACGGGGAACAGGAGAGCCGGGCACCAGCCAAACCCCGGGAGAAGCGCGGTGGGGACCCTCCCGCGACGTGCCAGGTGGTTACGTACGTAGGTAGGACTTTATAAACGCTTGTTCATTAGACTTGGTGGAGCTGCGAACCGGAAGCTGGGAGAGCTGAATGCAGAAACACCGCAGGTTCTCAGTCCAGAGGAAATGCGCGTTTAGAGAAAACAGGGTAAAATAGCCACGTCTAAAAGTGCCCTAAAGAGGGATATAGATTATGATTATTGTTTGATGCATCAAATAATCACAAAATTGCCAGAAATCTCCAGATTTTCAAAAATAAGAGCTATGATTGAAATGCACACCCTTGGGCTTCTGAGTCCTGTGGGCAGGAGCATGGCTAGAGCTTGAAGCACGGGAGGCTGGGCGGCTCCGTGTGGAGGCGTGTTCTCCGTGCGGGAGGCGTGCTCTCCATGTGGAGGTGTGCTCTCCATGTGGAGATATGCTCTCCGTGTGGAGGTGTGCTCTCTGTGCGGGAGGCGTGCTCTTCATGTGAGAGGCTGGGCGGTTCCATGTGGGAGGTGTGCTCTCTGTGTGGGAGGCATGCTCTTCATGTGAGAGGCTGGGCGGTTCCATGTGGGAGGCGTGCTCTTTGTGTGGGAGGCATGCTCTTTGTGTGGAAGGTGTGCTCTCCGTGTGGGAGGCGTGCTCTCCATGTGGGAGGCGTGCTCTCCATGTGGGAGGCGTGCTCTTTGTGTGGGAGGCGTGCTCTCTGTGTGGGAGGCGTGCTCTTTGTGTGGGAGGCATGCTCTTTGTGTGGAAGGTGTGCTCTCCATGTGGGAGGCGTGCTCTTTGTGTGGGAGGCGTGCTCTCTGTGTGGGAGGCGTGCTCTTTGTGTGGGAGGCGTGCTCTCCATGTGGGAGGCGTGCTCTTTGTGTGGGAGGCGTGCTCTCTGTGTGGGAGGCGTGCTCTTTGTGTGGGAGGCGTGCTCTCTGTGTGGGAGGCGTGCTCTTTGTGTGGGAGGCGTGCTCTCTGTGTGGGAGGCGTGCTCTCTATGCGGGAGGCGTCCTCTTTGTGCGGGAGGCGTGCTCTCTGTGCAGGAGGTGTTCTCTCCATGTGAGACGCTGAGCCGTTCCATGTGGGAGGCGTGCTCTCCGTGCGGGAGGTGTTCTCTCCATGTGAGAGGCTGGGCCGTTCCATGTGGGAGGCGTGCTCTCTGTGTTTGAAAGCAACAGTGGGCCCTTTGACTTCTTGGCTGTGGGACAGAATGGCTGATCCAGGGGTGTCACTGTTAACCCCTGAGCCCCTTCAGTGCGCCGGGCGCTCCCCTCAGTGGCGAGTTGGAAAGGCACAGCTCCGTCCTCGGAAAAGGCCCGCGTCACTGTTAGAGGGCAATGAGTGCTGAAAATGAAGTAAAACCCAGAGTCAGCACATCAGAAAGAGATGGGGGTCGCGGCCAGCTGGGTGACCAGGGAGGGGAGGGCATTCTGTTGCAGCTAGGACGGAAGTACAAACGGCCTGGGGTCTGAGAAGATGGCCTGAGGGGGAGTTCTGCCAGGATTAAATGATGGGTGCTGGGCAGAGTGAACGAAGAAGGCAGAGGTGGGAGGTGAGGTCGAGCAGAAAGGCAGGGGCCATGTTACACAGGTAATATTTGGTTTTCTTTGAAACACATCCTTCCAGCCTATAAACTTCGATCAAGGGTCTGCATTCTGCTCTCGGAATGCACAGAGGCATTCTCTTTTACCTGATGGCTCTGCCCCTGTCACCAGAGTCCTTTCACACCTTTCAGTGTTTCCTGCCAGTGTTCTGAGCTTCTCACTTCCCTCATCACTCCCTGCCGATTGGGGACCCCGAACTAGCACCTGTCACTGGAGCCACAGGAGCTGTCTGGCCACGTGCTCGCCATCCGGGGCCTTCTCGGCATCACTGGATCCGCGGCCCAGCCAGGCATCATTTACACACACCAGTCGTAACTCCCTGAAAGCCCCTCATTTGTCAGGTTCAAGCCGCCTCTGTGAGCAGCGCTGAGGATGCCGGAGCGCCTTAGGCTTTGTTCATGCTGAACATTCAGATTTTTGCAGTTATTTTCATCCTTTGTAATTCCGCTCAATGCAAAAAAGAACAAACCTCGTGCAAAGGATGGTAATAAAAGAGCGAAGGGAAGCGGTGCCCGAGTCGGGCACAGAGAGCTCCGTGTGACTGACATTACCATCTGGGGAGGTTCGAGCAAGACCCCATTTTATCCAAACTAGGTCAACCTTTGCCTTCCTCCCTCTTGCTTAATCAGTGCTTGCTGGCGGTGGTTTCCCTGGTGCCTGCAGTGAGAAGTGCGTCCCAGCGTCATTACACAGACACGAGCTCGGTGAGCACAGGCAGGGAGAGCAGGGTTAGAAGCAACCACACAGCCCAGGGCTGCTCGCCGCTCAGCCCCAGGGCCCGATGGAACTGAAGCTGTGGATCAGGTCCGCGGCAACCTGCTGGAGGATCTTTGTTAGTAAAACCAAGGACGGCTTTTTTGCTCCATAAATCTGAAGTCCTTTATAGGATAGAAAATGAATTGGTGTTCACGTGATGACTGCTCATACAGCTTTGAGGTATTTTACCTGGGAGATAAAGACTCCAGGTGAGCAGCATCTGCTTCCTTCTGACTAATCCATCAATCCAGCCATTGATCTATTCATCATCCTATCCACCCATTCATATACTAGTCCATTCACCCATTCATTCATTCATTCATTCATTCATCCATCCACCCATCCATCCACTCATCCATCCACTCATCAATCCATCTATCCATCCACCCACCCATCCATCCATCCATCCATCCATCCATCCATCCATCCATCCACATGTTCATCCATCTCTTCATTATCCATCCATCCATCCATCCATCCATCCATCCATCCATAATCTATCCATCCATTCATCATCTATCCATCCATCCATCCATTATCCATCTATTCATCCATCTAGTCATCCATCCAACCATCCATCCATCCATTCATATCTCCTGTCCTCCATCCATTTCTCTTTCCTTTCTTCCTTCTTTCTATTCAACATCTATACAAAGCATATAGTCATGTAACCACAACCACAATCCAGACACAGAACATTTCAACCCCCGTCTCAGCCCCTGGCAGCCACTAACCTAGTTTCAGCCCTTCCAGCCCCACCTTCTCCATAATGACATGTAAATGGAATGCCACAGTCTGGAGTCTTTGAGGCTGGCTTCTGTCAAGGAGTGGAGTGCATTGGAGATTCATGCACCTTGCTGAGTGTATCAAGAGTTGTTTTTTGCCCGGCCAGTGTTGCTCAGTGGTTGAGCATTGACCCAGGAACCAAAAGGTCGCTGGTTTAATTCCTGGTCAGGGCACATGCCTGGGATGTAGTTGTGGGCCCAATCCCCAGTAGGGGATGTGCAGGAGGCAGCAGATTGATGATGTTCCTCTCTCATCCATGTTTCTTGCTACCCCTCTCCTTTCCTCTCTTTCTAAAAATCAATAAAAACATTAAAAAAAGAGTTGTGACAATAGGATGCTGAAGGCCTGGGGCGGGCAGAGGGGAGGGAGCGAGATGGAGGGGGTCAATGGAGGAAAAATGGGGACATATGTAATACTTTCAACAATAAAGAATTATAAAAGAAAAACCAGTGTTTCCTCTTGTCATCAATATTGCATGCAGCGTTTTGTGTGACAGAGGTAAGTTCCTGGGTTGGGGCTGTGCGCTGCGCAGTAAGTTTAAACTTACCAGACAGTCCCAACTGTGGTCCATAGTGACTGTGCCTTTCTCACGCCCCTGGTAATGAGTGTGGGCTCCTGTGCTCCTCCTTCTGGCCAGCATTGGTATTGCCAGTGTTTTTCTTAAAATTTGACCATCCTGATAGGGTATCATGACATCTCCTTGTGGTTTTAATGTGCATTTCCCTGGTGACTAAGGGTGGTGGCTGATTCATGGTCTGACTCCCATTTGTGGATATTCTATCCATTTAAACTTCTGTTTTGCTCGCTGTATTTCATCTTATGGGTTGAAGGGAAGACTTTATTATGGGGAAAGAGAGAGCATGTGGAAAGGTGCACAGTCTGATGAAACTGATGTGAGTGCAGGAAGGTGACTGTCCGATGCTACATCAGGTACTTTTCCCAGATTCCAGGCCAATGTCATAGCAATGGTGGGCCAGCCCCCCAAACAAAGGCCCTGACGGTGCCACCTGCTACTCCATTCTCCCGTTGTATGTAGAGGCCGCAGTCAGTGTCTGACCATTGCGATGGGTGCACAAGAGGACAGGACTTGGATCATGCCAGTTGGTTTCACATTATCTGCGCCACCAAGTAAGAAAGAGGTCCAAGTAATACACCCTCGTTGGAGACACATCAAGTTCAGTCCCTGCTCACTAGGTCTGCGTGTGGTGGCAAAGCCAAGATCTATGTGTGAGAGAGAGTTAGAAACAGCTGTGAATGTTGAAAATGGACACCGATGAGACTCTCCGGGAGGCAGGGCTTTATGCGAGGGTCTACTTGGGCAGGGCTGGAGTCAGGTATAGGAGGCAGATCGCAGAGAAGGTGGAGAAAGAGGACCCAGGTTGACAGGGCAGGTGTCAGCTGCACAGGATGAGGGCAGGGTAGGGAGCCCAGGCTGGCCAGCAATGATGGCTCCCACCCACCGTGGGGGTAGGGGATGTGGTTACCAAGGCAGGGAGGGGAAGGTCAAATGGTGAAGAGCCTGTCTCCAGTTTGTTCTGGGTCTGGTGAAGCAGAAAGCTGAGGTCACTGGGGTCTGTGGCAAATGCATTTGCTGAATGAAGTGCTTATGCCTCAGATCTCTACTAAGAAACATACATCACACCAACAAGTACTGTCCAACATTTTGTCAGATAACTCAGCTCAGACCAAGAGTGTGTGATGTTGGGCAAGAAGAGAAGGAAAATCCCCAGCTTCACCAGCGAGATTTCATGTGGAACTTTGTTAATTGACGTGACTGCAGAATTTTTTTAAATTTAAATTCTTTATTGTTGAAAGTATTACATCTGTCTCCTTTTTCCCCCATTGACCTCTCCCCAGCCGTTCCCACCCCCCAGCTCATGCCCTACCCACCTACTGTCTGTGTCAATGGGTCATGCTTATATGCATGCATACAAGTCCTTAAGTTCATCTCTTATCCCCCTGTCCCTGCCTTCCCTCTGAGGTTGAAGGTCTGTTTGATGCATCTGTGTCTCTGGATCTATTTTTGTTCATCAGTTTATGTTGTTTATTATATTCCAAAAATTAGTGAGATCATGTGATATTTATCTTTCTCTGACTGGCCTATTTCGCTTAGCGTAATGCTGTCCAGGGCCACCCATGCTGTTGTAAATGGTAAGAGTTCCTTATATTTTACAGCAGCATAGTATTCCATTGTGTAGATGTACCACAGTTTTCTAATCCACTCATCTGCTGATGGGCACTTAGGCTGTTTCCAAATCTTAGCTATTGTAAATTATGCTGCTATGAACATAGAGGTGCATATGTCCTTTCTGATTGGTGTTTCTAGTTTCTTGTGATATATTCCTAGAAGTGGGATGACTGGGTCAAATGAGAGCTCCATTTTTAACTTTATGAGGAAACTCCACACTATTTTTCACAGTGGCTGCACCAGTCTGCATTCCCACCAGCAGTGCAGGAGTGTTCCTTTTTCTCCACATCCTCACCAGCACTTGCCGTTTGTTGATTTGTTGATGATAGCCATTCTGACAGGTGTGAGATGGTACCGCATTGTTGTTTTGATTTGCATCTCTCATATGATTAGTGACTTAGAACATGCACGAATATTGAACTCACAGAAAGAGAAACTAAAAATAAATAAATAAATAAATAAATTAAAAAACCCTCATTTTCCATTGCAACAAAAAATTAAGATACCTAGGAATAACCTTAACTAAGGAGGTAAAAGACCTGTACTCGGAAAACTACAGGACGTTGAAAAAAGAGATAGAAGAAAATATAAACAAGTGGAAGAACGTACCGTGTTCATGGATTGGTAGAATCAGCATCATTAAAATGCCCATACTACCCACAGCAATCTAGAGGTTCAATGCAGGATTTTTTTCTAATCTCATGCTCTGAGCAGAGCTGATGGTGGAGGAGTTTCTGGGGATGTGTCTGGAGCCCCGGAGTCCACCTTTTAGGGAAACACTGGACCTCTGAACTTCCAAAGCAAACACCCAAGAGCAACGTGTCCCCATCGTGTGGCCATCATTTGTGCAGCGGGGGCTGCCCTATGGCCACTTCCGAGTGGCCTTTGTCTCAGACATTGGTCTGCCAAGTGGCTCCTTTAACTAGTGCTGATCCATGAGGTCACCTGCGGGACACTGTGTTTTCCAACTTGACTCCACACCCTCCCAACTCATGTGGTCACGTGTTTCTAAAACACGCTTCCCATGCTGCTTTGGACCAGGGGATGGCTAGCCGTGACCCTCGGATGGAGTCCACCAATGCCTGCCTCTGTAAACACAGCCTCGCCACCCGTGACCCTGTGGTCTGTGGCTGCAGCATCAGGCTTCCGTCGTTTCATGGGAGACGTCTGGCCGCTGAGCCTGGACCGGGTGCTGTCTGCGCCTTTGCTGAGCAGCGGGCTCAGGAGCACTGCGGGTGCTCAGCAGATGCTGGCGGCAGGCTCCGAGACTCCGGTGGGGTTTTGCGCCATCTCACAGCCAAGATGCCTCACCTGGCCCTGAATGCACCTGCATGGTCTCACCGGGCACGTGCATCAGCTTAGGAGCGGAGATAGCTGAGGGAGCTTGCAGGGTTTCTGTGGTTTCAAGGAGCCTCGGGAAAGCCAGAGACCTCTTGGTCCTCGGATACCCTCCCCCAGAACTCACCCCTGGGCTCCCGGCTTTCTCTGTATTTGCATCCGTGTGAGATTCATACTTGTGTGAAATTGCATGAAATGTGCAGCAAGCACATTTGATTAACTCAGCCCGTGGCTAGGGGAGGTGTGTGTGTATATGTGTGTATTTATATATCAGTGAGTTTGAATTTAATAATTTTGCAGCTCAGCCAGCTGGAGCGGGAGGGGCTGTGCAATCACCAAGGTGAAGGCAGCGATTTGCAGGCAGCCTGCTCCCGCTCAGCGCATCCTGGTGCCTGGCGACCAGGCAGCCTCCGCGTAAGGAGCTTAATTGGGAAAGGAGGGGCAGGTTTGGAAGAGCTCGCTTCTGTCCCAGAGGCAGTCCGCATTTTTGCTCATTCTGCCGCTTCCTGTCCTCTGTCCCGTTGAGGCAAGTGAAGGGCACAGGGGTTGGGAAGGCCCTCAGACTACCCCTCAGCGGCGGTTTCTCGGTCCAGACGGGTCTGAGCCGGGAGGGGCCAGGCCGGTGTCTCCTAGGTGTGTCTCTCTGTGGGAGCTCCCAGGCTCCAGGTAAAACGTGCTTGCCCATGGGCCCAGCGGGGGGATTCTGATGCCGGAGTCGGGCGGGGTCCAGAGCCATGTTTCCTTTGGGAATTGTTACGCTTTGGCAGGTTTGGGGACACTGAATTTGTCCACAAGTGATGGTACCAGCTCACACACTGCCTGTGCTTGCCTCCTTCATCTGCCCCTCGACCCTCTGAGTAGGTGGCTGCACCCCCATTTCAGAGAGGAGGGAATGGGGCCTCCTAAGGGGCCAGCTGTGCCGGGGTGCCTGCGGGGTGGGCCTGAGAGGAAGTGTGGAAGGCGGTGCGTTCTGAGGAGGGTCCATTCATTCACCCGGTCCTGCTGCGACCTCTGTGCCTGCGTCTGTTTTCACAGCTGCACATGTCCCACATCCACAGCCATCTCTGCATCCGCGCCGTGCCCACAGCAACGTCTGCTGCTCCCCAGGTCCCTCTCCACGTCCCTACCTGCGCATGTCACCTGTCCACACTGTGCCAAGTCCATGTCCGTATCCACATCTCTGTCTGCCTTTTGTCCCTGAGCACCTGTGTGCACCGCACGGGGGACCTCCAGCTGCAAGCGGACCACAGAGCTCCTGAGCCGGGAGGGCAGCCACTGAGCATCCCTGTCCCCGACGACTATCCACTGTCGGTGTCGGGAGAGTAGCAGAGAGGAGACATGGGAGCTGAGGCGGGGGCGGGGGGGGAGGGGGGAGGTGGACCCGGCACCCGTGCGGGCGGAGCCCCGGGAAGGGCGCTGCAGGGCCTGTGCTCCCCGAGAGGTGCCGAGGCCACTGCCCGGAGCCCGCGGGCTGGTGATCACGGGTGGAGGGTCACGGCTCCGTGCGGGGTGGGTTGTGCAGGGCGTCAGCTTACCTTCAGAGCAGAAAAGCAGCTGCGAGGATATTTCTTGTCCCAAAATACCCACGCTCCTCAACCAGCCGTCAGACCCGCTCTTCCTCGCTGCGGTGCTTGCGATTTGACACCCGTCACCCGAGCCATCAGGGCCTTTCAGGGTTCCAGGGCCCTGTGCTCCAGGGAGGTGTGGCCTCGGAGTGCAGGAGAAGCCGAGCTCCCCGCAGCTGGGGCAGTGAGGCGGAGGCCGCGGTTCCGATCACGGAGTGAAGCTGTGCTCACCAGCAGGTCCGCCACCTGCCACTGTGCAAGTCTCTTAATTCCCTGCTCCAGCCGGCGACGCCCACTGAGCTGGGGGCGAGGTTGGAAACATTAAACGAGGGAGGGCCTTTCTGAGGGCGTGCGTGGGACCCCGCCCTCCTGGCACCTGCAGAGGGACCGGGCTCGGGGCGCGTCCTGCCCAGGATGCCAGGCAGAGGCCAGGGCAGAGGCAGGCAGGGGCACTCTGGGTGCGAGATGGGGATCCTGGACCTCCTCCTGAGGCATCTGCCTCCATCGCTCATCTTCAGGAACTTCTTTTCCTTTAAAGACTTTCCCTCACTTCACATCTGCAGAGGCCGCCATTCTGAGGTTGTTTGACAAATTGTCTCGACTGTCAGGATAAATGTAAAAACGGGTCTGTACGGAGCTCTGACACGGCGAAAATGTGAGCCATTTGGAGTGCGAGTTCCTCACACCCACAGAGAGTGTCCGGCTCTCACACGCCAGCCCTGCCCTGTCTCCGTTCGTTTTACCGTGTATTCCAAGGGCCCCCTGCACCCACAATTCCCAGCCGGGCCCCACGCTGCATGGAGCCCCGAGCCCAGAGCAACGGATTTCTCCAGTCCGTTCCCGACAAGCTCCGCGGCTTCCTCAGGGCCCTGCCACGGTGCTCATGCTGTCGGACGTCCCTGGCGGACACAGCCAGGGTGAGGTCCTCGCTGCCTTTGTTTGCAGTAATTGTACCTGCAGGTATAGGGGGTGACTTGTCCACGCAACTCCCGGCCCAAGTGTGGGGCTGCCTGAACCGAACAGGTCACCCAGCACCTGCTGGTGCCCCTCTGCCCACCGGAGCCGACTGGCGCTCTGCAGGGGTCCAGGAGCGGGCATTCGGTGCCAGGACGCTGGCCTTTCCGGGAGATGGGGCCGGGGCCAGGTGGTAGGTGGAAGCTGCAAAGAGCTTGCCGGCAGACACACGTGGGGTGGGTGTCACTCATTGGGCTGGACTTCACTGGCACTCGCTCTCGACATGGGGGCTGGCCCAGGCAGTATGTGTGTGAAGTACCTCTGGGGGTTTTCTGGATCCCGCATCTGGAGACCCAGAGGGCAATAGGTAAGGGGTGTGGTGCAGCCACAGGGTCCGAAGGGAGAGTTCCAGGGGCCGGCAGCTGATCTGTGGTCATTCCAGCTACACCCCAACCAGCCAGGCATTGGGACTTCAGTCTGTTTGCTGGAGATTGCACCTGCCGGAGGTGGGAGAGGCTGGAGCACCACAGCTATGCTCACCAGCCGTGAGCCCTGCTTCTGGCTGAGTGGCGCTCCCACTGTGGGAGTGCACTGACCACCAGGGGGTGGCTCCTGTGTTGAGCGTCTGCCCCCTGGTGGTCAGTGCATGTTATAGCGACTGGTCTTTCTGGTTGTTCCTCTGTGACGGTCACTGGGCTTTTATATATATAGACTAGAGGCCCAATGCATGAAATTTGTGCAAGGGGCTCAGCCCTCGCAGCCCCAGCTTTGTCTGGAAGGTCGTCCAGAAGGACGTCTAGAAGGTCATTTGGCTGTCCGGTCTAATTAGCATTTTATTATTATAGATATTTAAACAACAAAATCAGATGTCCCTGAGAGTGGGCATTGGTGGATTGAGCCCAGTGCCGAAGGGTGGCTTTAGTTCCTACGTTACCAGAGGGGCTGAATCAGATCCCAAAGGCTCACGTACGAACATGTGCTCATTCCCTCGTGATTGATTTTGTGATTTCACAGAGAGTTGGCTGGAAGGTTGATAGGGAGACGTGATACGCGCAGGAGAAGGTTCGTGCAGCAGAGTGCTCAAGACCTGGATGGGAAATGGCTCAAGGCCCTGGGTCCCATGGCGCACGCTGTGATCTGTAAGCCCCTGCTGACAGAGACATCTTTTCAGCTGGTCGGGATGTGCACTGCTGTTGGTTTTTGAGCTTCCAAACTGCGTATGGATGTGATTTGACCTTGACCTTCCTGGTGGCAAAGGGTAAGCAGTCATCAAAGGCATGTTCCCAAGATTCCTCCAATAAACAGTGTCAGGGAAACAGGAGTTTAGCCCTGTCCTCCGCTGCCCCCAACTGTAGCTTACACAATCGGCCAGGATCAGGCAGAGTGGAGTTGGGGACAGGTAGCCAGATGTGTGCAGGTGAAGCCAGAGGGCAGCAGGAGCTCAGGGAGTGGCACTGTTCTTCCCCACATTCTCCAGCAGCCCCTGTTCAGGACCCCGGGCACCCCCCACACACATACTCACTCTCCTCCCCGCCTCCCCCCTACCCCCTGGGAGCAGAGCCTGGACAGCAAGGAGCCTGTTCTCTGAGTCTGAAGGATACAACACAGCCTTGAGGGGTGGCGGTCTCCAGCCCACTCTAAGCTCAATGGCTCCATTCACCACTACACGTGTGGTGGAGCCTGTAACGGGCCAGCACTGCCATTCTCTGGGCTGCGCAGGCAGCTCCTCCCTGGGGTCACCGCTTCCTCGGGGTGGGAGCTCCTGGAACGAGGAGACGTGGGCTCACCCAGCACTTCCACTCACAGAGTGTGGCTTTGAGACGAAATAAAACAATAATAAACACACACCGTTCAAACAATTTCCAGTCCCGAGTCCATCCGAACTCTTGGGCTGTGGGAACTCATGAAGCACCCAGCACAGTGAGCATGCAGACGGGGAGGGTCCCTGGCTCTACAGCCTCCAGGCTGTCTTGTCAAAGCCAGGGTGTCCGTCGCATCCCCTGGGGACTGCACAGGAAGAATGCCGGGCTGGATTTATTGCCCGGGGAGTGCCCACAGAATGTGTCTGCCTCCAAACACAAAAATGAAGCCCCGCTCTTTCCTGACTAGGACACTGAGCTCCGTGTGGCTGCTGAGCGGGAGGTGGCAGGGGAGGCCGGCGGCCTTCTCCGCACCACGTGACCCAGATGCAAGCCCTCCACACAGCGTGGCCTCTGAGGGCTCTGCCTGCCTCTGTATAAGCGGAGGTTCCCGGCTACCTGTATCCAGAGCCTTGGGGCCCGGGAGGCCTCTCGAGCTTCCCTCATAGTCGGCAGCGAGCAAGAGGCTGAGTTCCACCGAGCCTCCCCCTTTCACTTCCCGGCACTTTTGAGTTGCCTCCACGAATAGGTGGTGCTGCCTACAAAAGCCTGCAGCCCCACCATGTCCCCGTTGAAAACCATGTGGCTCATTGCCCTAAATATGGAACTACATCACAGTCTCTGTAGCACGCACAGCCTGGGTCTCTCTGTGCTGAGGCCTGATTTGAGAGTTCCTGACCGTTTGAGCATAAGAATAATGGGGGCGGGAGTGAGAGGAAGAGAGGAGTTGGGGTGCAGGTAGCAAAGAACATCACATTCCTCTTCCTTAAAGAGACATCAGGGCTGACGGGCCATCCTTTCATTTCTGTCTTAGATTCCCCAGTGCACTCTTATCTAGGTAACGATCTTTTAGAAAAGATACTGTTTTCAGCAAAACACACAAATACCTAAGTCCCTGGTGGGGGGGGTTGCCATGGCGATTTTGCAGGTGAAGGACTACCCTGTAAGGACTGCCCTGATGCTTTGTGAGTGAGCCACTTCAAATAGTTGTTGGCAATCCTCCCCTTGGGGCAACAACCCCAGGGCTCGAGGCAGGTTGTTGAGCTTCTGTCTCTACTTCCTACCGAGCCCTGTGACCAGTACTTGTCTCTTAAAATTCAGAAGGGAGGTCCTGGGGTCGGCAAATCCATTTGGATATATCTGACTTTCCTGAGCCAGGTGGCCTGACCAGAAGGACATGGGTGTAGAAGCCCCGTCCAGGTAGGATCCCAATACAGCAAGAGATATAGCTATAAACATCCATGCATCCAATCACAGACCAGCAAAGTGTACGAAGCCAGAACCAATAGGATGGAAGGGAGAGACAGACGGTTCTACAATAATAGTTGGGGACGTCAGCACCCCTCCTCTCCCAGCAATGGATACAACAAGCAGACAGAATATACGCAAAGAAACAGAGGCAGGAACACAACAACCCACCCGGGTCTAACAGACTCAGGCAGAACACTTGACTCAATGGCAACAACATACACATTTTTCTCAAGTGCCCATGGGACATTTTCCAGGATGGATGATATGTTGGGCCACAAATTAAGCCTAAGTATATTTTCAAAGATAAATCTCATGCGAAGTATCTTCTCTGCCTCCAATGCAATGAAGTGAGAACTCAACAACAGAAGTGAAACTGGGAACCTGACAGATTTGTGGAAACGCATCCATCAATCAAAGAAGAAATCACAGGAGATATTAGAAAATTCCTAGAAACAAATGAAAATTAAAACACAGCATACTGAAATTTATGGGACTCAGCAAAGCAGTGGCAAGAGGAAATTTACAGCTATAAATGCTTATAACACAAGAGAGATCTCAATTCAACAACCTAACTTTACAACTTAAGGACCTAGAAAAAGAAGAGTAAGCTAAACCGAATGCTAGCAGTAGAAAATAATCAACGTTAGACAGAAGATAAATGAAACAGACAATGGAAATAATAGAGAAAATATGTGAAACCAGAAGCTGGTTCTTTGGAAAGATCAGTAAAATGGACAAATCTTTAGCTAGCTAGACTACCTACGTAGGTAAATATGAACACAGTATAAATGCATTTTGGCTGTTTTCTTCTCTCATTTAATTTAAAGGGCAACTGAACAAAAACCAACAGTTATAAAACTGGGTGATGAGGATAATGTGTGAAGTGTAATTTGCACGAGAGCAGTAGTGGGGGATCGGGGACAGGGCACCTGGAGCCGAGCTCAGTGCCCCAGGGCAGGAATGTGGCTCATCCAAAATAGATTGTTCAAAGATAATCCCCAGGAACACAACTGAGAAAACAACTAAAAATACAGTGGAAGAAATAATAAAGGAATTTAAATACTACCCAGGAAACACATATATGGCTCTAAAGAAGGCAGTGGTGATGGGACAGAGGTATCAGAAGACATGAAACATAGAAATCAACAAAAGGGCAGGTGTGACTGCCACCTTACAGGGGATTAGATTAAGCACTCCATTCCAAATCCAAAGGCTGACCAGATGGCATCTGTACAAAACACGATCCAACATCTGCCGACCCCAAGAGACCCTGCAGACGCACAGGCATAAAGAGGTTTAAAGGAAAGGGTGCCAGCCGTCTAACATGCAAGGAGATCGGGAGTGGCCACGTTAATATCAGACAAAATTCACTTCACGCCTCAAATTGTTACTAGAGACAAAGGTGTATGTTTTATAATGCAGACAGGGTTGATTCACCTGAGAGACATATTGATTGTAAACATAATTTCACTTAACAATAGAACCTCAACCTGCATGAAGGAGACAGAATTGAAGTGAGAAATAGACAGTCCAGCAATAGTTGGGACTTCACTAACAGATGGATCACGGCGGCAGATCCGTAGGAACCAAGAGAATTCAACACCATAAACCAACCAGGACTGGCATACACCTGCAGAGAACTCCACCCCAAAGAAGCCACGTGCCTTCTTTCCAAGCTCGCATGGAGCCTCCTCCCCACCACCCCCGTGGCGGCCGAGTGGAGCCATAGGAGCTGGGAGAGCAGTGCGGGAGATAAACTGAGGGACCGTGGAACCTCCCTAATGTGCTGGAGATAAACGGGTGTATGCTGGACACCGGCGGGCGGGAGGGCCAGGGAGGGACCTGCTGGGAGGCCCCCTCGTCTGGCGGAGGCAGCGAGCCCGGCCGCGGTGCTGGGGCTGGAAGGGCAGCGTGTGCCGAGCTCGGACCTCACTCTGACCTGTGTTCACAAGAAGAAAAGGATGAGACAAGGGTTCTGAGTGGCACACAGCCAGTGGCTCCTCCTCGTTTCACTTGTAGAAACAAAGCATCCAACCCCAAACCAGGGAACATCCTGACGTCCTCAGTCAGCAATTGGTTGCGAAAATAGAATCGTACCCAGAATGCACCAGGTCGCCATATGGACGTGACCACAAGGGCCTGTCCTTCCTGAGGAGACCATGTTCCCGTAAAATATTGTTCAGATAAAAGTTGCAAAGAAGCACGAGGTCGAATTTTGTGACCCATATGCGTCCCGAGCTGGATTTTTATTTCTACACAGAAAACTGGCAAAAGGGGGGTAAAAAGGGAAATTGTTCATCAGGGTCTGGGGAATCTCTTATCTTTTATTTTACAACTTCCTGTGTTCTCTGAATAAAGCACATTAATTTTACATGGAGAGTAGCACATCTTTTAAATGAAAACAAATCTCTCAATATTATTAGAAAGTGTGGGAGAGAGAAGATGCTCAGATGGGCGTTTTATCTGCAAACAGAACCCAAGAACGTTCTGGAATCTTGTTTCTCCCAGGCTCCCTGGGTCTCCCTTCTCAAATACTAAAGCTGTTTTCCAGAAAGCTCTTTATCCATTCCAGGCATATTTTCCCCAAGCATGCCTGCCATTTTTCGGCCCCGGTCAACTCTGGTGTAAGCATCAAAGCCCACCTCCTCTGGCCTCACACCTGCCGCATTGTCTCTGCACTTGCAGCCCACGCACCCTCCCCGGGCGTGTGGGTTGGGTGCTAAGGAAGCCCGAGGAGGCCGAGGTGGGGCACCTTCTTGGCCGGCATTCCTCTTCTCCGGAGCCGGCGGGGATTTCTGCCTAAAGCCTCCTTCCCTCGCTCACGTGAAACACAGATCTGAAGCCACGCCTCTGTCTTGTTTCCTGAAGTGGCGGGACCTCGGGGACTGTGCCTGGGAAGCAGACACACCTGTTTGGGGGAGGCGACTCTGCGCACAGGAATCCGTTACCTAAATGAAGCCCTTTTAGACCGTTTTTAATGGTGATAAATTGGGAAGGTTGTGGCAGGAGGCGGAGACCATTACTCATATTGGGTGGTATAAAGAGGAATTTAATTTAACTTTATCTTCTTAGAGAAAAATCCCAGAGGGAAAAATCACAAACTGGAAATATTGGTTCTTGGAGAGAATGAGTTTCGGAATTGGAGCCTGAATGGCCTTGAAACCAGTGAGCTCCCCCAAATCACAGCCATAAATCACTCTCGGCCACGCACGGTTTTCTCACGGGCTCTCGTTAACGGCGGGCGGACTTGGAAACAAGCATCTCGTCGTGCGAGAGCTTGGAGGTGTTTATTTGTTAAGGAGGATTGGACCGGCTTCACTCCGCTCCACTTTATGTCACATTGAGGTTGACACTTCCTCCCATTTAGTTCCCGTGCCGTCCAGATCAGATGTAATCCTCACTTAATGGGTGGGAGGGTTAGAGGCGCACGGGTGGTTTGAAAGACAGTGTTCGTCAATGTCGGTCCACTAACCGCCGGCCCAGACGTCTGGGTCTGGTCCTGCGTGACTCTTCAGTGCACCGGAGCTGGGGACGGCTGGGCTGGGGATCCACGTGGCATCTGGCTCCGCGCCCCCAGGTGGAGAGCCATGCAGCCTGGATCTCAGCTACGTCATGGCCTGCCTCTGCGGCTCCTGACGCCGCGTGCCCCGCCCCGCCTGTGTCTCCTTCGCCCTGCATCTGCGACAGGACACACAGGACTGCATTGAGGGACCACCCGTACCGTCGGGGACAGTGCCGTCCTCCCCGCCTCTCAAGCTTAGCTCCCCTGGTCACATACGTCCATGTGGACAGTTTCCAGCAATTAGAACGTGGACATACATTTTGGGGGGCTTCCCTACAACCCCCTCTAAGAGACAGTGAAAACAGGCAGTGAGGTCCCAGCTGAATCCTTTGCAGAAGACTAGACATAACTTCCAGCAAAGCGCTGGGCTGTGAGTGCGGCCCCGCGGGCTGCGGAGGTGAGCTGGGACAGGCTGGGAGACGAGGGAGCCTGAAGTCCCAGGCTCCGAGGCCGCGTGGGGAGCAGGTCCAGGCCGGCAGGACACAGGGCGCACTCCTGCCAGCCCTCCGCCGCCCTCCCCCGCTCCCCACTCCTCCACAGGGGCCTCTGGCCAGCCTCTGCGTGGGTGTAATCTGCCCTGCTGTCCTCTGGGGGGTGAGCCGGAGAGTGAGAAAAATGACACATTTGAAGTCTGGTCGATTTTTGCTTATGGAAGCACATTTGCTACCGAGGCGCACGGGGGTCCCCTGAGGGCCATCAGTCACTTCTGAAGGCAGGAGCCATGTTTCCAGCGGGTGGGAGTGGTCCCTCTTCGTGGGAGGACCTGCCGCTGCCTCCCCAGGTGCTCGCTGGTGCGGTCCATCAGAAACGCCCCACCTTTGCAGAAATGAAGGTCTCGGCACGAACCGAGCTCATTTAATTCCAACGCAGTTAAAGTTGGGGCCATGTTCTGTCCTCTTTGGTCCTAATTATCAGAGGCTGCTGCATGCGGTACGATGCGAGGGGGCCTCGGCCAGGGCAGGGGCACCGGAGGCTTGTTTCCTAGAAAGCCAGAAAGTCCCAGAATCCAGGATTTCTGCCTGAGGTGGCAGCGATGGAAAATGGAAACCGTTGTTCTATCAAAACAACCAGATCTCAAGGAACGAAGGTACTAAGATGTACCCGGGGAAGAAGTGAAGAGCGACCACCCTGCACGGAGACATCAGAGAAGGACGGTTCCTGTCGGCGGACCCTCAGAGTAAAGCTGTGACCTGTCCCGGGAGCCGGCGTTGGGGCAGGTGTTTGGAAGGTGACAGTCCCCAGGGGCTCGGGAGGCGGGACCCCTCTGTGCATGGCTGTGGTCCACGCCCAGCCCACAGCTGCCACATGACACGTTCTCTTGGACGGGCACGTGCGTGCATCTGCCCATTGTCTCCGGCTCTCACGCTGCGACAGCGACCTGAGCATCTGCTGCGGAGGCCCCAGGTCCGCGAAACCTGAAGTGAGTCCAGCTGGTCCCTTTACGGAACAGCAAAGCAAACCTCTCTGGCCAGGGCCCGGGGGCTCGGGGGCTCGGGAGCGGGAGGGGGAGAAGCTTCTCAAGGGCGCTGTGACGGGTCCAGTGTGGGAGCCCAGCGCCGACTCTACCCGCTCTGGCTGGCCACACCTGGGGGACAGAGGACGGAGGGAGAGGGTGCAGAAGCTGGCTTTAGGTGGGGAGGGACTTGCTGGGAGCCCCGAGCACAGCCCTCGGAGCACGAGGCGTCCACAACGTTACCCCCAACAACCCGCTCGTCTGCCCGCCCGCGGGGTGAAAGCTACAGGCTCTTCCCTGAAGGGCGCACCCCAGTTCGTTGGAAGGGCCCCGGGACCCAGAGTTCCTCACACAGACTGGAGGCCAAGGTCAAGCTCGCTGAATTCCGATTCTGAGAAGCACGTTGCAGACCTCCTTCTGCACCAGCGCCCGGGCTCACAGGCCTCCCGCCGGAGCCTGCGCCTCTCCCCCAGACACTGGCGCTGGGGTGGCCCAGAGCCAAGTGGGCTGAGGAGGCAGCTGGGAGGCAGCATCGGCTCCCACCCTGTCCTAAGGAGTGTGTGAGCTTGGCCGATGACTCACCTGGCGCTTGTCTCCCACACCATGGGGACAGCGCGGTTCCGTCGGAAATGACAGCCAGGGCACTGCTCCGGGAGTGTCAGCCGCACGGTCTCAGCCGCCCTCCAGGGAGGTGAGCAGGCCCGGCCCGGGCTGGGGAGGACACAGGCTCAGGAGGGCGGCACCAGCATCAGCCGCTGGGCGGGGGACAACTTGGCCGTTGGCTTTCTTGTTTCTTGACCGCGCCACGCGGGTCTCCCCGGGGCCTTGGCGCTTGCTGTTTGCTCCGCTGGAACCCACGTCCCCCGCGGTTTTGTACACCTGGCTTCTCATCTTTGGGGTTCCAGTTCACGTGTGTTTGCTAGGGGCGGCCCTGCCCGACACCCAGCCAGAAATGTCTCCCCGATTTCCTGCCCTTGTCTGCCAGCTCCTGCGGCTTCTCTTCAGAGCATGTGTCAGGAGGGATGGCTGTTGCTCATTAATGTGTGTTCCTCTTGGTCTCTCGCCCTGGAGAAGGCAGAATGCTGGGAGGCGGCTTGTTTGGTCCCCAGCTGGATCCTCGGAGCGGAGACGCCCCGGCCTGGAGTGGGTCCGTACGTCTTCCCCGGTGGGCTTGGCAGGCCCCATGCTGTCGGCCAGGAAGCCAGGCGGTCAGGAGGAGGGCCTGGGCCACAGGGCAAAGCTGGCCGGAAGGCAGGGAGCATTGGGCAGCAGGAGAGGCGCCCACGGCTCCGTCCCGGGCCGGAGGGGAGTGGCCGTGGACCGAGCAGGGCTGGCGGCCCCTTGCGTCTCCTGGAGGCGGATTCTCTGCGTGTTCCCCGCGTGCCCAGCCGCCCGAGCCGTCTGGAGTGGAAATGGCCCATTCCTGTCAGAGCCCACGCAGAGTGAGTTATCGGCAGTTTCCGAGGGGACATTTCGGGAGAAGACATCAAATTAGAGGTGACGATGAGTGTTCAGAGGTCAAAAGAATCGGGGAAATGGCTTCATGATTTTTCTTTTATGAAGGCAATCCAAATGATGAAATAACGAATGTGTGAAGCTGAGGTAAGTCCTTTTTCTCCTCTAGGTGTTTTATGCAGCATAAAACCACGTCTTCAGAGCTTCCTTTGAGTGATTTAAAAGCCAACCGAAGCCGGCAAACAGTTCGCATCTGTGCCCGCTCGGCTGCCATTCATCTGCCGGGAAGTGAGGAGAGCTGCGGCCGCACCTCCCGCAGGGTGCCGGGTGCCGGGTGCCGGGTGCCGGGTACCGGGTGCGGGTGTCGGGTGCGGGTGTGGGTGCCGGGTGCGGGTGTGGGTGTGGGTGCGGGTGCCGGGTGCGGGTGCCGGGTGTGGGTGCCGGGTGTGGGTGCGGGTGCTGAGCGCTTGGCCTCCAGCGCCGGCACCGACAATTTCCCCCGTGATGAGTCCTTCCACAACCAGGCTATACAGAGGCAGGATCGAATCAGTCATTAGCGCCCGGTCCTCTTTGCAAATGGGCGCCTGGTCATGTGACCCCGGGCAGGGTCCTCACCGATGCTGACCTCAGTTTCACACCTGTCTCCAGGGGCGTGTGGCATGGGGCCCCCCTGAAAGATATGCCAGGCCTGCAGGCGCATGGACACCGCGTGGGGCTCAGCCTCCAGGAGGTAGAAGGGATTCGCTATAAGGAGTAAAAGCCCTAGATCTCGACAGTTCAGATGGAGCCGGATGATGGGGGTGGTGGGTGGGAAGGTGGAGAGATGGACAAGAGACAGCACTCGAGCCCCTCCTTAACTGCTCCTTCCTTTTGTCTTTCTGATAGAAATGGAGGTGAGCTCAGTCTTAAGCCAAAATCATCATGTGATGGCATGTTAACCGGGTAGAGACGGTGCGAGTCTTAGCCTTCCCTTTGGCTTGCTTGCCGGGCACAGGCAGCAGGAGCCTGTGGGCGTCTGGAAGGGTGTTTGCGTGGCAGCCCGCCTGGCTGGGGCAGAAGTGGTCACAGCTCTCGCTTACGTGTTGCGATTATAATTCCACTTTATTTTTTTCCATTTTCTTAACATTTTCTTACTTTCTCCAGAGTTAATATGCAATTATGGGCATAATAATGAAAAGATAGAATGTACTAAAATAATATTTATGGAGCATGTAATAGCTTGGAAGATGCCTGCGGCACGTTAATGAGAGCCACCTGTGGCCACGCCGTCGCCGCCCCGTGCCGGCTTGTGGAAGGGACCCAGCAGCCGCCGGAAGGGCGCACCCAGGGGCCTGGGAGGCGGGCGCGGGCTCGCCTGGTCTCTCCTCTGCTCTCTCCCTACTTTCTTGTCATCTTCCCTCTCTGTCCTTCTGAAATGTGTTCATCAAACACACGTCCCTTTCCATGAAAGCCTGGAACATTTTCAATCATAGGTAAAACATTTCTAAGAGGATCCTTTAGCCAAAAGATTCCCCATCCCGTCCCTCAGCCTCCCGGTAATCAGGGATGTGAAAGGACTCTTGTTGACCTTTACGAAGCTGGAGCCTGTTTGGAAGCTGCCACAGGGAACCCCGTCTGGCAGCTACACGTATGTGTGCCAGCACGCTGTACACACATATCACATGCACACACTTGCACACGCGTGGACACATACCAGAGCTTCCTCCAGATCATGCTTTCATGTGCTGCTTATAGTCCAGGTACATGATAAGTAATGTATACTGTAACAATATATAACATCATATTCATAGAGAGGATTAGAACAGACGTGTTTATACACACGTGTGCGTGTGCTAACCAGCCTCTCTGCCACGCTTTAACCTTTTGCACTCGGATGTCGAGTGTGACGGTTATTGAATGTATCAATAATTTGACATATAAAAAAATCCAAATAAATAAGTTTGTATGAAAAGAAACTCCAGTTTTTTATTCTACTGCCGTGCTTTGTAAAATCTGGGGTATTTAAAAAATTAAATCCCGAGTAGAATAAAGGAATCGAGAAAAAAGCAAGCGAGTGCAAAGGGTTAAGACCACTACGCCCTGTAATTATCAGCATGGAGACGTTTTGAAAATCCTTGGTCCTCTCTCCTTCCTGGTGGGCTTCCCCTCTTGCCTCTTTAGTTTCGAGGTGGGGCAGGCATGCGCCCTGTGGACACGGGCCCTGTGGCTCTGGAGGGCCGCCTCCAGCAGAGGCGACGTGACTACAAGCAGGTGCGGTTCAGGCTCCAGGGCTGTCCAGGCTGTGACCCATCCATCACTGTCTGCAAGAGCTCCTCCCCCCTCACCTCCCGCCGCGTCTTTGCGGCCTTGGCTCCAGGAGCTGCCCCTGGAGCAGGGTCCTGCGTGTTACATGGGACAGTGGCACTAGTCTCTTTAAAAGCAGTTTTTTGCGAAGAATTCTGGGGGCATTCCAGAAAGCACAGCCGCCACACCTGCTTTTGGGTGCCGGCCATTCTTTTCTTTTGCTGTCCTCTATGCAGGTCACTTCAACAGTTGGGGTGCAGTTTCTCCTGAAAAACTTGAGCATGGGGTCGGGTTGGCCAGGTGTCCATGTGGGTGCCGAGCCTGACACACACGTGTACTGAGCGTCTGTGGAGTGCCAGGCACTGTGCTGGCACCGAGGATGGGCAGGTGGGGGTGTGGGGAAGCGCATCTGGGGAGACTGCCCAAGAATGGAACAGAGCAGGCCGCGCGGGGCTCTGAGCCGAGCCGAGCCAGAGCAGGGGCGGGTCTGCGTTGGTGGGGAGTGGAGGCAGTGGGGAACGCCGAGTGTGGCGGTGGGCGCAGCCTGGCGTGCCTGGGCAGCGGGAATCCGTCAGTGTGGCTGGGCCAGGAACCGTGATGCCTTCGCTCACGCATCTGCCTGAACTCGTGCTGCCTGCGGGATCCAGGAAGGAGCAGAGGAGACTCAGGGCGCTGGGCGTGGGCTGGGGGCTGGCGGTCCTGCGGTGCCTCCTCTGGCCGCCGCCTCCACCCTGACTCACGATGCCACTTCTCATCATACGTGCTCAGGAGAACTGCCTGGGCGGTAGGAGGTAAATCCGACTTGCAGCCATTCCCTGAAGATTCCGGTTCAGCAGGTCTGTGTTGACACCAAAGGATCCGAACTGGTAATGAGCACTCGGGGGGATTTCGTTGCCCAGGAAGTTCGGAAGCTTGTGCAGCTCCCAGTGGCAGAGACCATCCATTTTTAGCTCATGTGAGGCCTGGCCAGGGCCCGGCGGGGGAGGGAGGCGTGGGAGAAGCTGATGGAGCCCTGGCCGGGTGGCGCAGTTGGTTGGAGCGTCATCCCATACACCAAAAGGTCTCGGGTTTAATTTCTGGTCAGGGCACATACCCAGGTCAAGGGTTCGATCCCCGGTCAGGGCGAGAACAGGAGGCAACTGATCCATGTTTCTCTCACGTTGATGTTTTTGTTTTCTCTCTCTCCCTTCCTCGGGTGAGGATTAAAACCATTTTTTAATGGATGGATATTCCTAAAGCAGAATGTGGTGCGGGTGACGCAGAGGGAGGGCTGCTGTGGACAGGGCCTGGCGAGCCCGGGGCGGGTGGAAGCAGGGCCAGTGGGCGTGGCGGGGGAGATGGAGGACTTGGCCATAAAGGGGCAGCGATGGGCAGCCCGGCACAGGTGTGTTTAAGGGAGCCCTCCCGTTGTCCTCACACATTCAGGTTTAGGTGAGGCCCTTCAGCGCCGAGCCTAGGAAGCGTTCACCATCACGGAAAGAAGGAATGCGAATTCCAAATCATAATTCCTATGGAAAATACTTGGATCTGAGCCAGTCGGGTGGTTCCACGGGTGAGATGCCGCCATGAGGGAGGCCCGTAGTTGGGCTGTTGGGCTGTTGGCCAATCACTCCCTCTGACGGGTTGTTCCTAAACCAGTGGGCTGCCACGTTGGAAGCTTGCACTTTGAGGGTTAAAAGAGCATGAAAACATCATTTATCTTAATAGTCACGGGACCATCGCCACATGTGAACCGCCCAAAAGACCATCGTCTGCATCCTGTGCCCACGGCGTCAGCGCCAGAGACGAGAACCGTCTCCAAGCAGGCGACGGCCAGGCGGCGCGCAGGTCCGCTTGGGTCTCGGGCCCTGGACGCGGATGTAGCTCCGATGCGCGCGTGTTGGGAAATCAATCCTCTGATCAGAGCACCTGTCAGCATCGGTGTAACTCCCGGAAATGGCGCCAGCACCTCCCACCGGCAGCGAGCGCGCACTGTGTCGTGGGAGACCCCATCTCAAGGAGAACCGTTTGATTTCACCTCCAGTTCCTGGTGTCGGTTTCCCGGGGAAACTCTCCCATCTCGGCAGCACGTGGCTTTTCCAGCATCGCGACCAGGGGCCATGGAAGTAGGCCACTCCGTGTGTGTCGTGGGTATGAATGTCTCCATCAAAAACTGCATAAAACGTGGGCGGGCAAGAGTGTAACGTTATTACAGTTTCCATAACTCAATTTGAGTCTATGATAAGCCCTCATTTTCCTCTAATAAGAGCAAATTAATAGAGCCGCTGAGAAGGTGGTTCCATCCAATAACGCAGGGTCTCTGTTAACTCAGGTTTAAAAGCTGTCACCTTCAAGGTTGCTTCCTGCTCTTAGGTTTCTCTCTCAGTCACCTCTAGGGCTCATTTATTTTCCCGGGGGGACGGGGCATGTGGCTTCTCGGGCTTGTTGTGCCTGCCCTCTACTGGTCCCCATTTTGCCTGGTTCTCCGTGTCCTCTGACCTGTCCCTCCTGTCCCTTTGCCCGGGGCTCTCCTGCCAGGTCGCTGTCCACCCTCTACTTGTGAACTGCCCTCTGTTGGCTCAATGGGCCTCCCACAGAGTCTGTGACCTTGTCATGGGCAGTGGAAAGGGCAGGCTCTTCCCAAGGACAACAGTGTGTATTCGTTCATGTGCTGCAGTAACAAGTGGTCCAGCAGGAAGAACCACTCTGTCTCTCTATCGAGTTGCCTATTGGTTGTTGGGGTCTGATCTCCGTGTCTTCTCCTTCCAGGACCAGGCTGGTGACGCGGCTCCTGGTGGCCATGGGCCATTGTACTTAGTTTCACTGTTGAACTATTTAGACCGGCTTTTCCCGTGGACTTCTGGGATCCGGAGACACGCTCCGAAAGGCTGACAGGTGGCTGGAGAGCGCCGTGGGTGCTAGGAAGGGAACTGAGGCCAGGAGCTGTTACTTCCTGTGTCCGCAGACCCCACTTCTAAAGATCAGCAGGGACCTCGACTTTGTGCCTCTCCTGCCAGGGCACATAATTTCAACACCCCCTCGAGGTGCCGGAGAAGGTGGCGTCCTGGCCGCCGCACTCCCTGCCTGCTGGGCCCACCCCGTAGCCCCGGCTGCAGGTTCAGACTGGACCAGCTGGACACTAATTGCATATCAGGATTCCTATTGCTAAAGCATAATGAACATTTTAATGAAATCACGCAAAGGACAGCTGTGAGGGGGTCGGCACTGCTTTCAGCAGGACCCGCGGCCTGCTCACAGCTTTTGGATGAGAAGTTGTCCTCTCTCCGCTTCCTGGTCTTGGAGTTCACAGCCTCAAACCCGTGTTAATGCTTAAACGGGAGTTTCCCGCCAGCAGGAGAGATGGCCTTTCTTTCATCCTCGTGAAACGGTAACTGTGTCTCCTTAAAAGGAGAACGCAGGTTTTGAACAGAACGAGGCCAGGAAGGATTTGTTTGCTGTTGGCCTCAATCCAATGATCCAAACAATCCTTCTAGCTGGGAACAGCCAAGAATACGCTGAAGTAGAAAAGCAATAAACACCAAACAAGCACGGATGTAAGCACAAGGAGTCTCCTTAAGTCACAATACGAGTCATAAAAAATATAAAAACGGGGATGCTGAGTGAGATGGGAGTGAATGTTGCTGCAGGCGCCTGGGAGAGAAGTGTCGTCTGAATTTATTTCCACGGCAACTGGCCCACGTTCTGTCTCTGTCCGTTACGCAGTCCGTGTCTGCTGAGTGACTGCATGGCACACTGGCTGGCTGAAGTGTGCAGAGGAGCGCTAAGCCCCTTCCCCAACACAGCAGAGCCCAGACTGGGAATGAGGGGTCCTTGCAGAGCAGAGCCCTGACCTGGGATGAGGGGCTCTGACCTTGAGGGGCCCTGACCTGGGATGAGGGGCCCTGACCTGGGATGAGGGGGCCTGACCTGGGATGAGGGGGCCTGACCTGGGATGAGGGGCCCTGACCTGGGATGAGGGGGCCTGACCTGGGATGAGGGCCCTGACCTGGGATGAGGGGGCCTGACCTGGGATGAGGGGGCCTGACCTGGGATGAGGGGTCCTGACCTGGGATGAGGGGGCCTGACCTGGGATGAGGGGCCCTGACCTGGGATGAGGGGTCCTGACCTGGGATGAGGGGCCCTGACCTGGGATGAGGGCCCTGACCTGGATGAGGGGGCCTGACCTGGCAGAAGCGTGTCGATGGCCCAGCGAGCAAAGGGAGCGGGTCTCTGAGCCACTGTCGTTGGCTCCGTGCATAAAAGACTAAGAGCGGAGGCTGCTCCGGTGCTGGGGACCCTGACTCTGAGCGTGAGTCATGGCATCATTAAGGAATGGATGGCTGCCCTCCCCAGCCCTCCGCGGCCCTCTGCCGCCTGGCTGTCTGCTCCGGGACCAGACCCTGCCCTGTCCTCGCTGGTTCCGCTCAGCGCCGGGGCTTTAGGAGAGGCTGAGGCCATGCCTGGCTGGAGTCCCAGGCGGCTTGGGAGGAGAGGAGTCCCTGCCCCTGTGGAACCCGGGGAGCAGCTGCCCTGGGCCGCACGCGCATCGCAGGCTGTTCCTGCCGCGTCTCAGCACATCTCCTACCGCCCTCCGGGGCCCACCTGAGGCCGGACAGCGCGTCTCAGCACATCTCCTACCGCCCTCCGGGGCCCACCTGAGGCCGGACAGCGCGTCTCAGCACATCTCCTACCGCCCTCCGGGGCCCACCTGAGCCCGGTCAGCGCGTTTCAGCGCATCTCCTACCGCCCTCCGCGGGCCCACCTGAGGCCGGATAGTGCGTCTCAGCACATCTCCTACCGCCTTCTGGGGCCCACCTGAGGCCGGACAGCAGCGTCTCAGTCAAAGTAATCCGGAGACCCATGCCCGCAGAGCAGATGCACGCTGTGCCCGAGACCCCGGCCTCTCTGTGGAGAGCGTCCTAGGCGGGCTGCTAAGAAGTTGGAAGTCCCCTCTGGGCCACAGTCTCCCAACATGTTGGTTCGGAACACAGAATTGTTCCTTAATATCCAGAAACAGGAGATCAGTGAGTCCAAGATTATATACCATCTGACAGCAGAGCAGGAGGCAAAAATGTCACCTCTGACTGCCCCTGTCCCAGTCCCCCCACAACCGTAAACTCCTCCCCAAGGGAGGGACAACGGGCTCCAAAAGACGCCCGCGGCCAGATCCCGGAGCCGGTGAGAACCTCCCCTGGCAGGGCAATGGACTTGGCAGAGGAGGTTAAGGACCTGGAGGTGGGAGATGCCGCCGCATTTACAGGTGGGCCCCAAGTCATCGCCAAGATCCTTGTAGGAGGGAGACAGCGAGAAGGTCAGAGAGATGGAGTGAGAGGGACCCAGCCCGCCTCTGCTGGCTGTGACCACGGAGGAGGGCATGGCCGAGGTGTGAGGGCGCTGGAAAAGCCCAGGAACGGATTCTCCCCGGAGCCTCCGGAGGGACCCAGCCTGCGCCCACTGGGTCTAACCTGGAGGGACCCAGTTCCGACTGCTGGCCTCAGAACTGTAAGACGGCACATCTGTGCTGCTTCAGCAACAACAGGTTAATGAGCCCTGGTCCTTTTATGGGGCATTTGTAATGTGATAGGGAAGAGGTTAAGACCAGGATGTCATGAAGGCTCAGAAGAATACAGCTATGATGGTGGAGTGGTAGGCACACAGCTCAGATACTGAAAAGTCCCGGGACCTCAGACTCCACGTGCCCGTCGGCTCCCGCTGTCAGCGCTGAGCGGGTTGGGTTGAAGGATGGTGGGTCCGCAGCAGTTCCCGTTGGTCACATTTGTCAGAGCAAACACCAGCACCCCTGGGTCACAATGGCAGGGAGCACTGTGCCCCAGAGCTGCCTGACAGTGGCAGCTCACAGGCCCTTGGCATCAATCCGATGCAGACATAAAAGTCACCTGAAACGCCGGGCCCTCTGGGCACCCTGCTCCTCCCTAGCCCTGGCTCAAACGCCCTGGCTCTGACCTTGGCCAAGGTCAGGAACCTCTCTAAGCCTCAGTTTCTGTATGCAGACACTGCCAACGTAGGCAAGTGTATGGGTAAGAGGAGTTAGTAAGTGACACGCCTCGGCACAGAGCTGGGCACACAGGGGCCTGGTTGTCAAGGATGCTCGTGTCCAGGTTGGCTGCCCTCCGTGTAGGAGGCTCTGTCTGTCCGGCAGACCCTAACCCTTGGCGAGCCCTGCCTCCCGTTCGTGTGTAAACTCGAGGCGTTTCCCTGGGGCTCTGGCTGGTTTGAGCAGGTGCCAGGGTGAGACGGCGAGGATAGGAGGGAGCGTGAGCTGCCCCATCAGACCCACGGGGAGTCCTCTCAGGCAGGTGGAGGCCCTGGAGGCTGGTCACCTCTCCATCGGACGCTCACCCGCCCCTGTCACTAGATCCCATGCTTCCTGAGGAGGCGATCGGGGCTTCCACCCAGGCCGCCTGCACACGGAGCCCAGGGGAGAGGAAACACAGGGGCGTCCATGCTGCGAAAATCCACAGTGACACCCCGGAGACAAGCTCCGGCCGGGGGCTGCGTGCACCGGACACAAAGCCAGGACGGGGACAGGGCTGCAGGGCAACACGGGACCTGTGTGTGTCCATGGAGATCACACGAGGGAACATGGAATCTTTTTGGAGACAAGGGTCCCCGGCAGCCTGCCTTCCTGGAGCCATGTCAGCGCGGTGGGCAGGCGGCCTGTGCAGGAAGGCGAAGTCGCCCGCGAGGCAGCGGGCTCCGGGTGCTGCTGCAGGTCCCGGCCCAGAGAGATGGAGGTCGGTCTGGACGACCTCACCACGCCATTCAGGGTCCTGAGTCTGTGTCGCTGACCATCGAATCCTGCAGCCCGCCCGGCCGATTCGGGCATTAAGGGTGCAGATTAGGGGTTGTTTACTGGTTTCTGGAGCCCACACTCTCAGGGCCACCCCCTCTGGTCCCGGCAAGCGTCACCAGGACGCTTCTGGGCTCCTCACCGGAGCATTCTGGGCCTTCGCCACCTGCCCGGGAAGGACGCCGCAACACGCAGAGGCGGCTCAGAATCCAGGAGGCGCGTCTGAACCAGGCTGCTTCTGCACGGGGCGCGGGGCGCTGCTCCTGCAGCTCAGGGCACTGTCAGACGCCTGTCAGTCAGTCTGTGGTGGCAGCCTGGGGCGATGGGTCAGGGTGAACCCAGCGAGCTCTCTGAGGCTGAGGGAATGAGCTAAATCATGTCCCTCCCATTTTGTCACCTCGGGTCTGTCACCAAAGGGATGGCTCCTGGGCAGGCGGCGTGTGGCAGAGCTGCTGCTCAGTGCGCACGGAGGTCTACGTCACCGGTGTCTCCTCCCGCCCTCCGTGTGGGTGGGGGGCGGGCAGGTGTGTGAGCGGGTCCACAAAGGAGGACCGGGCCACAGACAGCGTGCAGGCCCTGTGGGGAGGTGTGGATGAGGCCCAGGAAGGCCGGCCTCACGGCAACCTTCACCTCTGGAGGAGGCCCCTGTGACTTGGGGCAGCCCTGGGGACAGTCCAGGCCTCTGAGCAAGCACAGCTTCCACGGAGCTGCCACCCACTCTGTCCCACGCACTGCCCTCACGTCCCCACCGCCGGCCGTGGTCCCGACACCTGACCCCACTGCCCTCTCTCAGACGTTCCTCTCTGTGACTCTGCCCACATGTCTTACAACAGAATGTGATGACCATCCTCCTGCGAGCGGAGTGTCATGGTTTCCTGGCTTCGGGGCTGCAGGGCTCACCTGCAGTAGTGGGCGGGGGCCAAGGTCTCAAGCTCAAGTCACTCCTTAAGGTCACCCACGGCCCTCCCTGTGACCTGGCTCTGCCATTCTGTGGGAGCAGCTTGCCCTGTCCCTACAGCCTAGACACACATTCCTACCTGCTCCTCCCTATTCACCACTCCTACCTGCTCCTCCCTATTCACCACTCCCACCTGCTCCTCCCTATTCACCACTCCCACCTGCTCCTCGCTACTCACCACTCCTACCTACTCCTCCCTATTCACCAGTCCTACCTATCCCTCTCCACTCACCACTACCACCTGCTCCTCCCTGACTCACCCTCCCACCTGCTCCTCCCTACTCACCACTCCTACCTGCTCCTCCCTACTCACCACTCCTACCTGCTCCTCCCTATTCACCACTCCCACCTGCTCCTCCCTGACTCACACTCCTCCCTGCTCCTCCCTGACTCACCCTCCTACCTGCTCCTCCCTATTCACCACTCCCACCTGCTCCTCCCTATTCACCACTCCCACCTGCTCCTCCCTATTCACCACTCCTACCTGCTCCTCCCTATTCACCACTCCTACCTGCTCCTCCCTATTCACCACTCCCACCTGCTCCTCCCTACTCACCACTCCTACCTGCTCCTCCCTACTCACCACTCCTACCTGCCCCTCCCTACTCACCACTCCCACCTGCTCCTCCCTATTCACCAATCCTCCCTGCTCCTCCCTATTCACCACTCCCACCTGCTCCTCCCTATTCACCACTCCCACCTGCTCCTCCCTATTCACCACTCCTACCTGCTCCTCCCTATTCACCACTCCCACCTGCTCCTCCCTATTCACCACTCCCACCTGCCCTCCCTATTCACCACTCCTACCTGCTCCTCCCTATTCACCACTCCCACCTGCTCCTCCCTATTCACCACTCCCACCTTCTCCTCCCCTACTCACCACTCCCACCTGCTCCTCCCTATTCACCACTCCTACCTGCTCCTCCCTACTCACCACTCCCACCTTCTCCTCCCTACTCACCACTCCCACCTTCTCCTCCCTACTCACCACTCCCACCTGCTCCTCCCTACTCACCACTCCCACCTTCTCCTCCCTACTCACCACTCCCACCTTCTCCTCCCTACTCACCACTCCTACCTGCTCCTCCCTACTCACCACTCCTACCTGCTCCTCCCTATTCACCACTCCTACCTGCTCCTCCCTATTCACCACTCCCACCTTCTCCTCCCTACTCACCACTCCCACCTTCTCCTCCCTACTCACCACTCCTACCTGCTCCTCCCTACTCACCACTCCTACCTGCTCCTCCCTATTCACCACTCCCACCTGCTCCTCCCTATTCACCACTCCCACCTTCTCCTCCCTACTCACCACTCCCACCTGCTCCTCCCTACTCACCACTCCCACCTGCTCCTCCCTATTCACCACTCCCACCTGCTCCTCCCTATTCACCAATCCTCCCTGCTCCTCCCTATTCACCAATCCTCCCTGCTCCTCCCTATTCACCACTCCTACCTGCTCCTCCCTATTCACCACTCCCACCTGCCCCTCCCTATTCACCACTCCCACCTGCTCCTCCCTATTCACCACTCCAACCTGCTCCTCCCTATTCACCACTCCCACCTGCTCCTCCCTATTCACCACTCCCACCTGCTCCTCCCTATTCACCACTCCCACCTGCTCCTCCCTATTCACCACTCCCACCTGCTCCTCCCTATTCACCACTCCCACCTGCTCCTCCCTATTCACCACTCCCACCTGCTCCTCCCTATTCACCACTCCCACCTGCTCCTCCCTATTCACCACTCCTACCTGCTCCTCCCTACTCACCACTCCCACCTGCTCCTCCCTATTCACCACTCCCACCTGCTCCTCCCTATTCACCACTCCTACCTGGTCCTCCCTACTCACCACTCCCACCTGCCCCTCCCCTATTCACCACTCCTACCTGGTCCTCCCCTACTCACCACTCCTACCTGGTCCTCCCCTACTCATCCTCCTACCTGCCCCTCCCCTACTCACCACTCCTACCTGCCCCTCCCCTACTCACCACTCCTACCTGCCCCTCTCCTACTCACCACTCCTACCTGCCCCTCCCCTACTCACCACTCCTACCTGCCCCTCTCCTACTAACCACTCCCACCTGCTCCTCCCTATTCACCACTCCTACCTGCCCCTCCCCTATTCATCCTCCTACTTACTCATCTCACTGTGACCTTGATGTTCTTTGCCTTCACACAGTGAGGTCTCTAAGGGTGTAATGTTAGCATGGTGCCTGATATGTTGTAACTAAGTAATTGATGAAATAAAACATGTACATCCGTTCACTTACTTGACTGAGTATTGCAACCTGGACCTCCCTGCCCTGGCTGCCCCGCCCGTGCAGGAGGAGGATACCCTCCGTTCCTCTAAGGAAAGGAAGGAGTCCACCCTTCAGGGCCCCGGCAGGTGCAGAGCCTGGGTGTGGATTCCAGCTGTTCTGAGTGTGCGTGAGTCCATGTGCGCCGGCCCAGAGCCAACAGGAGCAGGGGGCGGCCAGGTGCAAGGTGTGTCCGACGGGAGGGGCCGCAGGCGTGCAGGGCACCTCGGGGACGGCTTTCTGCGTTCAGCCACATGGCTGGGAGCCTGGTGTCTGTGTGCTCTGTTATTTTCTTCTCCTCTGAGCGGGTATCAGAGTAGGCGCTTAGTTTTAGTGCTGCAATCACGTGGCCGTGGTTACATCCCCCTCGTCTGCATGATCCTCTAGGGCACGGCTATCTGCTGTATTTCCACCTGCTGCCCGTGGTGCCAGCACAGAGCAGGTGCTAAGTCAGTATTTATGGAAAGGATGTCTACTGTAAAGACATTTATCAGCAGCGTTCTCGTCTTTACCATCAACGCCTGTTCTGGTCTTCTCCAGATGCACAGTCATTGTCCAACCGCGGGGGTCTGAAAGGAAGTCTTGCTCTCTACACAAGGCTGTTAATGTTTATTTTAAAATTTCATTTCTCTAAAGAGAAGGGGCGATGGGTGGTTGCATTTTTCTTTCAGGTTACAAAGACAAGTTTCTTTCCTGAGGTAAAGCCCATGAATTGAAACAACAATTGTAAAAGCTTTTGCACCCTAACTTAGTCTCATTAAGCATTTTTCTTTTCCCTGATTGTTGATGCAATTAAAAATTTAAAAATATATATATGTCCCCTATGTTGATAGCAGCACAATTTACAATGGCTAAGATGTGGAAACAGCCCAAGTGCCCATCAGTAGATGAGTGGATAAAAAGCTGTGGTACATTTATACCATGGAATACTATGCAGCAGTAACAAAGAAGAATCTCTTACCCTTTGAGACAGCATGGAGGGACCTGGAGACTATCATGCTGAGTGAAGTAAGTCAGTCAGAGAAAGACAAGTATCACATGATCTCACTCATATGTGGAACCTAACAAAGAAAATAAACTGACAAACAAGATAGTGAGACATGGAGAGATGCAACAGACTGACGATTCTCAGGGGGTTCGGAATAAACCATGGACACGGACCATTGTGTGGTGAAGGCCTGGGGAGGGGTGGGAGTGGGGAGGAGGTCAATGGGAGGAAGGGGGCATCTCTTCCTACTCGCATTACTTCTAATGGAAGCACTGTATCCCACCCCATGTACACACACCGTTCATTTAAGAATGCTCAAGTTCTGGGACATTGCAGTTGTTCCAGTTTTGGCCGCTCCATTTGATGTTGGAATCGTGATCTGTTTACACGAGGCCTGGTGAGAGGCTCTGGCTGTGACCCCACGACGCCGCCTGGTGATGCGGAGGAGCCCTCTCTCTGTAGTTTCTTCCCTTTCTCCTCGGCTCCGGAAGTCTGCTCCTGCAGGCACAGTGACAGCATTCACCCCCCGTCCTGGGGGCGCCTTTTAACTGACCTCGAATATGCACACTTCACGTTCACCGCGTGGCCACCGTGGACACATGAACACCGTGGACACATGAACACCGTGGACACATGAACACCGTGGACACATGAATACCGTGTACACATGAACACCGTGGACACATGAACACCGTGGACACATGAACACCGTGGACACATGAACACCGTGGACACATGAACACAGCGGCTACGCCTCTCAGTTCGGAGTGAGCGCAGTGGGCACGAGCAGCGGTGGGCTCTTTAGGGTCCAGCCCCGGGACGCTGTGCAGAGAAGGTGACGCTGGTTGTGGGCCGAGCGAGGACAGGGCTCAGTTCCCCGTCCAGTCAGAGGGACGGCGTCGCCTGGCCTGCAGAGCAGCTCACACTGAGCGTGTCCCACGTCCCTGGTGGCCGACAAGCCTCATCAGACTGTGTCCTTGCAGTGGCTCCCGCTGCCAGCCGCCAGAGAAAGCCTTGCAAGACGCTGGCCGGAGCGGAAGCTCACCAGCCACCCGCCGCGGGGCGCCCCGGGGGAAGCAATAACGGCTGCTCCTGCCCTCTGGTCCGGGCTTTGCGGACCAGCCCCGGGGCCGGAGCTCCCGCGGCACCTGGCCGTCCCCTCGCTGCGGCCGGACCGGACCGCGTGGGCCTCGGACACGTCAGGACAGAGGCTGAGCGCCGCCCCCGCGCACAGGCCTCCGCCGGCCGCGGGACAGGATGGCTGGGTGGGGCGCCCCTCTGCGGGTCCAAGTCCGCGTGTCATCCATCTGCCGCTTGTAGGATGACGGGATCCGACGAAATCCCACGTGAGCCGTGAAACGAGGGTGCAAAACAGTGGGTTGTTTTCAATGGAAAAGCCACTCATGTTGTGGAATGCGAGTTGCCAACGAGCAAGTCCTGTCCGGCGGCCTGGGAGGGAGCCCGGGGCTGGGCCTGGCCGTGGAGGGGCCGCTCCTGCTCCCGGCGCCGGGACTGTGCTCTGGGCGCGGCTGGGTCAGGACGGCGCCCAGAGGCCCCGGGGACGCTCCCCAGCGGACCGGTTCCAGGCGGAAAGCAAAGACCTCCATTTTTATTTCAATAGATCGGCTGGTCATGGGTATTTGCCCATTTCCAGTCGGAATAAATACTTTAGGTTGTGCAATGTTTAATGAGCGTTTGTTTTCACGGGCTTTAGAACGAGCCATGTGCTCCTTCCTTCCAGAATCGGGGCGGGGCGCGGGCTGGGCATCACCGCCTTCCCCAGCTCTGGGGTGGGACGCGGCCCGGCTCCTAGCGGGGGCCCGCACACGCGGCGACCGGGTTGCGCTGTCCACAGAGCCCGTGTGCCAGCGGCCAGGCCTGCAGCGCCTCTGGCGGGATGGGCTCCCTGTAGGCGGGCCCAGTGCAGGCTCCGCCTCCTTCGTAACCGAGAGCATCAGCCATGGGTTGATTTTTCCTAATCGTGGGTACAACTGGCCACATCCCACCTACAATAAAGAGCATGTGCCTAGCGAACCCAAGAGGTTCACACCAAATAAGAAGGGGAACCCAATAGGAGAAGGAGGAAAAGCCGACGCCGGACGGATTCAATGAGAAGCCGCGAGACTGCACTGTGGGGCTCCAGAGAGGAGACTGGGTCCCCCCTTTGCAGTTCCTGATTCCCTTCTTCTTAGAAGCCAAGGCCCAGGAACCGCACTCTCAGGGCCAGGCTCCCCCTACGCACGCCGAGTGTCCTGTGGGGACCCTCGGGCAGGTCGGAGTCGGGGTGCAGGTGCAGCAGGGACCTTGGGAAGTGCCATGGAAACTCCCCGAGCCACCTGCCCCTCTGAGTTCTTCTTGCTGTCACGTGGCTGGAGGCTGGGATTCTCTGTTTGAAAGGGAGCAGGTCAGTCTTTCTTCCTCTTGTTTCCATGGAAGCCAGCTGAAACTCCAGGGTTCTGGCTTCCTGGAGAACAGAGAAAGCGCCTCTCTCCAAACCCTGACCTGTGGCCTGCGGATGGTGGGAGCCGTGATTCTGGGAAACGCTTCCCTTTGGCCTGCCCCCACCCCGCCCCCGCTTCCACCAGAGGAACCACGTCTGCCCGCGGGCGGCCTTGACTTTGCAAGCTACAAGGTAGTCTCTGCCTTGCACTGGTGCCGCTGGCGTGTTAAAAAAAACCTCACGCTCTTTGCAATATTTCACTTTCAAGCTTTAGCAGAATTAATATGAAAAAACAACCAACAACATCCACCCAATCTCTCATAACAATCTTGCAGAAAACCCACCGTGTTTCATTTCATGGTTAATTTATTTTGTAATTATAGGTCTGTTGGTAAACAGTGAAACAATATTTTTTCCATTTTGCTTATTTATGCCATTTATGCTCTAAATGTTTTCACAATGGTGTGATGGCTGTTTGCGAAAGAAGCTTCCTAACTACATTAATTCAAATAAAATTATCCGCACTTCACGTCACACACAGTGTTTATGCACAACCTGAAGTCTGAGGAAGGCGGTTTTTATTGAAGAGGAGAGAAAACGTGTATCATCCACTTTTATTTTTAATTAAAAATTCAAGTTGAAAAGCAATATCCAATCTCCTATTCCCCATTTTAAAAGACAACATTAGCACAAATATTTTCATTTCCAATCTTGGGATGTATGTGTGTGCATATTTCAGAAGATAAATAGTTATCAAAATTTCTCATGGCAGTTTATTTTTCATAATATTTTTATAGTCATGGGCTTGATTCAGAGATAATTGGACAGAGAGAAGAACTCACACACACACACACACACACACACACCAGAGGAAAAAGAAAAGTGCTCTCATCTCTGGGCGTTAGAAGTCCATGTATGCATGCATGTGTATGCACATGTGCATGTATGTATGTGTGTGTGTGTGTGTGTGTGTGCATGCACACACTCTCCCATGGCCTGCTTCATTTTCTCAATGACAAGTGCTCAATGTTGCTCTTGGTCCCTGCAGGTTGCCTGTCGCCCGTCCAACCCATGGAGCAAAATCTGACACATTTTTGCTCCCGATTCTGACTCCACTGCCCGTTGAGAAGACACAGCTTTCACGGGTGGGTCTGCCAGCTTCTATTTTGGCTTTTCATGGTTTTTATCATCGTCGTGTGAATGGATAGGCAGCATGCTCTGGCTTGGATGGATGTAATTTCTGAAAGTCTTCTCTAGTAATTCCAGTTGTTTACAACGTTGACTCTTCAAGACAAGGCCGTGGTTAATTATTTTGTGCAAATGTCTTCCCTGCTGTTCTGTGGAATTATTGTTGGGTGTATGTCCGAGGAGTGTACATGCTGTGGCAAAGGCTTTATCACTGGGAGCCTATGGCTAGGAGGGGGCAGATGCCTGGGCTCCCCGAGGGAGTGAGCGCATCGCTGAAGCCTGGCCAGCACTGGGGAGGCCACCATATATTTTAAATGATTGGATTTAAGTCCAGTTGTTTAGAACTAAAATTATGTCAATATGGAAACTGTGTAGGGAGTTGGGTGGCCGCATTGGGCTCAGCTCCCCACAATGGACAGTGGAGGTTGTGTGAATGATTTCTGTTCCTGAAGATTCTATCTGCAAATGTCATTGAAAACATTTCTAGACTGAGGGGTGCATTTCTGCTAGAGTTCTCGGGAAAGGGTGAATATCTATCACTGTGTTGGGATGGTTGGTACGTCAAACAAGGACCCGGGAGAGCCTGCTGTCTTCAGCTGGAGGGGCCCTCACCGTGCTGTGGGTCTGGGGCCTCCAAATGGAGTGGGAGGAGTGGGCATGCTCCTGTCCAACAGTGTCTGAGCCATTTCGTCCCCTCCCTCTGCTGTTGGAGTCAGCGTTGGGTGAGGCCCTAAGCCAGGGCAGGTCTTCCAAAGCGGATGCCACTATGAAGGGCCAGGTTGAAATGCTGGATCTTCCCATCTTTGACTTGGAACCAGTTGGTGACTGCGGATCCGCTTGTACTTGGTTTGTACTTCCCTGACGTTTTCCTCCTGCCCATCTGGCTGCTCCCACCTGAGGCCAGCCTGCCCTGTGTGGTGGCCTCTGTCTGGTCTCCCTGCCTCTCCAGGTTCCTGCTCCCCATCCCTCTTGACTGCCCGCATGTCTTGCCAATCCTGAGCCATGAGCCCTTCCTGGCCTGCAGAGGTGTTCATGGAACAGGTGCAGGCTGTGGAGCAGCTACACGGCACACTCGGCTCTGCCCTTGCTGCGCTCCCCCCTGGGACCAGGACCCTCCATCTGCCTCTCCATCTCCAGCGGGAGAGACGCTGGCTTTGTGCATGTGTCTGAAGGGCTAGAACACTGTGGAGGAGGAGAGGGGGCCATCTCCTCTCGCACCCATGCAGGTGAATGCTGGGGTGCCAAGGTCCACAAGGAGTCTCCTGCCCTGAAGACTCACCGCCTCTTGACCAGCCTCCGTCTCCTCAGCTTCCCCTCCTCTTGTCTTTGCCTCTTCTCCCCACTTTGTAGGTAAGACTGCCCTCCTCTCCCCATGTTCTTGAGTTGCTTTGGCCCGCACCCCTATCGGAATATCACCCGCACCCTTTCTTTGATATTTATTCATACCCTCTTTGTACCATTTTGATGTTTTTGTTATGTTTACTTGTCTTTTCAAAAAAACATCATTATGTATTTCCTGAAGTTAGAGACTACATCATAAAGCCCTGTGAACCCCTGGCCTGTGACAGAGCCCAGGCCTGGTCACGGGAGCAGGCAGCGTTCGCAGGAAGGGATGTGATGATGCGGAGGTGGCAAGGATGATGCAAGCGTGGTACCCAGGAGGGTGCACCAGTGTTTCCCACGGAGTCTGCGCAGCGCCCCTGTGAGGTGGGCTCCATTTGTGATGGTCATCATGAGCTCCCAGAAAATCATGGACTTAAAGGCTTTGCTGAAACTTTCTGTTTTTGCTGTTGGGCAACATTCTGAGCTTCTCTGTTGGCAACATAAACAAGACACCATGAAGCTGTTCAGCCCAAATGCACAGCAGCCAGGAGCCATCGTCTCCCAGCCTTGCTGCTGACCTTGTGCGTCTCTGTCCCTCTTCTGCCTGAGCCCAGGGCCCGCCAGTCCCAGGCAGGCCCCAGAAGTCAGCTGCCCTCCCACCCAGGTACCCCTCTTCCAGACTGGTTCCAAGTTGAGCCAGGATGCCATCTGCTGGGACTGGCTGAATGCTAGTCACAGTGTGACTTCTCACTTGGGAACCTTCTGGAACTTAGGGGGCAGGTGGCACCACCAGGTGGCAAGGGAAGATGTGTCATGGGCAGGGGCAGGGCCTGGGAGACCTGGTCCTACACTGTGAGCGTGTAAGTCAGCGCCACACCTTTTCCTTGAAAGGACAGTGTCCTTGTTGAGTAACCGCCTATGCCCCACCCCCACCTGCTGCAAACCTCCCTGTAAAGAAAGAATCGAAGACAGAGCTTCTTCGGAGCGCCCACCTCAGCAGATGCGGGATTTCCTCTTGCCCCACAGCAAACAATGTCCTTCATGAGCCATTAATTGGTTACATGTTTTATTGATGGCTGTGCACTTAAGAGTTTACATAAACAAGACAAAAATGACATGAAATTGAGGTGTGTGCTCAGTCCCTCTATTCAATCCTCAAACAGCCTCTCCAACTGTCATCTTCTCTCCTCTTACTGGAGTGAAACATGGCGAGCAAACACTGAGATTGCTGCCTCCAGCGTCTCCGGGGTGAGCGGGTTCCTTGTCTGGACAGTGAACCATTTGGGGAAAGTCCACACTGCACCTCCTGACCCGGTGGCCTCTGTGCCTGTTGTCATTTCCCGGAGAAAAGAGCTAACACGCCTTCACCCGCGGCCCCAGCACAGCCGACAGCCCCGGGCTTGTCTGCAGAGACAGCAAAACTGGTGTTTCTGAGTGAAAAGGAGCTGAGACGGTGCCCCAGAACGGCTGCAGGGACTGTGGTGAAGTAGGGCCAGGCCTACACCACACCACATCACGTGTGTGCGAGGCAAATCTGTCCCCATCAGCGTAGAAAGACCAGGTTGCCATGGTTCCAACTTGAAGTTTGTTAGCAAGCCCTCCTTGATGGGGCTTTAATTCTCTTGCAAAATAGGCTTCCTTGTCTTTACCTGTCCCTCTGGCCAGCATCTTTCCAAGCCTGGGACGTCCTTTCCTATTGCGACCTGATGCCCGCGCTCCCAGCAGCAGGCAGAGCCCTCTGAGTGTGCTGCAGCCCGCGCGGGTCTCCGGGTGGCCAGGCACCCCGCCCTCAGCCTCGGGACCCGGGTGGGGCCACGGGAAATGGCCCAACTGCTGAAGACTTCTCACACTTGGAAAGACCCTGCCTACAGAGGAAGCTGGCTCCTCCTGGCTTTTGCGCCAACCTTAGGGAAGGCCGGATCTTGTTCTGAAGCTGCCTCCGCAGACATCCCTGTGCGTCACCAGGCTTGTCTTTACAGCCCCTGGCTGGGTGGGGGGGTCAATCACTGGACCCCACTGTGTGCTCAGCATTTTACTTCCGAGCCTCTCAGCAGCCCCACATGGTGGATGTTTCCGTTACGGTGGCTGGGGCTGCACTGTCCCCACAAATGGGAGGGTCCCACTTTCCTCAGGTCCAGCCACTGAGACACGGTCACACGGTGGCCGAGTGTGGGGCTTCATTTAAGTTTGCCTCCAGTCCCACCTTGAGCCTTGGTCTCCTCATCGGTACATTGGGGTATCCGCTCCTCGTGCTCAGCGAGTGAGGGGTTGCAATAGCTTCATGTGCAGAAGGCCCTGGAAGACTGGCGTCCTTGGTGCCCGTGTGCCCGATAACATCGCTCCCGCCTCACGGATAAAGGAGGTCTTGGGCTCAGGAAGGGGAAGCAGCTCGCCAAGGGCACATGCCAAGTGCGGGGGAGGGCTGGGGTTTGAGCCAGGATGCATCTCGGAGGCCCCGTTCATCAAATCCATCTCACATTCTCATGGAGCACCCTCAGCCCTGACGGGGTTTGTGTGACAGCCGCCAGGCTGGCTTGTTCAGAGGGCGCTGTTCTTCGTGGCGCAACCACTTGGTCGTGCGCACTTATTTCACAATCATACCCAAGCCACACGCACAGGTGGGGACAGCCTGTAGGTCACTCGTGAGTTTTCGCTGTGGAAAACCCATCTACACTAATTTCCAGACAAGCCCCCGTTAGGCAGCGGGTGGAGGAGGAGCGTGCTTGAATCTGAGGGAGCAGGGGGGTCGCCAGGTGGGACTGCAGGAAAGGCGCCCCTCTTTCTGCGCTCTTTCCTGCGGCTCACAGGGAACTCTAAGTCTTGGCAAGCACCCCTCCAACCGCTCCCCAGCCCGTTTCCTGGCTGCTGCCTTTGCTCTGTCACCTCCCAGGGCTAACGTGGCTCAGCCTGTCCTGCCTCACAGCTCCGAGGAGGACAGCGCGGCCAGGGAGCCTGGGAAGCGCCCCCGCTGCTCCCCTCCACACAGTCTCAAAGTCCGGACTGCACGTTCCAAACGGAACACGAAAATCCTGAAATCTTGTCAAAATGCAGATTCTGGTGCCGCCCCACCCGGAGTGTCTGTGCTGTTCTGGGCGGCGCAGGGGCTGCTGCCCCCCGGTGCTCGGAGTCCACGCCTTCGCTGTGCTGACACGGAGAGAGGGCTCGGTGGGCCCCCTGAGTGCGCCCCACACTCCCTACTCCTTTCCTGCCCGGAAGCCACAGCCTCTTCAGCCGAGAAGGGAGGAGGCTGTCTGCGCTGTCCTCGGGAGTGTGTTGGTCATGACGAATCATGGCCAAAGGATGGACCCTGTTCTTGGTATCAGGTGCATTGTCCCCAGGAGTGATTCCAGAAGGGGGGCTCTGTGAGACCCCTTTCACAGATGTGGAAACTGAGGTCCAGAGAAGATAAGGATCTTGCAAGCTCATGACTGAGCTGGTCTTTGGTTCAAGCATATCTGGCTGCATAGCCTCACTGAGTGGGATAAAACATGGGCAGGCGTTTGCTTCGGGGAAGATGGGGTAGGCAGATATACATCTATAATAATAAAAGCGTAATATGCTAATTAGACCAGATGTCCTTCCGGATGACCTTCCTGACGACCTTCTGGACAAAGCTGGGGCTGCGAGGGAAGCCCGGGTCCCAGGTGCCAGAGGAAAGTCAGGGGAAGGAAGGCCTACTCTTGCATGAATTTCGTGCATTGGACCTCTATCCTATATAATAAAGGGTAATATGCAAATTGACCCTGATGGGGGAATGACCAGAATGACCGCTCGACCAGTCACTATGAGGCACACTGGCCACCTCTTGGTTCCTTTCCCTGGTCGGCAGGCTCCCATTGCCTAATGGCGAACGGAGAACTGGGGGTGGGTGGCAGTGGACGCAGGTGGCACCAGGCCAAGGCCCCCACCCCGCCGGTCACCCCACACACAGAGGGCGACCCGCAGCAGTGGTGGGGCCTTCGAGGGGGCGGGAACGGCCAACCTCCTGGTTCCTCCCCCTGGCTGGCAGGCTCTGATCCCCCAGTGGCGAATGGAGAACTGGGGGTGAGATGTGGCGGCGGGCACAGCCAGCTGCCGGCAGCCGGGGAAGATGGCCCTGATCGCAGGCCAGGCCTAGGGACCATACCCACACATGAATTTCATGCGCCGGGCCTCTGGTATAAAATAAGAGAACTCGGAAAGGTGATGAGCAGAGCAGACCGTCCAGGGCCTCCAGCAACAACGTGATCTTGAATGAGTCTCTGGTTCATTTTTGGGTCTCACACATCCACTCTGGACGTTCGAAAAGCCAGCAACCTGGAAACGATAACCAATGCAAACAAAAAAGTTTTCCCAAAGTCTTCATTCTCTAACCAGAGAGCAGGGAGACTGAAGCTTACCAGGAAATAAAGCTTTAATTTTATTATTTTTTAACATTGATTTCAGAGAGAGGAAGGGCGAGGGAGAGAGAGAGAAACATCCATGAGAGAGAGAAACATAGATTGGCTGCTTCCTGCATGACCCCTACTGGGGGAATTGAGCCTGCCACCTAGGCACGTGCCCTGACCAGAATCGAACTGGTGAACTCTAAGTGCATGGGACGATGCTCCATCTGAGTCACCCAGCCAGGCAAGACAGAAAGCTTTTAGGAAGCAGCCGCTCTATTGCTGGCCACAGAAAACCTCGGAGGGCACTCTGCCCATGCCAGCCACGCCGAGTGGACACCCAGACATCTGTCCTCAGCAGGCTATAATGAGGCACCCCAGGACTGGTTCAGCATTTAAAAAAATCACTCAATGTAATCTACCACGTTGACAGGGCAATGGAGGAAAACCACATGATAATAATAACTGATGCAGATATGAAGAGGTAAAAAGGGCTAATTCCAATGTAGCCCTGATAGTTGGGGCTCTTGATCTGAATCCAGGCCAGTAAGCTCAGTGTACATTCCTGATGACCTATAATTAAGTCACTACCTCTTTCCCAGACACTGGTCTTGCAGAACCGGTTACAGAGGCCATTGGACTGTGGACAGTGCACTGCCCAGAGGGAGGGCTCCTAACTCTGACGCCAGGCCAGACCACCAGATACGGCCTGGAGACCCCCAACACCTGGGGGCCTTCTTGCAAGGCCCTCGAAAAGGACCGGAAGCATAATCCATGCTTGTGGGACAAAGATCGCAGGGAGGGAGATATAAGGGAGGGCCCCATGCGTGTTCCTTCACTCAGATTTGGAAGGCTGTTCCCTGAGTCCACTGGCGTTATTAAACAGTGTCCCTCCAACTTCCTCAGAAGCGTCCTTGGTCTTCTTGGTCTTCTGCAAGAATAAAGCAAAATTTAATGTGCAATTCTGAGTAAGAGGACCCTAAAAAAAGGGAGCTTTTTCAACATTTAAAAGATAATATACAACAAACAAACACACTCTACAGCAAACATTACATGTGATGGTGAAACACTGAATGCTTTTTACCTAATATTTAGAATGAAGTGGATATATCTGCTCTCATTCAACATATTGCTGGAAGTTGTAGCCAATGCAATAAGGCAAGAAAATAAAATGCATACAGATATGAAACAAATAAACTGCCTCTATTTGCAGAGGACATGATTACTTGGAAAAATACCAAAGGAGTCTACAAAAAAATCTCCTAAAACTATAAGTGGATTTATTTAGGTTGCAAGATATGCGGTAAACATATAAAAGTAATCTTTTTATACAGAATACAATACTAGTCATGTGCACATGGACATCAAATGAAATAGTTAGAAATAAACATAACAGTGCATGTACAGGACATATGCTGAAAAATATAAACACTGTTGCGATAAATCAAAGATCTTAATAAGTGGAAAGACCTACATGTTTGTGGATAGTGAGACTCACCTTGTAAAAAGTTTAATTCTCTCCTAATTGATATGCAGATAAATTCCTATTAAAATCACAGCGAGATTTTTGTAGATATAGACAAGCTTATTTAAAAATGCATATGGAATGGCAAAGGGGATAGAATAAGGAAAACAATCCTAACAACAACTAAAGTGGGAGAAGTCGGTCTCCCTGTTTCCAGGTGTATTATGAAGCCCCAGTAGATCAATGGAATAGAACAGGGGACTCAGAAATGGACCCCCACGCATGCCCGCTGATTTCTGACATTCCAGGTGTGCCACCGTGCTACCGTTTTGCACGATGGTACCCCTGAGAAAGTGTGGGCAAAGCGCACAGGGGCTCTCTGTGTTATTTCTTATAGCGGCACATGATCTATAGTTTTGTCAAAATAAACATATACTTTAAAATTCACTGATATACTGTATTTTTACAGTGCTGATATTGAAAGTATTTTGGAACCCCAACCTCACTTGAATGAAGGGTAGAGCAAAGGTTTTCAGTAATAAATCCCAAGAAAAAAAATCAAGTTTGGTATTTGCACATGGCCGATCAGCACTGACATGGGCACAGGTGGCTGAGACAAAAACGTCTTCAGGGAACTGGGCAATGCAGTCTGGTGGTTGCGTGGTCTGGAGTCGCAAAAAGGGGTAGCGGGGCTGTACCCAACGAGTGCGCACGGGAATGAAAGTGTGAAGATGGAGAGTCCCTTCGGAATGTGACTCAGATGCGCTGTATAGGAGTGAGTAAATCCCCTTGTCTTGGTTATATTGAGAATGTTTGACTGAAGCGTAGGTCTTCGCATCACCGGTGCTAACGGTTCTCCCTTTATTGTGAAAGGCTGGTGAGCGTTCTCAGACAGAGCTTCTCTGTTGCATAAAGGGAGGTATCGGTGGGGGTGGGTGGTATTTGGGGGAAATCTGTGATCTCTGGTCAGCCAAGGAGGAGCTTTTGTGATAACCACACCAAGGCTGGGCTCTGCCCGAGGGCTTTTCCTAAGTTCGCTCCTGCTGCAGGCGTCCGCCCGCCTGGACACAGTCCCCAGAGCTGCCTGGTGGCCTTTCCGTAGCAATGTCCCCCTGGGGATGGGGACATTGTCTGGACATTTTGTTTGTCCTATCTTTGGGGTGCTACTGGCATCTCCTGGGTAGAGGCCAGGAATGCTGCTACGCACCCCACAATGCATGAGGTGGGCCCACAACAGAGACTAGCCCAACGCCCATTGGTGACCTTGCCATGACTGAGAACCTCGGCCGGATAGAAGCAGCAGCTGCCGAGGAGTCCTTTGCTGCAAGCGGCTCTGCAGAGCAGAGGTCTGACCAGGTCTGGCTGCTCCCGCTCACCCGTGGGAGCCACACCAGCAGCCGCATGGTCGGTCCCGCACGGAAACCTCCGAGGCTGGCTGCCCGGAGCGCACCAGGAGTGGGAGTGCGGGTCCAGGTGGCGGCCCGGTGCCCACAGGGTCTGAGCTGAATATGAGGAAGCTCTTGTACAATAACCCGTTCCTTATGTTTTCCTGGACTTCTCCCAACTTCTGACATTGACCTCTGCTGGCCACGGGCCCCTGCTCTCTGGGAGACCTTATTCTGGCCCCAAGAAGGGCCCGGCTTCCCCACAATATGTGGCATTTCTTTCCTCTCTGCTTGACTCCATCATCCGTTATTTTTTCTGAGTCTGCGCAAAAAGATGAGCCTGCGAGAACAAATTTAAACTAATCTGATCATAAGAACACGGAGGTCGCCGCCGCCTCCCTCCGAGCAAACAGCACTTTATTACTTTGGTCCGGGTCTGCGATCGAACCTTCAATTAGCCCCAGGGAAAGGAGGGCGCTGCCTGTCTCTCTCTCCTGCTTAAACAAACAGCCACACTCTCAGGAGAGTTCCTGCTGCAGCAGATGAGGCTGTTTTCGATAAATTCCAATGGTGCTGCTATAGTAACTGTCTGGGCTGTGATTAATGTGGGAAGCATTAGGAGAGGGTGTTATTATTATTCTAAATTAGGTTTTGCTTGAATTAGTTTTTATGCATGGCTACTAAGATGAGGAAGAGTTTCTGAATTGCTAATTGTAACATTCCTTCTTTGGAGATGAGATGAGACTGGGAACACGGGCCGCCTGATGAAGGGTGTTTGGTGGAATATTTGCCTGAGGGCCAGGGTGTTATTTAGTCAGCAGCCTCTCAGACAGGCCGCTGCCCCGCGGAGCCTCAGTGCGGGGGTTTCTTGCAGCATCTCCCAGCGGGAGAAAATGATCCACCGGGTGGGAGTGCACAGGCTTGTGAACAGCAGCGCCCTCGGTGTGCGGGCTGGGCAGGAGGCAGCCCCTGCAGAGCGGGTGGCACCCTTTCCTCTCTCCAAGTCTCCTTCTTACCCATGAGATTGGAAATAATAAAAATAAGCATGTGAAGCCCTGGCTGGTGTAGCTCAGTGGTTAGAGCATTGACCTGCGCACTGAAAGGCCGCGTGTTTGATTCCTGGTCAAGGGCATGTGCCTGGGTTGCAGGTTCGGTCCCTGGGCCAGTTGGAGTGTGTGCAGGAGGCAACCAATCGATGTTTCATTTTCACATTAACGTTTTTCTCTCCTCCCTTCTACTCTCTCTAAAAATCAAAGGGAAAATACCCTCCGGTGAGGATTACTAAAAATAAAGATCATCTTAAGAAGCATTGACGGCTACGGAGCACCAGGCACACACCAACGCGCTTCCATTTGTTCATCTCACGAAGACTGACTGTGCACGGGCAGGGCCTGGGCTGCTGATGGGTCAGAGAAGCGGGCCTCCGTCCTCGGGAACCTGGGTCTCAGGGAGACAGACCACCGGTGTCTGGGAGGAAGGGAACGCGGTTGGCGGTGAGTCAGGGAGAGGGTGGGTGTGCTCAGACCCCGGGCTGCGGGGCACTGGGCACCTTGGCTCTGGCTCCGAGGCAGCTGAGAGCCTGCGGGTTTCCGGCAGGGAGGGGTGGGGGACATTTGTCCTAGCAGGTCCCTGTCCTGGTGCCGGGGACTGTGGGCAGTGGAGAGAGGCTTGTTTTGTCTTACATGTTATGGTTTTAGCTTTTATTTTAAAAGCCCTTTGCTTTCCCTGAGTCACACAGATGTTATGCAACATCCCCGCTATGACTTTATAGTTTACTTTCCACACTTAGGGCTTTCATCCACCTGGGCCACCCTTTTCATGCGGTGTTAGGTAGGGCTCCTTTTTGCATTCTCTAAGTTTTCCCTCTAATGTGAGTTTCTTTTCTCAACCCTGTCCTCTAAATGAAGCCCACTCCCACAGGCCCTGCGGTCACTGTCATGCTGTGTTGGCCCCGCGCACGGGTCTGTCTGCGCTCCTTGCTTCTGAGTGTTCAGCACACGAGTGCACCGCCCTGCAGTGTGCTCCACGGTTCTGCCACTGCCTCTAAGGGCCACCCAGGACATGCCTCACTGTGAAGCACCTTCGGCCCGCCCTTCGGACAGTCACGGGGTGAGAGGAGCTGGTGGGAGGGCTTTGCCTGGAAGCCATGCCCACGCTGGAGCCCGGAGGTTTCTTAACCCCTCAGGGAGTGGCTGACTGTGCCACTATATCCCACTGGACTGCAGTGACTGTGTTCCCGAGTCAGCCTCCCTGAGCTAGGGCCCCAGCGTCCCTGACCCTGACCAAATACCATCAGAAGGGTGAGAAGTCCAACAGCACAGTCGGAATGGGGAGAAACTACCGGCTCAAAGCACTGTGGTTAAAACATCCTGCTCTGACAGGAATGTGTGAAGACATCATCAGGGTCACTTGCAGAGTCCTGGGAGACTCCGGACCTTGGTGCTCACGTTCAGATACCCAGGAACCCACTCTGCCCAGCATTGCACGCAACCTGGGTGGTCCCTGGCCCTGCGCTGCCCACCAGCCCCGGGCTGGCCCGCCTCACCTCACCGGCAGCAGCCAGGCCTTCCCTCCGCACGCACTGCCTCCTTCTCTGGGTGCGGCTGCCTCACTGTCCTCAGTCCCTGCGGCTCTAACCCGCTGGGCATGGGGCCACCGCCAGGCTCATCTCCCGCCGCGGGGACAGAAGCGCTGGCTCCCCAGTGGATGTCCAGCCACGCTCCTGTCAACACCATCCTACTGTGTAACTGCTCAAGTCCACGTCCAGCCCGACTCCACAGGGCCACACCCAACACCCTAACTGGTCACCCCTCTCCTGGATGACCAGTCAGCGTTCAGGACACACCACACACAAAACCAGGTCCCAGTTTCCCCACGATGGTTACTCCCATGGCCACCCCCAACCCCCATCGGGAAACAGAAATGCTTCTCTCACTGCAAAGGTCAAAGCCTTGCCCTCTCTGGCGTTCTCCCTGGGCAAATCCTACCCTTTAAAGCCGTCCTGAATCCAACCAAAACCTAAACCCATAAAATGTGAGACAGAACAAGACGCACAGCCCCGAGCTGAGGGTCACACTCTCCACCAGCAAAGGAGGGCCTGTCTGTGGAACACGGACACCCCAGACAGAGCTCATACTGGAGTGGTCCTTACTAAAACTCACACGGGGTTGTATGTGTAGAGGAAAAGGAAACTCCTGCCAAACAGAATGAAATGAAAAGCAGCTCTACCAGAAAAATGGGCAAAGGATTGGAGGTGATGGTTTACAACAGAGGTGTCCTGCCTGGTCAGCATGGCTCAGTGGTTGAGCGTCGACCTATGAACCTGGAGGTCACAGTTCGATTCCCGGTCAGGGCACATGCCAGGGTTGTGGGCTCAATCCCCAGTGTGGGGCGTGCAGGAGGCAGCCGATCAACGATTCTCTCTCATCACTGGTGTTTCTATATCTCCCTCTCCTTTCCTCTCTGAAATCAATAAAAATGTATTTTTAAAAAAGAGGTGCCCTAATCACCCAGGCACATGAGGAGCCACATTACTTAGTAACTAGAGGCCCGGTGCACGAAATTTGTCCACGGGTAGGGTCCCTAGGCCTGGCCAGTGATCAGGGCCGATCGGGGCCTTCTGGCTGCCAGCCGGGGCCTTCCTTGATTCTGTGCCACCCCCGATGGTCAGAGCACATCATAGTGATCAATCGAACTCCTGGTCTCTTGGTCGAATTCCCGAGTGGACACTTTGCATATTAGCCTTTTATATATAGAGATCAGAGGTGTGAAAAATAAAAGGAGGCAGCACTGTAGCAGACAGGGAAGGAGTAAAAGGCTGGGAACACGGTGAGCTGACAAGGGTGTGAGGAAGGGGCAGCACCAGGAACGACTGTCACTGGCGGTTACACACGCCAGCGAAACCCTCCCACGGGTCATGACAGGACACACAGTGGAACGGACAGGTGGACTGTGGTGGACGCACACCTTGAAGGGCTGGGCCCTGGTGGACGATGAGATGCGATCCTGCCCCCAGGGCAGACCTGTGTCGGAGACCTGCTCAGACAGAGAACAGGGTAATCCTGAAAGTAGGAGACGGTGACGAGGAAAAAGAAAGAAAGAGAAGCAAAAGCGGGGGTCAGGAGGACCTATCCAGTGCCCTTATAGGGAGGCCCCATGAATTTTCCCACAGACCTGTACCCACAGAGCTGAGTAGTTAATGCAAGAAAAGGGAAGGGGTGAGAAATGTACATTCTGCAAGAACTCCTGCAAGTGAGAAGAGGCACAGTCCGTGTAGGATGGCGCTACCCGGGGCGGGGGCGGGCAGGGGGGAGGCCTGGGAGAGGAAGACAAAGCTACAGAGCGGTCTTGCCCCATACTCCATGACTGACTCAGGAGCTGTCTCACAAATGTTTTCAAGAGGTTTTTTAAAGATGCAACTTGGCCAAGGAACCTACTAGCCTAAGACTGTCCCTGGACAGCTTGAAACTTGAGTGGGAGCCCCCTGAGCAGGCCTGGCTGTGTGGGCACGGCTGCTGTGCTGGAGATAGAAGCTACACAGGCAGCGTTTAAAAAGCAATCATTACGGGAAATGAATTAAAAGTAAACATTTTCTTATGGATGTGTCCATCAAGTCCCCGCGTGGTCCGCCCAGCCTCCCAGCCCTGGCCCTTTCACGTGCACGAGTGCGGGCTTACCTGTCAAGACTGATAGATCTCTGTACCGGGTCCTCCTCCGTGTCACCTTCCCGACCCCTTGAACTCCATCGCATCCACACACCCTTTAGTGCTTCGCTAACTGTTGGAAGACTGCCCTGACCTCTGAACTAGGTTAAGCCTCCTGTTGGATATCGTCTTTCCTATTGGGCATTCTTCTGGCGGTGACCTCTCACACCACAGGTAGATGAGTAATATTTAATTCTTTTTAATATTGGTCTGTCCCGTTGGATCCGTTTGCCCAGAGATTTCTTCTGATGTCATTACATCCCTTGTACCAGGCACCTAACATGCACTTTATATACTTTATTGCTGGAATAATGAGCTGTTTGAATGAAGGAAAGAATGAGAAATTATATATATTTTTCTTCTTTTGAGCAGTTTGCATAAAAGGTTTTAAAAGGATAGAGTTGAAACTGTAGAACGGACGTACCTCTGTGCAATTTAAACTGGCAGGCCAGCCCCCTACCCTGGTCAGCACACCCAGGGGAAGGTTACAGGGGGCCCCGAGTTAACACAGGAAGCACTTCCATCCCCAGCTTCCCTGGCATCCATAGACGAGGGCAGGTGAGCCTCTCTCAGACTTCAGAGCCTATTTCCTTAAAACTCACCTAATACTTTTGACCACATACTTGATTTAAAATAAAACAATTTGGTAAATATAGTTTTAAAATCTCAGAAAGAAGAAAGTGAGATAATTCTTATTAACTAGCAGCTTTTTAAAAAAAATCAATTACAGTTGACATTCAACTTATATTTTATATAAGTTTCAGGTGAATAGCATAGTGGTTAGACATTTATGCAACTTACAAAGTCATCCCCTGATAAGTCTGTACCCCCCCTCCCCCGTATATCTATAGTTATTACAATACTAGAGGCCCAGTAAACGGAATTTGTGCATGGGGGGGGGGGTGCGGTCCCCTCAGCCCAGCTTGCACCCTCTCCAATCCGGGACCCCTTGGGGATGTCCGACTGCCGGGGATCGGGCCTAAACCGGCAGTCAGACATCCCTCTCACAATCCTGGACCGCTGGCTCCTAATCACTCACCTGCCTGCCTGCCTGCCTGGTCACCACTAACTGCCCCCCGTCTGCCGGCCTTATTGCCCCTCACTGCCTCTGCATGCCAGCCTGATTGTCCCTAACTGCCCCCCACTGTCAGTTAGGTTGCCCCCAACTGCCCCCTCCCCGTCGGCCTGGTCGCCCCCAACTGACTCCGTCTGCCAGCCTGGTCACCCCCTAACTGCCCCCCCCCCGCCATTCTAGTCGCCGCCAACTGCCCCCCCCTGCTGGCCTGTTCACCCCCAAATGCCCCCCCGCCCCACCGGCCTGGTTGCCCCACACAGCCTGCTGTTCAGTCATTTGGTCGTCCCTCACTAACCCCCCTGCCAGCCTGGTTGTAGGCAGCCATCTTGTGAGGGCATGAAGGTCAATTTGCATATCACCTCTTTATTATATAGGATTATTGACTGACTTCCTATGCTGTACTTTACATCCTGTGACTCCCAATCTGTACTGCTCAATCCCTTCACCTTTTTCATCCAGAACCGCACCCCTTCTCCTCTGGCAGCCATCAGTCTGTTCTCTGCATCTATGAGTCTGTTTCTGTTGGTTTGTTTATTTTGTTCCTTAGATTCCACATGTGACTGAACGCATGTGGTATTTGTCTTTCCAGCAGCTTATTGTCAACATTTGCCATGGAATGATGACGTAAAGTGTGCGTGGTGGACGTGTGTGTTGTGTTTGTTTCCTAATGTTCCAAGAAAATGCTTGGATTTGTTACTCATTTGCCTCCTGAGCACAGCCATTTGTGGGACTTTCTGTCTACTCGGGGGTTGGGAGAACCCACTGGGCAGGTAGGCCGTCTGGTCTAGATTTGCTGAGCTCCGTTCTATTTTTCCATCTGTCTTTCCAGCCTTAGCTTTCAAACAGGAACACAAGGCAGGATCCTGTGTCTCTTATTGGCTTATTTGTTTCTGTTGGTTAATTGCTTTTTATTATCTTTTAAATGGAATAATTATGGGCATAATCCACCAAAATCTGCTTTTTAACATTTCATTTGGACATGTTGTGTATTGAATGGGCTTTCTGAGTGACTGTGTGTGTGTGTGTGTGTGTGTGTGTGTGTGTGTGCCTATATAGAGCAATAACTAATCCATAGCCAACAACTAAGTATTATGAATTTGAGGGGGGGGGGCACCCATTTTCCCAGTCCAAAGCCCAATGACCTTCCTCACCCTTCCAGGTTTATTACAGTTTCTATGACATTAGCTTTCACGTGTCCTCAGGGCAATTTTGCTGCCCTGAAGAGCGTTTCAGGTGAGTGTTTTGGCAGCACACAACCCGAGTCTCCATGCTGAGCCCGAGTCCTCTCTCTAATGCTTGTTACGTTGGAGTTGGGAGGAGACACGGAGACAGAGGTGCCCTGAGCGCCGACCCTGACTGCTGCTCCCCGAGCCAGCATCACCTGGCTCTTATCTTCCTCAGGAAAGATGGAGCCAGCTAACGGCTCTTCTAGTTTTTCAACTAAAAAAAAAAAAATAGAGTTCTTACCTAATTTGATTTACTGAATTTTCTTTAGTACTTTGAACCCTGGGTACCGATCACTAACATATTAATGCTGTAGTCTCGGGTGTTAAAATAACTGTTACATTTTAAAGGACCAGAGTTCAGAAGGGAGGTATCTCATCGAGCTCAGCTGCTCTCGCCAGCTGCTTCAACTTGAAACTCTAGGACAGGACAAGGGACGGCTCCCTGAGGATTCGCAAAGGGACCAACAGCCAGCCGATGGGGAGGGGGACGTGGGGGGGGGGCGCATGCCACCAAAGGAAAGCGCCCTGCGCAGAGGTGGCTTTCCTGTTGTGCCGTTTTCATCTTTACCCGCAGGCTGGGTCCAGGGCAGGCCCGTTGCTCCACAGCAAGCAAAGGAGTCACCAAAAACTCCAGGAGGAGCCCAATGCTCTGGCCGGAGGACCAGAAACAGGGTCCCAGCACTGCCTTATGGGTGACCACAGCCACAGGCAACTCAGGAGGTTAAAGCACTCAGCAACCCCCACGGTTCTCAACGGAGACCTGGGCATAGGTTCCCTGGGGGCTGAAGAGCGAAGGGGGCGTCCTGGGGAGAAGAGGACTGCAGAGGGCACCCTACACTCTGGGATAAACGAACACAGGTCTTGCCCACCCACACTGCACAGGGGCAGAGAGCACCCACAGCCGGGTCCTGAAGAGCTTGACTCTGATAAACATTCTCTCCAGGGCCGGACGGGGACTCCAGACAACGTAGATTGAGGTCACTTGTGTCTTTGGTCCTGCAAGAGGCAGGACCACGGTGCCACACTAACTCTCTCTGCAGCCGCCTCTTCCAGAAGGCCCAGCGGAGCTCGTGGCCTGAACCCAGCTGAGCTCTTCCTCCTGAAATATTTCCAATCACCTGACCTTTGCATAGACCATTTCCAGACCAGGAAACAGCTGCAATCTCTGTTTGATCCAGGACCATACAAAGATATACACTGAGTGGCCAGATTATTATGATCTCTGAACACATAATAATCTGGCTACTAAGTGTATATCCTATGTAATAAAAGGCTAATATGCAAATTGTCCCCTCGACCAGGAGTTCAACCAGCAGGCAGGCCAACCAACTGCCCATGTCCCCTCCCCCTGGCCAGGCTGGCTGGACCCCACCCATGCACGAATTCATGCACCGGGCCTCATATATATATATTGAGTGGCCAGATTATTAAGTGTTCAGAGATCATAGTAATCTGGCCACTCAGTGTATGACTCCAATGACACTTCTTTGATAAAATGTTGATAATTGTTGAACTTGGCTACTGATTATATGGGGAAATGTGTTCATCATTAGTCTAAGGCAAGTCTTTAATGCTGGTTGAATGTAAAATACAGGGTTGATTGCCTGACAAAAGAGCACAGACCACAATGAACATGATCAAGAGGTTTGTAACAGGACTCACAGCATGAAATTAAAAATGTACGAAATCCAATCCAAAATAGCCCAACATACAAAGCCAAGAAAAATGTGACCAGTTATCCAGGAAAAGACAATCAGTTATGAGTCAGATGTTGGAAGAATCAGATAAAGACATTAAAGCAATCACTAGAACTATGCTCCATGAAGTAAAGGTAAACACACTTGAAATGAATGGAAAGATAGAGCTTCTCAGATGGAAGCCAAGAGTATATTAAAAAAAAAAAAAAAGGAAAGTTTCAACCTGAAAATTAGATATCCAAAATTAAATTCCCTGGATGAGCTCAATATCAGAATGACACAAAAAGAGCTATTGGATTTGAAGCTAGACCAAGAGAAACTATCCAATCTTAAGAACTCAGAGTAAAAACAATTTAATGAAAATTAACAGCATATATTGAGTGATATCAAAAGGTCTAATATTTTTAGCAGCATAAGATAGAGAGGTATAAGAAATTTGATGCAGAAAAACTTTGCAAAGAACTAATGGCTAACAATATCTTAAATTTTGTGAAAGACATAAATTTATAGACTAAAAAAACTCAACAAATCCCAAATAAGGTAAACTAAAACACAAAACAAACCGAAGAAAGTATCACAGACACACCTTAATCAAAGCGATGAAAACTAAAGACCAAGAATAAAAATGAAGAAAGTAGCCTGAGGACTAGAACTTATCTTTCTGTGTCTGGCTTATTTGGCTTAGCATAATGTCTTTGAGACTCACCCACGTCGTCAAATATGGCAGGACTTCTTTTCTGCGGTTGAATGATATTCTATTGCATTTATATACCACATGGTCTTCATCATTCACCCACCACAGACTGAAGGTTGTTTCCACATGTTGGCTATTGTAAATAATACTGCAACGACCATGGAGTGCTGATATCTCTTTGAGTCCTGATTTCAAACCTTTTGCATAAGTACCTGGAAGTGGGATTGCTGGGTCATAAGGCAGTTCTATTTTTAATATTTTAAGGAACCTCCATAGTGTTTTCCGAGGTGGCTGCATCATTTTGCATTTCCTCCAGCAGTGCACCAGGCCTGGATGTTAGGCTGGGAAGAGCCCTTCTACATAGACAACGGGAAAGGCATGCGTCTCAGAGGAAACAGGCACATCCTCATCAAACAGAAAGCCAGAGGCAGAAAAGGGTGACTGAACACTGGGACGAGGTTTCTGTTCACGCACAGTGGGCGTTTGCTACCTTCTCCGACACCGGGTGCCTTGGGCAATTGCTGTTTCCACAGACCCCTTTCTGCCTCCCAGTGAGGCACGGAGTGCCCGCGGGTGAGGGAGCCCAGCGTTCACCCCTTCGTGGGCGTGCCTGTTCTGGAAAGGCTCACCAGGTATCACTTCCTACGAAGGAGGAAAGGCTGGCTGGGCATTGCGGTGTGCAGGCCCATGAAGATCAGCCCCACCGATCTGTGGACGCCCTCTGTCATGCTCTCTCACACTCTGTCACGCTCTCTCACACTCTGTCATGCTTCTCTCACGCTCTCTGTAATTGCCCCTCAAAGTTCAGGGTGGCACTTTGCTGATGTGCCTAAATCAGTCTTCTTGGGGTTGTGGAATGCGGTTCAATGGCAGCTGAGGCATAAGGGGCAGTGGTCCAGCCGAAATCCCGTCTAAGTCATTTTGATAAGTGAGCCACTAGTCAAAGCTCTGTAATCGCCACCCATTCTTCCATTGTTCCATTCAGCGGGTCCTTAAGAGGGCATTAATCAACCCTACAGAGGTGCCGGTTTTACATTTCGCTTGCTTAACAAATCATGGCCCTAACCAGGTATCTCCGACTTACATTCAGATGAGCTGATACAGGCGCCCTGCACTGGTAGGCAGGCCATCTCTCTAACTGTGCTCTGAGCAATGCATCTGTTCAGCTCCAGGTCGATGAACAAGTTGAATATTTACCCTTTAAGAGTCCAAACTGCCTATTGACTCATTTGATCTCGGTTTTGATGAGGAAAAGAAATTTATGCAAAACAGGAAAGATTCAGTCAATCTGGTCAACGTGAACTTACGCACAGCATGGCGGTACGTTGCAAGGAGGTTTCGATACATTGCGGCAATACTCATCCAAAAATAAACCAGCAACTAGACTCCTCTCTGGCTCATCTCTGTCTAAGGCAGTTTCTCAGCAGCTCGGGCATTGGGGCGGGAGGCAGGTGTGCAGTGGGGTGCTTTCCTGGGCACCGCGGGGAGGTTACCCCACCCCGGTCTCTACCCACAAGCTGCCAGGGGCACTGTCTCCCCAGAGTCATGACAATCAAATCGTCTGTGAACTTGGACAAGTATCTCCCCATTGACGTGGGCCCCAGGATTCTGCCTTTCCACTGGAAACAGTTCCTTTGTCAGGAGGAGAACATAAGACATCATGTGATGCGAGTGCGACTCCCGCTGGGTCCTATTCCCTTTAGAGTCACCCGCGCACAGGAGTGTGTGCATCTTTACATCTTGCACACAGCCCAGCCGCTCCTGGAATGCTCTTCGTAATGAACACAAGGACAGGTAAAGTCCAGTGGCTGCCCAGAGAAAACCACCCTGGAGGGTTAACCCGCTGCCTCCTCCCAGGTAGGCCAGCGGCTGGCTCTAAAATTAGGTCAGGTGTCAGGAAGTGCACTCCCACCTGGTGTTCCCTGGATTTGGGAAGGCTTTCACCTCCCTGTGCTGCATCCTCTTCTTTCCTGCAGGGCAGACACAGCCCTGCCTCCTGGGATGCTGCGGCTCCCAGGGGAAGTGCACAGCTCTGCCTCTAGGGGCGCTGTGGCTCCCAGGGGAAGTACACAGCTCTGCCTCTAGGGGCGCTGTGGCTCCCAGGAGAGGTACCCAGGTCATTTTTCAGGTCCAGGCCTGGTGCCCAGGAAACGCAAGCCTCTGCTGTTCTTAGGGTCATGCACACTGCGGCACAAACGCTAACCATCTGTCTTCTGTATCCGTCCATGAGTCTCTGGGCGGCGAGGCCAGGTGGATGTCCAGGTGCCTCGCTCACTGCCTCGTGCACAGCAGACTCAACAGATGCCTCTAGAACAAATGCCAATGAGAGGAGCGGGAGTGGGAGTGGGTGTGGAAGCCACAGCTTGGGCGGGACGGTCTCCGGGTGAACTCAGGGTGCTGGTGGACCTTGTGTAGCCTTTGAACCCAGGTGACACCACTCAGGTTCCAGATGAGGGTCACCCAGCACGGCACAGTCCCCTCCCCTCTTCCCGGCCACACGTTTCCTGGGCCAGAACCCCCTCTGTACCCGGAAAAAACCTAAGCAGCCCCCTGGGGTGACCACCTGGTGCTACAGCTCACCTTCCCTGCCAGCAGTGGTCCTAAGTCATATGGCAGTTTCACAACTTCACTCCAAAAGTGCTGCAGGTGACACTCCGGGGGCATTAGAAAAGTGGCTTCTTTCAGGTTAACCAGCGGCAGGGAGCAGAGGGAGTGTTTTTCTGTGAACTCTTTAACACACAAAGGAGGGCTGGAGTGAGATTTGGTAGTTTGTTTCTTGTTCCTCTCACAAGTGGAGATTGCAGTCACGGGCTTTTCCAGGCGCTACTTTGTATCTTGTAAAATTGCAAAGAGCACGGGCAAGCCAGGGAGGGCTGCAGACTCCACTCTGCTCTGGAATCAAACACCAGACAGAATTTTCAATGCGGAGGCTTCCGCCAGGAGGGAGGCCGCTGCTCTGAAGCCAGGCAGGCGGCCCATCCCACGTGGTCCCTCCTCCAGGCATGCCTGATTGCTTTCCTTTTCGGAGGCGGACAAAGGTGGGTCATGTCCTAGGGTTTCCAAGAGTCTGGAGGTTAGAGATAACGATATCAATATTCGAGCAAGATCACGCTTCTCCCTCTCCCTTGCTTTCATCTCTGCTCGCCTCACTGAAAGCAAACACCCTGGGATGTGCTTCGGGCTTCTAGAAACAAGCAGTTGTCTAGGAGAGAGACGCCCACACCTGAGGTCTGATCATGAATAAATGAGAAGTCTCGGATTTCAGAGGAATAGACAGTGGTTTCTGTTTGAAAAATAGACGGAGGGTTTGAGTGCCTTAGCTGCCCTTTGAGTGTGTATGTGTGTGTGTGTGTGTGTGTGTATGTGTGTGTGTGAGTGTGTGTGTGTGTGTGTCTGCATGTGCAGGGGGCAGGGGAGGGGGCTAGATATTGCACATCAATAAAGCTTTGACATCTCTGCTTTCAATTTTGGGTCTATTATTACCAGAACCAGGTTCCAGATATAAGTGCTTAAATCGAACCTGACAAGCATTATCGACAGCTGGAAACTGTTTCTAAAATTTAACAATGGAACAGGCAGCCACATTCCTAAACAGACTCACAGGTGACAAATGGAAGACACACATAATTAAAACAGGAGGGTTTTAAGGTGACCGGCCAGTTTTCAGGCCTCAGGGCACATGCTACCCCGAGGCGCAACGTCCATTTTCAGGAATACACATGAAATCTTTTGGGCTGTCATCTAAAGGACTAGACATGAACACTTTAGGGTCCAGGGAGCAGCAATGATATTCTTATTGTTTTCGATTATTTAAGGGGTTAATTTGAGAATGCAATAAAACATTTTTTTCTTACAAATCAATAAACATATTTTCATTCCCAGTTAAACAGTAATGAGTCTATTTTGGTGCATATACTAAAAGTTGTTCTCTACTCATTTAACAAAAATTCAGAATGATCGAGTGGTTTGCTTCTGGCCAAACAGCAATTTAGAGACAGAACCAGGCTTAGGATTCCGGCCTCCTGAGGCCTCGTCTGATTATTTCTCTCTTGATCCAGAGGAGAACTGTGTATCCATGAGGCCAAAGGGAAGCGGAAGTGACTCTACTCTTTTGTTTCTGTTTTTTGTTTCCACCTCCCCCAGTGATGCCTTTGGATTCAAAGGGAACTCGCACGCATTGCAACAGCACAGACCTGCATACGTGATGACAGTAACTGTATTTTCTGCTTATAAAACCCTCCCTGCCTCCCACGGAGTGGATTCCCTTGTTTCGCCCGGAGAAGCGTTCCAGCGGACTTGGTGCTGTCCGACTTTCTGCAAAGCAAACTGGCAGTGCCGAGCGCTGTGGGGATAGAACGTCCAGGGGGTCCCCGGGTGAGCTTGGGAATGTTAGCCTGGTCCCCCTGAGAGGACGGATTATACCGGCTCTAGTCTGCAGCATCGGGATTATAAACCAGGTTCCTTTGAACTCAGTGTACGTTGTGTCAATGTGTCTGATGCTATCTTTGTCCACTTTCTAAATCTGCGGAGGAACTTCGTGGAAAGTATATAGAAAATGGAGTTTCTATGGCAATGCGATTTTTTTTTTTTTTTTTATTCCAGGGAAACTACAGAAGAAGTAGGAACCATCCTGACCAACCTCTCTCCTCATGTTCTGGCTCTTCTCGTGGTTTCCGCTCAGCTCGGCACAGGGGGAGGGGTGGTGGGGCAGGGCCACCGACTCAGAGAAGGGGCAGGCGGCACTCAGTGAAGAAAACAGACACGTTTCTCATCTAAAAAAACGATGTCTCGTCCCAGAGTCACATGGAGCTCCAAAATGTAATGGTTTAAATCAGCGCCTCCTGGGCCCTCCCATGACACCCTGTGCCCTAACGCCGGGGAAGCACCGAGGCTAAAGGTGCCGGTTTGTCCAGGCGACGGTAAGCCACTCCAAGGCTTCGGGCTCGGCCCTCACTGTCCATCTCGCAGTCCTCGACCCCGGTCTCCAAGGGCAGCTGTGGCCAAATGCGCGTGCGCCCCTCTCTCCCTGAGTGGCATGAACGCAAACGGGAGCAGGTTTCTGACTTTCTGTGAGTGGCGATAACCCAGGAGTGTCTTAAGGTGAGTTAACTGTATAACCACTCAGTAGCTCCCTGTAGTAAATGGCCAGCAGGACACTGGCAGCCGGAAGCCCCGTCCCCAGACGGGAGGGCAGGCCAGGCTTCTGCCACGCTGCAGTTGCTTCAGCAAAGAAGGCCTGTTATTGACTCATCTAATTGGGCGTGCTGAGAAGCAGGCCTACCTCAGCATGGATGGATCCAGGAGCTCTGACACCGGCCGGCATCGGTCTCCCCCTCCCTGGGTCTTGCTTGCTTCTCTGTTAGCTTCGTTCTCGGGCGGCTGTTTCCGAATGGATGCACTGCTGGGCCCGGCTGCTCTGGGCTCCCACGCCACGGAGCACCCGCAGCCACGGAGCACCCGCAGCCACGGAGCACCCGCAGCCACGGAGGCAGAGCCACGGTTCCTTCCCAGGACCTGCCCCGCCCCCAGCAGGACTTGGCCTGTCCAGACAGGGTTGAGCCCGTTTACCACGTGTCCACCCCGGGGCCAGTCATTGTGTCCCAGGGGCAGGGTGCTCTGACTGAACGGGGTGGGGGGCCTGACGACCCCGTGGTGGAAGAAGCAAGACCTCAGGGGGATGCCTGGAGCCAGACAGAGACACGCAGCCCAGCAGTCAGGGCCGACGCGCAGCCCCAAGCGCCCACGCTGCGAGGCTCACCTCTGCTTCCTCGTTCCCGTAGCCCTGGTGAACCCCGGATTCTGCACGTGTCCTGCTTCACGGCCCTAAGTAACGTGTCCCGTGGTCCCACCCGGGTCTCCCCGGGCTGGAGTCCCTCACTGACGGTGTCTCTGACCTAGCTGAGTGCGGCACCCTGTCAGATCATGGCACAGTCTCACTGAGAGTCGGGGCTAAGGCAGGAGGGATACCAAAGAAATAGGCTGTGTGTTCTAGAAAATTCCAGTCTGAGATGCTAATATTCAAAGAGGTCCCTCCAGGCAGGAACAACTACTGTCCTAGAAAGCTGGAGACAGCACAGCAAAAGTGACAGTGGGAACCCTATCGCACCCCGTTTCAGACGCGCACCCGCACAGCGGAACGGAGGCCGGACTGGGTGTCTGCCAGCGCTTCGTCAGCGATCCCAGCAGCCCACGGGCACAGCCCACGGCAGCAACGCCCCCGGAGGCGGGCGCCCTGAGACCTGCCAGAACGGCCCCAGACACTGGAGACGAGGGCTTTCAAGTCCCCGGCGTGGCCTCATTACAGAGGGAGAAGCTCTGACTTACCAGGTGGTGGGAGCTACTGCTTTAGATGGAGTCGTCTAAATTTCACTCCCGCTCTGTTTAAAGCCCCTGGCAAAATGTGACTTCTTATATGTCTTTATTCATAGTTCAGCAACGAATCTGTGCTTTAATGAACTTTTTATTCTCAGGACAGTGTTAAGTTTGCAGAAAAATTATGAAGGTGATATAGAGAGTTCCCACACTCCAAGCAGTGTCCCCCGTGATTAACATCCTATATTAAAAAGGGCACATTTGTCACAATTAATAATCAATACTGAGAGATCGTTATTATCTGGAGTCCATACTTTTGCAGCGTTGCTTAGTTCTTACTTATGCTCCGTTTTCTGTCCCAGGACACCGCCAGCACACACATCGCCTTGGGCAGCTCAGGCCACCATCACAGAACCCCACAGACAGGCAGTCTGAGCAGCAGACATTTATTTCTCATGGTTCGGGAGGTGGGAGGTCCCAGACCAAGGTCCGCAGGTTGATTTCTGGAGAAGGTGCTCCTTCTGGCTGTCCTTTCTTAAAGGGGCACTAATTCTATGGGTCAGGGCCCCACCCTCCTTACCTCATCTAACTTTAATTACTTCCCTAAGGGCCTCATCTCCAAATTCAGTCGCATTGGGGGTTGGGCTTCAACACAGCGACCTGGGCGGGACACAATTGAATCAGATGTGGTATCTTAGCCCCTCCTGGCCATGAACTGCCTCAGCCTCTCCTTGCTGTTGGTGAGCCTGAGGAGTGAAGAGGACTGGCCAGCCAATTTGTAGAATGCCCCTCAGGCAGGATTTGTGTGATGTTTTCTCATGCCTAGACTGGGGCCCTGGGTTTGGGGGAGAAAGACCACAGAGGCCCCGGGGCTGTTCCCGTCACCTTATCGAGGGTCCTACTATCAGCATGGCTGACAGCACCGTTGGCCTTGACCCTGACCTGGCTGAGGTCACGTCTGGGAGGTCTCTGGGCTGTGAAGTCATTGCTTTCCGGCATCCAGTTCTGTAGTCTTTGGAACTAAATGCGCCTCCACTGGAGGCAGGAAGCAAGCTCTGCTCCCGGACGGACGGGCGGGCGGGAGTCTACAGAGATGGCTTGCGACTCCTCTGCACAGAGATGGCTGTTCCCTGCCTTCCGCCCCTCGCTCAGTCTCTGTGTTGGAGAACGATGCGAGGCTCCAACAGCAGCCCGTGCTGCTCACGGCGACGGCAGTGACTGCTTTGGGGCCTCTGGGCCGGCAGAGCAAGGGAATACAGGTGTGTCTACTGACCTGTGTGTACACACATCTGTATACTTCCATGCGCGACCATCTTCATTTAGGAACATGAGTTCCCACTGATGCTTCCACGTCAGGCCCTTCACCACGTGCTCCTCTGGCTTCCTCCCCTTGCTCCTCTGTCAGTGTCACGCCCACAGTGGGAACCGCCCCCCCTCCCCGGCCGTCTGCTGCTCAGTCACTGGGCTCCCGTGGGCACTGTGGCGGCAGCAGGCTCATGCATGTTGAGGGGACACTGACAGGCAGCGCCCTCCGCAGCCAGTGGACAGCAGGGCCGGCAGGCAGGCAGTTAGATATGGGTCTGGACAGGACGGGCTGCATAACTTAAGGGGCTCCTGGCCGGGTGCCGAGGAGAAGCAGGGGCTGAGCGCTATGAGGAAACACCCAGTGGAAAGAGAAAATGTTGACGACAAATTGCAAATGTGCCATTTACACAACACCGCACAACCTCGCTTAGCACGGTTACAAACACAACACGGCAGAGGACCCTGGGGCGTGTGCGTTCCCAGCATAAGCTGGGCCTTGGGGACACGGGCGTGTTCACCACCATTTTCATACTCTCTCGTTAAAGCCTAAACACTGGGTAACGTGGTCGCAAATGCTGGCTGTGCGCACTGCAGCGGCTCTCTCACGCCTCGTCTCACTGTGCGTCGTCCGGGCCGCGCGACCTCGGCTGCCATTGACTGGGTCTCCCCCTTGGCCCTGGCAGGTCGGCTCTTTGCAGGGTGCGCCCCCCGTCTCTCCCGTGCCAGCATCTCCCTCCCAGACATCTCAGATACTAAACCCGCTCCGAGCAGGGCGGGGCAGCCGGGCCCACAGTGTTGGGGGAGGAAATTTTCAGCCCTCGGAGGGTGATTTTCTCCGTCAGCACTGGGGTAAGGGACAGATGAGACGCTGGCTCCCTGGGCAGAACTGGGTGCTGAGGAAAAAGCAAAACCCCAGGTTCCGAGCAGCTGGCCGTGTGGCGTGGAGAGCCGTGTGCTCCAGCGGTGCTCTTGCGGCCTCGCTCCCCGGTGTCGGCCCAGCAGCGGCCAGAGCTGGTGATGCAGGCGACTAGAGGGTCGTGTGGGCTCTGTAGGGTGTCCCCCAAAATGCGTACACACACTTTGCATGATTATAAAGGCAGTGCTTATTAAAATGCACTGCGTGGCCTTCGAACAGCTATAGCTGTTACAACACGCCTGCATTTGTGGGAGCCCCTGGTATGGTGGTAATGAATCCCCGCCACGCAAGTGTGTGCTGGCGCTGCCCTAACTGATCACTAGACACCAGTGACCTGGCCGGTCACCCTCAGTTCTAACCTTGCCGTTCGCCTCGAGAGCTTCGATGCATTGCAGAAGCCCCTGCCGCACCCTCGCCTCTCCGCACCCTCAGGCCCTTCCACAGGGTGTCCTGCGGGGACATTTATTCGGCCGCTTCCCTGCTGGCCCGGAGCTGGTGGCGCCAGCGGCCCTCCTGTCCAGGGCTCCCCGGAGCCCGGGAACATCCAGCAGCCCTTGGACACCCTGGGCCGCGTCACGCCCCGCGCCCAAAGCTGAACTTGTCAGCCCCCGAGCACTCCTGCTCTCTCACCGCAGCCCACCCCACCTCCCTGGCACAGGCTTCCTCTGCTGGGAACAGCCCCGTCCTCCGCCTGGTGTCCTGTTTGTCCCCGGCGGCTGCTTAGACGCCACCTCCTCCAGGAAGCCGTTCTCTCCAGAGGCTCACACCGAGCCGGGCGCTGGGCGCTGAGTCCAAGACCCTTTCTGTCTCCTGAGCCGCTGCCGGATGGAGGGGAGCCCCGAGAGCACGAGCCTGGCCACGTCCTTCTCACAGTCGGTGGGACCCACAGTAATGGCTGTTCAAGAAGAGCCCACTCAGGGATGCCGTGTCCGGTCCAGCAGCCGGAGGCTACGCTGTGCTTGCTTCCTGTGGCTTCACCCTGCTCCGGTGTCGCGTTCCTGTACCTGGTGACTGTCACTCAGAAGGCCTGTGTGGGTGGCCTTCGGGGGAGACACCCGTGTGCTGTACCCCGATCCCCAAGAACGCACCCAGGCTCCGTCTGCTGTGTGTGGCCGCCAGCCCAGCACAGAGGGGGCATGGCAGCACAGGACAGGGCTTTCTGGAAAGTAACCTCAGAGACAACTTTTGTTTGGCAGCTTGGGGGGGGCGGGGGCATCCCACCAATCTGTGCAGAGCAGCTGGGGGAGGGGGCGGCCCACCCACCTGTGCAGAGCAGCTGGGGGAGGGGGCGGGGGAGGGGGCAGCCCACCCACCTGTGCAGAGCAGCTGGGGGAGGGGGCGGGGGAGGGGGCGGCCCACCCACCTGTGCAGAGCAGCTGGGAGAGGGGGCAGGGGCAGCCCACCCACCTGTGCAGAGCAGCTGGGGGAGGGGGCGGGGGCGGCCCACCCATCTGTGCAGAGCAGCTGGGAGAGGGGGCGGCCCACCCACCTGTGCAGAGCAGCTGGGGGGGCGGGGCAGCCCGCATTGCGTGGGGTCTGGCGGGTGGCACAGAGCCGTGTCCCGTCAGACATGGTGACAGACCATGTCTGGTCCTTCAGGCAGGATGGCGATGTTCTTTAATCTGAGTTTATTTAACGTGATCCCCTAATGCAAAGTGTTTACATTTTCCATGAAGACAAACATGAAACGTTTAACTTGAAATGATTAGGAGTGGCGTTCTGGTAAACAAGCCCCCGGGCGGCAGCGCCATGCTGGGGACGCTGTGCGTGGCCAGAGTCCCAGGTCAGCGGCCGGGAGCAGCCGGGGCTCCAATTAGGGCTGCCGCAGCTTTCGGGGGCCTCAGGAAGCTCGGGTCCTTAGTGTGCACATCGGGTTGTGTTAGCTTGAATTTTTTATGTCTGCCCTCATGAAAAATTAATCCAGAACGTTCTTTCTGACTCTAGAGATGTGCTTTATCACCAGGACAGAGAAAGAGGGTGAGTTCCAAAGAGACAAGAGCTTACTTGCGCCCGGTGAGGTGCTGGGTCAGGAGGAAGCCGCCCCCCCCCCCCCATGCGCTCCCACTTCCCTTTCAGCTCTGGCCAAACACTTGCTGAGCCGGGCAGGGCTCGGCCTGGCAGCAGGGGGTGGAGCCTGGCCGGCGATGGGCATGAGCGTGAGGAAGACTCAGTCCGGAAGGTTTCATTCCCCGCTAGGTAGACAGTCTTCAGATTCCGCCGGCATCCCGGGAGCCACAGCGAGGAAGGCTGCTTTTTACGATGAGGGGACCACCTGCTGCCCCTCGGAGGTCTGCGCCATGACGCCAAGTCCTGGTAACAGCAATGGGCTTTCCCTTTACATGGGCAGCACTGCCACCTACGTGGTAGACAGAATACTGGCCCCTTAAAGATGCCCTGGGAACCCTCAGCTTTGTGGAAAACAGATTCTGCAGGCGTGATTAAGTTCAGGGTTTCGAGATAGGAGTGAGTCTGGATTATCACAGGGGCCCAGGTGGGTCCTTGAAAGGGGGAGGCAGGGGAGCCAGAGGCAGAGACCCAGCCTGAGAGAGACATGGTGGCCATTGCTGCCTGTGAGAGAAACAGGCCCGTGGTCAGGAAATGTGGGCCTTTTCCAGAGGTGGGAACAGCCAAGAATGGGGTTTCTCCTAGAACCTGCCTGCAGGAGTCAGGGGTCCCAGAGAAACAGAACCATTAGGAGATAGATATGATAGATATGGATGTAGGTATAGATGTAGCTCTAGACATAGACATAGACACAGATATAGATGTAGACTAGACATAGATATAGACATAGATATAGAAATAGACATATATATATATATATATATATATATATATGATATACATATAGCTATAGCTATAGATATAGATATGGATATGGATGTAGATGTAGATATAGAAATAGATGTAGATGTAGACATAGGTATACATGATGTAAACAAGAAGAAACTTATTATAGGAACTGGATCATGTTATCATGGAGGCTGAGAACTCCCACAGTTCTGGTGACTGTCACTCAGAAGGTCATGTACAAGCTGGAGAACCAGGAAGGCCAGTGCTCTAACAGGGCTGAGTGCAAAGGCCCCAAGGTCCAGAGGGCTGAGTCCAAGATCTCTGACATCCACGGGCAGGAGAAGACAGGTGTCCCAGCTTAAGCACAGAGAGCAAATTCACCCTTCGTCCACCTTCTTGCTCTCTGCAGGCCCTTGGGGACTGGTTGATGCCCACCCATTGGTGAGGACCTTCTTCTCTCAGTCTACTGGCTCATTGCTGGAACCTTCCGGAGACACCCTCACAGACATGCCCAGCAACCTGGGTGACCCTCTTCTTGGTCAAGTTGACAGGTAATTAACCCCACACTCTAGGTGTGCAGGCCTGCCAACACCTTTGCTTCTGGCTCAGTGAGAACCATGTGGACCGCTGCCCTCCAGCACTCTAAGAGTGAATCTGTGTGGTTAGGAGCCACTGAGCCTGTGACAATTGGCCTCTGGGCTCCTCAGTGCTCAATGATGATCCAGTTCCTCCCAGGGAACCAGGGCCTTGTCACCGATCAAAGGCAACCTTCCCTACCTGAGTTGTCATACCCAGATATATAGACAGTTTTCAAATTCTACTCAAACTCTATTTCATGCATTCTACTCCAGCTTTCACTGTGTTCCTTCTGTCCAGCAAGCGCCGACCACAGATTTCCCCCAGTGTGAAGGTCAAGTTCAAATTGCACCCCTTCTCTATCCCCACAAAGAATGCCCTGAGTTGGCCTTTGATGAGGCTTTTATTGAAGACTTACTATGTTCCATTAAATGGAAAAACCTATAAGCCCTTGAGGGCAGGGACCTCAGTGTTCCCAGTTCCCACCCCAAAGCCTGGGTCAAAGTCCGAGCTCAGTAAATATTTGCTGAATGTAGGTGTGAATTCCAGGAAACACACACACAGGGTGGAGCAAAAGTAGGTTTACGGATCATGTGGAAAATCTATAGTAATAAAAGCGTAATATGCTAATTAGACCGGACGTCCTTCCGGATGACATTCTGGATGAAGCCGGGGCTGCAAGGGAAGCCTGGGTCCTTGGTGCCAGAGGGAAGCCCATGCCAGCAGCTAGGGGAAGGAAAGCTTACTTTTGCACGAATTTTGTGCATCGGGCCTCTAGTAGTACAATCCTATATAATAAAGAGGTAATATGCAAATTGACCATCACTCCAACACACAAGATGGCCACCCCATGTGGTCAAAGATGGCCGCCCCCATGTGGTCAAAGATGGCTGCCACAAGATAGCTGGCAGGGCAGGGAAGTTGGGAGGGACCAGGCCTGAAAGGGAGGACAGTTGGGGGCAATCAGGCCTGCAGGGGAGGACAGTTGGGGGCGACCAGGCCAGCAGGGGAGGGCAGTTGGGGAGGACCAGCCCTGCAGGGGAAGGAAGTTGGGGGGAACCAGTCCTGCAGGGGAAGGCAGTTGGGGGCAACCAGACCAGCAGGGGAGGGCAGTTAGGGGTGACCAGGTCAGCAGGGGAGGGCAGTAGTTGGGAGGGACCAGGCCTGCAGGGGAGGGCAGTTGAGAGGGACCAGGCCTGCAGGGGAAGGCAGTTGGGGGGGACCAGGACTGCAGGGTAGGGCAGTTGGGAGGGACAAGGCCTGCAGGGGAGGACAGTTGGGGGGGAACCAGGCTGGCAGGGGAAGGCAGTTAGGGGCAATCGGGCCAGCAGGGGAGCAGTTAGGCATCGATCAGGCTGGCAGAGTGGTGGTTAGGGGGTGACCAGCCTGGCAGGCAGAAGCGGTTAGGGGCAATTAGGCAGGCAGGCAGATGAGCGGTTGTGAGCCAGCAGTCCTGGATTGTGAGAGGGATCCCAGATTGGAGAAGGTGCAGGCTGGGCTGAGGGACACAACCCCCCGTGCATGAATTTTGTGCACCGGGCCTCTAGTAATAAATAATAATACAAAATAAACTCTGTTTTTCATACTCAAAACTGTAAACCTACTTTTGCCCCACACTGTATCTATCTGGTATAAGGACATTGAAGGAAAAAATGCTCACTACATGTGCCAAGGGTAACTGAAGCTCAGAGTTAGATGAGCCACTCAGGCTAACAGAGCAACTGAGGCAGACACTGGGCTTGTTCATTCCAAACTGCGCTCTTTCCACTGTGAAAAGCTGTCTCTATGTCCACTCTTTCATTCACCCACTCACTAGCAGTCCACGGAGAGCCTGCTGTGGCAGTAGCTGCGTGTAATGCATATGTACTTCATCCCTTACCCTGTGCACTGCGTGTAACGGTGGTACCTGCTCAGAACACCATGGGTGCTGCTGTTGGCACAGTTTATGGGAGACATGTAAACGCGTCACATCCCAGGGTCAGCACTCAGTAACTCCAACACCTCACTGTGTGTTCCCTAGGCCACAGGTCACCATGCATTTGCTTCTTTACTTCCTCCTGACCCAGATGGGTGACCGACAGGATTCCACATTCACTTAAGAAAACACACACCTCCACAGGGAATTACAATCTCTACTCATTACAATTAATATACAAAGGAGATCAACCGGAGCTGGTGCTCTGTGCGAGGCTATACCGTGAGGTCTGCAAACCTCACCCAAAGTGGACGGCCTTCCCAGGAAAGGCCCTGCGGAGGGACTGGGCCCGAGGAGGGTCTGCTTTCCCCGAAGGCATCCAGGTGGTGTCCTGAAGGTGAGGGGCTTGAACGTGAAGAATGATGACACTGTTGGATCTGATGGGCCGATCATAAGACAGTCCCGAGAGCTGTCACCATGGTGGCACAGGTGGGTGCAGCGTCATCTCTGCCCAGGAAGACTGCGACCCCCGGGGCTCTTAGGCAACATATCAGCCAAAGCACATTGTTATTATTAATGTGGAGGAAAGAAGCTGAAAGCAAGAGAAAACGGAAATAAAGGAGAGTCAGTAAAGCTCATTAATTCTGAGTCTGGTAACTGGAAATTTGTGAACATTTAGATGTGGGTCAGAAAGAAGGTTCCTTTCTCCTTGTTAAACTTGTCCAGCAAATGAGTTGTGGCCAGTGGAGGTGGTACCAGGTACCGTGGTTTTCCCCAGGAGAACAAATTGCCTTCAAGGTTATTGTGGTCAGAAGCAGACAGATGGGAAGGGAACAAATAAGAATTCTATTTTGAGTTCCTCTCCTTAGTGCAGGTTTCTTGACATATTTACTCAAAAAGAAGAAAATAACGTACGTCTACATGCATTTTATGACCTGGGTTTTTTCACTAATTAGCTGATCTAATTTAGTGAAGTTTCATCGCATGAATACTTTTCTTCAAAGAATGCTACGACTCTGTTTGGACTCGTAGTAGCATGTGATTCTGGAAGAAGTCTTAATGATTGTAGTGACCACCATAGATGTGGAGGTGACCTCCTATTTCTCTGAAAGTTTTGGGGAGAAAGATAAAGAGAAGCAGAGAAGATGTAAAGATTGCCAGTCAAGTTTCGGGACCCAGACAGAGCAGTGAGGACCTGTGCCCATCACTTACTCACAGTGTGAGCTGGACAAGTCTTCTAACCACAGTCACCACTAAGTTCTGGGGAAGAGGGTGCTGAGATGGAGTTTGGCATGAAGTGGGATGATTATTAGGGCATGCCCTTGGGATCCATCACTGTGAAGGAGGAGGAGCAGGAGCAGGAGCAGGAGGAGCAGAAGCAGGAGAAGGAAAAACAGTAGCAGGAGGAGGAGGAGGAACAGGAGGAGGTGGAGCAGGAGAAAGAGGAGGAGGAACAGGAGGAGGGGGAGGAAAAAGAGAAGAAAGAACAGGAGGAGGAGCAGGAGCAGCAGGAGGAATAGGAACAGGAACAGGAGGAGAAAGAGGAGGAGGAGCAGGAGCAGGGGGAGGAGGAACAGGAGGAGGAGCGGGAAAAGGAGGAGGAGGAACAAGAGGAGGAGGAGCAGGAGGAGAAGGAGGAGGAGGAACAGGAGGAGGAGGAGGAAAAAGAGAAGGAAGAACAGGAGGAGGAGCAGGAGGGGAGAAGGAGCAGGAAGAGCAGGAGGAGGAGGAACAAGAGAAGAAGCAGGAGGAGGAGGAATAGGAGGAGGAGCAGGAAGAGCAGCAGGAGTAGGAGGAGCAGGAAAAGGAGGAGGAGCAGGAAAAGGAGGAGGAGGAGTAGGAGGAGGAGGAGGAACAGGAGGAGGAGGAGGAGCAGAAGGAGGAGGAGGAAGAGGAGCAGAAGCAGGAGGAGCAGGAGCAGGAGGAACAGGAAAAGGAGGAGCAGGAGGAGGAGAAGGAGGCTGAACCTGGCGGTGCTGGCACCCTGGTCTCAGACCTCGACCTCTATCCTGAAGATATAAATGTCCTTTAAAAGCCACCAAGTTTATGGTGTGTTGATAGAGCAGCCTGAGCTGACTCAGACACTGGCACACAGTGAATGTTAATGAACTGAATGAGATAATAATGTTCTTTGATATTGTCAATAGTTGTAACAGCCATCTTATTATTGTTGCTGTTGTTGTTACTATCAGAGAATGCGCTACACCTGGCTGAGCACCTGTGGTCTCAGGGACTGTTATGGCTGCCGGCCCACGCGCCCTGCGCCACGGCTGCAGATGTCTAGAGATGCCAACACTTCCGGCTTCAACAGCAGAGGAAAAGCGCTGCGTTGGATGCCTTTTATCTTCACAGGACAGCATCAGAAGCACATGCATAATTTAAAACTATATTTTCAATTATTCTTGAGTTTCCCACACAAGAGACTGTCTCTGTGTGTGTGTGTGTGTGTGTGTGTGTGTGTGTGTGTGTGTCTGTGTGAATGCTAATGCAACCAGGTGATGATCACAATCTTCCTTGTGTTGACATTTCCTTTGGCTCGGTAACTAAGTTAAATTTTCTCAGTAGTCAGTGAGACTTCTTGGGGAAAATGTTAAAAAAAAAAAGAAAAAAGATTTAAGCAGTTTTCCATCAAGGAAATAACAAATGGAGGGAAAAAAGAGAAATAGGTTTCAATTTTACTGCTTGTTTGGGATCAAAGCCAGGCCCATGTCCCATTGAGGTGAGAACTGTTCCTGGCTGGAGAGGCTGGGCTGCAGCGTGTGCTCCCGGGAAGGCATGGACACTGATCTCACCCACGTGTGCTAATATCAGGTCCACACTGACTACACAACCAAAAGCATCAGCTATACATTCGGAGCTGATCTCATTGTTACAGAAGTAATTCAGAGCCGTTAGGATGTTTTGGAATGCCTCCCAGCAATAACAAAGCTGACAGCGTGATAAAGCCTGTTTCAGCAGCACCTGAGTGGAAGTCAGGCCGGATCAGCTTGATGGTCCTGGATGAACAGTTCAGCACTCCCATTCCTCCCATCACACAGCGGCCAGAAGCATGTCAGCTCCCGGCTCCCTGGCTTCAATCTGCTTTCTCATTAAACTCCTATGTGGACTCGTTTTTTTATTTCCTCCGAGTCAAACTCCAACCCTTGTGCCTGATTTAGAAAGCTACACCTAAAATGTCTGCAAAACTAGGAAAGTTTCATTCCTTTTCAATTTGGACAGCTAAGAAGCCGCCTTAAAAATCACCCAGGGGGTCCTCCCTAACCCTACCCGATGAGGCCCCAGGAGAGTGTCTTGGGGTGCTGGGTCTTCAGGACTGTTTGGGGACCTGGGCGAAGGAAGGGGTCCTGAATGTCCTGTGGGAGCTCTGTCTCTATGGCACCCGGAGCCATGCACATCTGCTTCAAATACAGGTATGATGATAAACACCAATGGCTTGTCCAGATGGCAGACATCCTTTCTCATTTTCCCTTCCACCCAGGTGTTGGGCAATAAAAAAGGAGCTGTCTATAGAAGTAGCTGGCCATAAAAAAGTGGCCAATAATTTTTGGGCTCCATTATTGAAGTTTCTGGTGCATTTACTGCATTGCTCCTGAGGCTGCTCTGAAGTTGAAGTTCAGATCTCTGCGTCCTACAAACTGCGGGACCGGGGGACCAGGAAAGAGTCCTATAAGGTGTCAGTGCTTCAGGGCCCTCGGGTGGAGGCAGTTATCAGTAGAGTGGACCTACTGGGTTAGTACCCAAGCTCAGTGAATGAATGCCCAGCCCACAGCAAGCCCTCAGAACGGGAGGACTACTTACTCTCACTATTATAAGCGGCAGAGTGTGGGCTTCCGTTTGCTGCTTTGACCTATTCCTTTGAAGATTCTTCTCTTCAGGTTGATTGATGGTCAAGGGACATGGAAAACTTTTTCTGCCTAACTTTTTGTAAAAGAATTATATTTGACTAGAGGCCCAGTGCGCGATTGAAATCACGCGAGGAGGCACCCCGCCTCCCACCGCATGAGAAGGCACCCCTCGGGGCACTGGGCCGAGAGGTGCTCCATGCACCTCCTGGTGACCGGTTGTGGTCGTGATGCCATTGACACCTTTTCCCTTCCTTCCCCGCTGCCCCGAGCTAACGTGCATGAGATTGCCTGAATGAAACTGGGGCCCTGTATTGCGTGGAGATTGTGCTCCACAGGAACCTGCCTGATCCAAGGAGGGTTGGGGCCATTCACTGCAGGAAAGGCCCTCTTTAAATGAAGCCCCTGCTTAGATAGGCGCCGGCTGAGCCGTTTGCTGCTTGCTGAGGGTTTATCATCCCTCTGGCTGTTTCCTTGGAAACCACAAACTCAAGATAGCAGTGGAATGCTGCATCCCCTTATCTAAAACCCTGCTTCTCTGGCCCCACAGGGGGCCGGGACCACGCCTGACTCACAGCTTCCCCTGGCCTCCCTGCCTGTGTCCGCTCTGGGGCCACCTGAGCCGCCGGGCAGGCCCCCCTGTCTCCGTCTCCGTCTCAGTCTCTGCTCCGGGCCTCACCTGTGAGCGCAACCTCCTCCTGTCTGGTAGTGACCCATTACGGCGTCCCAGCATAATTTGCATATTACTTCTTTATATATATATATATATATATATATATATATATATATATATATATAGATTACATTTTCAGCATTTGCCCCAAGAATCACACTGTACTACCCTTTCATCGGCAGGATTTGACCCACAGTTCCACATCTGTGTGAAAGGAGACTATAGTAGCAATAGATGCCAATCATCTATGCCCACAGACACTTCCAGTTACACAGAGGGTTAGGGTGGAGCCTTCTGGTTGGAGAAGAAGGCGCAGTGAAGAATGAGAGCTTGAAAATTAATAAATAAAATAAGTACAATTTTAAAAGTGTACAGATGATGTGTTGTGGAACTGTGCACCTGAAACCTGTTTAATTTTGTTAACCAGTCTCACCTCAATAAATTTGATAAAAAGGAAAAATAAAATTAATATTTGAACGTCAGTTAAGGGCTGGGTTTTGCTTTCAGAACTCTATGGATTTCTAATAATACCTTCTAAGGAACCTTCTAATTTCTTCTATATGTTCTTAATTTTCCAGCAGCGCAATGCTGAGCAAAACTGAGGCATGCACAAACTTCTCTATACCACCTGCGGCCTCCGGCGCTGTCCCAGGTGCTGAAGGGACCCGGGTACAGGGTGGTAGGATGTTATGACAGACACCAGCGGGTGCAGGAGCCTTTCTGTCTGTCCCCGCTTTTGCAGACGGCCCTGCATGTGTCCTGGCCCACCACCCAGCAGTCTCTGCTCAGCTTGCATCTGAATCTGCTCAGCTGCTCTAACGGAACCCCACAGCCTGGGCAGCTCACGTGACAGACGTTGGTAGCAGTCTGGATGCTGGACGTTGGAGGGCCAGGTATTGGCAGCTCTTGCTGAGAGCCTGCTTGCTGGCTGGCAGGTGGCCCCTTCTCCCTGGGTCCTCGTGTGGTGGAGAGAGGGCTCTGGTCTCTTCCTCTTCTGACAAGGGCACGACTCCACCAGGGGGACATCACCCATGACCTCATCTACCCCTAGTCACCCCCAAAGCCCACCTCCTAACTCTGTCCCATGGGGCCAGAGCCTCAGCATGTGGACTTGGGGACCTAGGCATGTCTTCTTGACAGAACCTGTGACCCAGATGTACCCCCAGAAGCCGGGGGTCTATTGGGGAGAGGAAGCAGGGACGCGAGACAGCGAGCTATTACTATGCCAACACTGGACGCGGTGAGGGCCACGGAAGCACTTTCCGTTGGACTCGCTGTGACGCAGAGGGCGACGTCCACTCGGACGAGGACATGTGCAGACGCTGTGGCTGCCTTCTGGGTGTTGGCTCCTGATTGTTCGGGGCAGAGTGTGACTGTCCTGTTGTCCCCAATCCCACTCGGGCCCTCCTGGAGCACTGATTACCAGGCCTTGTGTGGCCTGGGGGCAGATGCCTGGGGAACAAGGACAGGTCCTTTCTAAGTTACACCGAGGCTCCGGTTCCACTGGAGGGTTCAGTTGCCATGGACACAGATTCATTCACTATTGAGGCTCTAAGAAGGTCCCTGGAGGCCCTGAGGGACAAACTCTTCCTTTGGAAATGAAGTCAGAGAGACAAAGCCTCCTCGCTGAGCCTGGCCTCAAACCCAGTCCCTGTCTGGCCCTCAACATACCCTCCCCCCACCCCCCCCCCCCCCACACACACACAGAACTTCTGACAGATGAATTAAAATAACACTCTTTTGTTTAGTTTTTATTGGCCATGTTTTGCATAAGACCTTTTAACCTGAGAGCTGAGACAAACACATTTGGAAAACAATGAAAACATTCCCTTCCCATTTTCCTAATTCTGTATTTTCTACCATTCCCAAGTCCTAAAAGCTCAGGTGGTTTCTCTAGCATACAGGCATAGCTGGTGTGTCACCTCGATTTGGTGTTATTTCCCCTTCACCCCAGGGAGCGCACACATGTCCAGGCTCCTGTGATTGCAGCATCCCTCTAAGGGCACGAGTCACAGGATGAGGTGATAAAGAGCGTAGCGTAAGAGCAGTGCGGAGTTTAACTCCCTTAACTACACAACCACTGCGTGCCCACCCTCAGCGCGAAGTGTTAGACTCTACAGGGGTGTGCTGAGTAAGAAGTCCCTGGATGTCCCCCTCTGAGACCACTCCTCCTTGGGGTGATGGCCAGCCCTGAAGAGCTGAGTCTGTCCTCCCAGGGTGGTGTCCCGATTCCTCAGTGTCTCTGTAGAATGTAGCCACGGGTAAGGGCACACACAGACACTTCCATGTTATATAGTTAGGAATTGAAATAAAGGCTCCCTTTGGTTTTTAACAACACCTTGGTGTTAAAGATCAGTGATTCTCAATGCCCCCACCCCCAGGGACATTGTGACACCTGGGGACACTTGTTACAACCCTGGGTGGATGCTGCTGGCATCCTAGGTGGGGCCAGGGATACTGCTAAACACCCCCAGTGCCCAGGATGCCCTGGCAGAGGACCAGCAGCCCGGGCCAGTAGAGCTGAGCCGAGACCTCCTTGGTGCTGAAGGTGTGACTGGCGATGTTGTGGGAGCTCACGGCCAGGCCCCCATAAACATTCCAGTGCTTTCTAAGTGTCCGCCACACAGTAGTGCTGTTGCTGGCACCCAGAAACAACATCATCTGACATGTCGGAGGCCCCGGGGTCAGGCCAGATCAGGGTCCTCGCTGGCCGCAGGCCCCACGGAGCGTGCTCTCTGTGCCTGCAATCTCGTCCCCATCTTGTTTGCCCGGAACATTCCCATCTTCTTCAAGCCTCACCTGCCTCACAAACTGGCTCTCATGCCCACCTGGGACCGGGCACAGCAGACGATCTTCTCTGTGCGTGCCACAAGCGGGTGATGACACCTGGGCAGACTGCAGCCTCCGCCAGGAAGGGATGGCGTCTGGGCCCGTGCGTGTGCCACGTCCAGCCTTGAGCACAACGCTGGCGGGCGGCAGGCACTGAGGAAATGTGTGCCCAACAGATACATAAGTGGCAGCATTCATCTCAGCAAATACAATGACTTAAATATTCCCACATCGTCTTCTTCAGGCTTCGTCTTCATTGTGGGCGGAGTGGTTACTTATTTTCATATCCTGAGTGTCTGGCGCCAGACTTGGCCCAGGGCGGCGTGAATGAAGGCGTGTGCCTGACTAAACACACGGAGAGGAAGGCGTGTTCTCCTGGTGCTTGAAATACACAGAAGCAAGTGAGAAATGGAATGGGGTCAGAGAAAGATCAGTCAGCCATTTGGAAATGGAGATGCCATCATCGGTTGTGGGCTATTAATATGCCATTTGTATGCGGGAAGAATATCACATTAGCAGAATTACTCCCTCACCTTTCTACCTGCGACCAGCTGTCGGCTTCCTAGTCAGCCCAAATCCCAGAAGCAGGGGGACAGAGGCACGGCTCTCCAGGTGGCTCGGTAGATCAACCCACTATTGGTTAGCTGCCCTGTAAGCTCATGAGTCATCCCATTAACTATGTGTGTGTCTTCATCAACCACCCCGCGGGCCTCCCGGTGACAGCGCTGGGTAAGGAAAGGAGCGTAGTGAGGATGCGCAGGGCGTAGGGCGTGGCCGCCCGGGCCTCTCCTCCCAGCGGGTGGTTCTGTGCTGCCCACACACGGGGCAGTGGGAGTGTCAGCACTCTGCTTCGGCTGGGGTGTCACTCAGCCTCCCACTCCACTTCCTCTGGCGGCCGACCCTAAATCTGATGAACCCCTAAATCGTCCCTGGCTTCTTGCCTCAGAGGGCTCTCTGGGCAAAACCCAGCCTGAGACCTTGGGCCTGCAGGGTAGGCCCCTCTGTCCGCTCCTGAGCAGGCTCTCAGAGGCGCTGACGCCCGTGGTTTCTCCATCTCACTAACCAGGCCCTGAGCTGAGAGTGGAGCCTGTGGCTGCAATTCCTTGCCTCCCAGGGCCCAGGCGGGCAGATGCCTGCTGGGACCGCCCTGAGTGTTAGCCCAGGTGACAGACCCTGTTTCTATCGTCACAGGCCTTGGGATGGGCCAGCCAGGGTGGCCCCTGGAGGCCACTGCTGGGGATGAGGAGTCCAGGAAGCGCATCCGGCAGTGGGACTTCCTGCCCAGGAAGCTGCTGTGTCTGTGGGCTGAAGTGTGGAGGGGCCGTCCAGACCCCTGCAGCCCGGGTACTCTCACTGGATTTGTCCCTCACACCCAGCCCCCAGCCTGCTGGGCCTCCAGCCCCCGCTGAGCACCGACCTGCTGCGCCTGCTTCCTGCACGCGGTCCCCCTCTGATTCCCATCGGACATGTCCGTCTGCTTGCTGATTCACCCGCGGGCCCGGCCTTTCTCGCCAGATCCGACATAAACTTTGTGGTGTTTCAGACAAGTGCATCGCAACCGTCTCAGATGTAAATATTCCCCCTACTTCTGAAATACATATTTGCATATTGTCATAAAAGTTTGGGAAACAAAGGAGCAAGCAAGCGGGAGATGAGTGTTCCATGTTGAAGCGGGAATCCTGGCCGGTGACTTCCGTAAGCTCCTGTGAGCTGGGTCAGGCACAGAAAGTGCCGATGAGGACGGCCGGCCTTCCTGGGGGTGCGTTCTCACAGCTGGTCAACTAGTTTCTGGCTGGACCCCAAAAGCTCAGATTTGCCTTCACTTGGTACGTCTCTCCACTGCACCGTGTGGGCGGGAATTGCATGCATCAGCTGGTGTCACTAATGCCCCTCAGTGCCTGACCTGCAGCCGCTGGTCACAGTGGGACCTGGAGCACACCCTGCCCTCTCTGAGACTCAGCTGCTCTTTGTTCGGAGGAAGAAGAGCGTGGAGGGGATGATCATGGGCCCTATGTACAGTTTCATGTCATCTGCAAATAATGAGAGTTTTACTTCCTCCTTACCAGTTTGGATACCTTTTATTTCTTCTTCTTGTCTGACCACTGTGGCTAGGACTTCCAGTACTATCTATACTAATAAAAAGATAATAGGCTAATTAGACCAGGTCAACTGGACATCTTCCAGATATCTGACTTCCTTCTGGACAAAGCCACAGTGGGGGGGGGGGGGGGCAAGGCAAATGATTAGGGGCAATCAGGCCTGCAGGGGAGCAAGCAGTTAGGGGGCAAGATCAGGCCGGCAGGGGAGGGAAGTTGGGGGTGATCAGGCTGGCAGGGGAGCAGTTAGGGGGCAATCAGGCAGGCAGGCAGAGGCAGTTAGGGGTGATCAGGTAGGCAGGCAGGTGAGTGGTTAGGAGCCTGCAGTCCCGGATTGTGAGAGGAATGTCCAACTACCAGTTTAAACCAGCAGTCGGACATCCCCCGAGGGGTCCCAGATTGGAGAAGGTGCAGGCCAGGCTAAGAGACACCCCCACCCCATGCTCGAATTTCGTGCACTGGGCCTCTAGTGTTGAATAAGAGCAGTGAAAGCGGGCATCTCTGTCTTGTTCTTGTTCTTAGGGGAAATGGTTTTAGTTTTTGCCTATTGAGCCTTTTATCCATTTTGAGTTTATTGTTGTGTATGGTGTAAGTTGGTGGTCTAGCTTCATTTTTTTTTTTCTCCTTAGGTGTCAGCCTTATGGGAGCTTCTTTGTAGATAATAGTTTGCTTTTCTCTTGCTGCCTTTAAGATTCTCTCTCTGTCTTTAATTTTTGGCATTTTAATTATGATGTGTCTGGGCGTGGGCCTATTTGAGTTCATCTTGCTTGGGGTTTTCTATGCCTCCTGAACTTGTGTGACCTTTTCCTTTACCAAGTGAGGGATGTTTTCTGCCATTATTTCTTCAAACACGTTCTCTATCCCTTTCTCCTTTCTGCCTCTTCTGGCACACCTGCTATTCAAATATTATTACGTTTCACATTGTCCCCCCCTCTGTTTTTTTTTTTTTTTCTTTTCTTTTAGGTTCTCTAATTGAGTGATTTTTTTCAACCCTATCTTCTAATTTACTGATTTGATTTTCAGCTTCCCCTACTCTGTTGTGTAGTTCTTCCAATGTGTTCTTTATTTGTATTATGGCATTCTTTATCTCTGACTGTTCTTTTTCATAGTTACTATATCTTTTTCCATGCTGTTGAGCATCTTTACCATCATTACTGTGAACTCTCAGATAAATTTCTTATCTCTGTTTCCTTCATTTATCTCTTCTTCTGGAGAATTCTCTTGTTCTTTCATTTTGGGATTGTTTCTTTGTCTCCTCTTTTTGGCTGCCTGTTTGGGTTTGTGACTATGTATTAGGCAGATCCTCTACGCCTCTCAATCTCTAGTGCAGGACAGTGTTAAATGCTATTTCTGACTAATTTGATCAGGCAGACACTCAAATTCTCCAGAGACTGCTTCTGCCTAAAGACTGATAGGATTCCAACTTGAATTGCCCCCAGGCAATCGTCCTCAGGCATGGCGAGAGTTTTTTTCAACAGGGTGTGGCAGTTGCTTCTGAATGGAGGCTAATTGTTATTTTTAGTCTCTTAAGTGTTTTCCAATAGGGTGTGTTGACTGTCTTCTCCCCAGGCAAGGTAGATGTCTTTGTGGGAAAGATGTCCTCTGCTATGTGAGGGAATGGCTCAGCCCAGGAAACTTGGGATGCCTGCCTTCTGAGCTCTATCCCCCAAGTCCTCAATCCTGGGTTCTGCTCTCCCAGTCCACATCACCCTCCCTCTTCCAGAGCACAAGGTTGGTGGCCCTTTAAGAGGGTGCCTGAAGTTTTAGCTATCACTTCCTGGTAGACAGCAACCCACTGCTTTTCACAGCCAGATGTTATGTGGGTACCCTTCTCAGTTGTGCTCTCTGATGGGAGGCCCAGCTTGGGGATTAGATCCTAGAGTTCTCAGTGGCACCCCTCCCACAGCTGAGATATCTCTCTGGAACCTGCTGCTGTCTGTGGAAGCCCCGCCAGCCCTTTCGCGCCTCTGCCCCTCCACCCCTCCGCCCCTCAGACAGTTTCCATGCGATCTCCACTTTCAGTCCTCAGGTATCAGGGTTCTCGCCTGCGAGTCTTCTATTGATTATTCAGGAAGTTGTTCTGTATTTTAGTTGTAATTCCAGTTTGGTCCTAGGTGCACATCCATGTAGCATCCACTTACTCCGCCACCATTTTTAATCTCTCCTAAGGTCAGGTCCTGATCTCTCCGGGATGGTAACACCCTGAGGAAAAAGACTGACAAGATTTCCTGCAACAAAACCTGAGCTATCTGAGTGGTGAAGGCTAGTTCCACAAACTGGGAGAAACACTTTGGAACACGCGCCCAGCAAAGATTGATACTCAGAATAAAAAATAACAATTTTCTAAAAATGATAGAAAAAACAAGTGCCTGGCAAAATATTTTAACAAGAAATCTTAGGGGAGGAAACCTCAATGTCCAGGTTAATGCCCAGGCCGTCCTGCCCAACACACAGGTGGAGATCCAGGGAGAAACCCTGACTCAAGAGGACGGAGCCTGGCTTTGGAACCGGATGGGTGTGAGATTAAACCCCTGACTCAACCCAGAGGCTCGGTTCTTCCCACAGACCCTGCAGAGCCGATGAAACTGAGCTTCCCCAGCTGGGCCTGTGCCCAGAGCCCCTGCAGCCGCTGTCCTCCACCATCAGAGGGGCATGAGAAGGGGATGGGGAGGAGGTGAAGGGCCTAGCTCCCCACCCCTGCTCCGGGCACAGGAGTTCTGTCGGGAGACAGAACCCTAGTGGTGGCCCACGGTCTGTGGTTCATTTGAGCCGCGTGCGTGGTGGCATGGTGTGCCTGAGGCTGTAAGGCGCCGAGATGTTGTGGGACTGCACTACCACACGCGTCCTTGGAAACAGCCTTTCATTAGAGTGGTTCACTGTTGGTCACTTACAACAAATGCGCTTCCAGTTAGTTGCCGTGTTTTGCCAGTGAATCTGAAGTAACGGGGAAGGTGCTGCTGCAGGGAGCAACGTTCATTCATCACAACCCCTTTGTGATGGGTTCTTCAGGGGGTTTGCACCTGGAATCGCTGTAAGTGAACGTGGGCTTCGGAGGAGCAGGCTGGGCTTCCTGCCGCCGCTGGCAGTGAGGGCTGCGGCGCAGACCCGTTAGGATATCTCACCCACACCCACCCGGTGCGCACGCAGGACCACGGGCTCCCGGCTTTGACCGAACGACGGAGGATGCGGGATCACCAGACAAGAAGACATGGACCCTGCTCCAGGGTGGTCAGTGCCCTTCAAACCAGCTCCACAAATATTGACGAGCGCCACTCTCTGCTGGGCACGGGAGGACACAGCGGGAAGCAGGGCAGCCCGGGCCCTACAGCTACTGTCCAACGGCAGGTGCAGAGAGGAGGGCAGGGATTGGAGGGGCCAGCCAGGATCACATATCGTTCATTCGCTCATTCATTCAGCCGATGTGAGCGCCCGAGTGTGCAGTGGTGGGGCACAGGGGTTCTGAGAAGAAATCTCCGCAGCGAACCTGGACCTGGCAGCGAGGTCAGGAGCGAGAGCGGCCGGGAAGCTCCCGCACCTTCTGGCCTCCGCCGCACTTTGGCCAGTCTCTGCTCACAGGCCTGGACTCCGGCCAAGCTGGACCTCCTGTCCCTGGAAGGTATCCTGCCTCCTTTTATCCCTACACGCTGTCCCCGGGCCTGGGCCAGAGGGACTCTCCTCACCATCCTGTATGACCAGCAAATATTTGCAATGTGAATAAAGGGACGCACGCGTGCCTGAAGGGGCGGTATTATTGGGCCTTCAAGGTTCCAGCGTAAGAAATGTTTAAAAAATGGCCAAAGAGGCCATGTGGACGAATTATGAAGTTGACTAGTTTAGGGGGAAATGTCTGTTGGCTGTTAAAAGCCATCTCCATCCCTTGGTGCCATGTAGACCTGAAAAGTGATAGTTACTTCTCACCCCTCCGTGGCGGACTGACAGCGAGGTGAGCGGAGTGTGTCAGGGCCTCCGGGAGAGGTTTTGCTTCTTGAAAAGAAGCTGTCACCTGCTGGTGCTGCCTCTCCCGCCGAACTCTGATTCCATGGGCGGGGTGAGGGCAGCCGTCTTGTGACGATGCTCAGCAGATGTAAGGAAGGCCAGCGCACAGAGGGTGAGGACAGAGGGTGAGGCAGAGCAGTGGGCAGGGAACGCAAGCCTCCGGACACTGCGACGGCGAACTCCTGCTTGTCTTACCACGTTCACAGGGGTCTGCTGGTCCAGCCACACCTGCTTCCGGGGGTGCTGAGAACTGCGTGAGGGCCTGGAGCTTCTGTTCTAATTCTGGGCCCTGTTACGAGTTGACTGTACTCGGGCCACTGAGGCAACAGGGAGAACTTCAGCGTGGCGATGGGTGACCGGTGCCTGGCAGAGCAGCGCCTCCCTCTGACCGGAGGCCGTGGATGCGCCGCGATCGCTGTGACTGCTGACTGTCCGCTGCTCGGTGCTGCTCCCTTCGCCAACGCTCCTCGGAGAACGCCACAGCTTCCGCTGGGCTCCGCCAACACGAAGGACTGGACGAGGCTTCCAGCCCCTGCAGGTCTGCGTGTGCGGACAGCTCCCCACAGAGGCCTCCCCTCGGTGCCACACGTCACCCAAACCCCCTGTGGTGCATTCGAGGACCCCTAACCCCTGTCACAAAGGAGGCGTGGTTAACTCAGCAAGGCTCCGTGCACGGCTTCATTTACAAGGGCGTCTGGTGCTGGTTCCAGCACGCGGCCCAGCAGCTCTGGTGGCCTTTCCATCCAGGTGGGCCCACACTGTCACCGCGGCATCAAACCTTCCACCACGGAGAAGGCGGGAGGGCAGGGCGCCAACCCGGCATGCAGACGTGTGTCTGTCCCGTCTGGAGCCCGGCGGCCTGGCTTCTCCTGTGCTGAGTGGCCTGGGGAGGACGGGGAGGTGGCCAGGTGTGTGGCTCCACTCAGCCTCCCCTGAGCCACCTGCCTCGGGCGCCTGAATGGCACGTCTGACCAGCGTTCAGTCTGCATCCACATCCATGCAAAACAGAGCCGAGCAATGGAGCATCCCCTTGGGGACACGGAGGGCTTGGGGGGCGGGGGGCTGGATGCCGTGGGGAGCTGTGGTCTTGGCCAGAGAACTGCTGTGTTTCTGACTCAATAACCCAACTCCTGGGCCGCCAAGACGCAGCGGAGAGCGAGGTGCGTCCTCACTCACCCTGGCCCTCCGTCCACCTTCTTCTCAGAACGCCCGGGTCCACGCTCCCACTGACACAAAACTTGGCGCGGCGCCGGAGGGTTTACGGATTACATGGTTTCGTTTTTGATGTCATCGGTTACCAGCGCCCAGCACTGCAGTCAGGCTGGTGAGACTGAGCAGCAGCGACGCCATGGCTTTGAATGGCTCCCTGTCCTCATTCAGTGGGGAGATGAGCTGGTGGGAGGGGCTGGGAAAACTCAGCCTTCGCCTGGGGGGCGGGGCCTCCAGGGGGCGGTCCTGAGTGGGTTTAAATTCAGACTCTGGCTGGGGCTTGGGGCAAACGATGCTCTCCCATGTGCTGAGAGGGCAGATGGCATTAAGAGCCCAGTCTCTTAAAAACCAGGCCCTAACACACTGTGTCCAGAGAGCGACTCTCTAGTGTCGCTAATGTCATGTGGGGCTTAGAAACTGGGCGGCCGGGGAGCTGAGGGACCCCCACAAGGGGCAGGATGAAGGAATTAGGGTGGCTAAGACCCTCCCAGCAACGAACACCTCGATTCAGGCCCCTCCGTGGGCCTCCAGGGAGAAGGCCCGGTGGCACTGGGACAAGGCAGGGGTGTGGGATCCATCCCGCTCCTGGGCGCCTGATTCGGAGAGGCAGGTCCAGGCCGGTGCGGCTTCAGCGCCTCCCAGCTCCACCATCTCTCCTGACCAGGAGCCTGGGGCCCGGGGCCAGGGAGCGTCAGGCCCCTGCTCACAGAGGCTCCTCCCGCCAGGGGTGCTGCTCGGCCACTCATGTAACAGCGTAATGGCCCTTAGTGACGTAATTTCTTCTAGAATATGAAGGCCATTTGGTTAAAAGAAACATTATTAAATTCGTGGCCGGAGTCGGGGGACTACGGTGTGGAGTTATTTTTTCTTCCCTTTGCTTTTGTTTAAAAAAATGTGAACAGCCTGAAAAACCTGTGGGGAGGTCCCACCTTTTCATCATTGAAACAAGTCGTTTGAACATGCAGCCTCCTGCACGTCGGGCGGGAGGAGGTGTGGGCAGACTTAAGCAGCAGACTATGCCTCCTGCCAGGAATCAGGTAGCTAAGGCTGCGGCCAAAGCAGGATGAGCCCAGGGAGGAGAATGACCCAGAGATGGGCGGGCCAGGAGGGGCATGCCGAGGAAGGGCGGCTTGGAGACACAGTGGTGTGGGGCGCCTGGGGCAGCACGGGGTGGCGGGGGGGGGGGGGGGGGGGGGGAAGGGGAGGGGAGAGGGCAGGAGCTCCCAAGGGTTCCCTGTCTTTAGATTTAGGAAAATACCCCCAACCCCACACTCAGCACTAGAGCGAGTGTGGCGGCCTTTATGCAGGGGGGGGGAGGGGGGGGGCGGGCACAATCGCACAGCCCGAGCCGCGTGGGTGGTGTGACTGTGCTGCGGCCTCCCTCGTCCCTTCTGTGAAACATTATTTTAAAAATATTTGCTCCACTTACAGGAGCCAGCCATCTGCTCATGAGAATAACCAGCGGCCTGAAGACGCCGTGCTCGGGCCCTGCACGCGCCCGCCCTGCATCAGGAGGGCCTGTCGGTTTTCTTTCTTTGTCCCCGTGGCTTGGCTGTGAAGGGTGTGCCCTCCAGTTTGCAAGTAGCACGACGTGCAATGCGGCCACCTCCGCTGCCATTTTGGGGAAATTGCTCTGGCATGGACGCTGGGCAAAACTTCCAGACAGAGTGGCCCGAAGAGAACCTCAGGCTGAGGACCGAATCCGGGCTCCGTCCCTCTGCCTGGCCCCTGTGCGCTGCAATCAGTCCATGGGGACACGTTGGTGGCATTTCTGTGGCGCTGCTAACCCTGCACTGACCTGGGGCCCCTCCCCATTCTAACAGGGGCCAGGCCTGAAATCACCAGGAAGGCGCCTTCCCTCCCACTGGCAAAGGCTGACTGGACCAGCCTGGATAACTGACACTCGAGGGTCCAACCAATCAGGTGGGAATTAGTCACCACAGAGGGCACACCCACACCCACACCCCAGCCCCAAGAGCCTGAGGCGGGGCAGCAGAGAGGACAGGCAGACTCCAGGAGACAGAGAGGCCGAGACAGAGGCATGGAGCAAGCTGGCCAGAGGCGGGGCCTGGAGAGACCCTTGGGAGCAGAAGTCCGTGTCCAGCTCCACCCTGTACCTCCCCTGCACTCCCGCCCCTGGCCTGGATGAGACAAGCCTGTATCTTTCAATAAATCCACCCTCTTTACCCGTTTGCTGTTTGAGGGGATTTTGTCAGAAGTTAGACCCATTCATCGGGTGGCAGATGTGCCTCCAAGGTCAGCTCAGAGCCCTGCCCTTGGCCTTTCAGGGGTCCTGGGTGTGCCCTGCAGAGCTGAGCCCCCACCCGTGTCCCCAGAGCAGGCGGGACTTCCAGACGGAGCACACCCGCGGCCCCGCTTCCCGCTCCTCCGCCGGAGCTGTGCCTGGTGGAGGTGGGTCACCGCTGGCACCTTCTCTCCCTGGGCCCCGCCCGGGGATGGGCTGCCCCGTTCACATCTGGGGAGAGAGCTGACAATGGTCCACTAAGGCGCCTGAGCAGACTGGAGCCCATCAAGGAGCAAGGCAGGGTGACCACAACCCTTTAGCATGAAGAATGTGTCACAAGCTGGGCTCAAATGTGGAATTTAGTTCTTTTAAAGGACCCACCAGCCTGTCCCTCCCTCCCAAGTCCCTTCTAACTCCTTCCTCCATGGTACCATCCCGGCCACACACTCACTTGTGCATAAGCAGACACAGAAAACACATGGTCACCGTCCCCGTGACAGCAGACCACTGCCTTACCGGCACATACAGCAAGGCGCCGACTGCTGCCCGCTGTGCCGGGAAACTGCCTCGTCGCCGAAACCTGCTGAGGCTCGGGCTGTCCACGAGTCCCGTGGGGAGGATGTGGGTCTCGCCCGTGCCCTGGTGGAGAGCATGCAGGAGGAGATTATGCAGACCAGACAGGGCCTCGATGGCGGTGACGGCCCCTCCCCGGCCGTCTTATTTTCTCTGTCCTCAGAGGACGGTCTTTATTAGTTTTACAAATGCATGCATGTGTTTTAAAATTAAGCATGCATGACGCATCCTAAAAATGCCTTAATGGCACCAGTCAGCCAGTCTTGCATAAATATTGTCATTTGGGGGTGGCCCAGTTCAGGTAACTGCATACTTGTACTTAAGTCCTTACATGGAACAAGTTTAAGGCCTGACGTGGAGACTAAGAAGGTTATATAATAATAACAATATCTGCGGGTGGGCAAAAGTAGGTTAACAATGATTGATTAACAAATAAATAATAGAACAAGAATAAGCTCTTTCACCTACTCATGACTATAAACCTACTTTTGCCCACCCCTTGTCTGATACATAAGTGCCCCTCGTTTCTAGGACTCTGAGGGAAACCACAGGCTCATGAACGACCTTGGTCCATTTGAGGGCTTCAGAACAGCCAGCTTCTTCTTTGGTTTGATGTAACACAGAAGTTCAAGGGGAAAAAGGCTTCCGTTGTCAATGGGGACGATTTCTTGACCCATGTGACCCGCGGCGAACCCAGCCGCTCGCCCAGATGTTGAGAAATTCGAGCAGTTCTTGGGCCGCTGTCACCTGCCTGAGCAGCCTCCCAGGCAGCCAGCACGACGGCCTGTCCTTCCTGTGGGACAGTGTGGGACCGTCGCACAGCCGGACACCCCGCAGTGAAGACAGGTGAAGGGATTGACAGAGGCCCAGCTTCACTACCCACGTCAGGTGGGGCCGCGGCTGAGATGGAGCTGGGGTTACCTTCCTGCTGTCCTCCAGGGACATGGCTCTCTGAGCTGCAGTATGTGCAACCAAGGCCTGCCTTGCTCGGCCGCCGAGGGTGAGATGGGAGCAACGGGCCCAGGAGACCGAGTGACGGTGGTCCGTGTGACCACCAGTGCGTGTCCCAGCTGGGCTGAGGGTCCTCCATCCCCGGGGGTGAGGGGTTGACACTCTGTCTCCTAACAGACCCAGCACACAGACAAGACTGTCTCCCGAGGTCCTACCCTGCAGGCCAGCAGCCTCGTGTTATTGTTTGGCACGCTCTCCAACCAGACAGGGGCCTGCTGAGGCCCGGGGCTCGGAGTTAAGTCTCCTACCCCAGAAAGCAGCGGAAAGCAGCCCAGGATCGAAGCTCTCGTGTGCAGGAGGTTACTCACGTGGGCAATGAGGCAGAATGTTCGAAATGAGAACGGGTTCAGAAAAGCCCTGAGCAGCCCAGGCCCACATGTGATAAATATTTATTCAGTGGCCTTAAAAGTTGTATGAATCCATCCCTCAAATCACTTGTTTGAGAATGTTTTGACTCTGGTTTATCCGCCTTTTCGAACCCTGCTCTCCCTTTCCGGCAGGCAGGGAGAGGCGTGTTCCAGGTGTGGCGGGGCCCCCCAACCCGGCAGAAGGCACGGGTCCCGGCCTAACTTAGAAGACAGGCGTGGTGCCAGGCTCCCGGCAGCGCGCCTCCTGTGGGGCCGCCGTCCATGGGCGGCCTTCCAAGTCACAACCGAAAGCAGTTGGGGCTGCAGCTGCTGCGCTGGGAGGCGCATTTCTGGAGACGGGCGAGGCCTGAGCGAGGAACGGACCGGGGAGCACGGACACTGAACTGCAGGGGGTCTGGGCGCACCTTCCAGCCTCCCCAGCAGCGCAGATGGCATCACAGGCGACCTGGAGCCTGAGCTCCCTCCGGCACCTGCACACTGAGGGTGGCCTCCGCTTCCCTCCCCTCCAGCAGCTCCATCAGCTGCTCATGCCCTCATCGCCAGGTGAGGCTTGGAGTGCTGGTGACTCACACTCCGCCCAGCTGCAGTGCGGACGCCTGGGAGTGCAGTTCCCGTGGCCAGGAAAAGCGAATCTGCTGCTTGGACACACAGGACAGTGCTCTCCTGCCCTGAAGGGGTCTCGCCAGGGACCCCTCGTCCAGAGGAGCAGCGGGGTCGGAAGTGCGCTGGCCCACGACTGCCAGCCCCGAGTCTGTGTTGGATGGTGGAGCGCGGGGTGTCCCTGTAAGACTCCTTGCGTTCCTGGTCCCTTCCCATAATCAGACGTGTCGCCAGCACCATCGACACAGACCCCCTCTGGTCAGCCTCTGATCCCATTGCTAGGTTTTACTTTCTTCAAAACAATAACTCTTTGAGGCAATCGTGTGTGTTCGTTTATTTCGGTTCTGCTCCCACCTCTAGAATCCAAGAACGGAAGGGAGGGAACTCAAGTCAGTCTCTTAGCTCGTGTCCCCAGTGCCGGGCACGGTGCTGGGCAACAAACACGACCGAGAAACGCGTGGATTTATTGAGGATGAAGGAGGCCTGTGCGGGGAATGCAGACGAAGGTGGCCGAGGGGAGCCATGCCAGGGCCCTGGGGAACCCGAGCACTGTGCAGGGAGGAGGGGAAACCAAGGACACACCCCGGGTGAGACCTCAGAGAAAAAGCGCGTTAGCTGAGACTGCAATGAAAATGAAGTGTATTTCAGAGAGATGGGCACCATAGCAATGACACAGGCATGAGAGCGTACAGGGTGCAAGGGGCTCACAGGGCCTCCTGTCATTGAAATCTACAATGAACGAGGAGGCAGCTGCGTTTAGCCTGGAGACCGGTAAGGAGACTTTGCATTGTATTCTGCTTAGGAATGTGGTCGTGGTCCTGAGGCACCCAGGAACCCTAACGGGCTTTGACCTTGGGTATCAGTGTTTTATAGAAAACCAAGGTCATGGCTACTGCAGAGAGAGGCTAACTGAGCAGGAGACCTTTTTGTAGGACAGTAGCCAGGATGAAAGAGCTGCGTCAGTGGGGAAGGGATGGGGAGAACACAATGACACGTGGAGGAGGCTGGACAACGAGTCTGCTGACTCACAGGATGTGGATGAAGGAGAGGGAACTGTGGGCGCCTTCCCTGAGGGCTCTGGCTGGGAAGAGGGGGTGCTGTAATCCCAGGCAGGAAATCAGAGTGTTTTGGAGGGAAGAGGATGCCTTTGAAGTTCCTGTGGGACATGCAGACAGGGTGGTCTGTGGGTGGCTAGAAATGTGTTAGCAGTGGGGGACACGGATATCCCCTAAGATACAAATGTGGGGACTCACAGCATGAAGGTCTCCGTCATCGTTACCAGATCAGAGAAGATGGCCCAGGACAGATGGGTGGAGAGAGAATAGTAATGTCTCCTGTGTTGTCCCCTAAACTAGAAATCACTAGCTTTCTTACTTCCCTTCCAGCCTGTGATACTTTACTATGTCTGTCCTCGCTCCTTAAATAAGCATGTCACAAAGAAAACATGTCATCAAATATTTCCCCAAGAAGGGGGGCTGCTTTTTCGTATCAGCCATTCCTTTGCTGCAGTCGCTGTGTAGCCTTCCTCTTCGACACGGGCCGCGCTTCCCTAGCGATGCCAGCTCCCAGGCGGGGCTCCGTGAACGCAGGCGACGGCAATTACACGCATCACAGACACAGCACCAGCAGCTAGTCAATTCCAGGATGTCAGCGTTTTAGAATAATAAGACAGAACTTGTTCTTCCTTTATATGATAGCATTGGGTCAGAATTACAGGTTTCAAACTGAAGAATAAAAGCAGTTTGCTCTGCCGAAGGTAAGGAGGCAAACAGCATTTACTGAGCACCTCCTAGATGGCTTCCTCATGCCACACGGTGGGTAGTGTCCTGACATCTAGATGTTAACGAAAAAACCATTGAAACCTGTAAAGAATTTTAGTGAGTTTATTTGAGCCAAACTGTCGACATATGCCGGGAAGCAGAACCTCAACGAATTGAGATTATGCTCCGAAGAATGGTGGGTTACATCTGTATTTATACATTGCCATCAAAGGAGGGACATAGGTGGGCTACATGAAATTCATTGGATAAAGTCAAACGGTGGGAAACCCCTGGGATTGGACAAAAAGTAAAATGATGGACACATACTTAGGTGGGTACAGGAACAATTAACAGGATAATGAAGGAATTTGAGGCATCTGTCCTGGCGCCTACCACATTTGGTTGTGCTCCAGGGGCTCCAGCAAAAGAAGGAAGTTACAAGTTACCCAGACATCTCACAGATATGTTATCTTAGAGGCGAAAAGGCAAATGGGCTCAGGAAAGAAGATCTAAGTTGATCTTTGTCAGGGAAGGTATCAGCTTAGGAATGACTGCCCACTATAACCTGTTTGTAGTTAAATATTTAATTTTCAAACCATCCTTTGTGGTTATTCCAGGTCTCTGAGTTTGCAAGACTGCCACGCAGGCCTTCCCTGAGCTTGTCAGGTTAGCATGTGGCTCCTTTCGTCCACACATTCCCCTTTTGGTCATAAATCAATCCAAAGGATGCATTGATGACCAACCTTTTGGTTGGATAATGGAGTCCCACGGTGCTAGGAAGGCTCATTCCTAGGATGTCTCAGTGTCAGCATGTCTTGCTGAACAGGTGGACCACTGGGGATGGGGCAAGACCATAACCTTAGATGGCATTTAAGGTCGAATTATATATTTTAAAAAGGCAGGTAAATGGGAGGCAGTCAAATCCTATATGTCCTTGTTAAAAAGTATTCTGGATCATTTCTAATTTTGAGCCACCATGATCCGAGTCTTTTTGCTGTTTGTCTTACGTTTTGCTTTTCTGCATCTAATATAACATTTACATATCAAGAACAAAAGTAACAATAGTAAACCAATAACACTGATTAGGAACAGAAAATGTCTAATACTAGACAAGGAAAATTCTAAGGGGAACAAGCATCACAGCTAACCAAAAAACCCTTTACATGTATTATCATAATCTTTTATTAAGCTAATTATGCTTTCCTCCTTCATCCACTGTCATTTGTACCTTATGATATGTTTGGCCAAATGAATTAAGACTCTACTATTTCATTATCTAGAAGCTCTAATTTTCTTCTGGCCAATTAGTTCCCATAAAAATGGCTTCATGGGGAGGAGTTCAATTTCCCAATACATTGGTTTTTCAGTATCAATATTATCACAGATTTTATGAACACCAGGCAAAGTCATTCTGACTATAATTTCAGTATTACACCATATTCTAGTATTATTTAATGTAAAGTTGGTGATATTACAGTAAAGATTGCTTTTAACCCTTCCCAGCAAAAACGCCCCTTTCCTATATACTATATTGTTATTCGTTGGGGTAGATACAATAAGCCAGGACTGGGTGAATTCAGTATTCCATATGGATTGAGGGCATAACCATTCACTTTTCCAATTTTCAGACAGTGAGATGGGTTCACATTGTTTATTATTTTTAAATATGGCCCATCTACTTCCCATTGGAAGTATTCTAGTATTATTGAGGATGGTCCCTATGCCGGCCAGTTGAACTACTGGGAATTTAAGCCTAGGATTTAACTCGCACCTGGGCTTTTAAAAACACAATATTGTAGATCACATTTCCCATTTAAAATTTTCCAAATGCCTGGGGAACCATATGAGTCCCATAAGTGTCTGGCCTGGGCTTCTGCAGCCATTATAGTTGGCCATTGTTTCATAGCCACTTCAGATTCCTTGCATTAGTATAGACAACAGGCCCAGTTGAATTAGGGCACAAGCATGTTCCCATTGTTGGGTTTGGGCATGAGTTTTTAGTCTGTCGAGCCTGTTCTATCCATTAAACTAAGGCTTTATTATCTTTCCATGCTGCTTCCCACTGTTTTTCCTTCTTCCAGAAACAGCATTCCCTCTATGTGACCTATTTGAGATAAAAATCTTTTTCTAATGAATGACATTCTTCATTAGCTACATACAACTTCAGCTTGTCCCGGATACCAAGGCCAGCCCCTACTGCTCCAAGTATTCCCCTTTTGCTTCTTTTAGGGGGACCAATGTTGTTGGATCCACCAGGAATGTTGTTGCCATTGGGTAGCTATGGCTTGGGAGCAGTTAGGGTATACTGAGTGGAGCCCAAAATGTTGAGTTTCCCATGCCATAGTTAAATGGGGAAGGTGACCCCCAAATGAGCTAGAGTTTGAGTATTCCATAGGGCTTCCCACAAGCATCCAGGATGCAAGGATGGAGGGGTAATTATAAACATCTCTACCCACCAAATGATGTCAATAATTTCTGAAATGGGATCCATTGATTTCTTTCTTGTTTCACAGACATCCAGCCACAAGAGCATGGCTGGTGAGTCCGAGGACATGGTATGCTATGACAGATAGGACAGGCTGCTGCAAGCCGTTGGCCATCATATCCAGGTGTTTTTCTTAGCTATTCATCACCCATCTCTATAGCCATACAATATTCATCCAGATTACATCCATATACAATTCTACCAGTGGAATTATCAGGGAAATATTCTTGGAGGTATTTGCCTAAGGTGGGTCCTTTATAATAGATAGAGCCAGAAAACAACAACAACAACAACCAAAGCTTATATTGATAGGAGAAGACCAATGTGTGGCTAACAAGGCATTAATTTCACTATCATACCTGATAACCAGAACATCATTGTATAGTAGGTAGGAAAGGTTAGCAGGTATCTAAGTTAAATTTTTCATATCTAATAAAGAAAGAGGTCTGGGGGGGGTAGACATTGTTTCCACTAGGGAACCATAAGGATGATAATAATATGAAAATCATTTTATGTACATTCAATCAGTATCAATCAGATGATATAAAAACAAGCTATCAGTTTGTGAGTATACAGGCCTTGTTGACGTCATCTTAGGATAGCTGTCTGCCTCCGTGGTCAGCGACTTCTCGTCCTTGAAAAGTCTGTGATCTCCGCTGCAGACGTAGATGGTGTCAGAGATGGGAGTAGATGTCCATTCACAGTCAGATGCCTTTTTTAAATGAGAAATGTGAATCCATGAGCTAACTCCTTTAAGCTTAGCTGCACATGGGTTAGTTAGTAATACCTGGTAAGGTCCCCTCCAATGAGGTTGGAGAGTTTTTTATTTGGTGTCTTTTCCAAGACAGCAAATCTCCTGGTTGTAAGCCATGATCTTTGAACGCTTCGTCTCCCGGGAGCGCACTGTGAAATGAATCTGTTACCAATTTGTTAGTTCCTATAATGCAGAATGTCTGCTCTTTACTTTTCCCTATATTCAGGAAACAAGAGATTTAAGAGTCAACAATATTTTAAATAGAATCATAAGAATAATTATCTTCAATTCATTTAGTCCCATAGTTGTTTTTGTTTATTTATTCCTTGAAGTTCTATAAATCTTCATCCAGTTCAAAATATGACCTGCTTAGAAGCCTGCAAGTTAGAGTAAATCTGAGTCCTTTTCATGGATTTTTCTAGACATATATACCTACAAATGCATCAGAATAAAGCTGTCCACAAATGACAAAAATTTAAAAGTGGCATGGTTATAGATTTGATAAAAACTTTGCTTTTCTATAAAATATAACATTCCAAGACAACAACTTCTTGGTAAGTAATAATCCCTGTAAAATGACATAGAGAATAATATAAAATTTGTATACCTTTAGATTCAATTATAATTTCAACATATAAAGAATAATATGTAAGAGTTTAAAATGAGGCACATGGCTTATTGCAAGCAGTTATTGAGCATTGAAAATAATACATAAACTCCCAATATGTGAAACGCAAATACCCAGAGTATCACTGGCAGACGCCCCCACAGGGAATCATGACTCTTGGCTTGCCAGTGTCCCTGACTGGACACATGCTACCCTCCTAAAGTTTCCTGTTTGAACTTGGCTCTGAGAATCTCTGCAAGTTTCTTTCTGAAGCAGAGTGCCTTAACAAGGCACGTAACCTGTCCTTGCTCTTGATTGGAGCTCAGGCACACGGTCTTTCCCGATTGGCTAATTCAAAGGGAGGGGTTGGCCCTTGCTCTTTCAAGGGGAGCAGCAAGCCATGCGGCCAACATGGCGGCTGCCAAGTCAAAGTCCAAAATGGAGGCTGTCTAAACTATTCTTTGACAGAGAAGATGATTTGTTTATTCTCACAACAAATAAGGAAAGAGCAAACCAAATCCCTAAAAGATAGACAGCCACAATTATATTTTCAGACAAACAGACAGAAATCTCACTAGCTGTTTCTGGAGGCTGAACCCTGAGAGGGAGAGCAAGAAGAGCCCCCAAGATTAATAAGAATTCTTGGCAGCTGCTGGGACGTTCTTGCAATCTCTCTCACGCTTTCAACCCCACCACACACAACTAGGCTTCCCCAAAGCGGGAGTTGCCTCTTCTTTCAACAAATTAAACAACAACAAAGAGACACAAAAACATCAACACTCTTATACAGGCGCGCAGAAAACACACTAAGAATTTACACCAGAGAACGTCTAGCATTAAAATTACCAAAGCAGTGTCTTTTGTCCCCGGTTCGGGAACTGCCTCTCTCTAGAATTTCAGTACATTCCCAAAGGACTATTCAAAAATGGCTGTAGACATTTGTTAACTTCAAAATAGTTCTGAAACAGTCTCTGAAAATCTTTTTTATTAATTTCCATCTTATTGGAAGAAAATTTTTTCTTAGAAGCTTCTAGTTTCCAAATCAAGATACGCTTCCCATATACTCATTCACTTTAATTTCAGAGCCGGCATTTTTTTTTTTTTCTGCATGCAAAATATTAACATAGGTACCCCAAACAAACTGCATTTTTTTTTCTTTCTTTTTTCTGGCCATTCCTCAGTTAATATTTTCTAGTTAAATTTTCTCATTTCTGTTAAGTACTTGCAAGTAAAGGCTTCTTATCAGGAGTGTTAAATGAGGGCTGGGGTCTTGGGAGCTTCTAGCCTTGGAGGCACAATTTCCCATGTTAAATTTTTTTATTTTTGGATATCTGTAGTCTGAGCAAACTTTAGATATGTTATGTAGTAGGTCAAATGTGGCCTCAGTTTCTCTCCCGGCTGTCTAAAACCACAAAAAAAGTTTTGGGGCCCGGGCAGACCAAATCTTATGGTGGCCCCCTAGAAAAGCCATTTAGCAGTTGTGTCGGAACTTCCAGATGGGGCTCCTGCATTTCTGACACTTCCACAAAATTCTTAGTCATCTAAGAACACCTCAGAATCGGACTATTCTTTAAAAATAAAGAAAATGTTGCCCCTTTATCTTCGGAGCTGAATGAGTTCAGCTCATTTATACGGCGAAAGTTACTTTTGCTCAGACTCTCAGCAATTCCAATTGAAAAGCCAAAATCAAAACCAGCCACCCATTTTTTTTTCTCCAGTCCCGCCTTAGCCTGGGTTCTGCCAACCCTTAACCTGGGGTTCTGTCAACCCTGGTTCCACCTCGAGGATTTTAAAACACAGCTCAAATAAAGTCAGACCCTCTACCAAAGCGAGGGAAGGTCCTGGATCCAAGAGACGACTCACCCACGTTCACCCAATGGGCGGAGAACCGGTGGGCTCAAGGGGCCCTTTGCTGGATCCTAGCTCCAAGTCCAAGTCCATAGGATGATCCTGGGTGAGTTTTCTTTGGAATCCTGCCACGACTACGCCAAGTAATGTTAACGAAAAAACCATTGAAACCTGTAAAGAATTTTAGTGAGTTTATTTGAGCCAAACTGTCGACATATGCCGGGAAGCAGAACCTCAACGAATTGAGATTATGCTCCGAAGAATGGTGGGTTACATCTGTATTTATACATTGCCATCAAAGGAGGGACATAGGTGGGCTACATGAAATTCATTGGATAAAGTCAAACGGTGGGAAACCCCTGGGATTGGACAAAAAGTAAAATGATGGACACATACTTAGGTGGGTACAGGAACAATTAACAGGATAATGAAGGAATTTGAGGCATCTGTCCTGGCGCCTACCACATTTGGTTGTGCTCCAGGGGCTCCAGCAAAAGAAGGAAGTTACAAGTTACCCAGACATCTCACAGATATGTTATCTTAGAGGCGAAAAGGCAAATGGGCTCAGGAAAGAAGATCTAAGTTGATCTTTGTCAGGGAAGGTATCAGCTTAGGAATGACTGCCCACTATAACCTGTTTGTAGTTAAATATTTAATTTTCAAACCATCCTTTGTGGTTATTCCAGGTCTCTGAGTTTGCAAGACTGCCACGCAGGCCTTCCCTGAGCTTGTCAGGTTAGCATGTGGCTCCTTTCGTCCACAAGAGATAAAGATATACCACATTGTCAGGTGGCTCTCTAAAGGGTGGGCTTGCAGGCGTTCACCACTTTCATTTGGTAAGGTCTGCTTCCTTTAAAAATATTTTAATAAAGATGCTTTGCTTTTATTTTATTTTTTAAATATATTTTATTGACCCTTTTTAGAGAAAGAGAAACATCAATGTGAGCGAAAAACATCAATTGGTTATCTCCTGCATGCACCCCTACTAGGGATCAAATGAGAAACCCAGGCATGCCCCCTGACCGGGAGCTGAAACCGTGACCTCTCATGCACAGGACGGCGCTCAACCAACTGAGCAGCGCCAGCCAGAGCAAAGATGCATTGTTTAAAAAAAATCCATTTAAAATCTGTCTGCCTCTATCTCTCTCATTCTCTCTGCCTCTCATTACAAGGGGGTCTAATTGGATTCCAGCCCAGCACATGCCAGCATATCCCACACCCTGAATTTGTTCTGGACCCGTGGTGGGCGTGGTCCTGGTACTTAGGGCATCTGGGGAGTCACTTTGTGACCTGTTGGGTCTTGCCTAAGCCTTTTTCTTGGTGGATCTATTTGCCTGAAAGGCTATGTAACTCAAACCCTAGGTTGTTTTTATAATTTCTTTCATTTTTAAGACACGTTTTATACCATGAATGTGACACATACAGAAAAGAGTAAAACTTTTAAATGTACATCTTAACTGGTCACAAAATGACCACCCAGCACACTGCCATTCACACCACACTCCCCCACGCCCGGGTAATTTCTTCTCCCGTCGCTTATGATAGCCCCCTTCTTCCCCTTCTTTATGGTTTCGGCATTCCCATACACACATGTCCAGATTCCAGCTCCGTCTTTACATGAAGGGATGGCTCCACCTGTATGCCTGTGAGCCTGGCTTCTTTTCTCTATGAACAAGCTGAGAATCTCCGTTAGTGCTGGTCTGGGGATGAGGAATGGCTGAGCTTTCCTGTGTCTGACGGCGTATTTACTGTCTTGTGTTATTAAAGTTTACTATTTGTTACTGAAAGTTATTACTTTGCCGTAATTTTCTTCTAGGCCTTCAACACTTTGCATCTCACTGTCCCTTGGCTTGTATTTCCACTATTGGGAAGACAGTGATTAGCATTTTTTAATATTGTTCTTTTGAAGGAAACTGGCCTCTTTCCTCTGGACATTTTTCAGAATTAAAGAAAAATAAACGCATTTCTTTTGATTTTCAGAAGTGTCACTACAATGTACCTTGGTGTGTGATTTTTAATTTGACCATATTTGGGTTTGTTTAGCTTCTCTGTTTGGTGAGTCTTGTTTTCACTTTGAAACATTCTGGGCACGTGTAACATTGCCCCATCCTGCGTGCTCATCCTGCGCTCAGCGTCCTCACGGCCTCCGCATCTGCTCTGCACTTTCCATGACTGTCACTCTATGGCTCACTCTTGACTTTGACACCTGATCTGTCATCACTAATACTCTCCACATCCAGTCTATGTTGAATCCATAGTAAGATATATTTTATTGATCTTGAAATAATTGTAGAACATATTCTTCTGTTCTACAATTTCCCATCGATTCTTTTACAAAATATATAGTTTGCAGGTTCTTTATAGACATTCTCAATGGCTGCTATTTCCTTGAATGTGATAATCATGGTTTTATTTTTAAAGTCCAGCAGCTCTAATTTCTGTATCCCCTCGGAACCTGTTTCTGTTTCCTGAATTTTCTCATTTGTTTTTATTTTTTTAATCCTCACCCAAGGATATTTTTATTGATTTTAGAGAAGAGAGGATGGGAGAGAGAAAGAGAAAGAAAGAGAGACAGAGACAGAGGAGAGAAAAAACATTGATGTGTAAGAGAAACATCGATCAGTTGCCTCAGGAATGTGCCCCAACCAGAGAGCAAACCCACAGCCTAGGCATGCGCCCTAACTGGGACTTGAATCCCCACCTTTTTGGTATATAGGATGATGCTCCAACCTACTGAGCCACCTGGCTGGCTCTCCTGGGTTGATACTTGTCATCTTGCCACGTCCAGGCCTGGTGGGTTTAGTCAGTGTGCCAGACACTAGTTTTACAGCTGTTAGCGGACAGGACACAGGGCCCAGGCAATGCTGCTTCTGTTTGCCATAGCAACCCGGGCTGAGTCACACAGCTTCAATGACAGAGATAATGAGATGCTGATCTGAGGGGCTGAGAGGGCCTGTGGACTGCAGCTGCTGCACTAGCCTCAGGGGAGAAGCCTCTCTCTGCACCAGCCCATCCTCCCTGCCTCTCATCCAGGAGCTCCTCCCTGCCTGTGGGCTTCGGGCTGCACTCTTGCCCAGTGTGAATATGTTGCAGGACTTTTCTAGCTGTCCCAAGCTTCAGGGTTGGTATGACTTACTGAGCCCACTCTTTAAAAAGATGATTTACTCATCAACAAGTGTTTGTTGAGGCCTACTACGTGCCAGGCACTGTGTTAGAGGCTGGATAGTCGTGGGGGCGGCAGAGGGAGATAGAGAAGCTGCCCATGTGGCCTCCGTGGCCTGAACTTTGGTCCTGCAGCACCTATGGGGGCAGATTTGAAAGGGACCCAGGAAACGCCCTGTGGCCCATGGCATCACCAAGCCGACACTGTGAGCAGGGCCCGGGGTGAGGGAAGCACAGCGACAGTCTGCGTGCCCTGGCCTCGGGGCGAGGCTGCTCACTGATCGCCATGACCACACTCCCCACCAGCCGGCTGATCCCACTGGGTCTCAGGTCTCATTGTGCGGAGAGGGGAGCGAGGGAGACACTGCGAGAGCTCATGTAAGAGCCAGCTAAAATGGGAGCACGTTCGTGGTGGGAACAGCCTGGCGGTGGGCTGCAACGGCACCCCCGTCTTCGACACCGACCCCACGTGTTCACTCTCTCCCTGCAAACCCCCATTAGCTCCAAACTCTGTGATGGAGGACCAGCCCCTCCAGGGGTGACTTGGTTCACTCGGACCTGAATGCAGAGGCAGAAGGACAAACACTCGCAGTCGCGAATCACAGTGAACGCGGACCCTTCCCCGCGGGAACGCTGCGGTGTGTTTGTGAGCAGAGCGAACAGAGCGGATGTCCCGCCAGCAGCTGGGGAGAAACCAAGGCAGGCCTGCAGGGGCCCCGCTGGCCCACACTCCCTTCACCTGTTTCTAATCCCTCCTCCCCCTGGGGACGGCAAGCGGGGCGTGGTGTGGGGCCAGGCGGCTAAGAACCCCTGCCTGCCGGCACCTGCGTGGAGGCAGGTGTGGGGGGCCGTGGCCTGGGGGCTGCAGACGTGCTGCTAGTAGAGGAGGGGGCTTTTCAATAACCTCGGAGGTGACCGCTAGGGGCCAGTTTTATGATGTAGAACAGAAGGAACACATCGCCAACCCACGTGCCTTCTCTTGGGCCAAAGTACATGCTCTTCGCAGACGCTGCCCGTGGCTTAGGTCAGGGTCAGCCCGCCCCTGGAGAAGAGCCACTCGGGGGATTCCGCTGGCCCGGGGGCTGGATCTCCTGTCCTGGCCCTCCTCTAGGAAGGCAGCATCCCCTGAACCCGAGTTCACTGCTGAGGAAGATGTGGAGGAAGAAATCCACAGAGACATTTAACAGTAAAACAACCTGCACAGCCCGAGGACGCACCCTAAAGAACTCCCGTGAGGAGAAGTCCTTCTTTATTAGGAGGCTCAGGTGAGGGTAACAAAGAACCACAGATGAGGCGGCTCAGCAGATGCATCTCCTCACCATCCCCGAGGCTGGAAGTTCACGATCAGCGTGTGGGCAGGGCTGGTTCTGCCTGGGGCCTCTCTCCTGGCAAGTAGACGCCGCCTTCTCCTCCCCCTGTGGTGTCTGCTATGTCCTCTTCTTATAAGGACACTGGTCATGTTGGGCCAGGGCCCACCCCAATGACCCATTCTGACTGAATCACCTCTGTAAGGCCCACCTCCAGCATTCGGAGGTCCTGGGGTTAGGGCTTCATCATGTGAATGTGAAGAAGGCAACTCAGCCCAAACTCCTTTCTAAAGATGACACAAAACCCCAAAATGAGTCTACAAAAGTGACTACATGAACATACATTTTAAAAATTCTACATGATAAAAATCACCATAACAGAAAGCAAAAAGGCAAATGAGAAATTGTGAAACACATTTGCTATTTATGTCACAAAGGGCCAATTTAAAAAATACATGTCATATATATATATATATATATATATATATATATATATATATCTCATATGTTAATATGTATATTTTGATTTAATTTTATTTAAAAGCCCGGTAGAAAAATTGGCCCAAAAACAGGGAGTTCACAGCAAATGAGATCCAAGTGGCTGTTAAATATATAAAATGAGGCTCACCATGAAATACAGCTCTAAATGGCCTTGAATTCCCCTTTCTTCTCTGATCATATTGGCGAAGACTTACTGACCCACAGTGACCAGGGGCTGTGGAAGAGTCTTTCAGATGTGACCAAGTGAGATAAAAGTTGATCTGACCCCTCTTGGACATTTGGCAAAATCTATGAAAGTTACAATCATAGAAACTCTTTGACTCAGATTTCTCAGCCCCAGAAATGTGCACCGAAATAGACCCACACATGTGCGCAGTGACCCACATACAAGAGTGTCTGCGGCAGAGTGTACACAACAGCCAAACATTGCACACAACGCAACCCCAGTCAGCCGGGCTGCTCCGCAGACACGTGGCTGTGAGGGGAGATGAGGTGCCCTGGACGTGCTGACAGGGAACCTTCTCTAATATATAGGGTGTCTCAAAAAATGTATGCCCACACTTTGGGTAAGTATAAAGGCAGTGTTTATTAAAATACGTTTCATGCCCTAACCGGTTTGGCTCAGTGGATAGAGCGTCGGCCTGCGGACTGAAGGGTCCCAGGTATGATTCCAGTCAAGGGCATGTACCTTGGTTGCGGGCACATCCCTGGTGGAGGGTGTGCAGGAGGCAGCTGATCGACGTTTCTCTCTCATCGATGTTTCTGTCTATCTCTCTCCCTTCCTCTCTGTAAAAAATCAATAAAATATATTTAAAAAATACATTTCATTTTCAAAATTGAGCTCTCAGCTGTTCAAATGTGAATGCATTTTTGGGACTTGCTGTACCTTATGGTGAAAAGCGAAGGATACGTCAGTGTCGTGATGCTATCATTTGTGAGAAAGTATTTGAATATCTCCAAGAGCCACACGGAACCCTGGTCATCCTGGGGCTAGGGAGAACTCCGCCTGGCAAACGGAATAGACAGGACACCACGGACCCGTTTCCTTCTTGCGTTAAACCACACAGTAAAGAGCTCGGAAGTGAACATGGCACATGTTGATGTCTGTCCCGAGTGGGTGAGTGGATGACCTGCCCTATCATCTTCTGTTCTTTCTTGCATATCTGAAATGCTTCACAATTACAATCCTATATAATAAAAGCCTAATATACAAATTGACCCGAATGGTGGAACAACAGGTGTAAAGACAGGTCGCTATGATGTGCACTGACCACCAGGGGGCAGACGCTCAATGCAGGAGTTGCCCCCTGGTGGTCAGTGCACTCCCACAGGGAGCCAGAAGCCCGGCTCACAGCTGGCAAGCACAGCAGCGGCGGTGGGAACCTCTCCCGCCTCCACAGCAGCGCTAAGGAGCAGCAAGCCGAGTGGTAAGGAGCAGTGAGCAGGCGGGCAGTAAGGAGCAAGAGGACCTGGACTGCGAGAGGGCACAGGCTGCACTGAGGGACACCCCTTCCAGTGCACGGATTTCATGCACCGAAAATAACAATATGTCCTTTTGCCTACTAATTTTTTTTTTTATTCCCACACATATACACCTAATTTTTTTGACTGCTACATCTATTTACTCAGTGCTTTTATAGTTGAGAGGGAAGAAACAGTCCAAATGGCTTTTGCCAAATGGGGGATTTACAGGCTCCTATTTCTGGAAGGTTCTGGGCATCGCCTTGAGATATGGTTGAATCTAGGGGCCTAAAGAGTGACCCTCCTGTCTTCCCCTCCTCCGCCTGCCTGCATCACTCTCAGACAGCCCCTCCAGGGCATGGTGGGCACAGTAGCACTGGGCTAATCACTGTCTGGCTTACTAACCTTTCCACAGTCAAACTTTCCCAGTGATTTAGAAAGTACTGGCCCCCTTGATCATGTGACCACCTGTCTACTCACGGTGAGTCTGAATGGCCAGGTGTGAGTTAGCACCGTTCCTGGGGTTGGGCGTATTTACCTCCTCCCAAAGCTAAGGATTCTGAGTGGCCGAGGGATGGCTTGGTAAAGGGAAATTGAGGCTCCTTTGCCCTCAGAAGGGAAAAGGGTGCCATGGGCAGGCCATGTCCTGTCCCAGCCACTTCCCTGGGCGTGAAGGCTAAGATGGAAAGCACCCATGGGTGGTGCTGCGTGCTGAATGCTGGCACATTGACCCTCCAGCGAGTGAGAGCATTGGCTCCAGGCTGGCTCTCCATTTCCAGGGACAGGCAGCACCCACACATGGCTCTGGTGGCTTTTGCAGTTAATTTGGCTCCTTTTCCATAGTGTACACCCACCATCCTCACTGCCATTTATTATTATTATCACTAGAGGCCCAGTGCATGAAATTCGTGCACGGGAATGAGGGGGTGTCCCTCAGCCTGGCCTGCACCCTCTCCAATCTGGGACCCCTCAGGGGATGTCTGACTGCCGGTTTAGGCCGGATCCCACAGGACATCCCTCTCACAATCCAGGACTGCTCGCTCCCAACTGCTTCTGCCTGCCAGCCTGATCGCCCATTAACCTGATTGACACCTAACTGCTCCCCTGCTAGCCCAATCGCCCCCCAACTGCCCTCCCCGGCCAGTCCTATTGCCCTCAACTGCCTTCCCTTGCTGGCCCAATCACCCCCAACTGCCCTCCCCTGCCAGTCCGATAAGCCCCAACCGCCCTCCCCTGCTGGCCTGGTTGCACCCAACTGCCCTCCCCTGCTGGCCTGGTCACCCCCAATTGCCCTCCCCTGCTCTTCTGATTGCCCACAGCTGCCCTCCCCTGCCGGCCATCTTGTGGTGGTCATCTTGTGACGACGTGGGGGTGGCCATCTTGTGGCAGCCATATTGTGATGATGTAGGGATGGCCATCTTGTGATAACATGTGGTGGCCATCTTGTGATGATGTGAGGGTGCCAGGGCATGGGCCACCTAGGCTTTTATTGGTATAGATTGATTTCAGAGAGGAAGGGAGAGGAAGAGAGAGAGAGAAACATCAATGATGACAGAAAATCACTGATTGGCTGCCTCCTGCATGCCCCCTACTGGGGATTGAGTCCACAACCCAGGCATGTGCCCTGACTGGGAATCGAACCATCACCTCCTGGTTCATAGGTTGACACTCAACCACCGAGTCACAACCCCAGGCTGTAATTGTCACTTTTTTTTTCTTTTTGCATGTCACAATTTTGGTTCTCCATGGTCAAATGAGATATGAAGTTGGGGTGCAGGATTCCCCTGAGGAAGGAAGGGGCAGCATTGAGCAGAGGGGGATGCTGATCCTGGGGGCGGGCAGAGGGGGGCTGAGGATGCCCAGCCCAGTGCCCTGTGCATTAAGCAACTGCCCAGTTGCCCCAATTTGGGTTGGAATGGCCTGATCTCACCCAGCCCCCACCAACCAAACATCATGACCTTGAACCGTCACTTCCCTGAACCTGAGTCACATTCTGAGGGAGCCGCCAGCTGGGCCCCACTGGCCACACACTGGGCAGAGGTGCTTCGAGTCCTTTTCTGCAGGGACCTTGCAAAGGCCTCGCCTCATCTACACTCTGTTTGTGTAGGTTTTATATTGTGTTCGTTTCGTTCTGCTTTGTTTTGTACTTTAACATGATGGGCTCGTATTTTACAATAAAAAATTGGGCATGCTCAAATAATCCCGCATTTAAGGACACATTGCCTCTGATATCTATATATATAAAAGCCCAGTGACCGGAATGGCAGAGCGACCAGAACAACCAGAACAACCAGTGGCTATGATATGCACTGCGGCAGCCAAACAGCTTGATCTGGGCCCTGATTGGCCCCTTCCCCAGCCAGCCCTGCCTCTGATTGTCCCCCAAAACCCTGATCAGGGGCGGGGTGGCTGACCAAGCTCCCATAGCCCCTCCCCACCACCAGCCTGGCCCAATGGGCCCCCATTTGGGTGGACTGTCAGGACCCCACTCGTGTATGAATTCGTGCACTGGGCCTCTAGTAGTATCATATTCTTTTGAGCCCTGTTACCTTCTAATGGCAAATGGTGCTCATAAACAAGGTCTGAGCTTGCCCGCTATGGTCCCTGAGGTGTTAGTGCTTTTAACTCTCTTAATGGACATAGGAGACGTGTGTGTGTGTGTGTGTGTGTGTGTGTGTGTGTGTGTGTGTGTGTGTGAAATCGTAGGTTTATTGCCATTTCCTATTCAAATTTAGCAGGCAGAGTTTATCTTCTTGCTTTTTAAAATTTTATATGTATATATATTTGTATATATTTGCACTAATAACATTAACACAGTTATTTATTCTAAAAAATAAACTAAATGATGTCCCAACTATGATACCAAAATTAACACCAACGATAAAAGCGCTGAATGAGTTTTTAAGATTTCTCTGTAGTTCTCTTGATCTTTCGGATATAATCTCCGAGGATTTGAAATCAGGTTGCTGCTTTTGGGGATTCCTTGAAATAATTTTTCTGTTACATGTTACCACTTTGATATAAAATTCGGTCCTTTTGTTTCAGCTTGTTTTCAGCTTGGGGGCTCAATATTTTCCCCTTTTGATTTACTTTTTGGAATATATGAAGCATCTTCGAGTTTCACATCATTCAGAATTCTCCCTCTGACATTTCCCCACTCAGATTGCTTTGTTCTTCCTAGTTCAGGGGCTTCTGAAATGGACATATTTACAAATCTCTTATCCGGGTGCACGGGCACTTCTCACGTGCATAGGAAACAGGCAAACATTTCCCGAGTGTGAATTATGAAACGGCACATGCATGGATGTTGCCCAAACAGCCCACGTGGGGACCCGTGTGCCCGCCCTGCCCTGCACATATGGATTCATCTGACACAGTGAGCTGTGACGGTGACCACGGTGCCTTGCGGGGATATGTCCTCGTCCTCACACACAAAGATCTGGGCACGTTGGCTGCAGAAGGTGTCTCGCTGCACACATCCTGACCTGTGCATTAGGGCAGCACGTGGGGGCCATTTTTCCCGATGTAAATGCAGGCTGTTCTCAGAGGAGATTGGAATTGTCAAGCCTTATCATGACACATTTGCTATGACTCACAGGCTTTCAAACACAGGAACAGTGAGACTGTTATCTGAAGGCCTCTCAGGAAAGGCAAACACCTAAGAGGTAGGTACTGGAATACCAGCCCTTCAGGACAGGACTCAACACAGTGCCTGTTGGGATGGGACTCATCCCTGGGGGATTCAGCCCTGTGGGGACTCACCCTGGGGGACTCAGATCTGGGTGGTGCAGCCCTGAGGGATTCAGCCTTATGGAGACTCAGCCCTGGGGGATGCAGCCCTGTGGGGGACTCAGACCTGGGGACTCAGCCCTGGGGACTCAGCCCTGTGGGGACTCAGCCCTGCAGTGACTCAGCCCTGTGGGGACTCAGCCCTGCAGTGACTCAGCCCTGTGGGGACTCAGCCCTGTGGGGGACTCAGCCCTGGGGGACTCAGCCCTGGGGATCTTAGCCCTGTGGGGACTCAGCCCTGTGGGGGACTCAGCCCTGTGGGGACTCAGCCCTGGGGTCTCAGCTCTATGGGGACTCAGCCCTGTGGGGACTCAGCCCTGGGGGACTCAGCCCTGTGGAGACTCAGATCTGGGGGACCCAGCCCTGGGGGATTTAGCCTGCAGGGACTCAGCCCTGTGAGGGACTCAGCCCTGGGGGACTCAGCCCTGTGGGGACTCAGATCTGGGGGGACTCAGCCCTGTGGGGGACTCAGCCCTGGGGGACTCAGCCCTGGGGACTCAGCCCTGTGGGGACTCAGCCCTGGGGACTCAGCCCTGTGGGGACTCATCCCTGGGGACTCATCCCTGGGGATTCAGCCCTGGGGACTCAGCCCTGTGGGGACTCAGCCCTGGGGTCTCAGCCCTGTGGGGACTCAGCCCTGTGGGGACTCAGCCCTGTGGACTCAGCCCTGCGGGGACTCAGCCCTGTGGGGACTCAGCCCTGTGGGGGACTCAGCCCTGGGGGACTCAGCCCTGGGGATCTTAGCCCTGTGGGGACTCAGCCCTGTGGGGGACTCAGCCCTGTGGGGACTCAGCCCTGGGGTCTCAGCTCTATGGGGACTCAGCCCTGTGGGGACTCAGCCCTGGGGGACTCAGCCCTGTGGAGACTCAGATCTGGGGGACCCAGCCCTGGGGGATTTAGCCTGCAGGGACTCAGCCCTGTGAGGGACTCAGCCCTGGGGGACTCAGCCCTGTGGGGACTCAGATCTGGGGGGACTCAGCCCTGTGGGGGACTCAGCCCTGGGGGACTCAGCCCTGGGGACTCAGCCCTGTGGGGACTCAGCCCTGGGGACTCAGCCCTGTGGGGACTCATCCCTGGGGACTCATCCCTGGGGATTCAGCCCTGGGGACTCAGCCCTGTGGGGACTCAGCCCTGGGGTCTCAGCCCTGTGGGGACTCAGCCCTGTGGGGACTCAGCACTGGGGACTCAGCCCTGTGGGGACTCAGCCCTGTGGGGACTCAGCCCTGGGGACTCAGCCCTGTGGGGACTCAGCCCTGTGGGGGACTCAGCCCTGGGGACTCAGCCCTGTGGGGGACTCAGCCTTGGGGGACTCAGCCCTGGGGACTCAGCCCTGTGGGGACTCAGCCCTGTGGGGACTCAGCCCTGGGGTCTCAGCCCTGTGGGGACTCAGCCCTGTGGGGACTCAGCCCTGGGGACTCAGCCCTGTGGGGACTCAGCCCTGTGGGGACTCAGCCCTGGGGACTCAGCCCTGTGGGGACTCAGCCCTGTGGGGGACTCAGCCCTGGGGACTCAGCCCTGTGGGGGACTCAGCCTTGGGGGACTCAGCCCTGGGGACTCAGCCCTGTGGGGACTCAGCCCTGTGGGGACTCAGCCCTGGGGTCTCAGCCCTGTGGGGACTCAGCCCTGTGGGGACTCAGCCCTGGGGACTCAGCCCTGTGGGGACTCAGCCCTGTGGGGACTCAGCCCTGGGGACTCAGCCCTGTGGGGACTCAGCCCTGTGGGGACTCAGCCCTGTGGGACTCAGCCCTGTGGGGACTCAGCCCTGTGGGGGACTCAGCCTTGGGGGACTCAGCCCTGGGGACTCAGCCCTGTGGGGACTCAGCCCTGTGGGGACTCAGCCCTGGGGTCTCAGCCCTGTGGGGACTCAGCCCTGTGGGGACTCAGCCCTGGGGACTCAGCCCTGTGGGGGACTCAGCCTTGGGGGACTCAGCCCTGGGGACTCAGCCCTGTGGGGACTCAGCCCTGTGGGGACTCAGCCCTGGGGTCTCAGCCCTGTGGGGACTCAGCCCTGTGGGGACTCAGCCCTGTGGGGGACTCAGCCTTGGGGGACTCAGCCATGGGGACTCAGCCCTGGGGACTCAGCCCTGTGGGGGACTCAGCCTTGGGGGACTCAGCCCTGGGGACTCAGCCCTGTGGGGACTCAGCCCTGTGGGGACTCAGCCCTGGGGACTCAGCCCTGTGGGGACTCAGCCCTGTGGGGACTCAGCCCTGGGGATCTCAGCCCTGTGGGGACTCAGCCCTGGGGACTCAGCCCTGGGGACTCAGCCCTGTGGGGACTCAGCCCTGTGGGGACTCAGCCCTGGGGGACTCAGCCCTGCAGTGACTCAGCCCTGAGGATTCAGCCCTGGGGACTCAGCCCTGTGGGGACTCAGCCCTGGGGACTCAGCCCTTGGGGACTCAGCCCTATGGGGACTCAGCCCTGGGGACTCAGCCCTGTGGGGACTCAGCCCTGGGGACTCAGCCCTGTGGGGGACTCAGCCCTGGGGACTCAGCCCTGGGGACTCAGCCCTGTGGGGACTCAGCCCTGCAGTGACTCAGCCCTGTGGGGACTCAGCCCTGCAGTGACTCAGCCCTGTGGGGACTCAGCCCTGTGGGGGACTCAGCCCTGGGGGACTCAGCCCTGGGGATCTTAGCCCTGTGGGGACTCAGCCCTGTGGGGGACTCAGCCCTGTGGGGACTCAGCCCTGGGGTCTCAGCTCTATGGGGACTCAGCCCTGGGGACTCAGCCCTGTGGGGACTCAGCCCTGGGGGACTCAGCCCTGTGGAGACTCAGATCTGGGGGACCCAGCCCTGGGGGATTTAGCCTGCAGGGACTCAGCCCTGTGAGGGACTCAGCCCTGGGGGACTCAGCCCTGTGGGGACTCAGATCTGGGGGGACTCAGCCCTGTGGGGGACTCAGCCCTGGGGGACTCAGCCCTGGGGACTCAGCCCTGTGGGGACTCAGCCCTGGGGACTCAGCCCTGTGGGGACTCATCCCTGGGGACTCATCCCTGGGGATTCAGCCCTGGGGACTCAGCCCTATGGGGACTCAGCCCTGTGGGGACTCAGCCCTGGGGGACTCAGCCCTGGAGACTCAGCCCTGTGGGGACTCAGCCTTGTGGGGGACTCAGCCCTGTGGGGAATCAGCCCTGTGGGGACTCAGCCCTGGGGACTCAGCCCTGTGGGGACTCAGCCCTGTGGGGGACTCAGCCCTGGGGACTCAGCCCTGTGGGGGACTCAGCCTTGGGGGACTCAGCCCTGGGGACTCAGCCCTGTGGGGACTCAGCCCTGTGGGGACTCAGCCCTGGGGACTCAGCCCTGTGGGGACTCAGCCCTGTGGGGACTCAGCCCTGGGGACTCAGCCCTGTGAGGACTCAGCCCTGTGGGGACTCAGCCCTGGGGACTCAGCCCTGTGGGGACTCAGCCCTGTGGGGACTCAGCCCTGTGGGACTCAGCCCTGTGGGGACTCAGCCCTGGGGATCTCAGCCCTGTGGGGACTCAGCCCTGTGGGGGACTCAGCCCTGGGGACTCAGCCCTGTGGGGACTCAGCCCTGGGGACTCAGCCCTGTGGGGACTCAGCCCTGGGGGACTCAGCCCTGGGGACTCAGCCCTGGGGGACTCAGCCCTGGGGACTCAGCCCTGTGGGGACTCAGCCTTGTGGGGGACTCAGCCCTGTGGGGAATCAGCCCTGTGGGGACTCAGCCCTGGGGACTCAGCCCTGTGGGGACTCAGCCCTGGGGACTCAGCCCTGTGGGGACTCAGCCCTGGGGACTCAGCCCTGTGGGGACTCAGCCCTGTGGGGACTCAGCCCTGGTGGACTCAGCCCTGCAGTGACTCAGCCCTGAGGATTCAGCCCTGGGGACTCAGCCCTGTGGGGACTCAGCCCTGGGGACTCAGCCCTTGGGGACTCAGCCCTATGGGGACTCAGCCCTGGGGACTCAGCCCTGTGGGGACTCAGCCCTGGGGACTCAGCCCTGTGGGGGACTCAGCCCTGGGGACTCAGCCCTGGGGACTCAGCCCTGTGGGGACTCAGCCCTGTGGGGACTCAGCCCTGGTGGACTCAGCCCTGCAGTGACTCAGCCCTGAGGATTCAGCCCTGGGGACTCAGCCCTGTGGGGACTCAGCCCTGGGGACTCAGCCCTTGGGGACTCAGCCCTATTGGGACTCAGCCCTGGGGACTCAGCCCTGTGGGGACTCAGCCCTGGGGACTCAGCCCTGTGGGGGACTCAGCCCTGGGGACTCAGCCCTGGGGACTCAGCCCTGTGGGGACTCAGCCCTGTGGGGGACTCAGCCCTGGGGACTCAGCCCTGGGGACTCAGCCCTGTGGGGACTCAGCCCTGCAGTGACTCAGCCCTGTGGGGACTCAGCCCTGCAGTGACTCAGCCCTGTGGGGACTCAGCCCTGTGGGGGACTCAGCCCTGGGGGACTCAGCCCTGGGGTCTCAGCTCTATGGGGACTCAGCCCTGGGGACTCAGCCCTGTGGGGACTCAGCCCTGGGGACTCAGCCCTGTGGGGGACTCAGCCCTGGGGACTCAGCCCTGGGGACTCAGCCCTGTGGGGACTCAGCCCTGTGGGGGACTCAGCCCTGGGGACTCAGCCCTGGGGATCTCAGCCCTGTGGGGACTCAGCCCTGTGGGGGACTCAGCCCTGTGGGGACTCAGCCCTGTGGGGACTCATCCCTGTGGGGGACTCAGCCCTGGGGGACTCAGCCCTGGGGTCTCAGCTCTATGGGGACTCAGCCCTGGGGACTCAGCCCTGTGGGGACTCAGCCCTGGGGACTCAGCCCTGTGGGGGACTCAGCCCTGGGGACTCAGCCCTGGGGACTCAGCCCTGTGGGGACTCAGCCCTGTGGGGGACTCAGCCCTGGGGACTCAGCCCTGGGGATCTCAGCCCTGTGGGGACTCAGCCCTGTGGGGGACTCAGCCCTGTGGGGACTCAGCCCTGTGGGGACTCAGCCCTGTGGGGACTCATCCCTGTGGGGGACTCAGCCCTGTGGGGACTCAGCCCTGTGGAGACTCAGCCCTGTGGAGACTCAGCCCTGGGGGACTCAACCTATGTGGACTCAGCCCTGTGCAGGCACATCCCCAGCACGTGATGGGATCTGGATAGGAGAGGCCGAGTGGGTTTCTGGTTTCTGTAGGAACTGGTGCCCTCATAAAGGCTGACGGGGTAAAGACATTCTACACCTATGTTTTAAACATGCATAAGTAAAAATCCTATATAATAAAAGGCTAATATGCAAATAGACCAAAAGGCGGAATGAGTGGTCACTATGACATGCACTGACCACCAGAGGGCAGACACTCAACACAGGAGCTGTCCCCTGGTGGTCAGTGTGCTCCCACAGGGGAAGTGCCACTCAGCCAGAAGCCGGGCTCAAGGCTGGTGAGCATCTGCAACAGTGCTAAGGATGTCCAACTGCCAGCTTAGGCCCACTCTCCGCTGGGAGCGGGCCTAAGTCCTCAGCCAGACATCCCCTGATGGCTCCTGGACTGCAAGAGGGCACAGGCTGGGCTGAGGGACCCCCCGGAGTTCACAAATTTTGTGCACCAGGCCTCTGGTATACAAATAAGAGGTTTAGCAAATATCTAAGAGCTCCTGGAAAATTACATAATGGATATCAAAGCAAATATTTTTTAAATTATGATGTGCAAATATATATATATTTGCACATCATAATTTAAAAAATATTTGCTTTGATATCCATTATATATATAACACATATCTATATCTATATCTATATCTATATCTATATCTATATCTATATCTATATCTATATATATCTATGACACATTTATGTATATTTATAACAAAATCTAGAAAAGAGTAACGTGTACAGTAGAGAAAGAGTTTAGATGGCAGCACTGTTACAAAGGCATATTCTGGGGGAATCAAGACTCAGGTAACCTTAACAAGTGGTTTTAAACTCAAATAAGTGAGGAGTCTTTCTGTTGGACAAATCTGAACTGGCTTCTTTACTGTAGAACTCCAAAATTAATTCCACACTCAACAAGTCCTCGATATACTCATCTTTATTGGGATCTATAATTAGGGGATGGATATTTTGTGCCATTCCACGGTGTTTTTACTTTTACAGGTAAATCATTTGTTGGGGCTGTCGCTTCATTTGTTTGCTTTAGGAAATGTTGGGCAAGCTAACCACGGGGCCCACAGCTGCTGATGAAGCTTCCGTCCATTAACCTGACTCAGGCATGATGCAGAAATTGGAATTATTAACACCAAAGAGGAATAAACTGGACCTTGCATGGGCTCACAGGGGGACTGGAGGTATGCAGAAAAACGTCGGTGAACTTGAAGGTATGTCAACCATCAAACTCCCGAAACTGAAAAGAATGAGAGAAAAAGAATGAAACCATAGCAAAAACAACAAGAATGGAACATCTAAGATCTCTGGGGTAATTTCAGAAGGAGTAAAATGTGACTATTCAGAATACAAGAAGGAGAACAAAGGAATTAATCAGAAGAAATTTTGAACTAATAATAGTTAATTTTAGAAATAACTAATTTCCAAAATCAACGACATTCACCAAAACAGAGGTCCAGAAAGCCCAGATGACACTAAGCATCATAATTATGAATAAATCTCTACCCATGCATAACATTCAACTGCAGAAAACCAAAGGCAAAGAGAAAATCAGAAGAAGCTGAGAGAAATGATTCACTATGTAGAGGAACCGGATAAGCTTTACAGCCGACGTCTCATCAGAAACCACGTAAGAAACAAAAAGTGTTGACAGAAGATACCTGCCCACCTAGAATCACATACCCAGCAAAACTATCCTTCAAAGCCAAGTAGAAATAAAGACTCTCCGAGACCAACACAAATTATGAGAATTCATTGCTGGACCTCCTCTACATAAAATGGTAAAAGTGGTTCTTCAAGATATAGAAACAGATACAGGTCCAAATTCATATCCCCACATAGAAAAGAAGGGTTTCAGAAAAATAGAAATGAAAATAAAACGGAGCATCTAATGTTTATTATTCCCAATTGCTCTAACAGATAATATGTTTAAGGTAAATTATAAATTAATACCAGGAACAAAAACATTGGGTGGTTAACGCACGTGGGTAAGTGAAGCAATTAACACCGGCTTCGTCAGGGAAGGAAGGGAGGAACTGGGAGAGCGGTGTGGTCAGACACCTGTGGCAGTGTCACTTGAAAGTGGATGTACACTAGTTCAATATGGTATATTGCAAACCCTTTACATATCTTTGAAAAAAATTTAAAAGAAGTATAACTGATATTCTAAAACAGAAGATCAAATATAATTATATAAAATTCTCAATTCAACTAGAGAAGAAATAAAACAGGAGGGAGCATAAAGAAATAAAGAGCAAACGCTATTAGAAGAAAACACATACAATAGGTGGATATTAATCCCACTATATTATTATACATATGAATGGTCTAAGTATATTAATTTTTTTTAAAGATTGTTAGTGTATATTAAAAAACAACAAGTTTGGACTCTATATTGTATATAAGAAACCCACTTTAAATGTAAAAACTCAGATAGATTCAAAGTGAAGAGATGGAGAAAGATGCTAACACTAATAAAATATGTCTGGAATAGGGATATTAATTTCAGACAAAGCAGAGTTCAGAGCAAGGAAGATTACTATGAATAAAGGGAAGTATTCTATAATGATAAAGAGATTAATCTCCCAGTAGAAACATAGTCAAACCTTGAAAACATATGATAAGTGAAAGAGACATTTATAAAAACCATATATTATATAATCTCATTTATATAAGATGACCAAAATATGCAACTCAATAGGAACAGAAGTAGAGTAGTGGTTGCCTTGGGCTGGGAGATTTGGGGAAAAATACAAGTGACTGATATAAGGTACAAGTTTCTTTCTAGGGAATGTAGGTATCTAATATTGATTTTTGGTGATGGCTGCACAATTCTTAATATGTTAAGAACCATTGAATTATATGTTTTACTAGAGGCCCGGTGCACGAATTCATGCACCAGTGGAGTCCCTTGGCCTGGCCTGCGGGATCAGGCCGAAACTGGCTCTCCAATATCCCCCAAGGAATCCCAGATTGTGAGAGGGTGCAGATCAGGCAGAGGGACCTCACCAGTACATGATTGGGGCTAGGGAGGGACATAGGAGGTTGGCCAGCTGGGGAGGGACTGCAGGAGGGCTCCAGGGCGTGTCTGGCCTGTCTTGCTCAGTCCCGATCACCCAGACCCCAGCATTAAACTAACCTACTGGTCGGAGCATCTGCCCCCTGGTGGTCAGTGCATGTAGCGAGTGGTTGAGCGGCCTTAGCATATCATTAGCATATTATGCTTTGATTGGTTGAACAGCCAACTGGCTGACTGGACACTTAGCACATTAGGCTTTTATTATATAGGACTAGAGGCCCGGTGCATGAAATTTGTTCATGGGGGGATGTCCCTCAGCCCAGCCTGCACCCTCTTCAATTTAGGACCCCTTGAGTGATGTCCGACTGCCTGTTTAGGCCCAATCCCGGTGGGATTTATTTATCTGCTACAATTAAAACTTTGTAGCCTTGGAGCGGAGCCAAGCCTTCTGCTCCCTCCATGGCGGCAGCCATTTCTATTGGGATTTATTTATCTTCTATAATTGAAACTTTGTAGCCTTAAGCGGAGGCCAAAGCAGGCCAAGGCTGCAGAAGCTTGGCTTCCTCCATTGCCGGGGGCAACCCTAGCCTCCTGCTCTCTCTAGCTCTGTGGCTGCCGCCATTTTGGTTGGGATTTATTTGTCTTCTATAATTAAAACTTTGTAGCTTTGAGTGGAGGCCTGGGCCAGCAAGGACAGGCGGAAAGCTTGGCTTCCTCTAGCGCCGGGGAAACCCAAGCCTCCTTCCTGCTCTCTCTGTGGCCACAGCCATCTTGGTTGGGTTTATTTGCATATTTGCTACTGATTGGTTGGTGGGCGTGGCTTGTGGGTGTAGCGGAGGTATGGTCAATTTGCATATTACTTTTTTATTAGATAGGACTAGAGGCCCAGTGCATGAATTCATGCATGGGTGGGTTCCAGCTGGCCTGGCCCCAGTTGGCGGATCAGGGCCAGGCCTGTGGGGAGGAGGAGATGGCTAGAGGTTGGCCAGGTGGCCCACCCCAATCAGGGCCCAGTAAGGGCTGGGCCAGCTGGGGGGTGGGGCCATGGGAAATTGGCAGCGGGCCCCACCCCCAATTGGGGTAGGGGGGCCGACTGGGGGCTAGTGGCCTGGAAGAGGGGCCATGGGTGGTTGTCCGGCTGGTCCTGCCCTTGATTGGAGTGAGGGGGACATTTGGGGGCAGAGCTGGCTGGGGGAGGGGCCGCAAGATGATTGGGGTGGTGAGAGCCCATCGCTGGTGGGTCCATCCAGGGGGAGGGGCCACAGGCGGTTGACCAACTGGCCCTGCCCCTGATCAGGGTAGGTGGGCTGATCTGGGGTGGCACTGGGTGGGGGAAGGGGCTGCAGACCAATCAGGGTGGTGGGGCCCAGCTGGTGGGAGGATCTGCGGGAGGTTGGCTGCCAGGCCAGCCCCCTATTGGGGTGGGGGGGCCAATCAGGAATGGGGTTGGCTGGGGGGCAGGGCTGCAGGCCAATCAGGGTGAAGGGGGCCCATTGAGGGTGAGGCCAGCTAGGGGGAGGGTCCGCGGGAGGTTGGCTTCCAGCCCCGCCCCCTATTGGGGAAGGGGGCCATCAGGGGCAGGGCCGGCCAGGGGGAGGGGCTGCGGGAGGTTGGCTGCCAGCCCCGCCCCCTATTGGGGTGGGGGGCCAATCAGGAATGGGGTTGGCTGGGGGGCAGGGCTGCAGGCCAATCAGGGTGAAGGGGGCCCATTGAGGGTGAGGCCAGCTAGGGGGAGGGGCTGCAGGAGGTTGGCTGGCTGGCCCCACCACCTGATCAGGCTGGTTCACTGGCTGCAGTGAGCGTCATAGTGGTCGTTATGGCGTTTCAATCACTGGCTTTTTATATATATATAGACTAGAGGCCCAGTGCACAAAATTCATGCACTGGGGTGGGTGTCCCTCAGCCCAGCCTGCACCCTCTCCAATCTGGGACCCCTCGGGGGGTGTCCAACTGTCGGTTTAGGCCCGAGGGACTGCTGGCTCCCAACCGCTCGCCTGCCTGATTGCCCCTAATTGCTTCTGCCTGCCAGCCTGATCACCCCCTAACCACTCCCCTGCGAGCTTGATTGATGCCTAACTGTCCTCCTCTGTTGGCCTGGTCACCCCTAACTGCCCTCCTCTGCTGACCTGATTGCCCACAGCTGCTCTTCTCTGCCGGCCATCTTGTTGCAGCCATCTTATGACCACATGGGGGTGGCCATCTTGTGGGAGGGCATAATGGCCAATTTGCATATTACCTCTTTATTATATAGGAGGATATGCGTGAGTTGATGGTATGTGAACTACAGCTCAATAAAGCTGTTAAAAATAATAGAGGAAACTCGGTGTGACATGTAGAGAACTCCATGTGTCATATCCACGTTTTTCCTGCAATTCTAAAACTCTGAGAATGACATAAACAGCTCATTTAAAGAAACAGCAGTGCTAGTTCCTGCTCGGCAGCTCCCTCCTGCCTCCCCACGGAGTGGCAGTGATGGCGAGAAGCTCCGCATCCCCCGCCAGTGGAAACTGCCTTCCCCGTCCTCCCTCAGTCTTTCCCTGAAAAGGAGTTTCTCCCTCCGCATTAACAACTCTGCACTCAGTGGTGGAAATGTCATTGGGTGTCACACTGCATTGGGTCTCTGAGATGGAGAACACCCGAGGGCAGTCTGCAGAAATCGGTAGTTAAGTGACTATGTCTCTCTGTTAATTATGCATCCGTGCGAGGTTAAAGGAGAGCAAACTGCAAAAGTGCACCATTTGGAAAATATTGTATTTGCACCTAATTTCCCGATGCTGCATGCGAGTGAACCAGACACCATTTGCTAGCCGCAAATCACTCCTCTTGCTAATAGCCGTTCAGTACATCAGTGAAACTGTAACAAACCTCAATTCTATTGTATTTAAGCTAAAAAACCAAATGTAAGTAATAATGTATATTTTTTTAGCTTGATCTTTTAATTTAATTGACTCCTCTAAACTGAGCAAGGGATGCATGAATGTGTGTCTACATTCACTGTTCAGTTCCTCGGGAGAAAGGGGGGCCGGGCGTGGTTCCACATGAGCGCTACCGGAGGCGAAGGAGCGCAGACTGTCTAAGTCACCGTGGATCTTCTCCCCTCTGTGTCAGATGGCTAACCCTCAGCTAATGGCAGGAGAGCTACGCCAGCCTGAGGAAGCTGTGCCCGGTGATGGCAACATCCCTCCTAAAGTCCAGATGTGACCGTCAGCAGTGTGGGACCCCAGGCTGTTTCACTCGCTCTACCCGGCAAACTCCAACCCATGCGCCAGGCACGGGGATCGAAGGCTCGGTGACGAAATGCCACCTGCAGTAATTGGCTTCATGGGTCTGCCTGGGTCAAACCCCTCATCAATACCCTGTGTGCAGCCTGAGCTGCGGCTCGGTGAGCTCGAGGGAGGCTCTGATCAGAAAAGCTTACTGTGCGGTTCCTCTGGCAACCCTGCCTCAGCTCCACCTCAGACCCGAGGAGCAGAGGGAAAGAAACAAACACCATTGTCCCTGTGGCACCAGTCCCCCGATACACCAGCTTCTCTGCTAACACAGATGCAAGATCGGGCCTGGCCACCGTGGCTCGGTGGTTAGAGCGTAGGCCTGTGCACAGAAGGGTGGAGGGTTCAATTCCTGGTCAATTCACGAACCTGCATTGCAGGTTCAATCCCCAGCCCCAGTCAGGGCACATGTGGGAGGCAACCAATCAATGTGTCTCTCTCACATTGGTGTTTCCCTCTTGCATTCTGTCTCCTCCCCCTCCCTTCCTTCCACTCTCTCTAAAAAAACACAATGGAAAAAATATCCTTGGGTGAGGATTAACATAAAAAATACAGACCTAAGGTCTAAATACACCACCATCTTCCTGTCAAGGAGAGGGATGCCACTGGTTCCTGTTTCGAAATCTCTCAGCTCCTATCTGTCGTTGGCCATTAACAGCCACATGCATCCTGGGAAAGCAGTCATGTGTGTGCTATTGTTCTATAAGGCAATGTTTTCTGTGAAAGAAGTTCCCCTTACCCAAATTTCTGAGCTACAAAATCCTGCTCAAGTGCTTTCTGAATGGAGGGGATGTAACGGGGGGCAAACCTGCGCGTGTCCCCGAAAGCCCTGTTGGTTGGTCAGCCCTCGGATGCGCAAAGGCAACTGCCCAGAGCCACAGAGGCAGCCCTGCCTGCCACCGACTCCTGGAGACCCCGACGCAGTGGACAAGTGGGTACTGCTTTTGATAATTTCATTTTATTTATTTATTTTTAATATATTTTTAATTGATTTCAGAGAGGAAGGGAGAGGGACAGGAATACAGAAATATCAATGAGGAGAGAGAGGGTGATTGATTGGCTGCCTCCTGCACCCCCACACTGGGGATCAAGCCCGCAACCCAGGCATATGCCCTGACAGGGAATTGAACTATGACCTCCTGATTCATAGGTCGACGCTCAACCACTGAGCCACACAAGCCAGGCCGTTTTTGGAATTTTAAAGTGATACCTTGCTGTCAAACATTTTGCTTTAGAGGGAGATTACTGGAACTGGCACAACATCTTCAATGTTTTAAAATGTGTGTCAATTCCAGAGGATACCACTCATATTGACCACTTACATTTAACCTTGGAGTTGAAGCACAGCACATAAGTAGATCATGCCATTCATTCGTTCTTCAATAACTCATCCATTTAGTCATGCATGAGGCCAAAGAGAGTGGAAACTAATCCTTGGTTCAGGCCAGAGCATTACACCTGGGAATTTTATAAGAATTAGTGCTTGACCTGGATCTAAAGGATGTTTGGGAATTCAGTGATGAAGAGAGGGAACTGCAGACTCCAGGTCTATTTCATTCCACAATATGAGCCTGTGGCTTTTCCTTCTCCACCTAGGGAGGAAAGATTTTAAACCAGTTTAACAGGTTCTCATGATTTCTGGAATGGTTTCCAAGGCAAGAATTGCTTTTGGGCCTTCTTCCCTTTTTGTAAAAAGGCCACAAGGTTCCAGGTGTCTTACTGGTTCTGGGGGCATGTGCCCCAGTAATCTCTGAAAGAGTCCCTATGACCCTCCCCCAGCCTTGCCAGGGAGGGGCACATTCAGAATTCGAAACAGCAGCCCCAAGCACACTCAGCAGGACAGACAGGCTGTGTTTATGTGGGAAGTGGAATCATTAGAGGAATCTATATATATAAAAGGCTAATATGCAAAGTGTCCCCTTGGGAGTTCGATCAGAGACCAGGAGTTTGATTGCTCACTATGACAATTGGCCCTGATCGCCAGCCAGGCCTAGGGACCCTACTCGTGCATGAATTTCATACACTGGGCCTCTAGTCATTTCATATTTGTGATTTTTAAAGAATGGGCTGCAATCCGGGTTAAGATGGATTGGCACTTCTGTGATAGAGGTCCCAGGCCCGTCACACCAGACCTGGCTCGCTGCATGCGATCTCTGTACACTGGGGCTCCTGAATGCTTCAGAGCTGCAAACTCTGGGGACCCTGAAGATAGGAAATGAAATTAAAAATCCCCCCTCGATGTTAGTTAAGTTACTATTTTCTCTTTTAAAAAAACTCATATATTGTCTGGCCAGAGTGGCTCAGTTGGTTGGTTATCCCATGCACCAAGAGGTCCCAGTTCGATTCCTGGTCAGGGCACATGCCAGGGTTGCAGGCTTGGTCCCCAGTTACGGGTGTGCAAGTGGTAGTGGATCAATGTTTTGCTCTCATTGATGTTTCTATCTTTCTCTCCTTCTCCCTTCTTCTCTCTCTAAAATCAATAAAAAACATATTTAAAAAAACAACCACATATATTATCTATACTAACAAAAGCCTAGGTGGTCCTCACGTCCTCGCCCTCGTGCGTGATGTCATCACAAGATGGCTGCCATAAAGATGGCCGCCACACAGGGAAGGGCAGTTGGGGCGATTGGGCTGGCAGGGGAGGGCAATTGAGGGCCATCAGGCTGACAGGGGAGCAGTTAGGGGGCGACCAGGCTGGCAGGCAGAAGCAGTTAGGGGCAATCAGGCTGGTGAGTGGTTAGGAGCCAGTGGTCCTGGATTGTGAGAGGGATGTCCAACTGCCTGCAAGATCAGGCATAAACCAGCAGTCAGCAATTGCCTGAGAGGTCCAGATTGGAGAGGGTGCAGGCTGGGCTGAGGGACACCCCATCCCATGCACAAATTTCATGCACCAGGCCTCTAGTCCTATCTAATAAAAGGGTAATATGCAAATTAACAATCACTCTGCGACAAAATGGCAGCGCCCATGGTCACAATATGGCGGCACCCAATCCTCTTAGCCCCAAGCCCCAGTGGAGTCCCCAAGTCTGCCCAGCAGTGGCAGTCCAGGGTGTCTAGCTGGGAGGCACCCGCCCCACACACAGCAATCCCTGCCCAGTGGCGGCAGTCTGGGGTGTCCGGCTGGTTGCCTCTGAGCCGCGCACGATCCGGGCCGAAGCGGGCCGCGGGGCTTGGGGCCGGGGTGTCAGGCCGGCAGCACAGTGCACCCACAATGCGCTATCTTCATGCCAGGGAAGGCACCCACCGGGCTATCCGCAGCCAGGCTGAGATGGCAGCCTGGGCAGGGGTCTCAGCCTGGCTGGGCTGAGGCGGCAGCCTTGGGCTAGGGTTTCAGCCTGGCCAGGGCCCGAATCCCTCCAGCGGTGGCAGCCTGGGGTCTCAACCATTGAGTCACACCAGCCAGGCAGATATGGAGGAATCTTAAATGTTTCTTTTTTTACAATATATATTTTATTGATTTTTTACAGAGAGGAAGGGAAAGGGATAGAGAGCTAGAAACATCTATGAGAAAGAAACATCGATCAACTGCCTCCTGCAAACTCCCGACTGGGTATGTGCCCCCAACCAAGGTACATGGCCTTGACCAGAATCGAACCTAGGACCCTTGAATCTGCAGGCCAGTGCTCCATCCACTGAGCCAAACCAGTTAGGACTGTCCAATATGCTAAAGAAAAAACCCTATCTAATAAAGAGGGAATATGCAAGGGAGGGCATTTGGGGGTGACCGGGGTGTCAGGGGAGGGCAGTTAGGCATTGATCGGGCTGGCAGAGGAGTGGTTAGGGGGTGATCAGGCTGGCAGGCAGAGTGGTTAGGAGCAATCACGAAGGCAAGCAGGCGAGTAGTTGGGAACCACAGTCCTAGATTGTGAAAGGGATGTCTGACTGCCTGTTTAGGCCAGATCCTAAACAGGCAGTCAGACATCCCCCAAGGGGTCCCAGATTGGAGAGGGTGCAGGTTGGGCTGAGAAACACCCCTTCCCACCCCCCCCCACCCCCCGTGCACGAATTTCGTGCACTGGGCCTCTAGTCTATATATATAAAAGCCCAAGCGGCCAGTTATGACCAGACAACTGGCTGGTAGCTATGATGTGCATTGACCACCAGGGGGCAGACGCTCAATGCAGGAGCTGCCCCCTGCTGGTCAGTGCGCTCCCACAGCCAACCTCCTGCAGCTGGCCAACCTCCTATGGTCCCTCCCCCTGGCCAGCCTGCCCTGATCAGCCCCCATCAGTCCCGATCACCGGCCAGGCCAAGGAACCCCACCCATGCACAAATTCATGCACCAGGCCTCTAGTTTCAAATAATTTAAAAAATGTAATTTCTGATAAAGGTTTGGGTTTTAGTTTTGTGTTTTCCTTGAGACCATGGAAGTGCTGTCTCACCTGGCTGGTCCTCACCCTGATGGGCTATAGGGTCCTCCACACCCCTCCTTTCCCCTTGCCCTGTCACCCACCCACCCATGCTCTTCCTCTGACCAGGATATGCAGGAGCCTCAGGCTCATCCTCAACCCCTCTCCTCCAGTCTAAGGAGTTTCAGGCCGTTAGAGTTTCTAGTTCTCACCACTCAGTTAACCTTTTATTGGTTAAGGTTTTCTCACCCAATACACAGCTCTGTCTTCTCCCTGGAAAGCATGTGTGCCGTGGTTATAGTGACACGGCCACATGTTACTTACCTTCTCCACGAGCGCACCTTAACGTGGGTTTCTCCTACGCTTCAACAAAAACATCTAATGTACCCTATGCACCTCCAGAGTCAAAACAATGGACTATAGAAACATTTTTTTCTTTGTTTTTCACATTTTGAGCTACCCCCTGAGGACACAGTCCCTGGGCTAATGGGCATGAGCTTTACAATCCTTTAAAATACACGGACACACAGATATTGTGTGTGGGAATGTGAAACAGAAGAGCCACTCTGAAAATTATTTGGTCATCTCTTTAAAAACTAACCATGCATTACCATCCGCCCCTGCAATTTCACCTGTGGACATTTATCCCAGAAATTGGGCATTTACCCCAAATTCTGTGTGAATGTTTACAACAGCTTTATCTGTATTGGCCAAGATGTGGAGACAACGTAGATGCCTCCCCATGGATGAATAGCTAAACAAACTGGTCTATGCAGACCACGGAACATGGACTATGCAGCAATTTAGATGAAGCCAGAGGTTGTGTTGAGTGGAAAAAGCTAACGCCCATGGATACCAGGCTCCATACTCTCATGTCTATGATGTCCCGAGGTGCCAGCAGCAGGAGGGGGAGAGGTGAGTGGTTGGCACTCCTAGGCCATGGGGGACTAGGAAAGGGATCCTGGCCACAGGAGAGGCTTTTGTGTTGATGGGTACGTTCTCTGTCTATCTTGATGGCATCAATGACACCATCCCGAGTGTGACATTGCAAGTAGTTTTGCAAGATGTCACTGAAGGTAGTAGAATATGTTGCTCCCCAAATGCAGCCTTGGGATAAGGATTACTTTGAACTGAAGACGGTGGAGGAAAAAACAGATAGCATAAAAGCTCTGTCTTTGAATCTGTCTAAAAGGAGGACAGAAGTATGTGCAACCAGGAAGGATAGGAGTCACCCAGCGGGACAGCGCCAGACCCTCATCAGCCCAGGGATGGCCCTGGAGGAATTCACGTGCAAACTCTACCGTCTAGCCCTTACCTTCCATTTGTTTTCCCGTATACTTACCTTCCCACAACTCTCTGCCCCTAGAAACTCCAATTCCCTTTTCTGTCCTGTCCCTTCTTTAGAGAATATATTGCTCTTTTGTTAAGATGCAAGAGAAGCCCAAGTTCTACCCACCCTTTTGAGTTACCGCTTGGTCCACCCGTGTGGATGCAGGGGGCTCATGTTAACGAGCTTCTGTTTGCTTTCTCTTGTGAATCTGCCTCTTGTTAGTCTAAGCTGCAGGCCCCAGTCAATGGACCTGAGGTAGGTAGAGGAAATGATGTTTTTCTCCCCTGCCTTACCATTAGGAAAACTGGGCAAAGAGTAGGTAGAATCTCTCTGTATTGTTTCTTACGACTGTATGTGGATCCACACTTATCTCAAAATAAAGGTCAGTGAAAAAAATTGACAAATTGTCTTCTAAAAGGAAATAGTGATTTTTCCTACCAGACAATAACTGAGAAGCCGAACTGCAAGATTAAGTCAAACAGCTTAGTCTTCAAGGAATCACAGATACTTTCATCTACAGCACAGCCGTCTAAAAGTCTTCCTGAAAGTAACAGCAAGTTCCAGCCAGGCATAAAACTCTTCCTGACACTCCCAGAGCTTCTCAACTCTGACCGGGCCACACCATGTAACCACTAAGATCAAGTCACATCACATGTGAGCCTCTGGTGTGAGATAGAGTTACCTCTCCCTTGCACTGCTCGCACTTACTTGTGAAGTTTGGAGTTAACCCCAATGAGAGTTTTAGTGGGACCACAGCAGGGGGACATCTGGCCCTCCATGGAGGTGACGACCCCACTGCAGACCCACAGTCTCTGATGGGGGGTGGGGGGCGGCAGGGGGCTGTCTTTCCAGTGTGGGTGCCACCCCTCCAGGTCTGACTAGGGGCGCCCCACCCAGCATATTGCTGAGATGCAATGGGGGTTGTTTTCGCTTCTATTTTTAAGTCTAACACCCTTGCTCCCTGGCACTGCTGCCTCCATCCCCCCTCCTAGGCTGGGTTCAGCATTGAGGACCTTGATTGTCTTTGATGTTTTCAAAGGCAGGAAAGGCTGCCTCGTTCAAGTGGCACTCGGCTCCAGGTGAAGAATGGTCCTGATTTCTGGAGTGTCTATCAGAGGCAATTACACCCTAATTGACCTGTTTGGCATTAAAATGTCTCCTAGCACTTGCTCCCATATTGGGAAATGAAGATCTTATTTCTGTTCTTCTACTCAAGTCTGTGTGCTTTGAGAGATCATCAGCTCTAAACTTTCGGGATGAAAAGAACCAGATGGTTGGTATATATATATATATATATATATATATATATATATATATATATATATATATATATATATATATATATTTTGCACAGTTGACACTTTCAAAATCAATATTTTAAGCCCAACACAGAGAACACAGAATCTGCCTTTATTTCAACACAGGTTTGATAAGTAGCCAATCTGTCGTGGGTACAGGGACAGGTGTTGGAGACACAAAGATAGAGAAAAGACCCACAGAGTGTCTAGTCTGGTGTGGGTGTCAGTGGGGTCAGGGGGTGGGACATGGAAAGACAAATGTTACAATACACAACACAACACGTGGTCATATCCCCACCCCCTTGGCACCAGAGGTACAGGTGTGAAGAGTAATTCATGCAGGGAAATTATACTCCTCGTTAAAATTATTCGGGATCCACTTTTCTCCCCCATTTGTAGAGTTTTGCTCATGTCCTTAGCTCGTGTTCATATTGGGGCACTTCCTTCTTAAGTTATTGTTTTAATGTGTACCTTTTAACATTCCAAATTATGGAGAAGCTCACATGTGCCAGAGTGAGATGCTTGGCCTCACTGGCTCCATCCCGTCCAAGCCTCCTTTGTCCCTATGGCCTTCAGCTAATCGCTCCTGCTCAGTCTTACATGCTAATCACTAGAGGGAATGATTAGCATGTAATGCCTGTGGATTGAGTCTTACAAAAACAGCCCCTCACAAGAACATGCCTCTCCCAGGAGGTGAGGGGAGCAGGTACAAACATAGTGATTCTTCATCAAATGTTTGCAGGAGCCTTGAGGACGGACTCACCTCAACTAGAGTCCACTGACTCAGAACGAAGAGGTTTCACGTCTTCCTCCGACCCCTGCTGTGCCCAGCCTTCTGCGGTCATCAGTCCCCTCCTGGTCCTGCCATTTCCTGCTTCCTGTGACATGAAAGAAGCCTGAGCCGGTCCTTTCTGAGGATGGATTTGAGGACCAGCAGGACTCCCATCCTCTCAGCGGTGCCTTCTCCGTCAGGAAAGCTTTCCTTACTCCAGACTCTGACGTTCTGAGCTGTGGTCTCTCCACGCATCAGGCGCAGGGACTTCGGTCAGGGACAGGCAGAGTCTTCACAGACGTGCAGTTAGATATGGAAGAACAACAAATATTGGAACATGTTTCTAACATTCTCACCTCTCAGCCCTTTCATTCTTTCTCCAGAAGTATCCAGAGTTCTGAAATTCACAGACATTTTCCTCTTTACGCCCCCTTTCTCTATTTTTACACGTGTCTGTATCTGTGACATATCATATTATTTTGTATGTTTTCCACATAATTAAAATAAAGTGTATCAGCCTGTATGAATCCTTTTGAACCTTACTTTTTCTCCCATGCCACATTATAATGTGGATATTTTTTAAGTATTTACACTGATACATTTTAAAAGTTCTCCCCTGTAGTATTCCACTGTATACCAAATTGGTATGCGTTGATTTTTAAAATTGTTTTCAATGTTTATATTATAAACCATGCAACAATAAATATATGTGCACACTGTCACCTTGTGAATGTGTCAGAATTTTTAGGGTGTCATCTGGAAATGACTCACTGGAGTGCCTATTCCGTGAAGTGAGAGAGCCCCCACCCGCGGCAGACTTCTGTGAGTGGAAAATGGACCTGTTGGTTTCACCCCAGTCACTGCAATCAGGAGGAGCAATAGAAACATTTGCTTATTTACTTTTTAAAACAATGAGATGGCAAAGGCAATTTGTAACCATAGCAATGCAGAGATTCTGCGGAGGAATCCAGCGCTCAACCATTCACTCAGTGATAACCTGTACATGCAAAGAGCTTATCATTCTTATTTCTGAAAGTTCCTTACCCACCACCCTCACCCCCACTAACCCTGTCTCTCCACCCTCACCCCCACTAACAGTGTGTCTCTACACCCTCACCCCGACTAACAGTGTGTCTCTCCACCCTCACCCCTACTAACAGTGTGTCTCTCCACCCTCACCCCACTAACAGTGTGTCTCTCCACCCTCACCCCCACTAACAGTGTGTCTCTACACCCTCACCCCCACTAACAGTGTGTCTCTCCACCCTCACCCCCACTAACAGTGTCTCTCCACCCTCACCCCACTAACAGTGTGTCTCTCCACCCTCACCCCCACTAACAGTGTCTCTCCACCCTCACCCCACTAACAGTGTGTCTCTCCACCCTCACTCCCCACTAACAGTGTGCCTGGTGTGGTCTCTCCATCCTCACCCCACTAACAGTGTGTCTCTCCACCCTCACCCCCACTAACAGTGTGTCTCTCCACCCTCACCCCACTAACAGTGTGTCTCTACACCCTCACCCCGACTAACAGTGTGTCTCTCCACCCTCACCCCCACTAACAGTGTCTCTCAACCCTCACCCCCCACTAACAGTGTCTCTCCACCCTCACCCCCCACTAACAGTGTGCCTCTCCACCCTCACCCCACTAACAGTGTCTCTCCACCCTCACCCCCACTAACAGTGTGTCTCTCCACCCTCACCCCCACTAACAGTGTGTCTCTCCACCCTCACCCCCACTAACAGTGTCTCTCCACCCTCACCCCACTAACAGTGTCTCTCCACCCTCACCCCCACTAACAGTGTCTTTCCACCCTCACCCCCACTAACAGTGTCTCTCCACCCTCACCCCACTAACAGTGTCTCTCCACCCTCACCCCCACTAACAGTGTGTCTCTCCACCCTCACCCCCACTAACAGTGTGTCTCTCCACCCTCACCCCCACTAACAGTGTGTCTCCACCCTCACCCCACTAACAGTGTCTCTCCACCCTCACCCCCACTAACAGTGTCTTTCCACCCTCACCCCCACTAACAGTGTCTCTCCACCCTCACCCCACTAACAGTGTCTCTCCACCCTCACCCCCACTAACAGTGTGTCTCTCCACCCTCACCCCCACTAACAGTGTGTCTCTCCACCCTCACCCCCACTAACAGTGTCTCTCCACCCTCACCCCACTAACAGTGTGTCTCTCCACCCTCACCCCCACTAATAGTGTGTCTCTCCACCCTCACCCCCACTAACAGTGTGTCTCTCCACCCTCACCCCGACTAACAGTGTCTCTCCACCCTCACCCCACTAACAGTGTGTCTCTCCACCCTCACCCCCACTAATAGTGTGTCTCTCCACCCTCACCCCCACTAACAGTGTGTCTCTCCACCCTCACCCCCACTAACAGTGTGTCTCTCCACCCTCACTCCCCACTAACAGTGTGCCTGGTGTGGTCTCTCCATCCTCACCCCACTAACAGTGTGCCTGGTGTGGTCTCTCCATCCTCACCCCACTAACAGTGTGCCTGGTGTGGTCTCTCCATCCTCACCCCCACTAACAGTGTGTCTCTCCACCCTCACCCCCACTAACAGTGTGCCTGGTGTGGGTCACTACATACTTTTCTGAAGCTCTCATTCTTTCCCAGCCTCTCCTGTGCCCTATGAAAAAAATTTACTTTTTTGTAATAAAGGAAGTAATTATTTCTTTCCAAATAATCTTTTGTTCCTGTGATTGCTTGGCGATTCCCTCCGTGTCCCGGCTCCTGCTGCCCCTGCACGGTGAGATTAATTGGGATTTATGGGATTAGGATTTGTGGGATCTCCGTGCTTGCTCACTGTGTGGGTTCCTGTTCTCTGGAAATGTCCCACATGTCATCTCTCTGATTATGCTTCTCCTTGCTGCTCTCTGCTGTCATACTGAAAATCTTACTGGATGTATGTTTGAACCCACTCATCCTACCCTCCTCTTCTCCCAATTCCTCCTTCTTATTTCTCACCCAGAAGTCCCTGCTACAGACAGTCTGGGAAACTGTCTAATGTGGTGGTTTACTAGAAGGTGGGAATTAAACACCAATAACCAGGACATGGGAGGACTTTAGTGGGACATCAGAGTCCCGGCCTGCGTGTTCTCTGAAGGGAGCCTGTACCTACTGACCGATTGTAGACTTTGACAGTTAAGTAGCTGATGTGGACTGTTTAAGGCACCAGTAAAGGAAAGGAAACCAAAGGCTCAACTCCCAGGTCTGACGAGAGGATACCACAGGAAGTGGAGTCCCTCGCCCACTCGGAGCAGAGCGGGGAGGGAAGGCAGTGGTATTCCACTGGTACAACCAACCCAAGCACTTTACGTCCCGGGCAGGTGCAAGCAGCTGAGCCAAGTCAGTTAAAGGCAAGAGATTTTCCGATTGGGTTTTTAAAAAATTCAACCGTATACTCATTTCAAAAAATGCACCACAATGTAAGGTCCCAAAGGACGGACAGTGAGAGGAGGGAAGTGTGCACCGTGCAGACACCATGGCCGGAGCTCAGGCGCCTCGAGCAGGTGCCGTGGGCTTCAAGGAAAGGTTGTTCCGGGTGAAGAGGTTATTACATCAGGGGGAATGAGATGACGCACGAGGAATACCAGAGTCCTGCCCTCGAGTGCACCCGAGACTCCTTCAAAATGAACAAAATAAATATCGAAAGAAAACCACGAGGAAGACCTCTGCAGCGATAAAGAGAAAAGCAACTCACATCTCAACAAATCCAGGTAATGCAGTTGAACCTACAGAGCGGGTGTGGACACCTGTCCATCACGATTAGTGGAAACCAGGGGTCGTGAAGTCAACCCCTGAGGGAAGCACCTTCTTTTCCAGCCCGTGACCCATGACCTGAGACCCAGAGGCAATGGTGCGCTGCCGGGAGAGCTTAGATAAGTCTGCGGGCGCCCACAGCCGGAGAGCAGCGCTCCGCTGAAGAGTGAGCTGCTCAGCACGTGCCTGTCCGCGATGGTAAGGGGCGATGTGACTGGTAAACAGCCCTATCTTCCTGATCTTCCTTGTTTCTCTTATGTTTTTAGCTGAGTTGCTTGGCTTTTCAGAATAGGCAAATCAATCAATCCAAATTCTCTAACAGCCTTCAGAGAACAGAGTTAAAAACTCAGACACAGCTCATTATTTCTGTGTGAAGACATCCCCAATGAGGCTCTCTTCAGATCTGAGATGTCCTCCACCCAGCGCTGGTGGCTGAGTCCCCCAGGTCTCCCCTCCCTTGGATGAGCTCCTGCTGGAGACCAGCCGGCTGCCAGCGGGAAACGGCGAGGCTGTGGCGCTGGATGGACTGAAGACGGCCTTGCAGAGCGGTCACCGTCCGCTTTCTGCCTGGGTCTTCCCTCCTGGCCATGAGCAGGCGGTCAGCCTCCCAGGTGGAGGAGCAGGTATGGCGCCAGGTAAGGGCCCTGTCCCTCCCACCTTTGGCTTTGAGGCTCACCACCACCCTTCCCCCCAGCAGCTGGGGCGGAGCCTCCCCCGGGAGTGGCCTGTTGTGGGGCAATGCTGGGCTTCAGCACGCACCCCGCCAGGAGGCCCGCTCTGCCCTGATTCGCCAGGAACTCCTTCTTCCTCTGTGGCTAGGTGCCCCCTCTCAGTAGCCATGACTGAGCCTCGGTCTTTGTTGGGGTGCCCTGTACCTGGCAGAAAGCACCACTTGGTGGGTGTGGACATACTTCTCATTATGTTGTAGGTTTCCCTGCTTCTGGGTTTCTTTGCTCCTGTCCATGGGAATTTGGTTAATGGGGCAGATATCTGTGAGTAAGCCCCATTTTATCAAGACAACATCCTGTTACTTTGTAATTAGATGCGGAAGTGGAATTTAAAGGCAGACAAGGAAACAAATCCAATGTCCTTACCCCCAGCGCCCGGTTTCCGGGTTGGAGACCGTGGCCGTGGTGGAGCTGAAGGGCAGGCAGCGAGGCCCCTGAGTGCCCGGAGATGCTGCCGAGAAACAGATTCGCTTTCCATTGTGCGCACAAGCTGGGGCTCATTTAGAAGAAAAATGGAGTGCTTACTCTGCAACTACATGTCATTAGGCAGATATTTTTGAACATTTGTATCTGAAACATATTGTAAAAATTCTGTGCCCAGACACACCGTGTGGCATGGCGGCTGTTGGTTCTGGCGTGGCATTACAGGAGTTCCGTGTTTTCCTATTTCCTTGAATTTTGGAAGTAAAGACAGAAGAGATTGCAAGTTCCAATTTCCCATTACACGGTACAGAGATAAATGGAGAAAGTCACATGCAAGCTGTATTCTGAGTAGGGGTGGAACAAAGGCTTGCAAGAGGGCGATTTGCCGTGTGGGTGACACAGGGCGACATCGGGAGACGTTTCTCAGGTCGCAACAGGGTGGGGTGTGTCTGGTGACTCGTGTAGAGACCAGGATGCTGCTGGACATTCTAAGATGCACAGAACAGCCCCTGCGCCCCAGTTATCCTGCCCCCCTCGGCCCCGTGTGGAGTGTGAGGCGCCTGGGTTAGAAATAGTTGCTCTGACTAGGATTTCAGAGATGGAAATAGATCCCCGAGAAACACAGGCTCCCTGACCCAGGCGAGGCGGGTGCCTTCTCTCTGACCTGTCCGTGAGGACGGGGGCCTCAGGCCGCGCCGGCCCTGGAGGCTGAGCACGCAGCTCTGGCCTTGGTCTCAGCCACCGGATGCGGGGAGAGCGTCCCGGTTCCAGCCAGGACGTGGCCTGGCTGTGGAGAAAACGGCCTCATCTCTTCAAGGCTCGGATGTGTCCCTGTGACAGTTACCGACACCGACCCGGTGGGCCGCGCGGAGGGACGCAGGTCACAGCTGAGGGCTGTGCTCGCTGGAAACCGTGCACATGCCCAAGGCGACTTTCGTTTCCAGGCGTTCAGAGACTTTCCATCTAGCGGGACGCCTTCAAATCCTTTTAAAAAATGTATTTTTATTGAAAGATCGGGAGAGGGAGGGAGGGAGAGAGGGAAACATCAATGATGAGAGAGCATTATCGACCCCTTACCTCCTGCACGCCCCTCACTGGGGATCGGGCCCACAACCCTGGCATGTGCCCTGACCAGGAATCCAACCCAGGGCCTCCTGGTTCATATGTCAACGCTGAGCCACGCCAGCCGGAAGGAGCACAAGAGCACATTCTTGGTAACTAAGAGCTAGAGTTAATATTCTAAATGAAAATCGGGAATAACCAAGGATCGAGCAATGAGGAGAATGGACCCCTGTTTGTGGGGGGAGGCGCCCCGGGGACCTGCAGGCTGTGCTGTGGGGGGAGGCGCCCCGGGGACCCGCAGGCTGGGCTGTGGGGGAGGCGCCCATTGCTGGCAGAGGAAGGAGCTGCTCTCACCCTCAGAGTCTCCCTGGGTGTCTGGCCTCAGAGGAATCAGACTCCTACCCGCCGAGGCCCCATCACCCCGGACCACCTGGCCAGGGACAGGCACCACCTGGTCGCCAGCCCTGGTCCCCTACAAGGAATGGTCTAAATCGGCACTTGGTTTCCTTGATTTCCTTTTCTTTCTTCAAAGAAAACCATGATTTTTTTTTCTTTAATTAGAGGAGAAAAGGGGACTTTGGGAGACTGGGACTGGGACGTGGGTGCGACCTGCAGGGTCCTTTTATGCGGTTGTGACTGGAAGGCCAGGGGGGTCCCAAGCGCAGGCCACGCCAGGCACCGGGAGGTGGCTGTGGCCGTCACTCACAGGCAGTGAGCAGAGCGTGGCGCCTCCTTCCCAGCCCGGGCTGCAGGGCCCTATTGGGTTTCATTGTCACGTCCCCTCGGCCGGGGAGAACCACTGGCTTCTTTGGTACGGAACCTACAGTCTTCCTCTAAGTTTGGGAGTAAAGTGTAAACAACTCCGGAGTGGAAACTGACAATAACCTGGAGAGAAGTGGGTGCTGGGAGCCGCGCTGTCGCCTGCCGCTGCCGTGGTCTCTTCTCCCCACGGGACGCGGCCGAGCCTGGGTGGGGAGGAGGCGCCGCGGGCCTTCTGAGGCCTCGCGTGGAGGCGCTGCTGAGTGTTCCCGGCTCGGCCCTGCGAGGGGCCTTCCCACAGCTGAGCCATGAGTGTGGGGATGAGCTGCGCTGCTCACCGGCCTTGGCATTGGGTGGGCGCTCGCGGGGGGAAGGGAGGCCAGACAGCACGGCCCACTTTGCACCACGGTGGCCGCGCTGAGCGGCTGACGAATTGCACTTCCAGTGTGAAATGGAGGCTGTGCTGTTCACACCGTCGGGATTGCTACGTGAACACAGCAGGCGGGCGATTTGCGGCTGCTGGCCTGGTCTCAGGGAAGGGTAACACTCCCGGAGAAGAAAGCCCGGTGGTTCCTGGAGAGTCGGCAGCTCTGAGCGCAGGGAGTGCGGCCGAGTTGGGTCAGGTTCCCCCGTTCCACGCAGCGCTGGCTTTCACCCCACGCTCTGGCCGGCGTGGTGGACACTGGCCCCGAGACGCGGTGCGGGCCTTCCTTCCTGCGCAGGCACCCACGCGGCTCGGGCTCCGCTCCGCACGCTGTCCTCCGGTTGCGGGAAGGCTGCCTCCAGCGCGCCAGGCGGGAAGAGGTGGAGGTGTCAGCTGTAACCCTGCGCTGGCTCCCCACAGCCTGACCGGCTCCCAGGGTCCCTGCTGTCAGGCAGTCGGAGACCAGTGCTGGCATTCCCTCACCAGTCAGAGGACTTTGGGCACCGACCTGACCTCTCTGTGCCCAGTGTTCCGCCCGTCGGGGGACCACTGACCTCACACCTCACGGGCGCTGTCAAGACCTGGAGGAGCTTGCTCACTGGAGGCGATCCCTTGCTTTCCCTGCCTCCTCTCCCCTCCCCCCCCCCCCCCCCCCCCCCCGAGCCTCTGGGCCCCTCAAGGGGGTCAGGAGGAAACAGGCTGGCCGTGCGTGGGGTTTGGACCAGGAGAGCTGGTGAGTGAGGACAGGATGGCCCTGGGCCGGGGCTGTTGCCCCACCCAGGGCTCTGCCCTCCAGCCTGCAGGGTCACCTTGTGGCCATCCGACAGCCAAGAAGCAGGAAGTCAGCGGACCTCCGACCTCAGACCTCAGAGGAGCAGAAACCGGCCTGGTCTCTTAAGACAGCAGGGCCCAGCCCTTTTCCGCGGCCTCTGGGGGCTTGTGGCTGGGAAGGAGCTTGCCTTTGGGGAGCCTCATCCGCCCCACGTGATGCCCGGAAGTGCCTGTGGCCCCGACACGCTGGCTGAGTGGTGTGGCCACTGCAGCTGCCCCGCCTTCACCGTGGACCCCGAGGCCGGCGCTGTGCTTACTGCTAACAGGAGCAGGAGTCTCTGTGAAGCGAGGGTGAGAAGAAGTACAGCTCTGGCCTCTGCTTTGCAACTGACCAGCCGGATGACCTCAAGTGGGTCCCAAGCTCTGGGATGCAGGTGCCCAGCCTAAGGAAAGAGAAGCTCTGGCTACAGACGCCCAAGGCCTGGGCGTTCATGGGCCCTCGCTGCCAGCTGCATGGCCACCTGCACACGCCCTGCGCCGACACCATGTAGTCTTTGTTTTGGAGAAAGGAATAACTGCTCAATAAACATTCCTCTCTTATCTGTATTATAAAAGGCCAGTGGCCGTAACGACCAAACGACCCGTCTCCAGGAGGTGCATTGATGGGTCTCGTGCGGCGGGTCTGAGTCTTGTGTGACTTCGCATGCTGCGCCTTTAGTATTTATAATAATGATTACATTCATGACACAAACTGAGGATTTAGGGCGGCATTCCTGCTTAGAGAGAAGTGTTCAGTGACTGTAGTGATACTGGTGACAATTCAAGGACCGACGGGCGGTCACCGTTATACATTCCGCTTCCCGCTGTGCTGCATGACGAGTGAGCCTAGCCAGCGGCGTCCTCGTGCTCTGGAAAGTGAACTTGCTGTCCAAGCCTCAGCCTGGGTCCCGGGCTCCTGGGCCTGGCATGTGGACACTGGGCCGGAGAGTGTCCTTTGGGGCTGCCATGAGCACTGTGGGATGGAGCCGTGTCTCTGGCCTCTGCCACTAAGTGCCAGTAGCAACAACCAAAACGCCTCCCTTGTCAAATGTCCCTGGGAAGAGGGGTAAATCCCCCCACGGAGAACGGCTGCCTTTGAGCAGTGACCACGAGCTTAGAAGGAGGAGCCTGGGTGTGATGGGAAATGTTTGCAGTTTCTCCTTTAACATTTGTGTCCCAACAGAGGTGTTATCGCAATGTCGCCCAGTGACTCTGACACTGTTGGCTGGACCCTGGCTCATTTTGTTCCCTGAAGTGTGGTGTTTGGTCAGGGTGGAGGGGTCGGGAACTGAGGTCCTCAGGTCCCTGGTGGCCTGGGGAGGCTCCTTTGCTTTGAGGGTGGCGCTGAGCAAGTCTGCCTCCTCTGGGGGTATAGATGCTGCCCCTGAGGGGAGGTGACGAAGACGTGGGATTTGATTATGGGCGCCGAGCGGGTGCAGCCTGGATAGCCTGAGCCGCAGTGGAAGGACTGCAGCGGGAAAAGAGGAGAGATGCCTGCCCGGAGCAGTGCGTGCATGGAACCGTGAGGCTGCCCGGGGCCCGCGGCTGCACCTCATCTAGTTAACGTTCTCGGCATGCTTCCTGGTGGCCTCACGACCTGGTGGCTGGGTCTGCGTCCTCTTCCCGCCCCCACCCACTGGAAGGTCCCTCACAGTCAAGGCCACGAAAGGCAGGCACCCTCCATGCACTCGGCCCCGGCAGCTGAACACGCAACTGTGCTGGAAGGGGCCTCCCTCGGGGGCAGCGGGGATGGTGGGCTCCTGCACGTGCTCCTCCCCAGGCACCGAGCCCGGAGCTGCGTGATGCTGACACCCGGGGGCGGGCAGGCGGGCAGCTGATCGGCAGAGCGCCCACTCCTGTGTGCCTGCCTCGTGCTCTCCCACTGGCCTCACCTGTGGGGCATTTGTGTGCAGGTGCCCCGCAGCCCAGGAAGGATAAGCACAGTCCCTGGGCCTGACGGGAAGATGGGAAGACGGGACGGGGGCGCTCGCAGGAGGCAGCCAGCTCAGGGGAAGTGCGCCTGAGCTGTCCCGTTGGTGAGAAAATGCCGTGGGCAATCCAGGTTGGAGTCCCCATGGAGCTGCCCCGGCTGCGCCTCCTGTGCTTCATTCACCTTCTCAGATCAACCCCAGCGAGAGGCACGCTCCGCGGAGCCCGGGCCACAGGTAGGCGAACCATGTCACAGAAAGCAGCGTCTGGCTCCTCCTGGGACCCGAAGGCAGGAGAGCAGGGTGTTCCTCTGCTGGGAGCAGCAGCGCGCAGGGCGTGAATGCGTGGGAGGCTGGGTTTCCCCGAGGCCAGTTCCACTCATAATGCAACCTCGCGCCTCCCTCTGCCCTGGCCGTGCCCACAGGCCTGGCTGCAGCTGGAGGCCCCTCCGCTGGGGAACCAGGCTCAGAGCTGCTACCTGAGATCCCCCCCTCCATCCTTTCCTCTGGGCGGCGCGGCGCCCCCTCCTCTCCTCTGTAATGAACACTGCAGCAGCCGCAGGCTCCTGTGACACACTCTTGTCTAGTTCTCAGCCTTTTCACTGTTTAACCTGCACCCACAGGAGAAGCGGGAGCTGCATCGCGGAGGAGACAGATTGCCTGCCGGGAAGGCAAGGGTTGGGAGACCCCAGGTCTGGGCTCACGGGGCCTCACAGTTTCCGCCGTGACCACCTGGGTCCTCATCAAGCTGAGGACCGCGGGCGGAGGAGGAAAGTGAAATCCTGGAGCGGTGCCTCTGTTTGGAGACCTTAAGTTCAGCTGAAAAAAGAAACCAAGACAGGAATCCAACCAAGCACCCGTAACTCCCTGCAGACCCGCCCAGAGCACCAGCGCAGGGCCTGTGCCATTCACCAGGAGAGGCCGGCCCTGCCGCCCGCGGCTTTTTGTACCTGCTGATGCCCGGCCCGCGCACTCACGCCCCCGCTGGCCTGCAGGGGTGAGGTGCCCCGGCCCACTCAGGGAGTGACTGCGTGTGCCACGGTGAGCCTAGGGGTGGACAGCCGGGGGTGCCCTGTGCCTGCCCCGGGGTTCCTGGTAGCTGTTGCCCAAGACGAACAGGCTTCTCTGCTGAAGGACTGGGCCACCGCCCAGAACGAGGCTGCTGCTCTCCTGGTGCAGGCCCCCAGAATGCCTTCGGGAGTGAAAGGGTTGGCTTGGAGTAGGGTGGAATGAGGGTTGGGTGTGTAAAACGGGCAACTTGGAAAGGAAAGGGATGGAATGAGCTAGAAAACGGTGGAGGAACATGGGTCAGACCGGCAGGTTCCTTGAGTTCAAAGATCAGAGCAAAGGCATTATCTGTTTATGCTCATTTATTGCGAGCTCCACTCAGTTTAAGCAGACACAGGATGCCCACATCGTCTCTTCCCAAATACCCAATACTTACAAAGAGGAACAGTGCGGTTCCGGGGAGCATCCTAGCACACATGTGAGCTGTCGGCCTGGCGCAGCAGCACAGTGACAGCAACACCAGGCACCCGCAGGATGCCCGGGGAAGGCACTCAACTTCCGGGCATTCTCCCAAGTCACTAGCAAATGTCAGGCAAACCCAAAAGGAGGTACTTTCTGCAAAATAAATGACCACTTTCTTCCAAAAGATACAGAGAGGTGGAGGAAGTGCTCCAAATTGGAAGAGAATAAGGAGACATGATACAATGTGGGACTGTGGGGTGGATCCAGGGACAGAAAAAGCACGTTCAGGGAAAAGTGGGGAAATTAAAATAAGTTCTGTGCTCTGGCTGGTGGTATTGCAGCAAGAATGACCGCTTAGTTTGGGTCAGTGCTCAATGACTGTGAGGATTCCGCATGAGGGCAAGCACATGAAGGGCATGTGAGGTCTCTTCATATGATTTTTGCAACCTCTCCGTAGGTCTAAAATCCTCTCAGAATAAAAATAACCACGAGAGAACAGAAACGCTGCTCAGAGGTGCCCCAGTCCTATCCAAGGAAGTATAAGACTTACACCATGAGACCCCTGGCCTTTCTCTGAGTCCTCGTTCCCGTTTATCCGTGCACGATGATGTCTGCAGGGCGCCTGAGGACATGTGACCCCAGGCTAGCTGAAGTCTCATAAATAAATGGTCACACAGATGCGGGGATGCCGGTTCACTTCCCGTGGTGCAGGGATCTGTGTCTCCTTCACTGTAAACGCAGTGTCCCGTGAGGTGAGGGTCTGGGTGGCTGAGGGAGACTGAAGGCCCATGATGGTCACTGAGACGGGCCCTTGAGGTGATGTGGGGGGCGGACGCTCACCATTCTGGAGGAATAGTCCTGTTGGCAAGGAACGGAAGTCTGGTCAGGTGAGCTCCACAGCCTGTTGTACAGATAAAAGGCACCAGCTCTCATGTCCTTATCACATGTTCCGTGAGGCCGGGTCTTTACAGCTGAGGTGCGGCTGCAAGAACGGGCTGCAGTTCATGGCTCTGCCAGCCACCCTACTGTGTGAAGGACTCACTGCGGGGAGCTCTCCAGCTGAGAAAACATTGGTTCCTTGCTCTGCAAGCAAAGGGTATGTATCAGTCAACTATTGCCACAATGATGCTGTGTAACAAAGGAGCCCATAACCGAAGGGCTTACAGCAACCAGGCTTTCTTTCTCACTCATGTGTCTGCAGGCCAGCCACAGTGTAGCTGATCTAGACGGGGTTCAGGTTCAGGCTGTGAGTTCAGTCCAAGACTGCTGTGTACGTGGACCATTCTTCTCCGAGACAACAGGGCGCCAGCAGGGAGTGACAGTGGGCACCACCTGTGGCAGCTCTGCTCTCACGCCTTTGTTGGCTTTACTGTCTGTCTTATGGCAACTGTGCTTCCCTTTTTGGGAAATGCCCCACCCACTCTACATACAGCTGGCAGCCGGGTGGGGGTCTTCTGAGGGCACAGCCATAGAGGACCTTTCCCAGCCGTGGTGGTGGGGTCAGAGGAGGGAACATAATGAAACCAGCGGCCATGGGTCTGAGATCCAGGAATAAGGGTGAGCTGAGCCCACTCACCCTGCATGGCAAGAGCTCTTGTTAAATATTCAGGAATCCAGCAAGCCAGCTGTTAAACCATCCTTAGCTCTAAAGATGGGGTTATTTGGAAATTGGCAAGTGCTAAAGATTCTGCCCCTTTCTTTTCCCCAGAGAGCTGATTTGTCAGGTCAACATAGGCTCACATCCTGGTGCAGCCATCTGCTAGTCGCCGGTCTCTCGGTAAGTGGTTTGAATCCCTGTGCCCTCGTTTCGTCATTGGTGTGAAGGGGAAAGTAACAGCATGTAGCTCATGGGGGTGACCCTGAGCCCTTCGCAAGGTGCGGTGTGCATGACGCTCTCTGTACCGGCTCCATCCAAGCTGGTTCCTATGTGACTGAAGCCAGCCCAGCCTGTCCGGGGACCTGACCTGCTGCTGTGGACAGTGCCCTCTGCAGGCCATCTGCAGCAGTGCAGACGGCGTGCACCAGGAAAGGCCAATTAGGTTGGCATTAGGGCCACAAGTAACAACAGCCTAATTTAAAAGGAAGAGCTTTCAGGATAATAGATTTTCTGCCTCTGTGGTTCCAGAAAACTCTCCCAGCGCTCAGTGGCATTTATAATCGTGGTAACAAGAAAGAGCAGGGCCCAGACGGAAGTCTTTGTCGTTAGAGAATCACGGGCAGGGATGCTGACGCCAAGGACGGCAAAGGGCCTCTGCTTTTATGCAACAGGCTCCTTAAAAATGCCCCTCCACGCGCACCTGGGGTGTGCAGGCCGCGTCCACGCAGGGCCCTGAGGCCCTGGGAAGGTGATGGACGTCGGGCCACTGCGACGTCCTCTCTGAATCCTTCGCCCCTCCTGCCGCTTGGTGATGCAGCCAGTAGGTAAACTTGCAGGCCCTCTGCCCCCAGCACTAGGCTTCTGGGGGGAGGACGGTCTTGTGTCTCCTGGGCGCTGTGGGTGCTGAGTGCACGGCTGCCCAGTGACCATGACCTTGTGCTTCCGGGGGTCCTTCCCAGTTAGGAAAGTGCTCTTGGGAAGAGCTAGTAGCCTTGCCTGGAGGGCCCCCCTTCCCCTGCTCGACCCCCCCCATAGCTCTGCCTGCTGTTGCAGGGTTCCTCTGGCACCCTGTCCTCTGCAGAGCTCATTACGGAGGACAAATGCTTCTAAACTGACAAATGACACCATTTCCTCCCTGGCCCAGGTGCGAAAGGAACAGGTCGATGTGAGCCGCCGCAGTTCAGATTGATCCCAGTAAGCGCCGTGCCGTGCTGGCCCGTGGCACCGAGGCCGCTACACTGGGCACCACTTACTCCTGTAACTGCATCCGCCGCCCTCCCTGCCCACTGGGACAGGACGACGGGCTCTGTGACAAATATCTGAGGGTTCAGCTGCCAGCAGGCATTGATCGATTTCAGAGCTCCTTCCCCAATCGATGCCAGTGCAGCCAGCACTTCGGGCTCTGGACTCAGGGAGTCCATGGTCTGAACCTTCCTCTGAGGTCAGGCCTTGGAGACCTGGTGTCTGGGGGAGGTGTGCCCGCCCCGCCCCCACAGCACCTCTTGCGAAGCGCTTGCTTTCTGGGGGAGCTCAGAGGCACCCTAGGAAGGACGTTCAGGAACACAAGAACACTGCCGTCGGCGAATCCTCTAATCTTCATCTTCATCTTGCTTATCACCTGCGTGATTTACGTTGATGGTTAATGAGGTCCGCGTCTTCACATAGACTTCAAGCTGTGACCCAGCAAGGCGACACATTTAGCTTCACTAAACAGCCCTCCGGTTTTTTAAGTACTTCGTGCCACATAAATTAGACTGCCGTTGAGATAATTGGATCCTTGTGGCTCTTAATTTTTCACAGATACACTATTTTGAAAATAAATCACAAACCATCACTTTGAATGTTAAAGTGAATTTACATTGAACAGCTTTCCTACTTCAAAGCCTTGTGTCTGCACCTCTAAGAGGTGGGCCTCAGCCTGGAGCCTCCCACCCGAACCCCCTGCAGCCCAGAGTGCCCAGGTCGGTCCAAGGTGGCCGGAACCCTTCTGACTCTGCCAACCCTTTTGTCGGAGCTGAATGTGTCTAAATACTCGGCGATTTTATACGCGGGGCCGCTGTTGTTCTGAAGCCTTTGTTTCCCTGGGCGTTGCACTGGCGTCGGCATCTGCATTGAGCGAGTGCGAATGGTGAAGAGACACTATCTCAGGGACCATTCGCTGCAGATGAACAGGATGCTCGGCGTAGAAAGAACTCAATTACATGCTTCCATGAAGAATAAACATGTGCTTTTCTTTTTCAAAAGAGCCCTCTTTTTGCCTGTTGTGGCATCAACATTAGCACAAAGCGAACAGCTGAAATGCGCTCTGGGAGAGCCTTTGATTTAAAAATGCTAACGCAGACCCCTCACTAAGTTGCCCCACACCCTGAACCATCACAATTACTGATAATTCGAAGGGGCCGGCTAACCAAGTGTCTGTCAGGGCAGTAAAATAAAAGAACGTAGTGGATGTCAAGCACAAACACATTACCCAAACTCATTTCCTCCGCTTCCCACAATTGCATCACGTTCATCATTGTTCAGCAGGCAGACAGTACGGAAGGCGAGACATTCGATAAATAAAGGGTAAATGTATTTGCAATTACCAAATGTTAATAAAACTCTACTCCTGTGAGGCAGCGGTCGGGAGGCCCGGGGACAGCAGGAGAGCATGGTGGCGCCAGGCTGGGCCCTCCCGGGTCTGCTGTCCTCACCGAACCACTGCAGAGGCCGAGCCTGGGTCTGAACCGGATCCCACCGCTGACTGAGGAGACGGGTCAGCCAGCGCTCTACAGACACTGGTTCGGTGTCGGGACTTACCGTAAATCGTTCTCCTGCCCTTTTCTGCCCTGTAGCTGACCCTCCTCCAAGCTCCCCCCGCCTGACCTTGAATGGAGAGGGCGCCCATTTTGCCCTACCCAGTTTGTCTCAGTGGATAGAGCATCGGCCTACGGACTGAAGGGTCCCGGGTTCAATTCCGGTCCAGGGCACATGCCCGGGATGTGGGTTCGATTCCCAGCAGGGAGCCTGTTTCCTTGCTGGGGACCTGACACTCCCCCTACAGGCGTCAATTTGCTTTTCAAAGGCCCCGCTGCTGGCCGGGACTTGTGTTCCCCTTTGCTGGTGCCGCCCTGTGGCAGTTCAGCCCGGAAGCATTTCCCTCGAGTGTCTGTGATGCTCTCAGAGGTAGAACAGACGGCACGTTTTCCCGTGAACCTTCGCACAGCAGCAGGCAGAGCTGCGACCGCCGGCATGAGCGCAGACCACAGAGAGGTCCCTGACCTTCACGTGCCTGCTGCCCCGAGACCACAGGAGACTGGTGTCTGCAGCCCCGAGGCTGCTCCGAGCAGGCCCTCATTAGGACACGCGCTGCAGCATCATGTCGGCGAGTCGGTGACAGTCGTCCGATGAAGGACTGAGCCTCAGAGATGAGCTCCATGTGCTCCCTGGCAGTACGCCTCGGAGCCGCTTGCTGGCTCTTCCCAAGCCCCTCCTCCCTGCTCCTAATGGGGACCTGCCCACCACACAGGGTCCCCAGGAGCCTTTGACGTTGGAGCATGAGCCCTCGCTGGAGTCCCTGAGGGTGGGGGACAAGCCAAGTGACAAGTAGACGGAGGAGGGAAGGAAGGGGCCGTGGGAGGGGATGCGGGCCACGTGGGCAGTAAGTGACGGCCGTGGAGAGGGGACAGCGCAGGCGAGAGGCTGCCGTGACGCTGGAGCGGAAGGCTGTCCACTGGGCAGGGTGGGCAGTGGATTTCCACAGCGAGAGGCCTGGAGCCTGGGGAGGTCAGGAGGAGAGGGCAGCACTGCTTCTGCACACGCAGTGACCGGATGTGCCCGCCGCCCGCCGCGCCTGCCGCCACGAGACCCACAGCTGCCGCAGGCTGACCCCCTACTCCTCCTCCTTCCCAGGGGGCTCTGGTCTCTTTATGGACTATCCCTTTATTGCTCACTTGGTGTCAGGTATCATCCTAAGTCCTTTATAAACTGGTATCGATGTGATTCCCATTTTGCAGATGGGGAGACTGAGGCACAGGAACCTTGGTAACTTCACAACCAAGATCACAGACCTGGGAGCGTGGTGGCCCCTGGTTTCCCTGGCCCGTGCCCTTAGCCGCCTGCGGAAGCTGCCCCTTCCGCCCCGAGGGAAGGGCTCTTTCGGGAGCGGGAATAGGCCCTGGGGAGCAGCACTGCTCACCGCCTCGGGGACGGAGAACATGGAAAAGCCCCGAGTCAGATCTGAATCCATAGACAACGAGCTATCAGCCATGGAACTGGAGTAAATGCTCGATTCGGGAGTAGAAATTGTAATAAGCCTCCGAACACTCTGAATCTCCAGGGGAGGGAATGACACAAAGGCCGAGATGAGGGTTTGGGATCTGACCCCGTTTCCTCTGCGCGTCTCCGGTGGGGAGGCCGAGGGCCCGCTCTGTCGGCTCCCTGGCTGAGGTTAGGGACTGGGCTGCGTCCTCGGCAGACAGGGCATAATGAGAATATTAGAGGCAGGTAATGCCTGTCTTGCCAAGTGGGTGCTGATTAATGTGCTCTCGTCACCCATCCATATGGCGAGGCGGACGAAACGGCTGTGAGGGGACCCCAGGCGCCGCTCGGAGGAATCTTGGGCGCATTAACGTCTGTTATCAAATGGCTCATGGACTCGATGTGACACCACTGTTCCTTCTCTTATTGGAAGACCCCGTCCCGCCGTTCCCAACATCACCTCCTAACTGCCACGGGCTGGCAGCGGGAGAGCTGCGCCCACCGCGGGCACGCAATGCGTGTTTGCCAAGCGCTTGGTCGATTGTCCCGGCGTCAGGAAGCGAGGAGGGCAAGCAGCTTATTACAGCAGCACAAGCTGCCTTTACCAAGAGGTCCCTGTCTGCCTGTAGGTCTGATTTTCGGAGATTTTACTGCAAACAATACATCTATTAAGCCAACAGCTGGTGTGAGCAGTGTTTGTCCCAGCTCCGCGGAAGCCAGTCGGCCACACACACTGTGGATTCCCAAATTGTGTGGGTCTGTGTTGTCGTGTTTTTAGTTAGATCTTAACAAACAGCAAGAGGAAGGGGGATTTTGTCCATCTTCAAGCTCCCCCTGCATTTCTTCTACCCAGTCCCGAGTTCCCAAGTTGACTCTGCTCACTGGCTCCCACTGCCCACGTGCCCTCCCTCAACACCCGTGGGCCACACACACACACACGCATGAGCTTTCCTCCTGCTTCATCAGTGGGTCTGTGACGATGTGTCAGGGGCTAACCCTGATCCTGTCTGACCTACCAACTGAGGGTGTTTTTAACCCTTTTTTAGACCTTATTTAGCCATAGAGTTTTAGGGTTACAGCAGACGGAACGTGAGAGTTGTCGGCCGCCCCTCCAGCCCTGTGCACACCCACCAACACCTTGCGTTGCTGTGGTGCATTTCTGTACGATGGGCCGCGTTGATGAATGTGAATGCACATTGCCCGCCAGGGACCGCGTTCCCAGGAAGCCACTCCGTGCTGTGCCCTCTGCAGGTCTGACCCTGCGGGGGACGCGCCCGCCGTGTAGCCTCCTGCAGAAGAACCTCGCAAGCCCAGCGCCCGGGCTCCACGTCGTCCAGAAGCCAAAGGCCCAGCACCTGTGCTGCGGGTGAGAGAGGCGACGTTCACCGCTGTGTCCCTGCACCAAGTCCCCCGGCCCCGCCGGCCACTCTGCACGCTGTCATGGCTGCTGTCCTTCCACGGAGCTGAGTCGTTGCCACAGAGGCCACATGGCCGGCAAAGCCAGGAACGCATCCTCCAGCCCTTTCTAGGAAGAGCTTGCTGCCCTCTGGTCTAGACCATCAGTCTGGAAGGTCCCAGCTGCCACCTCTGGGCACCCAGGGAATCTGATCACAGGCTTCACCTACACCATGATTTAAAATGCTCTCAGGAATGTTCGCGCATTTCCAGCTTCCGCACAAGGCTCTGGCATCCCTCCTGCCACTGTGCTGGTGGTCTTTCATCGGTTGCGTCTTGATGTTTTCTCAGATGGCGAGTCTCTGACAAGAGGCATGCGGCACAGGGTACCTCTAGGGAAGGACTGGTCCTGCCCGGTCCCGGGAAGTGACTCTGGGCCGTGCAGGGTCCTGCCGCACAGGAGGGTCTGCTTACCAGGGCCTGGGCTCACCAGACAGTCTATGCCGACCGAGGGATGTGTGCTGGCCTTGACCCAAGGGGTGCCAGCTTGACCTCTGGAGACACTGGAGACAATGTGGCAGAGACTCCAGACCTCAGAAGGTGCAAACCTGGTGGCTTTTCTTTTTTGCTGGTTTGTTTTTCAACGATGTTAACTTCCAGAAGTCTGCAGACACCGTCATTCTCCGTCTTTCTGGTAAAGGTGCATCTTGACTGAGGGGCACAGAGGATTGTTCCATGAGATGATCTAGAAGCTCACACTCCAGCTTCTCGCAGGCGAGATAAAAATACAGCTTTCCGTTCCAGTCAGGACTGGAAGTTACAATGAACTGGTATCAGGTCACCGTGACCCGTGAAACTTGCCTCTTTATGCACAAGTTTTGTTTTGTTTTTTTCCCCACTGAAAACACTTTTCTTTTAAAAACCTGGAAAATGCAAAAGAAAAGGGAGATCGAATACTCACCCAGCATGTTGGGAGGCCGATGCGTTGGACACCACAGCACGCGCCCTCTCTGGGTGAGAGACAGGAATCCAGTCATTTCTAAAATTTTGATCAGCACTCAGTGGCCACGTGGGTTGTCCTCGGGGCTGGCTGCAGTTCAGCATCTCTGGGGGCGGGTGAGCTCAATGTTTCAAGTCTCTGATGATTTCTTGAATTGTTAGGGTACCCCTTGTTGAGCCTGAGTGAACAGGTTTGCACCCCTTGGCAGAAAATGTGTCTGGTGGTCTATTTCATGGTCGCGTGGGTGCTGGAGGCTGAGGGTCACCCCGGGAGGCCTGCCCTCGCTGCTCCTTCCCTTCGGGCAGGCGTGTCGGCGGGAGAGACACCTGAGACCACACACATCTGTGTTTGTTTTATGCAACTATACTGTCTGCTTCTGAAGATGTCCTTTGCCGTTATCTTTATTTTGTCATTTTAGAATGCTTTCCACCATGAGCCTAAGCTTGGCCTGTGACAACTGATCTTCCCTGGGGCTCAGAGGACCCGTGTCTCCTGCATCTGCAGATCTTTGTTGTGTCTGCAGCAATTTTCCTATAATTATGTCATTGATGATTAATGGTGTTTTGATAGTTTTGATATTTGCATTAGAAAGATCTATAGTTCTCAGCATTGGTTTTCTTATCTATAATGATCCATTTTATAATCTCTTCAACGTTTTCACCAACATTGTGACAGTGTCTCGAATTCTCCATTTCTCTCTGTGCTTATCTTAGTAGGAACTTGAGAAGGATGCTGACCAACCACCAGCTCACACCCCAAAGCATCCCAGCAACAAACACCCAGCTTAACGTGAAAAGACAGACTGCTTCCCTTATGCCAAACACACAGCATCCCCTCACATGGCATGTGGCACCTACTCAACCTTCAGCTGTGTGTCAATCGCCCTCTGCATTCTAGTTCTTGAGGCAGAGAACAGAACACAGCGTGCTGATCCGCTGGGGGAGGCCGAGGTGAGCAAAGCCAGGAAGTAATTAGAGTGTGGGAGAGGGCGCTCAGGACTTCGGCACAAAATGAAGAAGGAAGAGGAACTGAGGCTCGGGTGGGGAGGGTGCCCACACCGGGCCTGCGTGCGAGGACTGCTGAGCGGTAAGCTTGCGTTCCTTTGTCCAACGTTGAGCTCTGCACTCGGAGCCCACCCGGACTCCCTGTGCGACAAGTTTCACCTACGACCAGACATTGCAGGCAAACCAGCCACGCAGGATTTTCTACTTGAAGACCCCGCCACGCCATCACCGCTGGCAAAGAGATGGCGTCCAGCAAGTCTTCCCTGGACTGCTGCCACCTCTGCGCCAGCCCTTCCAGCTCCCACCTGAGGTGATCTGCTGCTGTGGGAATTTGTTTGCATGGTCTAGACCCGTGGTCGGCAAACTGCGGCTCGGGAGCCTCATGCGGCTCTTTGGCCCCTTGAGTGTGGCTCTTCCACAAAACACCACGGCCTGGGCGAGTCTATTTTGAAGAAGTGGCGTTAGAAGAAGTTTAAGTTTAAAAAATTTGGCTCTCCAAAGAAATTTCAGTCGTTGTACTGTTGATATTTGGCTCTGTTGACTAATGAGTTTGCCGACCCCTGTTCTAGACAATGTGACGAAACCAGAAAACTGTTCCACCCAGACCGCCCCTCAGGCAGCGGGGACGATTTCTGCCTTGGAGCCCCTGAGCGCCACTGTCCTCCCCGCAGGGGGACTGACTGGGGTGAGTCCCGGGGAACCAGGTGAGCTCACCGCCTCCCGGAAGCGATACCAGGGCTGCTTGCCCGCCCTCCCCGGCCAGGGACTACAGAAGGACAGGCAGTAACAAGAACAACTTTCCCTGGTTCCCGTACACGAGTCCTTTCCCCTGGGGGAGGCTGGAAGGAAGAATAGCCCCACCCCCCAGTGTTCACATCCTCATCCCCAGATCCAGGTCACCTGGCCCAGAAAAGGGTCTTTGCAGCTGGGATTAAGTGCCGGGTCTTGAAACGGAGGTTAGGAGGGCTGGCCAAAAGTCTTCCCCAGGGTCCCCAGGGACAGAGAGAGGTAGGCGGTGGGGGAGGAGCGGGAGAGCGGCCATCGTGGCTATGAGGATGGGGGGGCAGGCGCTCCCAGGGAGAGGTCGGAGTCCTGACCCAGCCCTGGGACCGGAGCTGCACGTTCACGCTGCCCCGGACCCGGTGCACGGTTACTGCACAGACACTGCGTTTCCGTGAAGGGATACCACGCGGCCACACACATCTTTCCTACCTGTCAGTCGCATTGGAGCCCAGGCCTGTACCAGCTCCAAGAAACCTGTTAAAAACCGTCTGCGTACGGTAATAATTTGGTAAAAACCGTCAGCGTACGGTAATAATTTGGTAAAAACCGTCAGCGTACGGTAATAATTTGGGGTGAAAACTAGAGCAGGAAGCACATTGTTCAGACTCCCTGCTGCTCGTGGATGCCATGGCCGAACGAGGTGCCATCACCACCGACTTACCTGTTGGCCCCACTCTTCCTCCCAAGGGAACAGCTACCCAGCGCGCCCCCCCCCCCCCCCTCCAGCTACCACAGCCGCCGTCCTTTCCCTGCAGAGGTGACCTTCGGTGACCGGGAGCAGCGCCGCCGCTGCTCTGGGGGACTGAATCCGCCCCACCAGAATGATTTATGCTCCAATAAAGCCAAACAAACCCTGATGGGGTAGGACGAGACCACCCAAAATTATGCTCATGATGGAAAACAGAACGAGGACTAATTACCCCGGCACACTGTTCCATTAGCTGTAACTCCACAGTCAATTAGTACTCTGTTTAATTGTACAATTAATGGACATATAAATTAAATTCATAGTTTATTTCTACCACTAAATTACTTATTTGAATTGCCTCTCTTTGGAAAAAAAGTGGAGACTCAGTGCATCCATTATTAAAATGACTGGGTAACGGACATTCTGGGCACGCCTTAATTGTAAAACAATTACTCCGCTGTGAGGGCCGGATGCTGCTGGTGTTATTGGGAGCTGGGTCACTTAATTTGCTCTGATCAAGTGAACAGGTAATGGTTTCATCGCGTGGCACACGGTTCTCCTGGCAGATTTCAGCTTCCATCAGCAGGTCCCACACCACCCAGTGCTACTGAGGCGGCAGGTGCGGGGCAGGGGCTTGAGCTGACCTGTGGGAAGCACAGCGAGGATCCACGGGGGCACCCCGCACTCTTAGTAGGTGGGGTGGGGAGATGGCTGATGCAGAGATACCGGGGCTACTTGCCCCGCCCTCCCCGCAGGGACTACAGAGGAAAGGCAGCAACAAGAACAACTTTCCCTGGTTCCTGTACACGATCAGCTTCCCTGAAAGTCCACAGGCGGCGGGCACTCATTTATGCTCACACGCAGGACACCCCCAGCAGACATGGCTGCCCTCACATCCTTGCCCCCACTGAGCCTCCACGGGCACTGCCATGCGCCTGCAGCACTGGCTCCTGCCAGTGGAAGCACTGAACTTTGACCTTCCGAGGTTAAGTGGTGTCCTGGTAGGGGAAGGAGGCGGCTCTGTCCCCTGGTGCTGCATAGCAGACGGCCTCCAGTCTTGCAGAACCAGTGCGGAGTCTGATTCACCGGTGCTGCTATCACCGACCCCTGCTTGCTCCCCAGGCAGCACCTGCTGGCCCCGACACACACGGCGCCCCCCCCCCTTCCTCCAGGGCTCCGCAGGGGGCCCCCCTCCAGCAAGGCCCTCAGGCATGGGTTTCTAACCCCGTTCTCTACCATAGACATCCCCCTGTGCTTAGGTTCCCACTGGGACTCCTACTTCATCATCAAGTCCTTGCCACGCTCCACTGTGAAATTGGGCCTCTGGGGCGACTGCTCGGGTTTGAATCCCAGCTCTGGCTCTGTGCATGCATGTGACCTTGGGCAAGGCCGTCTGTCTGTGCCTGGCTCCGTCCAGTGACATGGAGGTGACTGTACCTTCCCCAGGGGTCCTGTAACGTTAAAGGAGCAGGTACGTGACAGAACTGTCCCCGTTACTAGGATGCATTAGGCTCTGCAGACACTGCACCTAAGTGGTGTTTGGAAGCAGAAGTCCGATCCAAGCCAACGACTAAGGCGGCTGCTACGAGCCAGTGCCGGGAGCTCGGTTTCACGTGTGCCAAGGAAGGGCGCTGGGAAGTCACCTGCTGCACGCAGTCCTTCCGAGATGTGCTCGGCCCGCTGTGGGAGCGCGTGGTCTGCTCTTCATGTTTGCACACAGGCTGCACCATCACATGCAAACAGAACAATAGGCCTGGGCTGACTGGCCAGCGCCCACCTGTGTGTACACAGGGCACCCAGGGGCTCTGGGAGTGGGAGCGGGCTGGGAGCAAACGCTGTCTCCAGTGTCTACAGACAAGCGTCACAGAAAAACGGCACCAGACCACGTTCAACAGCCAGCAAGACGGGACTCAGGACTACTGCGGGGGGGCGACCGCCCCTGCCCGACAGCAGTGAGGGTGCTTGGGCGCGGGAGAGCAGTGATCCCGAGGACCTGAGACAGAACCCCCCCCTCCCCCCCAATGGCAGAGCACACTGACATTCCTGAGCTTGCCCGTGTCCTTCCGTGAGGTGTTTGCTAACTGGCACCTGAGAAGGCTGGGTCCTCCCCGCCTGCTGAGGAGGGAAAGTGCTGCCTCCTCCTGTGCTTCCCTTTCAAGCAGGTGGCGCCCAGGCCCCGAGAAAGGTGCTCCCTGGGTTGAAAAGGCCTGCAATGGGCTCCCAATGGAGGGAGGCAGGTTTGCATGCGTTTCAAAGGTTCCGGAAGAGAGTAGAGCCACTAGTTTCCTAAGGCAGCGCCCTAAGCACAGCAGGTGGGAAGCCAGAGCCCAGGACCTTGCGCTGGTCATCCAGTCGGGCCTCGGCTGCCTTGCGGGCTGCAGGTGGGCGCTGGTCATCCAGCGGGGCCTCGGCTGCCTTGTGGGCTGCAGGTGGGCGCTGGCTGCAGGCTGCTGGCCCGGACACGAGCTGCCCTCCTGCAGCCTGCTCGGTGGCCACGGATGACATTCATCTCCCAGGCAATCAAGCTCCCACCCCTCGTGCCTGAATCCTGGATTCTCCCTGTGGCTCCCAGGGCCTTGTCAGCTGTCTCTCAATAATCTGTGGGCCAGGGTGTTACTGACACTTGAATTTAATCCCAATCTTACTGGGATAAACGCCTGCCATCCGAAACCCTGATTTATCGAGCTTCGCATGATCCATGGAATCTAGGCCCTCCCACCTCTGAAGGTTGAAGTATTGGGCAGCCGGCTCCTGCCTCTGTGACCGGATCCTTGCCCCCCTTTCCTGCCCGGTGGCTCCAGGAGGAGGTGTTCGCGGAGGTTCACATGGTGCTGCCTTCCAGGGTGTCCCGCCAGAGCCAACAGGTGAACACAGGCCTTTCTGGGTCCTTGGCAGCCTCCCTCCCAGGACTTTCGGTTCTGCCCAGCGATGCGCCTCTCTGTGACTCGATACACATTTCCTGGGCATCTACTCTGTGTTTGAAATATACAGAGCTTGGGAAGCAGCGTGTGACCAGAGAGGGGGCAGGCCAGGACCTGCCTTCAGGGAGCACATCGCCCAGGTGGGCGCAGGCGCCTGGGCAGCACGCAGGTGCACAGGGGCACATTGGCCTGCAGAGCAGCGGGGGGCGGGGGGGTGTCACCCAGAAGGATCTGAGACAGACACCCCTCCCCCCCCCCAAGCGTGGGTTCTAGTTGGAAATGAGGCGGGTGGAGGTGTGAGAAGTGGTGGCAGTGACGGGCAGGTGGAACTCCGGCACCAGCCGGGACCCCTGGGCAGCCTGGGCTGCGAGCGCCAGGTGCTGAGGGCATTTCGCAGGGAAGCAGGAGCTGCTCGCTAGGAGGCACCTGCCCTTCATAGCCGCCCCGGGGGATTGCTCATTAATAACTGAAACCTTGGCCCCGCCTGGGAATTGTGGAAAACCCCTAAGCCTCAGGCTAAGGGCTAGGTGGGTGATGATAAAGCACAGTGAGCGTGGTTTGGAGAAAGCAGGTGATGTGTGGTGAGTAAGGACGTGGAAGTGGATGTCGAGTGTCCCTGGCCCTCACAGGAGAGCCTCCGATCACGATGGAGGGGCCGGCCTGTCACTGGCACAGCCCTACCCAGGCCCTGCGGACCGGACCGGACGGGATGACGGTTCGGGAGGGGGTTGAGGACCGTCAGCGTGCTGGCCGCCCTGAGTCCGCCCTTGCCTGGGGCTCCTCCAGCGGCTCCTGAGGGAGCCCAGCCCGACCTTGGCTCACCTTGAGTCGCTGCTTTCTCATCATCGGGCTGTTTCAGGTCCGTCTCAATTTCCTCTCCACCTTTAATGGTCGTTCTCATCCCATTGCTCCTCGTGCGTTTTAGACGCTGGGGCAAGACTTCCTCTGAGAAAACAAGAGACAACACACACAGCGCACAGGGCCCGTCAGGAGCACTCCTCTCTGGGAGGGTTTCCCCGGAGGCCGCGGCGCTTGGGGCACCAGAGCCGCGCTCGCTGATCTCTGGACTGGTGCTCAGCCGCAGCGGCTTCGACGGCAATGCTACCCGCTCCACGGTTTAAAGAGTAAGACCTAATTCTTTAAGCCTTGGAATTACTAATAACAGCCTGACATTTGGGGAGGATTAATAGCAGAAAAAAACTACTTAGCATTTTAAAATATTTGAGGCTTTACTGACTTCTGAGACTGAGTGCATTAAAAACTAGTGGGATATAAATCTTACATCCTTTCATTTTGGTGAAACTGGCTGTTGTGACTCGAGGTCAATGTTCTGAGCAAACCACAGAGCCCCCTGGGAGGTGGTGGCGACGATCCTGCGGTCACACGCACACCCTGGACAAGGGTGGTGACAGGCACAGTGCTGGCGAGCGGCTGCTGTTACGACACCAACTTAGTGTATATTTCCTCGTTATGGCAGCTTTCCCAGGGTGGGAGTTGGGGTGCCTTCTTTCCCTTCTAGGAGCCTGGGCTCAACTATGCCATGTCCCTGAGTGCCCACCCCCCAGCCCCCACCCCCGGCCTGCGGAAGCCTGCCAGGTCCCCCTGGCTGTGGCCCAGAGCAGCCGGCACGGAGGCTGACGGGCCTTAGCTATGCATGACCCCGACTTTAGAGCTGGGACGAGTCCCCCCCCCGCCCATCCACACACCTACTCGGCCTCTGGGATGAGGTGGCCAGGAGGCCAATGAAACGAATAATGTTCCTACTGAGCTCCGGGTCCCTTACTCTATGGCTCAACGGTGGTCTTCTTAGCAAACGGAGAATCCGTCTTTCCCAGTGCTCAGTCCCAAGACCTTGAGGGGTCCTCCCTCCCCTCTTCCTTTGCACCCCAAGCCCAAGCAGTAGCAGATCCTATCCTTCAGAGTATACCCAGCAGGGACCGCTTTCCCCGCCCCACTGCTGCTTCCGCCGGCCAACCCGGCTCCTCTCCCGACTCCACAGCGGCCATTCCTGCTCGCTCTCTGCCAACGCGGCCACAGGCCCTTTCAGAGCACAGGGCCCTGCTCCCTCCGCCCGAGTGCCCAGTGCCTTTGGGCCTCGCCCCGGTGAAACCCTAAGCCCCCTTGCCCGCAGCCTGCATGCCGCTGTCGGGCCATGGAACCAGCTGTTCCGCTTCTCTCCCCACAGCAGGAAACCACCTGTGGATAGCTCCGGAGCAGCCTTTTCTATTTTCCCTGAAACATCTGTGCATGATCATTATTGATGGGGCACCGAGAGCAGTTCTTGAGATGCAAGTGCAGGCTTCAGACCCAGAAGGTTCTCACAGGCGATTCATTACTTGAAGCAATGATAAAAAATGGATTCATATTCACTTTGATTTAAAAAACAAACTGGAAAAATCTGCTTATGCCTAAGTTAGTGAGCATGAGCTATATCATCAGCAATAACCTTTTCGCGGTGCGCCTGTTATAAAAGAAGACGTGCCCCCAACTGCTCTGCGGACCGCGCTCCGGGGTCTGCATGCAAGCACCTCGCGGGGTAACATGGCAGCGTGTTGTGGGTCTCACTCCACGGGAGGGGAGGACCGAGCCTGCTTCTGCATCTCAATTATAGCGGCGCGTGAACATCCTGCTTCCCACTCACGATGGGGCGAGGAGTAAGACCCGTGAGCTACACTTTCACAGGATCGGAGCGGTGGATCCTGCGGGTCCAAGTATCGGTCACGCGGACACGCTCATCCTTCAGTCGCCCTGATGTCTGAGAAACGGAGGCTGTGCCGGCTTCTCTCCATCCCAGCTCTCACTGAGAAGCCCCGGACGCTCTGGGAAGGCGAGCTTCCCGGTTGTTCTCATTGCTGTTTAGACGAAGTGCCTGCTTCCGGCCACGGTCCGTGGAACCCGTTTGTGGGGTATAAATGTTGCACAGGTAGATGTTGCCAACAGGAGAAAGCCTGCCTATGACTTACTTGGGCTTCAAGAAAGCCTTTGACTCAGTGGCTCACAAAGGACTAATGCTCTCGGTCAGCGAGTCTGCCGTGGAGAGGGAGCCGCAGGGACCGGAAGGAGCCTGTCCAGATCCTCAAGACAGATCCGAGGGTCGCAGGCAGCTGGGAAGGGCAGGTCCCAGCGGCCGGGAAGGGCGCTGTGCTGGGGACGCCGACCCTTCAGGCTCCAGCTGCGGCCTTCTTCCTGCTACTCTGCCCGCCACCCGCGGCCACGCCAGTGCGGTGGCGAGGGCCTGGTACTTCTTCAGCCGGAGAGAGTGAGAGACACCCGGGCGGGTCAGGGAGGAGCTGCATTTGGCGGCGGAGCTGAGGCGGCAGTTTTCACGGAGGCTGCGCGGGCGATCTTAGGCTCTTCTGAGGATTTAACTTGTCTGATCCCAGGAGGCTTGAGCTGGCTTTGCTCTGGCATTTCTTTATCTTTCTAGTATCCATTTTGCAATTTCCCAATACCCTCTCACCCCTCAGCTCCCACAGCCCATGTGGGTTTTTATCCTCCCCCTACAAGTGGGGTGCAGAACCCCAGCCTGACGTGACCGGCACCTCGTACTCCCAAGAGCACAGAGGTTGGATCAGGGTGGACATGGGGCTCACGTTAGCCTCAGAGTGGCCCTCAGGACTCACTCGGACATGGCTGAGCCAAGACCCCCTCTTCCAAGCGAGCCCCTGAGGAGACGCCCTGCACCGCGTGGCAGGTGCATGGGGAAGGTCCATGCGCTCCCAGCCTTTCCTGGGAAGCAGGCTGCGCGAGGGGACTCTCAGGAGGGCACAGAGCCCACGCGTGGCCCGCGTCCCGGCATGGGAACCGCCGTCAGCATTTTCTGCACGTGGAGGCCAGTCTGCACTGGCTTTTCTGCTGCCTGAGACAAAGAATCCTGAATGACATCCTCCCCGAGGCCCCAGTTCCTGTCCGACTATCGGGTTTTGGGACATGGGTCCGGTGTTCCACCAACAAACAGAGAAGCCAGATGGGGGCTGTGGGGGCAGCTGGGTCCGCTGAGGCCACGGCCCTGCCCACCCCACCCTGACAAGGCTGGACCATGAGGGGGTCTTTGGAGAGGAATCAGGGAACCTTCTCAGAGCCCCGTTTCATAGGAGAGGGGAGGGGGACCCACGAGGGAGGGCCCCTCCACTGGTCCCGTGAGGTCTGCCTCCAGGGCAGCACTTTAGCTTGTAGTGGAGGCCGAGTTGTGTTCCCGTCAGTTCTTAGCTGTCATCGTCCTCACTATTGCCGTCATTGCCCATGTCCACGCCCTGCGACCTGCTGGACGCTGGGCTGTGTGTCCCACCCGCCTGGGCTTGGGGCCTCTCCAGGGAGCCCCCGGCATGTTAGTCCTGTCATCAGCTCCAGGTTACATATGGGCAAACCCAGGTCATTCTTTTGTTGTTTTTTTTTAAATCCTCAGTCAAAGATATGTTTTATTGATATTTTAATGCCCACCCCAGGAGTGAGGATATTTTCCCATTAATTTTTAGAGAGAGTGAAATGGGGGAGGGAGGGAGAGAGCGAGAGACACATCGACTGATTGCATCCCACAGGGCCAGGGATTGAACCTGCAACCAAGCTACGCGCCCTTGAGTGGGAGCCAAACCCAAGACCCTTCCGTCCATGGGCTGACACTCTCTCTCTCGCCATTTGAGCAACTGGCCAGGGCAAACCCAGGTCATTCGATACGAACTTGGTCAGCAGGGCATTCCCAGGGTCTGGAGCGCGGCTGCAGCCATGCTGAGCGCTGGCCGGGGTGGGCACAGCGTAGGAGGCACAGTCCTGCCCGCCTGGCCTTGGAGGCAGAGTCCTGTGACTAGACAACTAGACGCAGGAGTGGAGAAGTGGGGGCGGGGGGGGGGGAAGAGGACAGGCTGTGATTATCAGGGTCTTAAAGGCGGCTGTTAGGGATTGTCTTCTTTATCCCATGAGCCACAGAGGATCATTATGGATTTCTTTTAGGAGGAGGAGGCGATGAGCCTTGCATTTTAAAGAACAATTTAGAATAATGTGGGATTGAACAAGGGAAGTGTGCCAGAGAGCTTGGGAAATCCTTGGGGCACAGCCTTCGAGATGCAGGGGCCTAGGGTAAGGAGGCTGAAGAAGGGAGGTGCCAAGGGTGATGGCTGGGTCTGAGCAAACTCAGGGGGGTGGGGTGGGCGCATGTGCTGGGCACAGGGCAGACCAGAGACGGAGGTCTGGCAGGGAAACCTCGAGTTCAGGGCAGGCTGCGTGAACTGGGGGAGATTTGGAGGGCAGCTTCACCAAGCATGAGGCGGGCTGAAGGGTCGGAGGGGAGTTTCCATTTACAGACAGCAATTTGAACACAGACGCATGGGAGCCGCTAGGAAAGAAGAAGGAGTAAAAGTCAAATAGAATCAAGGCAAACAGAGGGGAGCAGGGCAGGGTCTGGAGACGCCAGCTCTGGGCGGCGGCGGCAAGGACCAGGAGGTGGGCCCACAGCGAGCAGGCAGAGAGGGTTTGTCGAACTGGCAACCAGGTCACTCACGTCCAATGAGAAAGGGAGGCCGGGCTGGAGAGCAGCCGGGGCAGTGTGTTTCCCTTTGTGGTTGAGATGGAGGGGAGTGTGTCTGAGCAGCAGTGAGGATGGTGAGCAGCAGTGAGGATGGTGAGCAGCAGTGAGGATGGTGAGCAGCAGTGAGGATGGTGAGCAGCAGTGAGGATGGCGGCTGAGAGGCTGAGGAAGAAAGTACAACTGGGAACCTGTTTCTCACAGGTGTGGATTCAGAACAAAGGTGCGAGATTGACCCTCAAATGCAGGAGGGCAGCCCCTCACCACGGGGCTACGGGGGGCAGGGGTGCAGAGGGCGGAACCAACATCAGGCTCCTTCGATGACATTAATTGCCATTTATTTTATTTTATTTTTTAACATATCGGTTACTTAATCGGGTTCCTATTAGAAATTCAGAACGCCAGTTTGTGAGGATAAAGCCCATTGGTGAGAGCGAACAGAGCGGAGGAGCCCGGGAGCTGAGGAACAGCTTTGGTTTTTGGCAGAATGTCTGAGTCCACAGCCTTCTGGTCAACCTTGCGCTGTTCTGTAATCTGGTATTTCTGTTCCTCTGTGATGAAGATCTCGCCCTCCTGGTGTCTGGGCGTACACAGCTTCTTTTTGAAGTGAGCATTCGTGAGATGTTTGGGGATTTCACACCCTGATATCAATTTTGGTGGAGGTGGCAATGACAAATTTCTGGTGTGTTCTATGCAGAGGAACTCGATGGAGGGACAGAGGTCCAGTCACAAGTAGCAGGCCTGCTCAGCTGCGTCAGGAAAACCACCCTCTTGCCTCTGTGGTGCCGGTGAGGGATCAGAATGGGCCCAGGACGGATGCTGGCCCGCAGTCTCCTCACATGCTGACTGAAGGGTTTCTCGCCGTGGCTCAACAGCTTTCGAGGCACATCTTCAGTAGGATAGCATCTACGCATTTTGCGGAGTTGTACCACTCGGGTACCACCATTCTTGTTGCCACCAACTGGTTTTGTGACAGTAGCAAGAACTTTCTCCTTTTTCTTTCAATCCTGGATTTAGCTGCCGAGTACTTCCTCTTGTGCCTTTGGGGAATACACAGCCGACCAGGAATACCTGCCAATTCCTCTGACAGGGACGGGGTTTCAGCTGCAGTGGGGCTTCCCCTTCTTAGGCGCCTTAACCTTGCCGCCGGCATCAGCCTTCTTGGCTTCAGGTTCTTCTCCTTAGTATCCGGCTTCTCAGTTTTCTTTCACCCGCCATCTCGCAAGATGGGAAAGAGCAATTGCCATTTATTTAATGGCTCCGTGACTTTGGGTGCAAACAGTTTCCAACAACATCATGTACGTCACCTTCTGGGAATAGTGGCTGTGCAGCGGGGACCTGGTCTTCACACAACACATCCATGTCCCAGCCCGGTGAGTACCGGTGGGCCTCAGACCACAGCGCCGCTCTCAGGTTCCAGTGTCCAGGCCACGTCAGGGGCTGGCAATGGAGGCGGCGTTGGGCCGTGTGAGGCTCCCTCGGTAAAGCCTCCTCCTGCAAGGCGTCCGCCCGGGGCTGGGAACATGGAGTGAACACCCTCCACAGAGCCTGGCGCTTGATGTGGGTCGGGAAGCTCTGTCCTCCGCAGACGAGGGTGTGCCAGGCTGCAGCAGAGTGAGGGCCTCGGGGGCTGAGCACCCAGAGTGAGAGGGGAGGCCGAGGCCAGGTCCAGTGCCAGGGCCCGTGAGGGTTAGGAGCACAGGAGGAAGGCCTGGCTGAGCAAACACGAGAGCAGGCAGGACAGGAAAGGGGGTCTGGGCCTCATGCTGTGCCCGACATGAGGGTGAGCGTGTGCCCACTGACGGGGTGGGACTCGGGATGCCTGGCTAGCCAGTCCTCCTCTTCCTATGGAGGCGACAGATCCTGGCCCCCGAGGGCGTTGCTTTCTGCACAGGGGGACCCTGTGACTGATGGACCCACCCAACAACAAAAGGAGATTTTCTGTTAAAGACATGTGAGAAATGCTGCATAGTCTATTCCCAATTGAAGAACTCAGTTGAAATTGTCATGCTAAAGATTAGGAAATCCTAAAGCAAAAAAAAAACCCAATTCATTGTTGTTGATGATTTCTTTAAGAGTGAGCCAGAAACACCATCCTAGGGGGTCTGCCTTCCAGGGCAAGGTTGGTGCCACTGGGAATGTCACACACCTGTGGGCCAGGGCCAGGCCCTGAGCTAAGTAAGCTGGGTGACGGGGGAACCCCAGCACCGAGCCCGAGGTCGGTGGGAATTTAAAACAACCCGGCCAGTATTCTCCGCTGGCATCGAGAGATCAGAGAGCCCTCTAATACCCACAGTTCCCTGTTTGATATGCACATTGCTTACCTGTGCAGACGCTTCCCGTTCCTGGTGCTGAACAGGATCCTGGGAACTGTCCTTGGTGCTAAGCATTGGCAAGGTCCTTCTCTGTCCCTTCCTGTCCCACTTGAGGCTGCCCTGGCTCTGATGCAGGGGCTGGCAGGGCAGCCGCAGCCCTCGATCAGACTTCGGGATGGGTCTTGCCGGCCCCTCTACGGTCCCCTCCTTGACAACCATGGTGGGAAATGTCCATAGGAAGATGGGAGGGGACCACGAAACTGCTGCTGTGGAAATAATTAAAGAAAACCTTCTGTTTATGAGCTGGGCTCAAAATGTTGCACTGCCCGGACTGAGGTAAGCTAAGTGGCCTCAGCCCTGCGAGCCAGCAAGGCCGTCCATGGCCTCCCCCGCCGCCCACACCTGAGTGCGGCGGCTACTGCTGTCCTCCCCTCCACGCACGGCTACCCTGACCTCGCCCTGGGCCCTGCCCCCAGGCCGAGTTTTGTTAAGCAAAAGGGAGGATGCTCTGCAGCCTCGCCCTTGAGCAAAGCACAGCCCTGCTCCGTGTTTGAGATCGAAGCTGGCGGGTTCCAACCAGGTCCTGAGGAATCCTCCACAATGTCGCCGAGCACGGAGTGCAAGCCCCACGGCTGCCCTGAACCAAAGGGCGATTGGATGCCACTGGACTTTCCACGGCTGAAAGCCTGTTCCAAACTCTTCTGGTCCAAGGTCCTCCCCACACACCTTGTGATCCATAGTCCTCCCCTCAGGCCTTGTGATCCACGGTCCTCCCCTCAGGCCTTGTGATCCATAGTCCTCCCCTCAGGCCTTGTGATCCATAGTCCTCCCCACACGCCTTGTGATCCATAGTCCTCCCCTCAGGCCTTGTGGTCCACGGTCCTCCCCTCAGGTCTTGTGATCCACGGTCCTCCCCACACGCCTTGGAATCTACGGTCCTCCCCTCAGGCCTTGTGGTCCATAGTCCTCCCCACACACCTTGTGGTCCATAGTCCTCCCCTCAGGCCTTGTGATCCATAGTCCTCCCCTCAGGCCTTGTGGTCCATGGTCCTCCCCTCAGGCCTTGTGGTCCACGGTCCTCCCCTCAGGCCTTGTGATCATAGTCCTCCCCTCAGGCCTTGTGATCATGGTCCTCCTCTCAGGCCTTGTGATCATGATCCTCCCCTCAGGCCTTGTGATCCAGGGTCCTCCCCACATACCTTGTGGTCCACGGTCCTCCCCTCAGGCCTTGTGATCCACGGTCCTCCCCATACGCCTTGTGGTCCATGGTCCCCCCCACACTCCTTGTGGTCCACGGTCCTCCCCTCAGGCCTTGTGATCCAGGGTCCTCCCCATACGCCTTGTGGTCCATGGTCCTCCCCACACACCTTGCTGGAGCGATGCTACAGGGCCCACAGCAAAGTGCCTCAGAAGATGCTTAATACCTTGAATCCCTCTTTATTATACACAGAACTGCACTGTGCAGATAACTTCAGCTGGATCGGAATTCCAATTTGAAATCCCAGCATAAAATGCACTCCCAAGAATACGTAATTAGACAATGTTTCTTACCGCAGCCTGGGTGCTTAGAGTGTTGAGTATGGGTTAATCTTGGAGAGATTTAAAACACCACCTGCTCACTTCTGTTAAAAATATATTACTATTGTAATTTCTGCTTCGCTGAAGAGCTTCATCCTCACGTACTTGTTTTCATCTTCTGAGTATGTGGTGTTTGCAGAAAGCCTGCAGGCAGCCGTACGGAGAAGGCACGTGTCTCCGCGGCGCGGCTGCCAGAACAGGCCTGTTGCTCAGGGCCTTCCGGGAAGCCTTCGCTGGGGAGTGCCCAGTCCAGCTCAGGCCAAGGACGGCCTTGGCCCTGCCAGGGTAAGGCTGCCTGAGGGCTGGGACGGGAGCAGGCCAAGACCTTGCACGGCCTGTGTTAGTGAAGCAGAGGTGATGACCCTTAAAATGTGAACTCGCTGCTTCAGAACAGAGAGCTCCCTAGAGGCCAGACCCTCCCCTTTCTCAGTCTGTGTTGCCCAGAGGGAACAGAGTCTTGATAAACAGAAAGAGGAGCCCTCAGAAGGGCTGCATTTGTGTTTGCCCTGCTTCTTCAATAAAGGCTACGGATGGTAGGGCCAGATGTGACCACTCCTACTATTCATAACAACATGGATGGAGGTGGACAGCATTATGCTAAGTGAAATAAGCCAGTCAGAGAAAGATAAATATCACATGATCTCACTCATTTATGGAATATAATCCTATCTAATAAAAGGGTAATATGCAAATTGACCATCACTCCAAAACACAAGATGGCCGCCCCAATGTGGTAAAAAACAGCCGCCCTCATGTGGGCACAAGATGGCCGCCACAAGATGGCCAGCAGGTGAGGGCAGTTGTGGGTGATCATGCCATCAGGGGAGGGCAGTTGGGAGGGACCAGGCCTGCAAGAGAGGGCAGTTGGGAGGGACCCAGTCTGCAGTGGAGGGCAATTGGGAGGGACCAAGCCTGCAAGGGAGGTCAGTTGCGGGGGATCAGGCCTGCCAAGGAGGGCCGTTGCGGGGAACCAGGCCTGCAGGGGAGGGCAGTTGGAAGGGACAAGGCCTGCAGGGGAGGGCAGTTGTGGGGGACCAGGCCTGTAGGGGAGGGCAATTGGTAGGGACCAGGCCTGCAGGGGAGGGCAGTTAGGGGCAACCAGGATAGCAGGGGAGGGCAGTTGGGAGGGTCCAGGTCTGCAAGGGAGGGCAGTTGAGGGGTACCAGGCCTGCAGGGGAGGGCAGATGGGGGGGGACCAGTCCTTCAGGGGCGGGCAGTTGGGAGGGACCAGGCCTGCAGAGGAGAGAAGTTGGGAGGGACTAGGCCTGCAGGGGAGTGCAGTTGCCGGGGCGGGGGCAGACCAGGCCGGCAGAGGAGGGCAGTTGGGGAGGACCAGGCCTGCAGGGGAGGGCAGTTGGGGGGGGGGACCAGGCCTGCAGAGGAGGGCAGTTGGGAGGGACCAGGAAGTGTGCACAGCAGAGGGAACAGCCAGCCCTGCAAGGGAGGGCAGTTAGGGGTGAGCAGGCCTGCAGGGGAGGGCAGTTTGGGGTGACCAGGCCTGCAGGGGATGGCAGTTAGGGGTGACCATGCCGGTAGGGGAGGGCAGTTAGGGGCAATTGGGCCAGCAGGGAGAAGTTAGGCGTTGATCAGGCTGGCAGGGGAGTGGTTAGGGGGTGATCAGGCTGGCAGGCAGAAGCAGTTAGGGGCAATCATGCGAGCGGTTGGGAGCCAGCAGTCCTGGATTTTGAGAGGGATGTCCTACTGCCCATTTAGGCTCAATCCCAAGGTCCTAAATGGGCAGTTGGGCATCCCTTAAGGGGTCCCAGATTTGAGAATGTGCAGGCTGGGCTGAGGGATATCACCCCCCGACACCGAGCATGAATTTTGTGCACTGGGCCTCTTGTGAACAACATAAACTAATGAACAAAAACAGATCCACAGACAGAGAAACAACGATGAGATGCTCAAACCTCAGAGGGAAGGTAGGGGAGCATGGGGATAAGGGGGAGAGATCAACTAAGAGACTTGTATGCATGCATAAACGGTAAGCCTAACCAATGGATGCAGACAACAGGGGGTGAGGGTGAGGGCAGGATTGGGGAGGTGGGGAGGAAATGGGGGAATAACCACACATTTGTAATACCTTAATCAATAAAAAAGAGAAAAATAAAACATCTTCTAATAGTTAAAAAAAAAAAAAAGAGGCTCAGTCCAAGCCCTGTCCGAAGCCCGTGTCCCGGGTCATCAGGGTTGCATGGGATGGTGCTGAGGCGGAGACCCCATGCTTTGGTGCAGGTTAGCCCAGTCATGGCCTCCTCCTGGGGGAAATGTGTCCATGTGGGTTTGTCTTTGTAACTGGGAAGGAAAGGATGCTACTGGTATGTACTGGGCAGAGGCCAGGAATGCTGCTAGACATCCTCCAATGCACAGGACAGCCAGAAACAAAGAATTATGCGGCCCCAGTGCCTACAGTGCCAAGACTGGAAACCTTGCCCTGTGGACTGAACGCCAGTGTCCCTCCAAAATCCATACGTTGAAGCCTCAGCTCCCAAATGTGATGGTATTGGGAGGGAATTGGGGTTTGATGAGGTCCTAAGGGTGGGGCCCTTAGGGTGGGATTAGTGCCCTTCCAGGAAGAGATGCCATCCAGAGAGTTTGCTTGCTCTCTCCCACTGTGAGGACACAGCAATAAAGTGGCCAGCTGCCGGCCAGGAAGAGAGCCCTCACGGGAATGAATGGGCCAGGCTGGCACCTTATCTGGACCCTCCCAGCCTCCAGAGCTGGGAGAACACGCTCGCACTGCTTGAGCTGCCCGGCTGTGGCATTTCGTTATGAGAGCCTGGAAGGCCAGGCAGCCCACACCGTTATTTGTTTATTTGAGCCTCTGCCTCTTTGTTTGCACAAGGAGTATCAGTGACACCACCTGGTTGTCCAGAGGCTGGGAGGGTTAAATGAGATGATGAATGGGAGGTACAGTGAATGGCCGATGACCCCTGTTCCCTCTGCCTCTCCCCAGGCCAACAGCCATCTTCCTAAACTTCTCTAACCATCATTCAGGTCCACCAGCATCAGGACCTTTTCAGGACACATTTGGACTGGACAGTGTTCTAAATAAATAAAGAAATAAATAAAAGGAGACACAGGGTGTCTCTCCATTGTGTTCCAGAAAACGGGGAGTCGGGTCCTGGCACCTCCCCTCGGGACCAGGAGGAACCACAATGGCAGGAATGGAGCAGCATCTACAGCTGCAAACCGGCTCTGGGCCCACTGCGGAGGCCCTATCACACGCCCGCCTTCACCTCCATTCAACCTTCTGTAAAGTGGGCGTCCCAGCAGTGCCTACCCCTCCGGGTGCTTGGCGGGGTTTTCCGTGAGGTCACCTTTGTACGGTGCCCAGAGCTGGGCCCAGCACTAAGGGAGCACAGCTTTCCTGTGGTGAAATATTGTTGGTTGACATCTCAGAGATAATGAGAAAATGTGGCCACAATTTCCCCACAAGACCAGGAGCCTCTGAAAGGCAACTTTAAGGACAGGACCATGAAGTCAGTCAGGCACTTTGCTGAGGTGTCACGCCAGGTCACCATCGCCAGAAGTCGGGGTCCCTGCCCAGGTCCAGGTGAGCCCTGCGCTGTGCCTGGGAAGGGAAGCTGGGTGGGGAGGCTCCGCAGCAGTTTAAAGCGGCTGACCTGCCCCCGGGGCCTGCAATGCCGGCCTGCAGGAAGGAATCAGAACTGAGCGGAATGGAGACATCTGGGTATAGCCGTGAGTTTTAGGGACTTCTCTCTACAGGTCAGCCTGGTAGCGACGCAAGTAAAGACAGTTTGGTGGGGAAGCAAAATCACAATTTTAGTTTCCTCAAACAGACCAATTTATCTATAAATGGAAAATCCCTTAAAGTGGAATATTCTAGAATAACATATTGAAAAGATTTCTAAAGGGAACCATCTTATAGGGAGTTTATCTGCTGACACAGATCCCAAGGTTAGTTCACCCATGTTGGGGGCAGCACTGCGGATTGCGCTGAGGAGAAGGAAAGGGATTGGGGGTGTTTCTGGGATGCACCCAGATGCGGGCGGGGGGGGGGGGGGGGGCGCGGCGCGGGGGATGCACTCTCAGTGCCCGGGGAACAATGGGAAGTGATTAGTTCTAGTTGCAGATCCGCCTGCAGCTACAAGAGGAAAGCAATCTCCTTTGTGAAAGGTCTGGGTGGAGAACCCAAGCCCGTCTTACAACCGAAAACGTAAAATTGATTGGATGCACATCTAACATTTTAGCAGAACTAAGTAGCTTTCCGTGTTGGGTAGGCGCCTGTCTACCAGCGTGGGCAGCGGCATTTCCGAGGCGGAGCACTCTCGGAGGGAGAGGGGATTACTCCTAACAAGCAGATCCTGAGTGTCCAGCTTTTCGTGCTCAGAGCAGAAACGTTGGAGCCATTCACGCCGTCCGAGAAAGAAGCATCGAGGAAGGGACTGGGCCAGCTGGGCGGGCCAGGAGTCGCTGACAGGCCCAGGTCCAGGGTGAGGGTATAAGCCATGAACTGCGCCAAGTGAGAAGCGGTGCCACAGGTTGGGGTGCGGCTCTGACCCAAACAAAACCCGCATGGAGCTCCCTGCTGCAGAGAAGAGCCGATTCATGACAACACGTGAAGAGAAGCAGGCCACACAGCGTGTTGGGAGGCGATGGGGCCGTGAAAGCATCCAGGGAGCCCGGCTCTGGGGCGGTGATGGGTGTCACCACCTGACATGGCACGGTGTCCGGGGAGCGCCGAGCAGCCGAAAGTCGTGCACATCTGGAGAAGATGAGGATGTGAGTTCGGTGGTTGTGGGGGGAAGTGTGCACAGCAGAGGGAACAGCCAGGGACTGTAGAAATGAAAAAGAAAACAAAAGAAATGGAGAAAGGCAGCCTCCCAAATGGTTTGCTATTCATACTGAGTGATGAGTTCTCAATAATTAAACTTTTCAGATAGCTTCCGGGCAACCCAGTTTGGGCCACTCTTCAGAAGTGGCTCAGTACGCCTGTGAATACAGATTTCTCTACAAGGCTGAATTAGAGGAAATACAAACCCATGACTAGCAAACACAAACACCAAACACAGAATGTAAGTACACTGTCTTCAGTTATTTGGGTTGTTCATTTGACTAACTGGTATGTTAAATTTCAAGCTCTCAGAATCTGGAAAACATTTGAGAGAGGGAAGGACTGCCACACACCTAACATGTTGAATAACAGATCTCTCCAACAGGGAGATGGAAATGTCATTTAGGTCCGGCCGGCGTGGCTCAGTGGTTGAGCGTCAACCTATGAACTAGGAGGTCACAGTTCCAGGTCAGGGCATGGGCCCGGATTGTGGGCTCGATCCCCAGTGTGGGGCATGCAGGAGGCAGCTGATCAATGATTCTCCCTCATCATTGATGTTTCTATGTCCCTCTCCCTTCCTCTCTGAAATCAATAAAAATATGTTATTTAAAAAAAGGAATGTCATTTAGCATTCCTGTTCCTTGTTTTGCTGGGAGCACGTCCAGCATCGGAGGGCAGCGAGGTGGCCCACTTCAGTGCTTGGAGAGCAGAGCGGAGCTTAGGACCGGAAGCGTGTAAACTTGAAACCATGCACAGATGAGTACGTGAGCTCCACATTCTGTTCCACATCTGGGTCCAAATTTGTTTTAAGGTAGATATGTCTGACGCCAAGTCTGCTGTGAGGTTTGAATGCTGCCGCCACGTTAGTCAGCTTCCTGGAAGTCTCCCTCCTCAGTGAAGATTGTGAGGTCTCCCTCCTCAGTGGAGATTGTGAGGCGCGGTCCTCAGTCGCCTTTGGAGGCCCCTTCGCGACCACGTAATGGTTTTCACCAGCTCGCCCCTGGTGATTCACACCCATTTCACAGCGGAGCGGGTACTGAGGGGGTGGCTGCCCCGCTGCTCGCCCTCCTTGGTGTTCGGACGGGTGTTATACAAGCGACCAGGTGCAAAGGGAGGGCAGGAGAGGACCCAGCAGAGGGTGAGGGACGCGTCTCCTCACCAGGGTTCAGGGACCAGCTGATGTCATGGAGATTCCTCTTGGATGGGAAGAGAGGATCCCTCTATTGGCATCGCAGACCTTGGCCCCTGGCCCCCACCCTCTCTGCCTCTTTGGGTCAGGCGCTCCTTGGACCCCAGGCACCAACACCCCCAGCTGAGATGTTCTCAGATCCTCAGTCCTCTGTGACTCTGGGAAGTCCCGGCACCGACTCCTAACGCCGCTGATGCCAGCACTGTCCCCTCGAGGGAGCGCTCCTAGTGAAAGCACGTGTCACCATCTCACCTGAACGTGTGTGCCTAGAGGCGATTCAGGAAAATCGGGAAACGTGGCTTCTGTGGACAAGCCACCGCGAAGCTCCTGCAACCAAGCTCACTGACTGTCCGAGGTCACTGGAAGCACATGGTGCTGACTTTATTTATCTTTATTGTTGAAAGTATTACTTAGGTCATCCTTTCCCCCCCTAACATCTCCCAGTCGCTCCTGTCTCCCTCCCCTAGGCCCTCCCACCCATGTCTGTGTCCACGGGTTATGCACGTATGCATACAAGGCCATTGGCTGATCGCTTCCCACCTACCCTCCCTCCCCCCCGTCTTCCCTCTGAGGCTGAACAGTCTGTTCATGCTTCTATGATTCTAGGTCTACTTTCGGTCGTCAGTTTATTTGGTTCATTACATTCCACATATGAGTGAGATAGTCAGAGAAAGGTAAGTATCATGTGATCTCACTCATATGTGGAGCCTAATGTGCTGGTTTTTAAAAAGCCTTTATAGTGTGTACAATGTTTGCCATAGGCGGTGGGTTTCACAGGAAATCACTGTGTGTGGACGGAAGGAAATGGTGCATCTCTTGGTTCCTGGTTTGAGTGAGATGGTTATAATGTGAGTTCTAGGAAGTGGAATGCGAGACACGCCCAGGGCTGGGTCCCTGAGGACATCCCTGCCAAGGAGCAGACGCCCCTCCCCCCGGGCGAGCTCTGAGGCACCAGGAGGCGGACTGTGAGCACTCGTCTCAGAGCGTTCTCTTCCAACGAGGAAATTAAGGGGGGCTGCCCGGCCGTGCCCACGACTTCCTTAGGACTTGGAAATTGCCACGACTTCCTTAGGACTTGGAAATTGCCACGTGCCTGCCTGTGTCTTTTCCCATTAGTCACTGAAGAAAGTGAACGTGCACTCGGTGTCTAGATGGAGTCACTGTCCTGTCTCCCACGACAGGCCCATGATTCCGTTTGATGCCTCGCTGCTCGCAGAACCGGCACTGCTGAGGGCAGCTTCACCTGGTGTGGGAGGGAGACTCCTTCCTGGAAAAGGCGCGGGAGGAAGCTCGAGGAGGTGCAGCCTTCGCCATCTTTACCACCGCCTTCCGTGCCCATCGGACCGGAGGCAGAATGCCTTTTCCTCGGTGGTCCACAGGGTTCTGTGCGTGCTGAGTGAGTGTCCCAATAGAAATGGTTGATGTGCTTCTGTCACATGCCCGTTGGAAGGACAGGTTTCCGTGGGGGATGGCCATGCACCCGTGTGCGTGTGAACCTGGCGCTGCGTCCCGCCGGGGCCTCCGCGTCCCTGGGGCGGCCCCTGCAGTCCCGCTGCCTGTGGAACGCTGAGCAGCCTGGCTTCCGTTAGGGACCAGAAGGTGTGACTGTGACAGTATGTCTCACCTTCCCTTAAAACGGGGCCACCAGTGCTTTCGACGTGTGTGCCACGCCCCTTGGCATGCGATCTCCCCCGGGAGGCCCCACGATGCCTGAGGGAAGGCCAGCGGGCGTGGTCCGGGTGGGTGCGTGTGGATCCACTTCTTTATTGTACCCTTTCCCCCAAGACACACCCATGAGCCTTTATTGCCAAAGCAGAAGCAAACGCAGCCGTGGACTTTGGAGGTGCAGCTGAGGGAAGGGGGACCCGCCCTGCGCCTCAGGGTGCTAGACGCTGCTTGTGTGATCATGTGCGGAGAGACACAGCCTCCTTCCCTGTGGAGTTTGGAGCAGCCGTCTGCCCGCACACAGCAGACTGGCCAGCCCCCGCCTCCGTGGGACGTGGCTCGGAGGCTTGGCTGGTGTTCCACGTGCCATCGCGTTTCTACCAGGCACGTGGCTACCTGGGTCTTGGGACGCGCACCATGTGTGTGCATTTTCAGATTCCCCCTTGCTGGTGATGATGAAATTTCAGCAACCCTCAGAGGCCCTTTAACCTGACATTTCGGGAGGTTTGTCTTAGAAACGACTCTATAGGACAGCCCCGCCCTCCTCTGCTGTCCGAACGAACGCTGGCACAGCTCTGTGATGAGAGCCTCGATCACCCACCTGAGTTGCTCGGTGTTGTTAGTCTTCCTGGACGTGGTCACCCAGGGAACCAGGGCGGAGTCCCAGCCCTCCTGGCAGGTGGCACTTCTCAGCCACAGGCCCCCCTGCGGCCACCGTTGAATCACTTCCCCTCCGTCTTGGGATTCCAGGTGAAGAGCGGGACAGCTCAGGCCCCCACAGCTGCTCAGACTTCTCTACTGAGCAGAGCGAAGTATAGAGGCTGCCGTGACAGGGTGTGCAGACTCCGGATTTAGGGTGCATTGCGCTGCTCCCAGTTCTGAAGCTGAAAGTCCAGCTCAAGGTCCAGCCGAGCTGGTTCCATACCAGGCCTCTCTCCTTGGTGTGGAGGTGGTGTCTTCCCCAGGCCTTCCCTTGCGGGGGGGAGGGGGGGAGAGGGGAGGGCTGTCTGAGCCCTAACCCGATCTTCCTATACAGACCCCAGTCCTATTGGGTGAGGGCCCACCCATGTGACCTTAATTAACCTTAATGAGGTTAAATGCCCAATCTCCAAATACAGCCACCTTCTGAGGGTCTGGGTTACAGCTCTGGCATATGGATTTGGGGTCACAATGCCGTCCGTAGTATCTATGTGCTGATTCACTGGCGAACTGGAGCGAAAGTAGGGTGTCATTCAGCCGGTTAAGTGATCACTGTGCGAGTAAGGAGAGGTGAGCTTGAGCAGGTGCCCAGTGGGGCTGTCCTGAGCCCCGGAGCCGCCCTCAGCCGCCTCCTGGTTGGCAGACAGCAGGCGGTCCTTGTAAAGACACTGAAAGATGAAATGTGGGTGCAGGCTGCCTTGGAATAACGGTTCTGACCTCAAGCAACATTTTCTCCTCTGTCCATTAGAAGTGAAAGGGGTTCTTTCTCTCCAGAGGCAGCATCCAAGAGGAAGCAAGGACAAAGCGTCCCCCGACAGGATCCAGCCCGCCCCCCACCCCCGCGTGTCTGAGTTTGCAGTGCTGTTTGTGGTTGAAATATTCAAAGTGGATGAACACGTGTAACACAGGCAGCCAACAACGTGACGGTGACGGGCAAGGACTCAGCAGTCCTGTCGATGCGCTCGGCGCCGATGTTCTGAGAAGTGGCTTCCTGAGAGCCCGGCTTTTGTTTCTCTCTCTGTGCGGCGTTGGGCTCCCGACCGCACGATGGGAGATGAGTGGAAACACACCAAAAGCATCATTGTGGACAGGTGCATGATTGAGCCGCCGATGTTTGAGTGGCAGCCGGAGCATGAAAGCAAATACTAGCAGAGAAATCTGTGTGGTTTTAGAGTTAACAGCTCTGTAGCATGATTTTCTTTGGAAGAAGAGTTTATAATCACCCTTTCTGAAAGTGCCAAGCAAAGCAATTACACACTTGGCAAGCCATAAAAACAAAACAATTTGGCAAATGCCTCATTAACCAAGTTCCCAGGTCAATGCAAGGGTTTATTTTATTTAAATCAGGAGATTAATTTTTTTTAAAAGGGGCTGACGTTTTAAAATGGTATTCTTTCCCAAAAGTGAGGCCCGGCCGGCATGGCTCAGTGGTTAAGTGTCAACCTGCAAACCTGGAGGTCAGTCATGGTTTGATTCCAGATCAGGGCACATGCCCAGGTTGTGGGCTCAATCCCCAGCAGGGGGCGTGCAGGAGGCAGCGATCGATGATTCCCTCTCATCATTGATGTTTTTATCTCTCCCTCTCCTTTCCTCTCTGACATCAATAACAATATATTTTTTAAAAAGTGAGCAAGGTAAAGGGAGGCGGGCACGTCACTCCTGCACACCCAACACATTGAGGCAACGGGCAGGAGAAGCCACTGGCCAGGCCTATTCCCAACGACCTGGAGCCACCACTGCAGGGTGCCAGCATTTCAGTCTCATAACTTGGGGCGAGCCATGAAGATAACGCCTACGGAAGCCATTTGCCTACATGGACACAATTCTGCAAGGTCGCTCCCCTCTGGGAAGTGCTGAGGCTGGTTTACTTTCAGGGCTGCATTCCCGGGGTGCTGAGGGTGTGCAAGCACAGATCGCCCTCCTCTCTCGGGAGGCCCCTCGCACACCTGTGCCCGCGTTCCGGCCGCAGCGGGGAACACAGACACAGCAGGCGGGGCGAGTCCCCTGGGTCTGGCTACGTTTCATGCGACAGTTTTGTTGGCTACTTGACCAAGAGAGTTCTCACACATTAAAAACTACCTTTTACATACATCGGATGCATTTATGTTAAATTTCTTACAAATGCAAAGTAACTTAAAGCCACATGCAATGCCACCACTTCAAGTCTGTGAAACAATTAAATGAGAGCCACAACCCCGCCTTCAGTCTCAGTCCCCAAAAGGCGGGATTCTTTCTGCTCAGGACTCGGGGTACAGATTCTCCTTCATTTTGTGCCGTCCAGTCTCATCTCTACAAAACGCAGGCCTGTCACACAGGCTGGCCTACAGCTCGTTTATCCACTAACTCTGTAACTAGAACGTTTCCCACGTCATTCCGCAGAGATCCTTCTTCACGGGAACGCAGGACTCTGTTCTGTGGGGATAGTGTCACTGATTCACGTGTCCCTATTGGTGGGCAGTCATGGCATATCCATTTTATACACTTTGGTGTGTCTATCTTTTTCTGCTCAATTGTTATTTCTGTAACTTAGACACCAAAAGTCCACTTCTTTGGTCAAAACGTTGTGTGCATTTTTAACTTTGATGCAAGTAGCCACGGCACTCTTAAGAAACGTGGGTCCCATCTATATCCCTGCCAATAGCACGTGAAAGCACCATGTCCCCCTGCCCCACCATCTCGGGGCATTATTGGTTTTTTGCTATTTTATGGGCAATAGAGGTATCTGATTGATGTTTGCTTTGCATTTATTTAATTCTTAGTGATGTGCATGATCTTTGTGTGGGCTTATTGAGTATGGCTCTGTTTCCTGCCACAGCAAGTGGAATCGATAGAATTTTCTAAGGTTGGACTGATCATTATTAATACTGTTGGCTGTGATGATTAATCACAACAGCACTGCTCACTAGCAGTCAATGAGCAAGCCCACGTTTATCACTGGATTTCCGTCACAACGCTGTCTGCTTACTTCTTCAAGAGGCTCTTCCCAATAAGCTCCACTCTGCACCAGGCTGCGAGGGGAGAGGAAATGATGAGAAGAGGCCTGTGGCTTCACCGGGTCAGAGATGGGACGCCGCCATGGCCAGGTGTGGGACTTACCGGCATAGGCCTAGCAAGTTGGCAAGCCAGGGACCAGAGCCCACACTCTTTTTTATATATATATATATTTGTATTTATTTATATAATGGTACAACATGGCTGGGGATGGCCGTGGATGGAGGAGGAGGCTGGCCTGTGGAGTTTACCTGGAAAAGCTACTCTGACAGCAGGTGGGAGAGGTGGAGTGTCGGGCCTTGCGGTCTGTCCCTCCCCTCTGGGCAGGCAACACGGAGTCAGTTTGGAGAGTTTGGGGTGGGGGTGGGGGCTCGGGGACACAGGCCTGAGTGAAGGCAGGGCAGGCAGGGGGCCTGGCTGGATGGTGGCAGTGGCTCCCGGACACAGAGGCCTGGGGCCTGGGCCCAGGAGGGGCCGGGGAGGCAGGGGCCTGCAGCCAGCCCCGGAGGAAGCGCTGGGTCCGGCTGACAGGGGACTGAGCGCAGCACCAGACGGAGAAGTGGGGGAGTCCCTTTGTGTGACAGCTGCCGAGGTAGGGCCAGGCCCCACAGGTCGGGGCTGAGCAGAGGCCCTGGCAGAGGACACCTTGCCTAGACGTGGCCCTGGAGGCCAGGGAGCGGCCTGCCCCCCACAGCAGGAAGGGAAGTGAGAAAAGGAGTGTTTACTCCTGGCGGGGGGTGCACAGCACCCAGCGTGTATGGCTTCAGCTCCACAGAGGTGGGCGGGGAGCTCTGAGGGGGAGACAGGGACTGCACCCGGGTGGGCACAGCCCTGGGCCCTGGGCAGAGGGGCTTTGCCACAGAGCCCATACTTTTAACATCCACACTCTGCAACCGAAATGAACCCCCGTTTCTACTGTTCCACTTTGGGGGTGTTTCCTAGTCGCCCAGACAGACTTAAATTAAAACAACTTCAGCCCCAAATTCCTACGTGGAAGGGGGTGAGCTCTTGCTAAAACATGTTCTTGCTGTTACGTTTCAATTTGTCTCTTCAGAGCCTGACCCGCGCCTCGGTCACTGCCGGTCCAACATGAGTTACGTCTTCCTGTTAGAGCAGCAGGGAACACCCACAGGCGGCCCGGAAGCGGGTCTGGAAGCGGGGAAGCGCGTTCTGTGCGATTGCTCGCAGGAGAACCCGCCCGGCGTGATGCGCAGCCTGGTCCTCACAGGAGCCGTCGCACTTCAGGAAATCGGAATTAATTCGTACCCTTCGGATGCACATTTAAGCCTGTTGACATTTTATTGTAGTGCTACTAATGAAAGGAAAATTATTAATAATTGTTCCTACTTGAGTGTGACAAATGTCACCTGGCCGGGAAGGCAGGAGCAAACCCTGACGGCAGTGAAAGCTGCGGGTGGCTGTTAATGTTGGCGCCGGAGCCGGCACGGTGTGATCTCAGCCTCCGGCGCGGACAGGCCAGGGAGCCCGAATGGCTGTGCGCATGGCCACCTGAGTTCTCTCAGCCGCAGCGGCCGCGACCAGGCGGGCAAAGGGCCCGGAAGGAGAGGGAGCGAAGTCCTGCCCACACAGCTGCGGGTTGCGGAGCCAGCAGGCGCGGGGGAAGCCCCTGGGTGGGCGCTGTCATCAGGGACCCCTGGGTGGGCGCTGTCATCAGGGACCCTGGCTCGGGGAGGCCACGGGAGGGAGGAGGAGGCATCCGTGTCCATTCCGGGGCAGCAGTGGAGCTGATGGTCTCAGAAAACACGGCGTGTCCCCACGGCTGCTGCTCTCACGGGGACCACCCCTGGCAGCGTCCGAGACGGGCCCTGGACGTGGGTTCCGTCCCGCACGAGGTTCTCCAGGAGACAGCCCGCAGGGATGTGCTGTAGCGGGTAGGGGAGAGGGAGAGGAGGAGCGAGACTCAGACTCTAAGGAACTGGCTCCCGGGACAGTGGAGGCTGTGCAAGCCGGAGCCGGCGGCGTAGGCCAGCAGACTAGAGACCCAGGGGAGGGACCTCCGGGCACCAGGCCGTCTCTGGCAGATTCCCTCTTGCCCAGGGGAGGTCGGCCTTTGTCGCAGGAAGGCCTTGGACTGATTGCATGAGGCACACCCACGTGACAGAGTATAATCTGCTCTAAGTCCAGCAATTTAAATGTTCATCTCCTCCCCCAACTCCTCACCTTATGGAAATGTCCAGAATAAAGTTGGAGCGAATGTCAAGGCGCTATGGCCCGTCCAAGTTGACACTTAAAAATCGCCCCTACGTTCTGTTCCCACAGTCACGGGTCCTTACCTTCTGGGTCAGGCGCTCAGCCCAGCAGCAAGCAGCTCCGTGTTCCCAGGAACCGGAACCACAAGAGCGGGCCCGCCGGAAAGCACACGCCGCTGGCGGCCACCGCGGCCGCCCCAGGTAGGTAAGACCTTTCGCAGACCATCCAACACCCTCCCTGGGGGGCACGGGCAGTCCTCTGCCCTCCCTGGGACGCGAGGCTGTTCACAGTTACTCCGCAATTCCAGGGTTCTTCCTGCGCCCGCCTTCCTGGGGCGGAGCGGCTCCCACCTGCGCAGCAGGCACGGCCAGGAGCTGGTGACCCAGAGGCACCTCGGCAGGCACGGCCAGGAGCTGGTGACCCAGAGGCACCTCGGCGGGCACGGCCAGGAGCTGGTGACCCAGAGGCACCTCGGCGGAGGGTCTGTGCGGGTGTTATGCGCGCAGAACGCCTTGTAAAAGGTGTCACACCCGCCGGTGTAACGGGTCTCACACCGGTCGGGGGCCATTGGAATGGTGCGATGTCAAACAGCTGGTAAAGCTTGATTTAGGCGCGGGGTGGTAAATGTTGGCCACTGCTCCTGGTTAAAATTAGGCGAGAGCGGCATCACTGGGAGCGGCAGGACCTGGCGCCCAGCCCGGGTCAGCAGGTTCTCGCAGGGCAGCCCCTCGCGCTGACAAACGGGAGGTGGAGGCCAGACAGGAGCCCAGCGGTTGACAGGCCATTAGGAACTCACACAGGTGACTCGGAGGCGGGACTAGAGGGCGCGGGGCGCCCCTTATCTCATGGTCCCTCCCGGGCCTCTCCACAGGGTCAGCGTCAGGCAAACCGTCCTCCCGCCCAGAGGCCCTGTGCTTGCGACCACACGGCTAACACATGGCGAACACACAGCTAACACACGGCGAACACACGGCAAACACACAGCGAACACACGGCAAACACACGGCAAACACACGGTGAACACATGGCGAACACACGGCAAACACACGGCGAACACACGGTGAACACATGGCAAACACACAGCTAACACACGGCGAACACACAGCTAACACACGGCGAACACACAGCTAACACACGGCGAACACATGGCGAACACACGGTGAACACACGACAAACACACAGCTAACACACGGCGAACACACAGCTAACACACGGTGAACACATGGCGAACACATGGCGAACACATGGTGAACACACGGCTAACACACGGTGAACACACGGCAAACACACAGCTAACACACGGCAAACACACAGCTAACACACGGCGAACACACAGCTAACACACGGCAAACACATGGCGAACACACAGTGAACACACGGCAAACACACAGCTAACACACGGCTAACACACGGCAAACACACGGCGAACACACAGCGAACACACGGAGAACACACGGCTAACACACAGCGACCACACGGCTAACACACGGCGAACACACGGTAAACACACAGCTAACACACGGCGAACACACAGCTAACACACGGCAAACACATGGTGAACACACAGTGAACACACGGCAAACACACAGCTAACACACGGCGAACACACAGCTAACACATGGCGAACACATGGCTAACACACGGCGAACACACAGCTAACACACGGCGAACACATGGCGAACACATGGCAAACACATGGCTAACACACGGGGAACACACGGCAAACACACGGCTAACACATGGCGAACACACGGCGAACACATGGCTAACACACAGCTAACACACGGTGAACACACGGCAAACACACAGCTAACACACGGCAAACACACAGCTAACACATGGCGAACACATGGCTAACACACGGCGAACACACAGCTAACACACGGCGAACACATGGCGAACACACGGCGAACACACGGCTAACACACGGTGAACACATGGCAAACACACGGCTAACACATGGCGAACACGCGGCTAACACACAGCTAACACACGGTGAACACACGGTGAACACACGGCAAACACACAGCTAACACACGGCGAACACACGGCGAACACACGGCTAGCTGCTGGGGGGCGGAGGCCGTGGCTGGCAGCCTTCTTCCACCTCCCACTCCATAGGACGCTCTCTTCCCACACAGGGCCTGGCCCACGAAGACCCGCAGGACCCGCAATTTCCGGGAAGAACGGGGCCTCACTCCCCCGTGTGGAGGGGCCCTCACTCCCCGTGTGGGGGGCCCTCACTCCCCGTGTGGAGGGGCCCTCACTCCCCGTGTGGAGGGGCCCTCACTCCCCGTGTGGGGGGCCCTCACTCCCCGTGTGGAGGGCCCTCACTCCCCGTGTGGAGGGGCCCTCACTCCCCCGTGTGGAGGGGCCCTCACTCCCCGTGTGGAGGGGCCCTCACTCCCCGTGTGGAGGGGCCTCACTCCCCGTGTGGAGGGGCCCTCACTCCCCGTGTGGAGGGGCCCTCACTCCCCGTGTGGAGGGGCCCTCACTCCCCGTGTGGAGGGGCCTCACTCCCCGTGTGGAGGGGCCCTCACTCCCCGTGTGGAGGGGCCCTCACTCCCCGTGTGGAGGGGCCCTCACTCCCCGTGTGGAGGGGCCTCACTCCCCGTGTGGAGGGCCCTCACTCCCCGTGTGGAACTCAATGTAAAGAAAACACACTGTCCCACGGGGTGAAGGGGCTCCATCAAAAGCTGATTTTCTCGGAAGGACAACTCGATGCCTTTGTGAGCGGAGCAGCGTTTAAGCACCCCTCCCCCATTTCTCCAGCCGGCGGAGCCGCCTGAGCCAGGACAGAGACAACTTTCCAGGGGAAACCCCGCCCTGGAGGGCAGGCCTGCTGCTCCGACCCCCTGCAAAGCCTTCCTGCTCGCTGAGAAGCTCAGGTGGCCGGGCAGCCTGAATCAGAAGACAACCGAGTCACAGGTGTGCTGCCCGAGGGACGAGCGCGAGCCCACTGAACGCCGTGGCCTGAAAACAGGCGGGGGACAGGCTGTGGATCTACGCCGTGATCCCCGTCTCTGTGACCTGCCCCCGGACCCTTGGCCAAAACCCACAGCGATGAAAACACATCCCGTGGCTTTGGACTGAAAAGTGCAGAGAAGTTAGACTGTCCTGGCTTCCCTTTATGAGCGGAAACGCCCCAACCCGCCTAAGCCCCGCTTCCCCATCTCCAACGGGGGCCTGTGCGCACCTCCCGACGGAGTGTCCTCCCAGAGCGGACCGCGCACCTGAGCGTGGGCCCCACCTGACATTTGCTGAGCGGACTCGTTGCACAGATTTGCTGAGGTCTACAGAGGCGGAAGCTCTGAATGGGGCTTCTCAATGGGAAGGGAAGGGGCTTCCTGGGGTTGGAATCTCTCTCTCTCCTTTTCTCTCTCTCCCCCTCCCTCTCTCTCCCCCTCCTTCCCTCTCTCTCTCTCTAAAAGCAAACGCTGGGCTGTCTCCCAGGACACCCCCTGCACCACCTGGTTTCCCTGGCGTCCGAGGGCAGCTTCCACTCGGCTCGGCAGCCGGCGCTCCTGGTGTGAGCATGTAGTGAGCTGGGAAGGCCACAGGTCTTCCTTACACAGCAGATGCCGTCCCCGAGCCACGTGGTCCTGACTTCAGTTAGCGCCTCTGCGTTCCATGCGTGTCAGTGACGAGGCTGACATGTGGCTCTGAGGCCCACGTGTCCTTGTTATCTGATTAACTTTGTCACGTGCTGAGTTCTGGAGCCCCCGCGTCAGAACGAAAACCTTTCCCTAGTGAACACTAATCTCCGTTCCAACACGATCCCGTTTTACTGTCTCTTTTTTTAACGTAAAAGAAAATGCCAGGGCCTGAACTTCCTTCGAAACAAGCGCCGCTTCTTAGACGTGCCGGTGTTGGTGGTAAAATGCAAGCTGCCAGGTGTCCTCGCTGACCTGTCTCGGCACAGGAAGAGCCACTGCGAGGGGAAGAAAGCCTCTGCCCGGGGGAGTGCACGCAGAAACACCCCTGAGCCGTTCTGAGAGCCGCCCCCGCACCCCCCCCCCCTCCGCCAGCCCAGGGCAGAACAGACCACCACCGGCTAAACCATCCTCCCACAGCGGGACAGGAAAACACGGCCTTTTAGGTATGGGCAGATAACGGGCTTTACCTGGTCCAATGCGCCTGCCCCTGTTATTTTTAATAAAGTTTTATTGGAACGTAGCCACCTTGTGTTTACATGTTGTCTGTGGTCGCTGTGGCACAATAACTGCGACAGATAAGCAGTTACAACTGAGACCGGGTGGCCTGCACATCCAAGGCAGAGCTAATGACATGGCTACACTGTAGCTCATAAAGCTCCATTCAAATGTGATCACTATTCTCAGCTAAAAACACAGATACACCCCGAACACACGCACACACACAAACACACTCTCACACGCACGCACACACATTCACATGCACACTCACATGTGTGTACACACATGCGCACACTCACACACACATGTGCATGCACACACATTCATACACACATGCACACATGCACGTGCACACACACTCATACACACACACACACACACTGGCACGGTGTGAACAGGGTTAGAGCACCCATTTAATGACAGACAGGCAAACTGCCACTATTTTCCTGAGTAGTTTTCCCCGTGACAGCGCACACATGCATCGCACCACTTGAGGCTCGGTGGCTGTCACGTCCGTCCTGTGCTTGTCTGTTGATTGACCCATGTCATCACGTGAAACGGACACAAGCTTCTTATTAATGGCTCTGCAGGACCAGACGCACTGATAAGTGGCAGTCCCGCCGAGTCGGAAGGAATGGCAGGGTTAGCGCCAGGCCCTGTGCCCCATCCAGCTGCAGAGCCGGCTGACGGATCCAGGGCCCATAAAGGACACGCCGCCGCACCTTCCCAATGGCCACTTAGGGCCGCTTCCCTAAAGCAAATAAGCGAGAAGACCTGAGTGGAATGGGGGGTTCGTGCCCGACTAAAGCTTGCGTGGGGTGTGGAACGCAAACACCCAGGGCTGGGGAGGTGTAACAGGTGGGACAGAGGGACCGGCAGGCTCGCTCTTCCTAGAAGGAGTGGGGGTCCTGGCTCCAGCCCTGCGGGCGCCTGCGGCAGGGCCTCTCCAGCCTGGACCCGAGAGCCCAGGCCCGCCTGGCTCAGCCCACAAGGGGCTCCTGCCTGGCAGCCACCTGGGCAGGTGTCGTTGGCTCCGCAGCACCCAGCCTTCAGCCCCGTTCCCAGCGCTGTAACTGCACGTGGTCCTTCATGCTGGTGACGGAGCCCCAGTCCCCGCCTCCCCAGGGCCCTCGGGGTCCCCACGGAGAGCCGAGGCCAGCGCCTTCCCTTGGATGAGCCCAGTCAGGGGGTCTGGGCTCAGAGCAGAAGCTGGTGGGAACTGCACCTGCTGTCTGACCGAGCCTGACCGGGGAGGTGGCATCACTCAGAGCACCCGTGTCGCCCACAGAGGCTCCGGGCACCCCCTTCATCCTGCCCACCGGGGGGACGTCCATTCACGGTGAACAGATGCCCTTGCATCTGGGCTCTCGGGTCCCTTCACGTGGAGTCTCCCTCCGGACGGAGCTGGCTCACGGGCAGGACAGGAAGACCATGCCTCCCACGAGCTCGTGCTGCCCACACTGTTTGGTGACGGAAGGCAAGCTTTATTGGGGGGCGGGGCACCTCTGGAGAACGCTGTAAATGCATAAGGACGGGGTTCCCAAAAGCGGTGAGGATATTTAAGATTTTCATGACTCAGAAATGGCAGCCAGATGACGGCTGTGCGTGAGGCACCTGCTTGTCCATGACTAAACGGCCGGTAGCGTGTCCGCCCTCGCTCTGCCGTCACAGAGGGAAGCTCATCTCCAGGAGTTTCTGGTGTGTCCCGGCCATGGACGCATGTGCCTTCCCTCTTCCTCAGATTTTGTCGTTTGAAACATGAGCCTCCCACCCAAAAGGCCGGGGTCAGAGGCTGCAACTGATCGGCCTCTGCTGCGTCCTCGCCCCGGAAAGCTCGGGCCCCAGGAAGCAGAGGTTGGAGGTGGCCTCTGCAGGTCCGTGGGGTGTGTTCCCGGGCGCAACCTGAGTGGAGGGGAGAGCGTTGGCAAGGGGGATCTGAGCCCTGGGCGGTGCACAGGGGGCCTGGCAGGGCCCAGGGATGCCAGACCCAGGAGCCCTGAAGGGGCGGAGTCTCGGGCGAGGCCTGTGCTGAGGGCAGGAGCTTCAGCAGCCAACATGCCCTGCAGAGGGCCAGGCGGGCCTTGGTGCTGATCTTGGGCAGATCTGGGCCACCTGCTTCGGCCTGCACACTTCACCTTCCAAATTACAGAAGCGGCAGTTTCCATTTTGTCTCAAAGTTCAGATTCTGCAAAATGAACACATGGGCATTTTCCTCATGTCAGAGTCATAATTATTCCCAAGTTCACTGCACAGCCTCACACCCACCGATCCCCAAGGTCACTGCTTAGCCTCACACCCACCGATAACCAAGGTCACTGCACGGCCTCACACCCAGTGGTCCCCAAGGTCACAGCACAGCCTCACACCCACAGATCCCCAAGGTCACTGCACAGCCTCACACCCACCAATCCCCAAGGTCACCACACAGCCTCACACCTACAGACCCCCAAGGTCACTGCACAGCCTCACACCCACCAATCCCCAAGGTCACTGCACGGCCTCACACCCACCGATCCCCAAGGTCACTGCTTGGCCTCACACTCCTGGCTAGCAGAGCTGATCACAATGGTAATTAATTAAAGTATTTGCTTGTGTTTTGTCTTCTGCGTCTCTCATTCCTTATTCCGAGATGGTGCCAGACCCCTGAGCTCTGTGTCCTTGTGGAGGTCTCATGATTTGAGGCCAGAAGCAAAGCTCCCCACACCCTCTTCCCTGCCAGTTCTGAACGCCAAGCATGGTTTATAATCCCCCAGGCCTGCCCTGAAGACTGAGGCCGCCTTTTCCTGAAGGGCTGTCTCTCTTTTGAAGGCACACGGACAAATTATGCATCATCCCTAGTGCGTGTTGCTTTTACTGATCGTAGCCTCATGGCTCATTCGTTTACTCCTTCATCAAAGACTCAGTGGATGCCTATAATTAGCCATCAGGGACTCTATTCAGGGAGAGGGATGGGTGACTGTCTTTGAACCTGTGGGTCACCTTCCAAAATGTCTATGACCTGAACTCTATGAAACACTCCTTCAATGAGGCATCTGCACAACCATGGATGGTTTCTGATGATGTGAAATCACAAACCGACATTCACCCAGACTACTTAGCGAAACAAATCCGTAAAGCATTGAAAGTGGCCACCTTTGAATGTTGGGGTACCTGAGGACTTTCTTCTATTTATTTATTTTTTTTTTGCACCATACATTTTTTTTCCAGTAAAAATGATTGTTTGCCATGAAAAGAATTGAGGAGTTTGGCAACACAACATTGTGTGTGCTGATTGGGTTGTGATCAGCGGCAACTCATTTTTCGTGTCTTACTCACCGAGCGTGACAATGCTCTGAGGCGTCCGTCCCAGCCCCCTTTCTTTCTCACACAGCAAACACACCGGCAAACACTGGGTGTATGCTCATTGCTAGTATCCCTACTACACAGAGCTCCACCAAACTGAAAACTAAGTGCAAGGTGGAAGCAAGATGACAAACACAAAGGAAGGAACAGTCTGTGTCAGGTGACGTGCAGTTGATAGTTATTGGAAAGTAAAAATAGGCAGAATGGCTCTTAGAGGGGAGAAAGCTGCCTGAAATCCTTTACAGGAAGAAAAATAGAGAAAAAGGCAAATAGAAGATGAAATAAAAAATCCTTTCCAAAGAGCCTCGAGCATTCTGTCACAAAGGAAACATTAACCATGTAACCAGTGCGGCCAGTATAGGGCGTGCGGCTGAGGCGAGTCTGCTAGCCTTTCGTGCTCTCAATGTGCAGCCTGGGCTCTGCATTCGCCACACGCAGCCCCTCCTCGGGGCCCCTGTGACCGCTGGAGCCCCACTCCTGGCACCCCAACTGCCCCCGGGGTCAAGTGAGTCAAGACTGGGAGCATTGTGGAAAATACGAAAAGAATATGGAAAAAAAAATTTTGTCCTGAATTCTACCACCATCACTGCCACCAAAACACTGTTAATAAGTGGCCGTGTTTCAGGTCAGGGACCTCGGATGGCAGCAAAGATAGCAACGGATGCTAGTGAGCACCTGCCATGTGTCAAGCACAAGGGCACGTGGTATTCTATAGGGGTGGGGCCCCAGGCTAGGCTTACCATTACGACCCCCATTTAAAATGAGGAAACTGAGTCACAGAGGCTGAAGTAGAGCGTTCCGCTCACACAGCAGGTGAGCACTGGACGGGAACCAGGGGTCTTGTTTCAGAGCTCACATTCCTGTGACCTGGTATGTCAGCTGATCTTGTACACTTAGAAGTCCTTCCCGGGCCAAGACATGTTCTTCGAGCCAGTAGTTGGAGTTACTACGAAAGGTGTGATCTCATGGCTACACAGCAATTTAATTCTATCAAACTCTTGTCATTTCGTGTTTATTTCCACATTAGGTAACACAAATAGAATGGAAGTAACACATGTGTCCTTACATCTTGATGCCCAGCTAGATCATGGTCCCCTTTGACTCCAGACTTCAGGCCTCAGCTGATTTGTACCATAGTTGAAGGAATCAGGTTGAGAATCTCAGAAATGAAAGGAAAAGATATGGATTCCCATTATCACCACTGTTCTGTTACACACCCAGAAAATGTAGCCCAAGCAATAAAATAAGAAAAATCAGTGTGATATCCTATATAATAAAAGGCTAATATGCAAATTGTCCCCTCGACCAGGAGTTCGACCAGCAGGCAGGCCGGCCAACCGCCCATGTCCCCTCCCCCTGGCCAGGCTGGCTGGACCCCACCCATGCACGAATTCATGCACTGGGCCTCTAATATATATATATATATATATATATATATATATATATATATATATACATATATACATATATACATATATACATATATACATATATATACATATATATATGCTAATATTAGACTAGGGCCGTCACGACCAGACAGATGACCGGTCCAGGTGGCAGCTCTGCATAGGCACACTGGGCCCACTGCCAGGCACGGGAAAATGGAGTCCAGGAGGGAGTGGCCTGAGCACGTGTGGCCGGGCAGCCTTGGGGGCTGTGTAAATGGACGGACCACGCTGGACATACCACACTGGACGGTGCCAGTGGACTGTGCAGAGGGCCACAGAGGTACAGAGCTGTTAGGGCAGTGGCCCGCGGGGTCAGCGAGGCGGGGGTGCCAGGTAGTCCCCAGGTCCTCGGGTGCCGCTGGGCGAGCATGGCCCTCCAGAGTGGGAGAAAAAGCCCTTCTTTCTGGAAGAACATGGATGGTTTAAACGTGCATAGAGAAACTCCAGTGGTACCAACATGACTATGTCAGTTCCCCGAGCCTCCTGTCGGTGCCTGACCACAGGCTTCACTGTGGGGCGTAGGCCCGGATGTGGGCCAGGACATGGCCTTAGCAGCCAAACTCACCCCCAGTGTCGCCTCAGAGTCACAACTGCACGACGTCACCCGCAAGTGGCCATCGCTGCTGGTGTGTGGGCCCCGGTGAGCCGGCACCGTACGTGCTCAGGGCAGCACTTTCTGTGTTTCCATTGAAAGAACACCATATGTGATGGGTGCTGTGGATTCCTTAAGGTTGAAACGGGGTAGCCTGAACTTGTTTATGACACGATCTTTTCTCCGTATTTTACCACACAATCTTCTCGGGCTCAGGGAACCGGCAGCCACTGGAGCGCCAGCTTGGCCATCCCATACAGCCAGACACCACCAGGAAGCACAGAAATGCCAAAGCCCCAATGGAACCTGTCGTGAAACAGACCCCAGTTCACATACTGGAGTGGAAACAAGAAAAGAGTGGCACCCAGTTGGGCCTCAGCTGGGACTGTTCCTGTGGGTCTGTCTGCAGGGTTCCTGCACCCTGGCTGTGGCCCAATGGCCGAGGAGGCTCTGTAAGCCTTTATTCTGGAGTTACGGATCTTAGCAAGTAGGCAGGTGCACAGAGGTGGAGTCGAAAATAGCAAGGTTAGACTGTGTGTGCGTGCATTTATTTATACACATATATGCCCATTTCCCCCAGTCTTTTTCTGAGCTGTTTGAGAGCATGCTCTACACATGACAGGGTGCCTGGATACTCCCCTGTGTATTTCCCAATAGCAGACACTCCTACATAACAATTCTCCACCCAACCACGTGAGGAAATCTCCATTCAAATGGTATTAACCTTTTGCACTCGGATGTCGAGTGTGACTCGACACGGTTAGCATCGGTAGCAGCTCTTTTTATACTCTTTGAATGTATCAATAATTTGAAATATAAAAAAATCCAAATAAATAAGTTTGTATGAAAAGAAACTCCAGTTTTTTATTCTACTACCGCGCTTTGTAAAATCTGGGGTATTTAAAAAATTAAATCCCGAGTAGAATAAAGGAATCGAGAAAAAAGCAAGCGAGTACAAAGGGTTAAGGTTCAATCCACAGATCCCATTTGAATTCTGACAACTGAGTCAACAATGTTCCCCACTCCTCACCCCCAGGATCCCATCCACCTAGGATGGGTCCTCTGTCATTCCTGTCACTGACAGTTTTTCAGTTTTAATTAAAAATCATAGACTTTTGTCCTAAAAAATAATTAAATAAATAAAAATAAAGAAAGACTCCTGGCACTTCAAGTTAGGAGCCAGTGGTCCCAGATTGTGAGAGGGATGTCTGACTGCCGGTTTAGGCCAGATCGGGATTGGGCCTAAACTGGCAGTTGGACATCCCCTGAGGGCAGTCCCAGATTGGAGAGGGTGCAGGCCGGGGGCTGAGTGACATTCCCCCCCCATGCATGAATTTTGTGCACCGGGCCACTAGTATGTGAGATAATTATGAGAAAACTAGAGGCCCAGTGCACAGATTCATGCACCAGTGGGGGTCCCTTGGCCTGGTCTGTGTCCTCTCACAATCCAGGACTCCTCAGGGGATGTCGGACTGCTGGTTTTGGCCCAATCCCCGCAGGCCAGGCCGAGAGACTCCACCAGTGCCCGAATCCATGAACCAGGCCTCTAGTATGCATGTAAGATCTTTGGTTAATCTCTTCCGGCCCTCACCTCTCCCCACTTCCCTCTCAGATTCATCAGTCTGTTCCATGCCTATGCATTGAGTGTGTGCCCCCTGGTGGTCATTGTGTGTCATAGCTACCTGTTGAGCAGTCCAACAGTCGGACATTTAGCATATTAGCTTTTTATATATATAGATAGAAACTTGAATTATTTTTGCTGGTTACATTGTCTATCTTGTAAGGCCAATAAAACCAATCAAAAGTATAAAAATAATGAGTATCCACTAATGTGTTGAGTTACCAAAAAGATAATCAAAGATCAATAGTTTCACTATTTATTTGCCAAACAACTAAAAACACGACTGATAAAACATCACTTTTACGCAGATATGAAAATAAAAATTGTTTAAAATTAATCTAATAAGAAATGTATAGGGTCCATATAGAGGTAATTATAAATTCAGGGGTTTTTTGCTAAATAATTAAATAAGTGGTGTTACATCCTTTATTGCTAGGAAGGAATTCACAATACTCCCAAGATGCCAATGTTACCCTGATAATGTATGCATTTAACAGATTATAATAAAAAGTAGACAAGGGTTTTTCTTTTGAAATTAGACAAAGCATTTTAAACTTCATCTTGAAGAATGAATAGAAAGAATTTGGAAATTAAGACTCGTGGAAGTTTTGTTTGTAGGTTATAAAATTAAAGACGTCACAGAAGCTGTGTGGTAAGACCACCAATGATGAGATGGTAAGTCAGCGCTGAGGAGAATTGGGAGACTGTCTGGTGCTGTGCAACAAGGCTAGTAATTAGAATTTGAAATATTAAGAAATGTTCCGACCTCTCACCTTACATACATGAGTAAAGAAAAGCAAAACAATACCAATACTAACACAAGAGGAAAAAATAAGCATCTCAGTTGATTGTAATTCGTGTTAGAAATGCAACTGAATGGGCGGGGGGGATGTTAATCGGGAAATAAGGACACATATGTAACACCGTAATCAATAAAGAAATAAAAAAAAAGAAAGTTAAAAAAGAAAAGAAATGCAACTGAAAACAATCAGGTGCCCACACATACTTCGCAGTTCAAGGAAATCCTAAATATAAAAGCGAAGAAAAACAATTGTGATATTGTCAACCTCATTTTTAATTGTGGAGAATAATACTTTCAGAATAAAATCTGCTAAAAAAAATGAAAGGCATACCATATAACTGGCATAAAAATGGCCGTACAAGACAGAAGACACTCATCTCTTCATATGGAAAGTTAATTTACTAATCCTCACAGAATCAGAATAATGAGCCATTCACAAGAGTAAGCAGTGATAAGAGAAGAATCCCAAATGGCTAATATGTATAAGAAGGCTGTGTTGAAACTCAGCAATGATCAAAGGAATCAAAGTTTAAACAGCGTGAATGTCGTTTGGTAAGCTGCCACGTTGACAATGCGCATTTTAACGGTAGTTCAGCCTCCGAACATGCAGTGTTCCCGAGGGATGACCTAGCAACAGGGCCATCCGCGGCCTTAAATATCTAGGGCTTCTCTGCTCTTCTGTTTGGCCAGGTGAACACATTGCACGGGCCCCATTTTAAATTCCTTATGGGGTTATTTCTCACAACCCTTGAAAGGTTAATGTGGTGGTACGTGGGCGGGCTACAGAGCACCTTGGATGGTGGATAAGGAAAATGGAATTTATTTAAGGAAAGGGCCGGGGGCTGGGATGCCCAAAGGGAAGGTAGGGCCTCCGTTCGCCACCTTGCAAACGTGGGGTGAATGTCACGGCTTCATTGTTGGTAAGGAAGAGGGAAAGACTGGGAGTGAGCTAGAGAACCCAACGTATACCGGCTTACGGCAGACTTGAGGATTTGGAACTTCCAAATGATGTCTGTTCAAGTAAAAAATAACCCTCTCATGTTCTACTAGTAAAGAAACCATATAAACAAAGAACAAAACGCACCAAGTAAGAAGGGAACCACCAAGGGAACTTTCGCACCAAGGGAACTTTCATTTTCCCTTTTTGGGGCCGTCTAATGGCTGCAGGGCGGCTCTTTTCCGACCTGGAGGCAATAGAGCACTTTCATGGCCCGGACTGTGAGGAAGTCACAGGGCCTGCCGGGCTCCAGTCCCGCAGATGGGAACTGACCCCATAGAGCCTTTCTGAACCAACAGAGGGAAAGGGAGAGCCTTGTCTGTCCTCACAGGAGAAGACACGACGGTGCTGAAGCAAGGAGAAGCCGTGACCAGCGTGAGGGCCCTCCCCGGGGAGCAGGAGGGAGCGGTGGGGCCTGGGAGCCAGGACTGCACGTCTCTCTCTACACGCAGCCCAACTCCCTGCAGCGACTGATGCCTCAGGTACATTCAAACAGTTTTCACCAGGAACGAAAAGCTAATGAAAATCCAGAAATTTAAGGAGAATCCAGAAGTCTGAATTCTTAGGCAAAACATATACTCAGCATCACATTACTTTAAAAAACAAACGAACAAAACAGAGCAGCTCACAGCCAGCGAGGAGAGGACCAAACTCCTGCAGCAGCGGGACTTCTGTAAATGACACCTAGTCACACCCACGCACCACGTTTTACGCTTGATGTTCCTTTCCTCCCGCCCTTTCTGTACTTTTATACGAAGGTCTATGTGACAGGCATCCTGCTTCTGATCTCAGCAAGGATTCAACCAGATCTCACAGCTCGTCCACAAAGGACGGGAAGGAAGGTGCGTGGAGTACCCAGCACTGCCTTGCTCGCGCCATTCTCTTCCTTCTCCCACTTGTCATGGCAGCGACGAAGCCTCGAACATCCCTCCCCTCGGGCCCAGGGAAGAAGCACCAAGCTCTCCCCACAGCGGTTTGCAAACAAGCTCGGTGAGCACACGAGATACGATGTCATTCAGAGAACACACTCCTTCCCGTGGACCGCAGCTGTCAGCCGCTCTGAACACGCTGACACGTCCTCACCCAGGAAATCCACTGTGTGAGCGTGCTCATTACGGAGACATCAGATAAAGGAACCGGATGCTGGAACTTGAGTGATGTCACACTGCATATTATAAGGAAATATTCCTTGACAAATAATTAAGAAAACTAAGCCCAAGTGGAATGCAAAGCAGAAGCAGGTGCCAAGTATACAAACCAGCCTGGAGTTTCCCTGGGTCCGTCCGTTTTCAAGGGATGGGATCCAACGTGGGGATCTCCCGGTGTTGGCGCCCAGGAATCTGTTTTCAGGATGGCTCCGTCTGGGGCCCTGGAGACAGACCCAATCTGCCTGCAGGCCCTGGGCTGGGGGAGGCGGGAACCTGAGCTTCCTCCTGTTGAATCCTGCACACAGGTCACCTTTGCATTGCACTACAGGGAAATAGACATCTGAACACCTACAACTCTTATTTCATACTAGAGGCAAGGTGCACAAATTCGTGCACAAGTGGGGGCCGGCTGGCCTGCCCTGATCGGGGCTGATCGGGCTGGGTCGGTCAGGGGGAGGGGACATGGTCAGTTGGCCAGCCAGCCCTGCCCCCAATTGGGGGGGGGGCAATCAGGGGCAGGGCCAACTGGGGGTAGGGGCCAAGGGCAGTTGGCCAGCCAGCCCCACCCCCTGGTCAAACTCCTAGTAGAACTCCTGGTTGAGGGGACAATTTGCATATTAGCCTTTTATTATATAGGATGTTCCATCTGATGTGGCTGGAATGGGAGAGGCTGTGCTCCTCAGCAGCCCAGCCCGCAGAGCCCTGAGGCCCAGGCATGCCCCGCACACCCGCCCGGGGAAGGACGCTTCACCGCCCACCAACCTGCCCTCTGAAAAGAGAAGTGTGTAAGCCGCCCTCTCCTCTCTCCAGGGACACTCGCTGGAGCTGGGCCCACCAGACAGCTGGCTGACCCCAGGTCAAGACCCTTGCACCACAGGAGGCCAGGGACATGGGTTTCCGGGGCCAGGGTGCGAACATGTCTGAGAGGCACTCCAGTGGCCTGGCTGCTAGTGGGCAGAGGAATAATCTGCGAATCTCAGATGTCCCAACCCTACTGATGCAGAAGGGGCGGGTCGGAGGGTATGGCAGTTCTGGGAACATGGGAGGGCCAGGCTGAGGATGGGGTGGGGTCCGCAAGGTGCCTCCTGTCCGCACAGGAAGTCACTGGCCCAATTGGGACTAAAGCTGAGGCCACCCTGACACGCCCACCTACCATTGCCTCTGTCAAGCAGGGTGCCTGTTACATAAGAGGTTAGGATCAAATCTCCCCAGGGAACCCCAGATTAGGGCCTCAGCCTCAAAATATTACCCCTTCAGCCTGAACTGTTTCTAATCTCCCATTAAGAAAAGGGGTGTTGCCGAAACCGGTTTGGCTCAGTGGATAGAGTGTCGGCCTTCCGACTGAAGGGTCCCAGGTTCGATTCCAGTCAGGGGCATGTACCTTGGTTGCGGGCACATCTCCAGTAGGGGTTGTGCAGGAGGCAGCTGATCGATTATTCTCTCTCATCGATGTTTCTAACTCTCTATCCCTCTCTCTTCCTCTGTAAAAAATCAATAAAATACATTAAAAAAAGAAAAAAAAGAAAAGGGGTGTTGAATAATTAAAGTATAAATAGAACTACACAAAATATGTCCAACTGATTATAAATTGCCCATTTTACTGCAAATTCACAAACACATTCACATACACTCACATATATACACACCCTCACACACACACTCACATACACTCACACACTCACACGCACACACTCACACACACTCACACACACTCACACAAACTCACACACGCACTCACTCACACACACTCACACGTACACACTCACATGCACACACACTCACATGCACTCACACACACCCTCTCACACACACACACTCACACACACTCACATGTACTCACATGCACACACACACTCAAACACACACACACTTTCACACACAACACACTTCTAGGGCGCCTGCTCTCTGGACACCTCATAAGCTCACAGAGCCGAGGTGTGCAGTTCTGCTGTGCTTGGCCTTCTTCCCCGTCGTGCAGAGCCAGCTCCTCCTCTGGGTGGGAACAACAGGGGCGGCCTCACAGGGCCTCTGGGATGGCACAGATGCCCGAGGGCAGGACAGGGACCCGCCAGTTGTTCTGCAGAGCGTTTCCATGCAGTGCGTGTGTGGCACCGCCCCTCCCTGTAGGAAGGGAGCCCCGTGCCCATTCATTCCCTTGAGATGTTGGATCCGTAAACACTGAGACAAGCCCAGGCCAGCAGCTCTGGAGCTACCTGCGGGGTCAGCACCCCTTGTCTGTCCTTTAACAGGCAAGAGCCCGAGGAGTCCGTTCTGCTCCCCCAGGCGCAGCCGCAGTGACTTCTTCAGAGAGCACTGCCGGTGTTTGTCTTGCTCGCTCGTTTCAGTTCTGTTAGAATCTAACAGTTAGATCCTTTGTTTCTCTGATGCTCAGAACACTGCACCATTTGGCTCTAAAATCGACATCAGAGGATCATTAATTAAAGGCAGACGCATCGCAATGGAGACAGAGGTAGAATTATGCTCAGAGGCACGATGTAATTAATTTTGTACACGAGAGATGTGAGAGGGGGTGAATGACACTGGAGGAATCATGGCCCATTTCATTGTAGAAATACCATGTAGATCAGACAACATATGGAGAGACGTGTGGGTAATTAGACGTCAAGGTGGGGAACCCAAACAGGGTCACCTGTTAAGTTCTCAAGACAGCAAGACAAGAGCGCATCTTGGTCCTCACGCACGTTCACCGTGGACAGGACGCCTTACCCGGGAGAGGGGGGGGGGCCGCGATTATGATGCACATTTGCTAAGAGCTTGGTCAGTGGAGCTGGGAATGTGGGAATGACTGGATTGGAAGCATGCTGTACCCTGATGGCGTGGGAAGCGGTGGGGAGCTGTGTAAAGCCACCTCCTCTCAGACAGGACAGAGCTGCCTGGCTCCGAGGCTCCTCGCCCCAGCAAAGCCAGCCTCTTGGGCTGGTCACGAGGGCTGACTTGATTTACGACTCCAGTGAGAGTTCATCTGAATTCGCTGCACCGGGGACCAGTCATGCCCTGCGTGAGAGTTACAGACACCGCATCCAAGGGAGTCTAGGAGAGAAGAAAAGGAATTTATACAAAACGTTCTCCGCATGGGACTCCATCCTGTGGCGCAGTGGTGACGACGCAGGGCACAGCTGGCATGTGGGCACAGGTGGCACACGGGCAGAGGTGGCATGCGGGCAGAGGTGGCATGCGGGCACAGGTGGCACGCGGGCAGAGGTGGCACGCAGACAGAGGTGGCACATGGGCACAGGTGGCACGCGGGCAGAGGTGGCACGCAGGCAGGGGTGGCATGCAGGCAGAGGTGGCACGTGGGCACCGGTGGCACGCGGGCAGAGGTGGCACGTGGGCACAGGTGGCACGTGGGCACAGGTGGCACGCGGGCAGAGGTGGCACGCGGGCAGAGGTGGCACGCAGGGACAGGCAGCGGTCGGGCTTCCTCAGCACAGCGTGCCACTGGCTGTGCCTCATGCCCGTGGTTTTGTTTAACCAGAGCTCAGGGTACACCGTGCCGTGCCCGTATACGCCCCTCCAAGCTCAGCGCTCAGCGACAGCAGCTGAAGGAAGGGAGAATCTTGGCCTCGGCGGGCCCCTGGAGTGCATTCTGTGGGGTTCGTTTGCTGGAAGTGGTGACACTTTTATCCTTGCAGGCCTGGCTGTATGAGGGCCACAGGAGAGAAAACTAAGACACCTGGGAGAACCCTGAGGCGTTGCAAGCTGATTGCAGGAGGGGAGGGCATGGGAGGTGCCGCCGGGAGGGCTCAGTGAGCTTGGAGCAGCGTTGAGTGCTGAGCTTGGAGCGGCCTTGAGAGCTGAGCTTGGAGTGGGGCTGAGAGCTGAGCTGGGAGCAGCGCTGAGAGCTGAGCTTGGAGCTGGAGCGGGGCTGAGAGCTGAGCTTGGAGCTGGAGCAGCGCTGAGCGCTGAGCACTGAGCTTGGAGCGGCGCTGAGAGCTGAGCTTGGAGCGGCATTGAAGGCCGAGAGCGAAGGACACCGCCCTGGGGAGATCAGCGCGAGGCGGTGCAGACAGGAAGCAGTTCAGATGCAACTGGCAGGATGGATGCTAGGAAACATTTAGGGTCCAAGGGAACTTGAAAAGTGGATACCTGACCCCCTCAGGTGTGTGGGCAGGAAAGAAGGTAACATGTGAACCAAGACCGGAAAGCCAGTAGAGCCAGGAAGGGAGGGGAGGGGAGAAGCCAGCAGGACCTTAGAGGCGCCTGGAAGATGGGAGGCTGGGGAGGGTGCTGGTCAGAGAGGTGGCGGGTCTGCAATACCGGGCCCGGCTGGCCACACGAGGAGGTGGGGTTCCGAAGGTGATGGATAGCTGTTGAAATACTGGGGTGACCAGGTTAGTGTGGAAATGAGGCCAGGAATCCCCTCTGTCTCCCTGGACCTAAGTAGCCAATCCCTCCCGGGCTGTGTCGGCCACGCGCCTCCCTGAGCCAATCACAGCAGGCCTCCCGCTCATAGGGGTTAGAGAGTGGGGTGCTCTGCCCGGAGACCCGGCCACAAATCGCATGTTCCCAGCCTTTCTCTCCATTCGTGTCGCCCTTGGCACCCCCTGACGCCTGCAGGGAGAGCTGGCTGGGAGCACGCCTCACATCGCTCCCGTCCAGGGTCCACCCCGAGCTTGGCTCCGCTCCTGCTGTCGTCCGTGTCAGCGTCCAGGCCAGGCCATGCTCCGGTTGACCTTGCCCAGGACGGCTGCGCTGGCTGGGCATCTCCTGCCAAGCCGGCCTGACCAGCGGGCGACGCCAGGCCGCCCCTGGAGCCCGGGAGCAGTGGCATCCATTTGAAATGTCAGCAGAGTTCTGGGATGGTCATCTCTTGTCAGAGCAGAGGTTCATGGTAAAACGGCGGAGCGGCTTTCTGATACAGGACGCGTGGACGTGGGCTCCAGGGCTTTCCTTCGCGGCTGGCATCTCTCAGCCCTCGGGCAGCTGCGCCCCACTCTGCAAAGCTTCTGTGCCACCCCACCCCGAGCAGGGGCTGAGCGGAGATGGGGGCGGGATCCTCCCCTTGGTCCCACATCAAAGGCCTCCTCTTCTGCCCTGGATCCCTGAAACCAGGCAGAGATGCTGCTGAGGGTCTGCAAACGGCGCCCTTCGGCTTTTAACTTCCACATAAAACAGAATAAGAGATGATCCCGTCCAGGAAGGAGTCCGGCTCCGCGCGTAATCGATGCCTGCGCACGGCCAGGTGCCGGCGAGAGCCTGCCAGCAGGCGGTTCCTCACGGAGCTCGGCCTGTTTTATTTGGGTTGCAGCCGCTTGAAAGCTGTCAGATGCGTATATATTGCGATCTCTATTTATACAGAGGCACACTTCCCGGCATCTGAATACACACACACACACACACACGCACACACACACACACACACACACACACTTGCACATTTCCCCACCCAGCCCGTTCTCTGCGGGCAGCGCCTGTTCTAGCGGAGGCGCTCCCAGTGAAATATCTCCAGGCCTGCTAGGGAAGGAACCTATGGGTCATCTCATCCCTTGAATGTGACACACTGCTGTGGTCGGGACTAAAGGGGAGCAGAGGAGGAGAGACCCAGCCTCACCCCACCCTCTGGGCTGCTGGTGTTCCTCCCGGGCTGAACCCACAGGAAGCCAGCAGCCAAGGAGGCAGTGCGGGCCAGCACCGGGGCGCTGAGCGGGGGAGCGCTCAGGTAGGGCCGCGGAGGAGAGGACCAGGGGAAGGTACAGCAGGGTTATGAAGCCATGGATGGAGGGACATATCTTAAGGCCAAGTTCTATCTAAAGACATTCTAGATTTACGGAGCTCCCTGGATTCAGCTACAAAGCTTGGTGCGTTTGGAACTGGGCGGGTGCCAGTCAGAAGCTGGAGGGGGGCAGGGAGGGGGAGGCGGGAAGAGAGGATGCGAAACTGGGGGAGCCGCTGGAGGCTGTGAGCCGGGGTTCTGGGGGCATGTGGACAAAGGGAAAGCGAAAGGAACGTTTAAAAAGCGATGTCAACCACTGAGCAAAAGGCACAGTGGTGAAGACAGAGGTGGGGTTCAGATGAGTTCTGGGGTGAAGCCCGTGTGGATGGAGTATTTCAGCAGGGATACGGTGGAAGATGTGTGTGTAAGATAAAGTCACTCGTAGTCGATAAATTGTAATAACATTTTATTTAGCCCGCCATATCCAAAATACTGTCATCCCAACATGCAGCCATAAAATGATTAATGCGAGACTGTGTATCCTCTTTTGATGCTAAGTCATTGAAATGCAGTGAGCAGGTGACACCGCAAACCTCAGTGGGGACTGGCTGTGTCTCAGGTGCTCAGAGCCACGCGGGCTGGCGGCTGCCGCCTGCACAGCTCAGCACGGAGCAGCGGGTGCCGGTGCCATGTAAGAAGAGAGAAGCGATTTGCGAGGTCAGGATGAAGGGCCTATGCTGTCCCCTGTGGGTGGGGAGTCCCCAGGACACCCAAGGGAGCTGTGGGCACAGCGCCGGGCGTGCAGATCCAGGGCGCTGGGGAGGCCGGGCTGGAGCAGACCTGGATCAGTCAGGCGAGGGACACACGTGGAGCCACCAGATGGCGGAGTGCAGAATGACAGGCGAGGGAGCGTAGGACAGCACCCGCCCCCGCCTCCCTCTCCCCCTGCCCCCTCGCCCCCGCTCAGAGCAGCGCCTCCCCTGGGCACTGCTGTCCATGGGCAGGATCCCTGTGGTGTGGCGTCCTGGGCACTGCGGGTGTCCGCCATCCCCACCCTCCACCCTCTCAATGCCAGTGGCACCCCCACCTCCATCCCAGGTGTGACAATCAGAACCCAAAATGTCCCGAACCTTGTCAACGTCCCCGGGGGAATTTCCCTGGTTTAGTGACTCACAGGCTGGGCAGAGAAGGAAGCATCAGTGATGGGGACCGAGGAGGTGACGGTGATGCAGGAAGGAATAGAAAGCAGGGGGCTGGTGCAGAGTAGATGGCATGTGCAGGGGACGGGGTGAGGGTGGAGGGCTTGTGGGAGGGCTTTAGCTTAGACCTGACTAAGAAACGGGAAAGTCGTGCCTTGAATAGTGCCCTCTATTTAGCCCAGTGCAGAGGCCGGCTCACCCACTAGTCTCAGCCTCGCGGAGCACGCGGGGTGCAAGGCCGGCGAACCACCTTGATGGAAAGAAGTGAATCAGCGGAGTCTCCGCGGCGGTCACTCACACGCGCTGCCCAGGCACCTCCTTCCTGGGCAGGCAGAGGCGCTGGGGAAATATCCCCCATCAAAGTACTCAAGTTACGGGAACACAACAGAGGAGATTTCATATTTTTCAGAAAACACAATGTCATATTTATTCCACTTTCTGCAACTTTAATTAAATTCTCTGCTACAGTAATTACAGCTGTGCATTGTTAAAGACGTACAAACACTGCAGAAACGTGTTACTGCCGGAGACCATTATTAAAACCACAGCATTTTGCCTCCAGAACAGCACAAGCAAGAGAGGAAGCTACTGAACCTCGGGTGCAGGCGGCGGCCTATGTCCGGGCTGAGCCCCACAGCAGAGCAGGACCGGATCTCTGGTGCCTTCCCCTGCAGATTTCAGCAGTGACTCAGCCTCCACCAGCTAACGGCTGCAAGCCTGGCCTCTTTCTGACTGCACAGCGGGTCTCTGGTCTCCATAGGCTGCTTCTGGGGATCCCCGCAGTGCATGAAGTCCTCTTCATCGGCTCTGCATCGCGCCTCGCTGAAGAAGTTGATTGACTCCAGAGAGGTCAAATGTTCCGCTGCTGCACAGAAATGCTTGGGGCGGGGGGGGGGGGGGGGGGGCGCATCATTGCCCTGGCCAGTGTGGCCTGGTCCGTGGAGGGTCGTCCCGAGCACTGCAATGCTGTGGGTTTGATTCCTGGTGGGTGGGGCGCGTAAGGGAGGCAATGGATGGATGTTTCTCTCTCCCCTCCCTTCCTCTCTCTCTAAAATCAGTGGAAACTTATCCTCAGGGGGGGATTTAAAAAGGAAAGGAAAGGGTGGTCACACCACATTCCCCTCCTCTCTCCGGGGACATTTCCAGGGAGCAGACCTCCTGGCGGCCCTTCATAACCTGTTTCCTGCTTTCAGACCTGCTTCTCCCCCAGGAAAGGGGCCGGCTGCTCTGCAGACGCGGAGCCGCCCTGGGCCTGGCCAGGGAGAATGCGCTTCCTTCGGGGAATCAACGCATCTTCAAGCGGCGGCCACAGACCGGTGCTCCTGCAGGACCATGGATGAAGGAGAAGCCGTTTTGCCCGGGAGCGCAGTCTTTGGGTCCCACGTGAAATACCTCCTAATCCAGAAGATCCCCGCCGAGAGCTGAGGGCCTGGCCCGGGACTGGCTTTCTCTGGGCGACTCACTCGCACATTTCAGGGCGCTGGAGGGATCTCCATGAGGTTCCTGCTCATGAAGAGTGCGTCCCTGAAACAGTGGCCCCCAAATGCTCAAATGTGTAGGAATACCTGCTACACGTCCCGGTCCTCAGGCCCCGGCGCGCCCCCTGAGCAGAAGCCGGGCAGGGGGGGGGGTGAGGGCAAGCACGGGGGCCTGGGAGCACCCGGGCATGAGCACCGAGGCTGCTGGGGCTACACATGCCCAGGAGCACACTTCTGGCTGGGAGGGCCTTGAGTTATTTTAATAACATTTTTTGCATTTCTCAATGCAAACTCGGGCTTTTTAGGTAAATTCTCCGAAGAGTGGAAGCACACATTTTTGGGAAAATATGCTAATCGCTACCTGTAAGGGGCACTGCCCTTCAGACCAGGAGCCACTGGGATGCGGGAGCTGCTGCCAGGACAGACCCCGCTCATTCACCTGTGACAGGTAGGGCGCCTGCTTCAGACGGAGCCGCTCTCACCGCTCCTTCCCCCAGGCGTGCAGGAGCAGACCCGGAGAGAGGTTTCCTCACTCTTCTGGGGACCTGCTTTTGCCCCGAGAGTTATTTCCAAATTAAAAAGACTTCCCCACACCGTGGCTTCTTTCTGGATAACTGAAATAAATGCAAAAGTTAGAGAGTATCATGTTCTCTTAGTTTAACCATCAAAATTGCAGTTTACTTATTCGCTATCGCATTAGCCTTTTAGATATTATGCCGTGACTAATGAAAATGCATAATAAGGTGTTCACACTGTTGGTCTATTTATCTTTTTAGTAAATGACTAGGTAATTTGTGAGAAAAGATGTTAGGAGTTGGAAGCCAGACACAGTAGGGTAGATGGCTCAGGAAAGGTGTAGTCAATTGTAAAATTTTACCAAGCCAAGTCTCAGCTGTGTCCATAATTCTAGTCCCAGAAAAAAAAATAAGTTTATATAATCCATATAAATAATTGTGTTTGTATTTTAGAGTCTCAGAAAATAGAAAACTTTAAAAAATATTGTTCCTTTTTATTTAAATTGTAAAGCACCCTTTCCTTAGGCGATTTTATTTTAATATTATAATAAGTTATTGTGTGTTTTAGGGATAATTTAATTTGCATCTACCCAATTACTTTACACAGGTTAATAAATTATTTAGTAAATACTGCCTAGCAAACTAGAAATTTATATATATATAAAGTGAAAAGACTTGTGCTCAGTTAACATATTCGTGGAAAGGCAACTGATTTTTGTAAACATTGAAATCTTTGTTGAGTTGAAAGTTAAAAGTGGGGATGAACAGTGAGGGAAGGAGACTTGACTTGGGGTGGTGAACACAATACAATATACAGATGCTCTATTATAGAAGTGTACACCTGAAACTTTTATTATTTTATTAACCAGTGTCACCCCTATAAATTCAATAAATAAACAAGTAAAATAAGATGAGGCAAATAAAAGAAAAAATTGTTATTGAATCCAAAAGGTGTAATGAGAACCTTGATTTACTAATTTGCAGTCATTGTTTTCTCAATGAACATCATCACCCTTTGCTATAAGCCAAAACAACACCGCATTTGGAAAAGTCATGGCAAAATTAGGTGACAGGATAAAGAGGTCCAAGAAAATGTTTCTGAATTCTGACGAGAAAAAGGGGAAGGAGGATGGCCCCTTATGTTCACACGGAATAACAGGAACTGGCTTGAACTCTTCCCACACAGCCAGCGAACAAGAGCAGGGACAGGAGACAACATTGATGGGACATGGGTGCCAAGGTGTGCGGACGGCGCCTCCTAGGAGAGGGAGGCAAACGCAGGCGTCCCATCTGACACTGGGGAGGCTTTCCGGCCCACAGCGGAGGAGGGGGCACCCAGCGGAGCCAGAGCTCTCACTAACGTGAGGCGAGCACGGGCGCTGCGTGCTCTCCCGGGCATGCTTTCCTGCTTCGTTATGCCTGACAATTCCCGTGGGGCAGAGTTCTGGGAAATGAGGGGATGGCGGGAGGTGGGAAGGGTGAGCACACACTGGGGGTTTTCAGAGGGCTCGCCTCAAGACGTGGCTACCACCGAGAGCATAAGGTGAGGAAACCACCCATGCCAGGGAGAGAACTCCCGGAAAGCCACCAGTGGGAGCCCATTCGTCCAACATACTTCTGTTCTCACCTCAAGGACAGGAGAGGCTCCTCCACAGGAGAAGTAGCTGTGTGTTTGGAAGATGTTGCTTGAGCAATGGCAGAATTTACCCCTAGACTTCCCGCTGGTCTGGACTCGCCCCAACAGCACAAGCCTCAAAAGGATCAAATTGATTCCCAGTAACTTAACTGTGTGCCAGGGCAAAGCCCAGTAATATTTAAAGAAATATAAAAGTAGTCCCCCTCCAAAAACCAGTAAAATTCACAAAGTCTGGTATTCAATCAAGAGCTATCAGGCATAAAGAAGCAGGGAAATATGGCCCATCAATAAAAAGAAAAGAAAAACGTAAGAAAGGAATGAATTAGAAAAAGGTTTCCAAAGGACAGAGATGATGGCATTAGTGAATAATGATGCTAAAGAGCAGTTTGTAAACCTAACTCCCACATCCAACACATCTGAGAAAGTTTGCGCATGATGCGAAGAGAAATAAAATTTATTTTTTAAAACTTCAGACTTTTAAAATTAAAACAACCAAAATAATTGGGAATGACAACAGATTAGGCAGTACAGAAAAAAGAAACACCAGTGAACTTGTCATGGCAACAGATGCAACAGATACCATCCAAAATTAAATACAAAGCATTAAAAAAGAGCAAAGAGGTAAAACAAGAAATGAACCACTGGGGAGCAATGAAAGTAGGAAGCAGTCTAACAGGAGTCTAACTAGAGTCCAGAAAAGAAGAAAAGGAGAAGTATATATGTACAGGTGGGGCAAAAGTAGCTTTACAGCTGTTCATATGGAAAATAATACAATAATTAATAATAATACAAAAATAAACTCTGTTTCATGTACTCACAACTGTAAACCAACTTAGCCCCACCCTGTATATATAATCTATAATAATCCTACCTAATAATAGAGTAATATGCAAATTGACCGCACCTTCGCTATGCCTAAGCCACGCCCACCAGCCAATCAGGAGCAAATATGCAAATAAACCCAACCAAGATGGCTACAGCCACTGAGAGTGGGAGGGAGGCTTGGGTTTCCGTGGTAACAAAAGAAGCCATCAGGTTGCCTGCCTAAGCCTCCACTCCAGGCTACAAAGTTTCAATTATAGAAGGTGAATTAACTCCAACGGAAATTGCTGCTGGCCTAGGAGTGAGCAGCAGGCTTGGCTTTGCTCCAGGCTACAAAGTTTCAATTGTAGAAGGTAAATAAATCCCAGATACCAGGGCCTCCTCTTGGGTTGCCAGGGGGCGTGGCCGGCCTGCAAACCTCCACAGGCCCCTCGCTCAGGCCACCCACGCCCCAAGGGAACCCCACACTTCAGGGCAAACCAGCCGGCCCCCACCCATGCACCAGGCCTCTATCCTATCTAATAAAAGAGTAATATGCAGATTGACCATCACTGTAACACACAATATAGCTGCCCCCATGTGGTCAAAGATCCTGCCTCCATGTGGACACAAGATGGCCACCACAAGATGGCCAGCAGGGGAGGGCAGTTGGGAGGCACCAGGCCTTCAAGGGAGGGCAGTTGGAGGCGATCAACCCTGCAGAGGAGGGCAGTTAGGGGTGACCAGGCCGGCAGAGGAGGGAAGTTGGGGGCAAACAGGGTGGCTGGGGAGCAGTTAGGCATCAATCAGGCTGGCAGCGGAGTGGTTAGGGGTGATCAGGCTGGCAGGCAGAAGCGGTTAGGGGCAATCAGGAAGGCAGGCAGGTGATCAGTTGGGAGCCAGCAGTCCTGGATTGTGAGAGGGATGTCCCAGATTGGAGAGGGTGCAGGCTGGGCTGAGGGACACGCCGCCCCTCCGTGCACGAATTTTGTGCACCGGGCCTCTAGTCTATAATAATCCTATCTAATAAAAGAGTAATATGCAAATTAACTATCACTCTGCTACACCCACAAGCCACGCCCACAAGCCAATCAGGAGTGAGTATGCAAATTAAGCCAACCAAGATAGCTGCAGCCACAGAGGGAGCAGGAGGGAGGCTTGGGTTTCCCCGGCGATGGAGGAAGCCAAGCTTTCCACACACCCTGGCCGGCTGAGGCCTCTACTCCAGGCTACAAAGTTTCAATTATAGAAGATAAATAAATCCCAACAGAAATGGCGGCAGCCATGGAGCTGGAGAGAGTAGGAGGCTAGGGTTGCCCCCAGTGGTGGAGGAAGCCAAGCTTCGGCCGCCCTGGCCTGCTTTGACCTCCGCTTAAGGCTACAAATTTTCAATTATATAAGATAAATAAGTCCCAAAAGAAATGGCTGCCACCACGGAGTAAGCAGAAGGCTTGGCTCCGCTCCAGGCTACAAAGTTTCAATTGTAGAAGATAAATAAATCCCAGATACCAGGGCCTCCACTTGGGTCGCCGGGGGGCATGGCTTCCCTGCAAACCAGCATAGGCCCCTTGCCCAGGCTGCACCATGCCCCAAGAGAACCCCCACCCTGATCCGGGACACCCTTCAGGGCAAACCAGCTGGCCCCCACCCATGCACCAGGCCTCTATCCTATCTAATAAAAGAGTAATATGCAAATTGACCATCACTCCAACACATAAGATGGCTGCCCCCATGTGGTCAAATATCCTGCCCCCATGTGGACACAAGATGGCCACCACAAGATGGCCAGCAGGGGAGGGCAGTTGGGAGGGACCAGGCCTGCAAGGGAGGGCAGTTGTGGGTGATCAAACCTGCAGGGGAGGGTAGTTAGGGGTGACCAGGCCAGCAGAGGAGGGAAGTTGGGGGCAAACAGGCTGGTAGGGGAGCAGTTAGGCATCAATCAGGCTGGCAGGGGATGGTTAGGGGGTGATCAGGCTGGCAGGCAGAAGCAGTTAGGGGCATTCAGGAAGGCAGGCAGGCAAGCAATTGGGAGCCAGCAGTCCTGGATTGTGAGAGGGATGTCCGACTGCCCATTTAGACCCGATCCTGGTGGGTTGGGCCTAAACGGGCAGTCGGACATCCCTCGAGGGGTCCCAGATTGGAGAGGATGCAGGCTGGGTTGAGGGACAACCCCCCCCCCCCGCCCCATGCATGAATTTCATGCACCGGGCCTCTAGTAAAAGCATAATATGCTAATTAGACCGGACGACCTTCCGAATGAAGCTGGGGCTGTGACGGAGCCTGGGTCCCGGGTGCCAGAGGGAAGCCCGTGCCAGCAGCCGGGGGAAGGAAGGCCTACTCTTGCACGAATTTTGGGCCTCTAGTTGCAATATAAATATTTCATATAATATAAACATGTATTTCAAATACATGCATAGTTGAAGAAACAGTGGCCAAAATGTTTCCAAATTTGATCAAAACTGTAAAGACACAGATTCCTGAAGCGAAATATCCCCCAAGCAGAAGAAATGTGAATAAATCACACTGAGACATAGAAGCCACAGGAAGGAGGGAGAAAATGCAAAAACAGAAGAACACATGTAAGAATGACAGCAGACTTCCCGTCAGAAACTATGCAACCCAGCGGACAGATGAGTGTCCCTGTTCAAGTGTGAAAAATCCTTTTTGTCCCAGGAATTCTATACCATCAAAAATATCATCCACAAATGAAGGCAACACAGACTTTTTTGAACAAAAGTTAGAATAATGCAATTCAAAGATATCAACATTGCAAGAAATATTAGAGGAATCCTTGGGCAGAAGCCATCAGACCAGGTGGAAATTGGAAATTGGGATCAATACAAAGGAGAGAAGACCACCGCCCCTGGTTAGCGTGTGAGTCAATGACATACACATTTTATTGTCACTTAATGTCTTTAAAAGAGAAGTGTTTAATTAAAAGATAATAACAATGTCAGCCAGGATTTAAACCTATATGAAAGGAATGGGTGACAATGATACAAAGGCTGGAGGGAGGGCACGGATGGACAGCATGGCAATGTCACTACGATACAGGTGAAATGCTCTGAAGTTATTTAAACGTGGACCAGGGTACGTTGATATGTGCTCTAACCCCTAGAGAAACCATTGTTGCATAGGAGGTATGGTGCCTAAGCTAAATAAGAAGATAACACTGAATTATAACAATTAACACAAAAGAAGGCAGGAAGAAGGAGGAAAATGAAATGCAAAATTGAAGAAATTTTTTCAACAAACTGTGCTAGAAGAACTGGGAAAGAACCTCGAGCTTGACCTCACACTACATAAAAAAGTAACTCAGCTAGACCACAGGCTGAATGCGGTGAGAGAAAACCATGAGTTTTAGTTGAAGAAGAAAAATGGGCTCATGTGAAGATTTCTTCATTGGACACAAGAAAGCACACATTATTTAAAATTTTTTGATTATTTGGACCTCAACAATATTTAAAACTTTTGCTCTTCAAAAGCTATTGTAAAGAAAAAGTCAAAATGTAAGCCAAGGACCAGAAATTTTATATATATATATATATATATATATATATATATATATATATATATACACACACACACACATATATATTACATTAAAAAAATACTTAAAAGCCTGGCCCATGTGGCTTAGTGGTTGAGCATCGACTCTTGAATCAAAAGGTCACCAGTTTGATTCCCAGTCAGGGCACAGGCCTGGGTTGTAGGCTCAATCCCCTGGGTTGTAGGGAGTGTGCAGGAGGCAGCCAATTGATGTTTCTCTCTCATTGATGTTTCTATCTCTCTAGCCCTCTCCCTTCCTCTCTTTAAAAATCAATAAAAACGTATTTTTAGATAATGCTTAAAGAATAATTAATAATAGGATGAAACTCAGATGAGCAAAAGACTTGACCATATGCCGTAACAAATGCAACATGTGGGTGGGGAAAGCGCATGGGGGGAAATGCAACATCATTCGTGATCAGGGAAATGGAAGTGAAGTCCACAGTTCAAGCCACCAGTTCACACCCACCAGAAGCGCTAGCAGGTGAAGTGTCGGCGAGGACGTGGAGGACCCGGGACTTCCATCGCTGCCGGGTGTGACATGGAGCAGCTCACTTGAGAAACCTGCAGACTCTTTCTTACACACAATCGCCTCCTGCATGACTCAAGCAATTCTCCTTCCAGTCGCTTAACCAAGAGAAATGAAGACATATATGCACACAAAGGGTTGTTTGCAAATGTTCATAGAAACTTACGTGATAAATGGCAAAAAAGGAAATAGCCTAAATGAGCACCGACCATAAAGGGGTGAACAGGCTGCGGACACCCACACACCCGCATGCGACTTGGCACTGAAAGAAACGGAAATGCTAGGACGACGGCGTCATGGATGAATCGGAAAGCAGTACAGGAAGCGGCCGGGCCGGGCATAGATCCCGTGGTGTTTGACTATGCACATGGCATTCTAGGAACAGGACAAGCTGCGGTGGTAACAGCAGCTTTGTGGTTGCCAGGAACTGGGGGTCCCGGGGGGGCTGACTGCGAAGGTGCCGGACCACTTCCCGAGGTGGCGGCGATGTCCGGTACTGTGATCGTGGCGATGGTCACTCTGCTGTATTAATTTATCAAAACTCATCAAACTGTGGCTGGAGCTTGGTGCTTTTTATCATGTGTAAAAAGAAGAAAAAGCCTCTATAAAGCTGGCCCGAAGAAAGAGACAGGAGGGGTAGCAGGCAGTAGAGAGGATGACCAAAGGCAAAGAAAGCACGTCCTGACTGCCTGGCGGGCTGAGGAGGGGCGGGAAGCCCCGAGGCCCAGCACGCGGCGGAGTCCGCCCTTCACCCGCGCTCGCAGGCAGAGGAATGGTTGGAAGCGTGTGATGATCCCGGGAGTGGGAAGCGGCTTGTCCTCACACACCGCTTGCTCCGTGGGCGCTGGAGGAGGGAGACGGGGAGAGGGACAGCACGGCCCTCAGTGAGGCCGTGGCGACACCGAGGAGAAGACACGCTCATGAAGGCGATCTGATGCAGGACTCTTCCGAGACAACCGCCAAACAGGTCAGAATGCCACCCACGTTGAGTGTCCTGAGAAGGGAGCATGTCCTGAGGGCCTCCAGGAGGGTGGGCCGTGGCCATGAGACTGAAGGTCGTGTGAAGCGGGTCACGGGGAGACAGGGAGGAAGCTTTCAGAAGCTGGAGAAGCGTGTGCCAAGGCGGACAAGACTGGGAGTCCCCGAGGTGCCAGCAGCCGGGCCGGAGCAGAGGGCATGGCAGGTGGTGCAGCGAGAGAGGGCTGTGCCTCAACGCTCACTGGGTGCAAGCACAGGAGTCACTTTTAAAGCAGGACTTAAGCCTGGCCTATTCCAGGCACCTCATCAGTCTCCTCACTAAAGAGGGGGAGAAGGAAAGGAAGCCCCTCATTGCTTCTGCGTAGCAGCCAGGCTGAGAACAGCCAGCCCCGCGGAGGGTCGGCAGCGAAGGAATGAAAGGCTGTGCCATAGACATGCCCGAGCCAGGTCACGCCTTAGTCAAATGCTGCCCGCGTGGGACCGGGTAAGAATGCTGCCCACGTGGGACCGGGTACAATGCTGCCCGCGTGGGACCGGGTAAGAATGCTGTCTGCGTGGGATCGGGTACAATGCTGCCCGCATGGGACCGGGTACAATGCTCCCGCGTGGGACCGGGTAAGAATGCTGCCCACGTGGGACCGGGTACAATGCTGCCCGCGTGGGACCGGGTAAGAATGCTGCCCACGTGGGACCGGGTACAATGCTGCCCGCGTGGGACCGGGTACAATGCTGCCCGCGTGTGACCGGGTACAATGCTCCCGCGTGGGACCGGGTACAATGCTGCCCGCGTGGGACCGGGTACAATGCTGCCCGCGTGGGACCGGGTACAATGCTCCCGTGTGGGACCGGGTACAATGCTCCCGCGTGGGACCGGGTAAGAATGCTGCCCGCGTGGGACCGGGTACAATGCTCCCACGTGGGACCGGGTAAGAATGCTGCCCGCGTGGGACCAGGTACAATGCTGCCCGCGCGGGATCGGGTAAGAATGGTGCCCGCGTGGGACCGGGTACAATGCTGCCCGCGTGGGACCGGGTACAATGCTGCCCGCGTGGGACCGGGTACAATGCTCCCGCGTGGGACCGGGTACAATGCTGCCCGCGTGGGACCGGGTACAATGCTGCCCGCGTGGGACCAGGTACAATGCTGCCCGCGTGGGACCGGGTAAGAATGCTGCCCGCGTGGGACCGGGTAAGAATGCTGCCCGCGTGGGACCGGGTACAATGCTGCCCGCGTGGGACCGGGTAAGAATGCTGCCCGCGTGGGACCGGGTAAGAATGCTGCCCGCGTGGGACCGGGTACAATGCTGCCCGCGTGGGACCGGGTAAGAATGCTGCCCGCGTGGGACCGGGTACAATGCTGCCCGCGTGGGACCGGGTACAATGCTGCCCGCGTGGGACCGGGTACAATGCTGCCCGCGTGGGACCGGGTACAATGCTGCCCGCGTGGGACCGGGTAAGAATGCTGCCCGCGTGGGACCGGGTAAGAATGCTCCCGCGTGGGACCGGGTACAATGCTCCTGCGTGGGACCGGGTACAATGCTGCCCGCGTGGGACCGGGTACAATGCTGCCCGCTTGGGACCGGGTACAATGCTGCCCGCGTGGGACCGGGTACAATGCTCCCGCGTGGGGCGGGTAAGGATTCTGACACTCCCTTCTAGGTGTTGCTCTGTGTCAAGCCTAAGCCACTCCCAAAGGTCGGGCAGTGCCGGTGAAAGGGAAGCCAGGATAGCATGTCCTTCAGAAAGGATGGAGCAAGGACCCCGCTGGGAGCCAACGCGTTGCCATGGAGAGTGTGTGGATTTGGCTTCACCACAGACAGTCCTTCTCAGACTCCGGGGCTCCTTTCTGGTCCTGCTCACTCCTTGTGACCATGGTGCTGGGAGCCAAAGCAGAAGGAAGGAGTCTGCCCTGCTTCGCAGCAGGAGCCAGCAGGACTGACGGGACACACCCCTACGGCCATGTGGAGGGACGGGGGGGCGCCAGGAACCCATTAAGGGCCCACTTCTCACACCAGTTCCCACCCACTTGCTCAACCCTACTGACAGTCTGCTCATTTCTGCACTCACAGACGCTTGTAGTACCAGCGGGTTAAATCCTCCCCACCACAGCGTGCGCGCGCGCACACACACACACTCACACACATACTCATACATACACTCCTACTCACATGCACATGCACACTCATGCACATGTACACTTACACACATGTACACATATGTAACATGCTCACACACGTACACTCACACGCACACAGAGTGGAATACCACTTCCCTGCCTGGCCTGAACCTGCTCCCTCCAGAGGCAGGCCGAGCAGAGCTGCCCGGTGCCTATGCCTTCAGCTCTCAGCTCCCGGCGAAGGCCAGGAATCCTGCTTCAAAGGCCGCTGTTAACAGTTGGCAGCATATTTCAAATCACAGAGATGGTCCGGTCGCCTGTCACGGTGCTGCCAGCTTCCATTAAGCATCAAAGGCATGCCCGTGATCCTTTGATGTGGCTGCAAGTGTACTTCCTGAGAATGGCGTCAGGTTAACTGCTATAAACAGACCCAAAAGGCATAGCTGTAATGTACCAATCGCCCCACCGTGGGGTCAACCTGCATTCCCACTTAAACATCAGCTTCTTAGCAGTTTCAGCAAAGGTGCATGCACTGTATAAATTGGGCAGCCTGTTTGAAAGGCATGCCGCAGTATTGCTAGATGTACTGAAGCTGATACTAGGCAGAGCTGGGCTACAGTGAAGTAGCTCACAGCAGACACAATACCACTGAGAGCAAGAGAGAGGCACGCAGAGAAGCATCTGGTTGAAAGTGTCCAGCGCTGCCACTGTAGCCAGTGGCACCAGGGCCCGGGGTCCCGTTGAGTGAGCCCACCCGTCTGGGAGCTTGGTCCGCACATCCAATTGCCTGGTTTGTGGATGGGAGTGGGGGCGGGGCCTCGAGACAGACACCAGCACACCTTCCTGCCCTCTCACTGAGGAGACGAGATGGCAAAGTGGGCTGCCGGGAAATGAGGGGCCAAGATCCTTTGGAAAAGTGAAAGTTTGGAGGTGAGCCCAGTTCTCTGTAGTTTTGACCTTGAACTGTGCAGGGCAATGAGCTGAGAAGCCAGGAAAGCAGACAAGGTAGGGCAGGGTTTCCAGCCACCTCGGGGTTAAAAAGAGAAAAATGACGTGAGTGTAGATCCTGCCAGGAGGTGAGGTCTGGTAATCGCCCAGGCTGTCACTGGCCCCGGTGGGGGCAGGGCGCACTGGAGCACAGGGGACTGCCTAGACCCTGCGGTGAAGCTGCCCCGCCCCGACCTAATCACTGGAGTCACAGCAGAGGTGACAGCCCTGCAGGGGGAGAGCGCGGTCTTGTCACCGAAGGGCACAGGGTCCTTCAAGCAGCCACACGGGAGAAACAAGAGGTCTTGAATCCAGCACACCATGTGCGTAACCCTAACTGCCGTCTAATGTGAGACACAGACGCCAGCAAGCATTTTAGCAGAAAGCACGGGAGATCTCGCTGCTTTGGCGAAGGCAAATGTTTAAAACAGGACACAAGCAGCACAAACCATAGGGGAAAGGGCCAGGAATCAGCTACCACCAGCGGACAACCCGCGTCAGAAGGGAGTGGAAAGGCCGCAATGTGGACGAAGGCCCTTGCCACACATGCAGCTGACAAAGGCCTTTGACCCAGGATACAACCAACAGCTCTTACAAACAGCAAGGAACAGGCAATGTCCAGCAGGAAAGAAAACAAACGACTAGAGCAGGGTTTTATTATTATTATTATTATTTTCACCAGGTAATCCAATGGCCATTACATTCATGAACAGGTGATCAGCAGCATTAATCATATGGAAATGCAAATTCAGTCCCAAACGGGATGTCATTCCGTACTGCACCAGAAGGACTAAGATGAACAGGACAGAAAATACCACACATCGGGAGGTGTGAGGCTGACGTGAACTCTCACGTGTCGCTGGCGGGAGATTAGTGTCACAAACCACTTTGAAAATTGCATTGGAAGTGTCTACATGCAGATAATCTATGACAAGTCAGCTCACCTCTTAGGGGTGTGCTTAACAGAAACACACATTTCTATGCACTAAAAGGAAGTCAGAAGCCAGGAGTGATTCCAGCAGCGGTACTTGCAACAGACAAAATATGGCAGCAACCCAAATGCCCGTAAACAGTGCATGTAAACTATGAACTGTTTATAGTGTAGGGAAGTGATTTTCACTTGGTGCGCCGCAAGCATGTTTAACACATGCAATACCTGACTATTTAGTCAGGGACACCAGCTTCTTTTCCCTTAGATTGTCAAATTAAAAAATGGCAATAGCCAACACAACAATGGCCGTCCAGTGTGAATGCCCTGTCTTGAACCGTAAGTGTATAGGTCATATAATAGAGTTGCATCTTATTGGTTATGTTGCATAATAAGGCTAAATCTGATTGGTTAATTCTTGGTTGCAGAAATCCTTATATACAAGTATACTCACCTGGTTTTTTTAAAGGTCACCTTGGAGCAAAAAGGGTAGGTACTGACTATTATTATTCTTTGGTAAGTCAATAAAATTACACCTATCTTTTGTCAGGTAGGCAACAAATATCATACCTTTTGTTGAGCTGCAGAATTTTAGTAATTAGTCCATATGTGCCATAAGATGAAAACGGTTGAAAATCGCTGGTTCGAGGTGTTATGCAGCAATGAGAATGTGTAATGTACTGTGCACATATGGTCACATGTCACACACCTGCCACACAGAAGAGACCTACTCTGTGCTGCCACTGCACAAATTTCTCAAACAGGGAACACCAGTGGTGGTGGCCGCGGTGGACGGTGGGGCCCGTGGGCCCGGGATCACGTCTGTGCAGCCGGGGGCTCCTCTCCACCTGGGCGCAGCCACGTGCGGTGCTCTCTGTGAAACGCAGCCACCTGCACACGCTGACTCACACATTTTCTGTTCGGTTGTTACATTTCAATGCGGACCTTACTTTAAAAACACACATATCCCGACACCCAGCATCCCCTCTCAGAATTTGCCCGTAGATACACACTTACAAAATGAAGACATGCATAGAAGCTGTTGTTTGGGTGTATTTTACAGCATCGTTTACTGTAGCCAACGTTGCAAACAACTTCACGCGGCTCTGTTTAACTAAGTGAAGTGGCATCTATACAATGTGGTAAAGCTGTAAAAGCAAAGTGGCTGGATGCAGGCCAGCATACGCACCTCCAAGTGCGGATCCCCTGCAAAGAGCACGTTGCAGAACAGCGCGCAGTGTGTCCCTCGCATGGAAGCTGAACACAAGAGAGAGCTCGCCACCTGCCTGAGGCAGCACACCACGCTGCTCCCGAGGGTCGTTCCGGTCGAGCCGAGGTGTTCTGGTCTGGACAACACATGAATCGCTTTAGACCTTTTGCTCTCTTTGGCTTTTTTAAAAAACCACGGTCATACATGGTTTTCCAGCCCCACCCCCCAACACACACACACACACACATGCACACACGCACACACACACACTAACACACACAAACACACACACACAAAACCTAGTGCAAAGAAAGCACAACAAAAACATAAGGTACTGTGAGTAATTTATGATTATACTAGCAGCCCAGTGCACAAAATTCATGCACTTGGGGGGAGGGGTCTCTCAGCCCAGATTACGAGAGGGTGCAGGCCAGGTCGAGGGACCCCACAGTGCACTATCAGGGCCAGGGAGGGATGCGGGAGGTTGGCCAGCTAGGGAGGGAGTGTGAAAGGAGTCCAGGGCACGTCCAGCCCATCTCGTTCAGTCCCTATAGGCCAGACCCCAGGAGCAAGCTAACCTACCAGTTGGAGTATCTGCCCCCTGGTGGTCATAGCAAGCGGTTGAGTGGCCTTAGCATATCATTAGCATATTATGCTTTGATTGGTTGAATGGCCAACTGGATGACCGGATACTTAGCATATTAGGCTTTTATTATATACTAGAGGCCCATTGCACAAAATTCGTACACGGAGGGTGTGTCTCTCAGCCCAGCCTGCACCCTCTCTAATCTGGGATCCCTCTCACAATCAGGACTGCTGGCTCCCAACTGCTTGCCTGCCTGCCTTCCTGATTGCCCCTAACTGCTTTTGCCTGCCAGCCTGATCACCCCCTAACCACTCCCCTGCCAGCCTGTTTGCCCCTAACTTCCCTCCCCTGCAGACCTGGTCCCCCCCAACTGCTCTCCCCTGCAGGCCTGGGTCCCCCCCAACTGCCCTTCCCTGCAGGCCCGGTCGCCCCCAACTTCCCTCCTCTGCCTGCCTGGTCACCCCTAGCTGCCCTCCCCTGCAGGCTTGATTGCCCACAACTGCCCTCCCTTGCAGGCCTGGTCCCTCCCAACTGCCCTTCCCTGCTGGCCATCTTGTGGCAGCCATCTTGTGTCCACTGGGGGCAGTCATCTTTGACCACATGGGGGCAGCCATCTTGTGTGTTGGAGTGATGGTCAATTTGCATATTATCCTTTTATTAGATAAGATTATATAAGATAGAGGCCTGGTGCATGGGTGGGGGCCGGCTGGTTTGCCCTGAAGGGTGTCCCAGGTCAGGGTGGGGCTTCCCTTGGGGTATGGGGCGGCCTGGGCGAGGAGCCTGTGGTGGTTTGCAGGCCGGCCACGCCCCCCGGTGACCCAAGTGGAGACCCTGGTATCTGGGATTTATTTATCTTCTATAATTGAAACTTTGTAGCCTTGAGCGGAGCCAAGCCTCCTGCTCACTCTGTGGCCACAGCCATTTTTGTTGGGATTTATTTATCTTCTATAATTAAAACTTTGTAGCCTTGAGCGGAGGCCTGGGCCTACCAGGGCAGGTGGAAAGCTTGGCTTCCTCCATTGCCGGGGGCAACCCAAGCCTCCTGCTCTCTCTGTGGCCACAGCCATCTTGGTTGGGTTAATTTGCATACTCGCTCCTGATTGGCTGGTGGGCGTGGCTTGTTGGTGTAGTGGAGGTATGGTCAATTTGCATATTGCTCTTTTATTAGATAGAAGGATTGTGTGTTGTCTTTGGCACTGATGAATTCATGCCACTTCTCATGTTGTAAATGAATCTGTGGCAGTTAATACAGTGATGTGCTATTTACTCTCAGCAGCTGCATAAGTAGGGAGACCCCAGGGAGCAGGGCACGTGACCACATGCAGGAGAGGGGCAGTGATGGAGCTCAGAAGTAATAGTCACTGACAGATGAGCTGTCCAGGCAGGGCTTTAAAGCACAGGAGGGATCCATCCTGTCCTGCTCCCCGGTTGCATTCATAGGGAAGGGGTGTGTGCATGTATGTGCCTGTTGGTGCTCATGCACCTGTGACAGTGTGTGTACCTGTGAGAGCATGCACCTGTGAGAACACGCACCTGTGAGAGCATGCACCTGTGAGAGTGTGCACCTTTGAGAGTGTGCCTGCCTGTGAGAGTGTGTACCTGTGAGAATGTGTATGCCTGTGAGAGTGTGTGCCTGTGAGAGTGTGTGCCTGTGAGAATGTGTGTGCCTGTGAGAGTGTGTGCCTGTGAGAGTGTGTGCCTGTGAGAGTGTGTGCCTGTGAGAATGTGTGTGCCTGTGAGAGTGTGTGCCTGTGAGAGTGTGTGTGCCTGTGAGAGTGTGTGCCTGTGAGAGTGTGTGCCTGTGAGAGTGTGTGCCTGTGAGAGTGTGTACCTGTGAGAGTGTGTGCCTGTGAGAATGTGTGTGCCTGTGAGAGTGTGTGCCGGTGAGAGTGTGTGTGCCTGTGAGAGTGTGTGCCTGTGAGAGTGTGTGTGCCTGTGAGAGTGTGTGCCTGTGAGAGTGTGTGTGCCTGTGAGAGTGTGTGCCTGTGAGAGTGTGTGTGCCTGTGAGAGTGTGTGCCCGTGAGTGCTCACATGCTTGTGAGGGGGCATGGAGGAGTTTTGCCTTAAGCCAGTGTAGTAATTAGGTCGAAAACTTGAAGTGAATACAATACATCCAGGGGTGAGCAAAAGTAGGCCTACAGTTGCAACACAAATAAATAATACAACAATTAATAAATAATACAAGAATATGCTCCATATATCGCGTACCCACATCTGTAAGCCTGCTTTCGCCCACCCCTGGAAGTGGCTGATAATGCTATCCATCAGTTTTCACACAATGACACTGGGCTGTCAGGGAAGCGGCATAAACCACACAGAACATGAGCTGCACCTCCCTGCAGGGCTTGAAGGGATCCGTGGGGGGAAGGCCGGCTCCAGGAATCAGTCAGAAGCACAAACGCTGCTTCCGGTCCCCACCGTGGGGTGAGGTGGGTGCCATGCGGGAGCAGCTGTGCTCTGAGATGGGGGCTGGGCAGGCAGCAGAGGTGGAGGGCACAGGCGTGCGATGTGGGAGGTAGTGTGGGCTCAGGAAAGGTGTGCAGAATCCGAATCTGTGGGAGCCAGGTGGGACGTCGGGGGACCAGGCCAGCCTGTGAAGGTCACGGGGACTCTTCTTTTGTGGGATGTCAGCTGTTTTTGACAAAGGAACCTGCTCGTGATTCACCTCCCTGGTTTTTAGTTTAGTGGAATGGCTGCTGTGACGATCATGCAACAGCATTTAAACATGGTGTTGGTGCTACGGGCCCTGAGGGGGATTATGTCAGGGATGAGCCTATCACTGTCACTGTCTGACATTCATTCATTCATTCATTCATTCACTCACTCACTCCACACACACTCTTTCATGCCAGGCAATACGATGGTGCTTTGGAGACACAAAATTGACAAAATTGGGAGGAAAGAAAGACACAGGAAATGAAAACATCAGCTGGGCTTTCTGAGTGTCAGGTGCCATGCCCTGTGCCACGAGCTTTACGGGGGCACTGTTTCATCTTGAGGCCACACCACCACGAGGTGGTGCTGCCGTTGTGATTCCCGCAGTGTGGTGAGGACGTGAAGATGGAGAGGCCAAGGCCACATGTCTAAGTAAGAGGTGAAGCTAAAAAGTGAAGCCAGGCTGGCGGGCTTCAGAGCCTGTTGACCCCCAGGCTACGAAGATGGCCAATGACAATCACACTTCACAGAGGGAGAAGGGCTTCCTGATGCAGGGAGCGAGACTCGGGGAGGGAGAATGTGTACGTGCAAGAAAGAAGGAGAACCTTAAAACCAAGGGGGCGACCAGGTGAGCCATCATACTGCCCTGGGTTGGGCAGGTGTGTGCCCAAGGCGGGGGTTACCCAGGCTCTCCAGGGCGCAGCATGGCCTGGAGGACTTCAGAAAATGCACTCAGCTGGACCCCAGGCAACCGCCCAGATTTCTGACCCAGCCGTCTATTGAAGGCAGGAGATGCTGACCATACCAGTCCAGGGAGCCCCTGGGAAAACTCTGACTTAGACACTGATGCCCCAGCCTGACAAAGAAAGCCAGTGGGATAGACGCACCACACTAGGACCCCACACGCCACAGCCTTTGTGGAAGGGTGAGTGATAAAAGCATCGTCAACCCGCAACACCACAGCAGCCTGTCTGTCTCTCACTTTAGAAAGAAAAATAACAGGTCTCACCTAGAACTGATCACCAGTGCCTGAATCTCACATTGGAGTTCAAAATCCAACCCTCACACGATCCCCAAACCGACAAGTCAAGGATTTAGCATAAGAATTGGTCTAAAGCTCGCAAAGTCCTAGGAGATCTGGCAGGAACAGACACGATATCAAAGTGTATAAGGTTCCCACAGCAACACCCCTATACACAGGGATTCACAACTGAAGTTGGGAAACACCTTAAGTGAGCATTTGCAGATGGGACAAATGGCAAGATTAGAACCCCAAGCACTGTGAGGAATAGAAAACTTTTATTGTAAATGGAGTATGTTGAAAGTGACCTGAACACAAAAGAAAGAAGCAAAGCCATGTGAACAGACTAGAATCTGGAGAAATTCCAGTGGGCAGCCTTGGAGAGAGCCACATGAGACTGCCCTCACAGAGCCTGAGAACTCCATCAATGAATGTGTGAAAGGGCAAGTCAATAGCTGAGAGATAAATAGCTGAAAGAATCAATTTACTGGTGATTGATATACAGTAATTACCCAGAAAGCAGCACAGAGAGAAAGGGAGAGAGAAAATAGGTTAAGATTCAGCCACATGGAAAATAGAACAAATTGGCCCAACATACTACATGTAATAGGAACCTCAAAAGGAGAAGGGAGACAAAGGATGGCAAGCGACACTGTAAAAGCAATATATTATTTTCTACTATGGATGAAAGTAAAAATAAGTACCTAACAGGATACATTTTGAAAAAGAACGCCATGCCTATTTATGCAAAAAGCTACTGGAGAAAAAAAGACAGATTTCCTATGAAGGCGGGACAATTCAGCAGTAGCAAGGTGCTGAGGAGGTGCCCGCCAATGCCACTCTCTGCCTGGGTGAAAGGGGAAAGTCTCCCTGGGAAGTTGCATCAGAGCCTGTGTCCCCCAGGTTGAGAGCAGAGGCAATTCTCAGGCAGAGACCAAGAATCGCTGAAGAATAAAGAACAGCCTGGAGCGAGGTCTGAGGGTGAAACCTGATCAAATCTGGAATATCAGGATTGGGTTGCCACCTTCCCTTCATTTGAAAATACTTCTGAGAATCTCAACGTCCTTGACCGAAGGCTTCCCTTGCGAGGTCCCATGACTCTATGCTCATGCATTTTCAGCTCTGATCATTTTGGTTAACCGATGAGGCAGCTGAGGCTCAAAAGAGATTCAGTGCCTCCTGCAGGTCCTGACGGACTTTAACTCGGGCCTTCCGACTCCAGGGCACACTGTAACAATTACGGTGTGACATCAACAAGACTGCCTGCCCACGCAGGTCCCAAAGGAAATGAACAAAATCAATAGGTTCTGCATAGATGGCCTTGGCCCGCAGTCCTGGGCTCCGACCCCAAGGACTCAGCCCTCCCAGGCATTACGACCTAAGCACACAACTCCACTGACAGGGGCGGCGACAAATACCAGGACACACGGGAGAGATCGGCCCCTGAAGGAAAAAAGACCCAGTCTCCGTGTCATCCTTCAGTAAATCTGATAAACAGGGAACAACCGGAAGACACAAATGGGATGCTATAAGGTGTTAGCAAGACGAAGGTTAATTTGAGGCTAATTAAGGGGCATTTGTAGTGGTGATGAGGAGTAAAAGAAGACATTTTCCACATTTCCAGCACAGTCTTATCAGGGGACGCAGGTCACTTTCCCCAAGGAAGACCTAAAGTCCGTGTTGCAGCCACCCGTGGTGTCAGTCCGCTGGAACTCAGTGGATTCGGGGCAGAAAGACTGTGAATGCAACTCCATCCCAGGGTAGCATTTCAGCCTTCAGAACAGAACGTCAGCTAAGAATCTTCATCTTGTGAATTAACAGCAAGTTGGCTTCAATCCGGCCAAAGCATCAGCAGGAACTGCTCCTGTGACTCAAAACAAACTACCTGGTTGGAAAGCTGGGATTTGTGGGTTTAAACAATTCTACCTTTACCAACTGAGAACACACATCTCTTTTGGTTGGAAACTGCCTCCCAGTTGTTAAGGAACAGGTAGGAAACGAATGTGATAACTGTGTCGTCATGGTGATCCTTCGTATTAAGCAAATCCCTGTTTAGAAGGGAAACAGGCTTTCATCTGTGTCACCCATTCAATCCCCCGGTCTCCCTGCCATGCTTGTGAAGCAACACTGACCAGGGCCTGCAGTCTCCACTCCCCCCCCCACCCACCCCCACACACACATCACATCACCGTCCATCCTATGCCACCGCCCAGTGGGAATTTGGACAGAATTTCCATAGTTCCACATCCAAGGGCCACAGGATGGAAAGGGGTTCCCCCTGCACAGTGGCCAGCTCTCGAGAACCGATGCGATTTGCTGTGTGGCCTAGTCCGGTAAAAGCCACCAGAGTGTCCGCAGGTGAGAGACGGACCATGTCACACTGTGTTCTAAGGAGAGTGGGTTTGGGGTCAGGCGCCGTCTAAAGAAAGCTACCTGGCCTTGTTTTGTTCACCCACTGAACCTGGCGTTGGCAAAATGTTTCTGTAAAAGGCAAAACAGTAAGAAGCGTGGGCTCTGGGGCGGGGAGGGCTCTGTCTAGCTGTTCAGCCCTGCAGGAAGCCACCCCGGCCGTGAGCGGAGGCAGGCTGGATGCCTTCCCCTAGAACCTCTATTGACGCCGCTGCAATTCCAACCTCCTGTCGTTCCCACAGGTCACCAAGTCCGAGTCTCCCTTCGATTTTTTTCAACCATTAAAAATGTACAAACCCTGTTAGCTTGTAGGTCCCAGAGACACTCCGGGGAGTCTGTTTGGCCTGTGGGCCCCAGTTTGCTCCACGTGGCCACGGCCACTCTTTCTCCATCACCGCTCCGCTCATAAGTACTGGCGTCCAGTAGGTGCTCAGGAAACCAGTTGGGTGGACGGTGAATGTGGCTGGAGAGAGAACGCTCAGGGTGATCACTGTGCATGAGGCACAGGGAGCCCACGGAAACGCTGCGCCTGTGATCATTACCGCCGAATCCTTCGCCCGGGCTCCGTGCTCACAGCGTTCCTTTCCACTCCCTTTGCAAAACGACAACTCAACCTCTAGACGCATTTTAGGCCCCCAGATTTTACTAGCCACATTTGAAAATGCCGTACCTCTCCCTGTCACCAGCGGGTGGGTAGTTACTGATGGCCCACTGTGCTCTCACTTCCCCAGCCCTGGCAGCAGCAGGGGTTTACCAGTCAGCTGCCCTGGGAGCACTGAGAGGAACAAAAGTCCCGTAACTTCCTGGCCCACACTCGACGTAAGCCATTCCATTCCTCAAACGGGTGCTAGGAGGCGCACACGTGCAGCCGGGGCCGTATCCTGGGTGCACTCACCCCTCCTGACTCCTGTTTTCTGTGACTTCTGGCTCCAGGCAGTTGGATGCAGAGCTACATCAAGAACGGAGTGAGGAAGTGAGGTGCTGGGCGGGGCCTCCGCTCGGTGACACCGCCCAGCCCGGAGAACGCGCTCTCTGCTGTTTGGGGTGTGAACTTCCGTGGAGCCTGGTGGAGCCATGTCCGGGGAGCAGGCCCATCACAGGGACCGAGGCTCAGCAGGCAGCGGGATCAATGCTTGCCTTCCCACGGGATGCTTCGAGGGGGGCCGGCCTGTGTCTCAGAGAGGACGGGGGTCAATGTCAGACTCGCTAGAGAACAATTTGGGAGACGTCAGCACAAATGGCAAAGCGCTCAATGGTGACGTGGCAGGCAGCAGCCGACAGCGCGCCCCCCAGTGCCACAGTGCCCGCAGGGACACGGCTCTTTCCCTGCTTTTAACTTAGCAGAGATGTGAACGTCTCTGCAAAGCTGGCCGCTGCACATTCGCATTCTAATTGGAAGGTTTCCCTCGCCGGCAGCTGACCCACCCGGAGATGCCGAACAGGTGCACCCGTGGGAATTCAGACACGAGGGGCCGGGAAGCAGGGGCAGGAGGAGGTACTCCTGCTAATGGGAGAAAATGTTGTGAGACTAAAGTGGGTTCTCTGGTCATGGAAGAAGATATAAATACTAACTCATAGAAAATAAATATCTTCCTCACAGTTTTTAAAAAAATGACAGTCATCAGCAGACGTTGCGTTCCAAGACCCTGAAACTGCGGAGAGCGCCGAACGCAGTCTCCCCGTTTTCCCACCCATGCTCGCTGCGATAAAGGTTAAAGGACTCTTGCATTGGGGGGCTAATCAGAAGTGACATCAGGGTGACGTGAACACTAGCCCCGTGGCACCTGGACAGTCCACCGACAGCCGAGACGGCTGCAGAGTGCCTGGGGGTGGGGCGTGTGTCCAGGTGGGGACGCTGGACAAAAGGACGATTCGCGTCCTGGTGGGACGGCGTGGAATGGCGAGAGATTTCATCACACCACCCAGAAGAGCGTGCAGCTTGAAACTGATGAATTGCTTATTTCTGGAATTTTCCATTTAATGGTTTTGGACCACGGTTGATCATGGGTAACTGAAACTACGGAAGGGAAACCATAGCAAAGGGGGAGCTGTGTGTCTCTACTTTAATTTTGTGCCCTGGGGTCTGCTGTCATTGGAAATACGGCATCCTGTGCCTCAACAAAGGAGGAAGGCGTGAGAACGGGAAAAGCAATCTCAAACCTCGTGGGAAAGGGGTCTGAGGGAGGCAGAGCAATCTTCCCCTTTCCCACAGTGAGTCCTGCAATTGCCCAAACACAGAGGCAGCCCACTGGCAGGGGGCGGAAACAGAGGTTGGCGAAAGTAATAGGAAACCACTGGCGTTAAAAAACAACACCAAAACAAACAGCCAGCTCCTGGTTCTGAATGTGACGGAAATGGATAACCTAGGGTCCCACCACCTCCTCCGCGCTGATTCCATCCCAAATTTGCATTTGTTTCCAAGCCAAGCTCCAGGCAGCGGCTGTGCTGATTCAATCAAATCTGAAAACCAAGCTGTCCCCCACCCAGGGAGAGGCTCCATCCCAGCCCTGTTGGCAGCCAGGCCTGCGGGGTGGGCGAGGGGATGCGGGGCACGTTTCTCCTTTCTCTTTCGTGTGGATTTCTCCCCAGGAGATGCTTGAGAAAGTACTGTCTTTTGTCTGGATGCCCCAGACACCGAGCGGAACCTAGGGAGCAGGTCCCCGTTGGACCTACGCCCACGTGGACTGTGCGGACAGATACTGCACGCCGTCGTCCTGGCTGTGGATTCGCCGTCGTCTCTGTACGTGACTTTAGACTCCGATGGCAGTCAAACGCAATGTCGACACTCTTTGCAGCAAATGGTGAAGAAAGGCCTAGTATTTTTAATCATATTGTCAATCCCCAAAAAGCCGATGTATCAAGTTGTTTCTTCTCGGTGTGGCTTAATTACATGAGAACAATCCCCACCAGGAAAAAGTAATAGCTGGAAGAAACAATTTTCCTAATCACACCGAACCTGGCTGGTGGGGCTCGTCACGAGACAGAGTGAGTAATTACTGTGCTCGCCACAAGCCCCCTGAGAACCGTTAATGCTGAGGGATTCCCAGGTGGCTTTAGGGGAAAGCAACCTTTCACTGGCATGTTTAAGGTAAAGAGGATGGAGCCGAGGAAACGGGGGAGGATGAGGACCAGAGCGCGGACCGGCCGCCAGATGCAGACAATCCTGGGAGCAAAGGTGAGCTGCTGACCACCCTTCCCTTTCCCCCTGGCCTCGGTGCTGAAAACAGGGGGATGGGTCATTTCTCCAGGTAAATTCTGTTTCCAGCGCAAACATTTCTACCAGGATTTCTGAGCATTAAATGTCATTGAACTTCACCTAAGATTTGGAAAATTCATAGGGGGGCCTGGAGGCAGCCAAGGAAAACATATTGAAAACTATTGAGTGGTGGGGAAATGCAGAGGACACAGTGTTAAACGAAAGAGCCGACTGTAGAGACTGCCCCCAAGGATGTCAGAAAATGGGTCCTAACCCAACTACTTCCTCAAAGCCCTCTGCAAGCAAATAGAAAATAAGAAACAAGAGCAAGGACAACAGCTGTGCTGTGGATGAGAAAGGAGATGGACCGAAACAGACGTGACACGTAGTCGCCAAATACTTTGAAACCTGGACAGAACCAGGAAGACAGAGAAATCCCACGTTTCCTGAGAGCAGGGGGTGCAGGTCAGAGGGCCCATCGGTGAGGGGTGCCGGGGAAATGCAAAACCCCAGCTAAACCAGGACCTCAGATCCCAATAAACGGCTCTTGGCTAACATGCCCAATATGGCACGGGATGTGCACTCACTGAAAGCTCCCATTGCCCATCTGATGCTCCCCTTGAACTGGTGGCCTCATGTCCTAAGTGTGGCTAGAGCTGTGGAGGGAATCTGCGTGCTGTGCATTCGCAATGGGTTTAATTTTTAATGTACTGTCCACATATGTAAACAAGGAGATGTCCCTGAGAAAGGTAGGTCTTTGGCCCCTCTTTAAAAGTGTGAGCATGTGCCCACACTGGACCCCACCCCCCATGTGGCGAGAACAGCCTGGGAGTTTCGAGTGTTCCCTTTGAATGACGTGTTCACGCTCAAGTTTGTTTTCAATATACGTGACCCCCTCAGTTCATTGGCGTTGCTGCTCAGCTCGCAGGAGTCTCGTTTTGTGTGTGTTCCTTGCTCCCTTCAGCTGCAGGGGCGGGGCTGTCCCCTGAGTGACTTGGCCTGACGGTGGAGGACCCTCCTGGTGGCTGGGTCTGAGCCTGCGGCTAAGGGATCCGCTGGAAGTGAGGGGTGCTTCTGAGAGCCTTGCGAGGACCCCAGTGTTGTCCTGAAAGCCTCAGCTGAGACGAGCTGCCCGGAGGCAGAGAGGGAAAGCAAGAGGGTCAGGTCTCTGCAGCAGCTGGCTCTGGAGACCGCTCCCAGCAGTCCCTCCGGCTCGTTGGTGCTCCTGCATTAAACTGAAGGCCAGGACACTTGGCGCACTGACGCAGCATGCCCACGACCACCCTTTGTCGGAGAAGCGCTTCGTCTATTTCTCTTATCAGCACAGACACTACAGAGAGACCCTGGAACGGGGGGTGGCTAACTGCTGGGAAGAGGGTTCAGGCCATGGCTTTTAGTATCTGTCCTTGAAATTTTAGGTATGGCTTGAATTTTATATAATAATTTGTATTGACTTGACCAAAAATATTAAAGCCTTTATTCTTAACAAACAGAATGATCTACAACTACCCCCAAACATATAATATACATACAAAAAATAACTAGTTACCCCGAATGTTAATACTAATGGTTGCTCTGGGTGATAGGGTTATAGATTGGTCTTGTTTTTATTTTGCATTTTTGGTATGTGTTTTCTATATTGCCCACAATTAGTACGCATTAATTTTACATTTAAAACAGTAAATGGTAATTCTTTAAAAAGAGTGGAAAGCGGACAAAGACTGAAAAACAGCTCTTTTGGTCTGGCCCAGCCTGAGAGCAAGGCGACTAAGAAAGAGCTTCCTTCCTTCTCCTTAATGACCAGCTGATGTCCCACATGCCCACGTCTCCCCAGCACCCATTTCCTTTCTAAATGGCCCCGTGTCGATCAATAAATCTGCCCTTTTTACAACATTATGTCAGCTTTCTTCCCACCTACCCCATTTTATTTGGAGAGACCAGGAGCCTCTGAGAGCCTCCGCCCTCCTGGAGTTAATGTATTCATTAGTTATAATTGCCTCCAGAGCGTCCTCACCAATCTTAGTCTCCTGGGTACTTAATGGCTTTGATTGCATGTAGAACACTTTTATCTGGGTTAATTTACTATTCATAGTACAATGATGGAGTATTCATTTTGTTACCCAGATTACAGCAGTAAATGGAGTGATATATCATCTGGGAAAGCTGCATGGGAGCTTAGTGGTAAAACGCCTTTTAGGCATCTTAAAGTGGAAAACAACGCTCCTGCCAAAACTTTGTCATTTTCAGCATTTCCTGCCCAAACTTGCAGCTGTTCGTTGCCTCTGTGTGAATGGACGTGCTGGTCAGGCCTGGGCTGCCCTTCCCTGACCCTGAAAGCCTGGCTCTGGGAACCCAGTGGCTGGACGCAGGGGATGGACCTGCTGCCGGGATGCGGAGGCGAGAGTTGAGTCGGAGGTAAGGGAGGTGGGAATGTTTTGATTTGCTTGAACACAATTTGTCCTTGGAACTTCTGGGAACCCCTGCTCAGAGCCCAGCCTCCTGCCCACCAGGCTGTCTAGATTCTATTCAGATCCAAACGCAAAATCTAGTTCCTATTTGCTGACTTCCGATGTGGAGGCCCTAGCGAGGGCTCTGTTCTGCGGGTACCCCAGGCCTGTTCTGTCTGTTGAAAGTTACCTCCCACCTAATCCACAGAACACAGCCCTCCCGCGGTAACTGGGAATCAGAATCCTCCCCTGGAATTCTTTCTAAGAGTGGAGACAGCATGTGCCTCTTCCAACCAAAGTCTGCTTCCTGGAATCCACTCTGGTCTCAGCTCAGCCACCTGAGACAAGCCACACAATCACCACCCCCTCCATCTGCTGAACATGCAAATGTATGCAAATGAGGCCACTGCTTCCTCCCAGCCACAATGTTTCCCAGGGAAGGCTGGCTGCTGCAGGCTGGAAGCTCTGCTTGGACATGGAGGTGGAAGGGAGAGGACTGCTGGTGGGGTAAGTAGGGGTGAGGCCTCCAGGAGGGCCTGGGAGGCCGCTGCCGCCAGTTCTCAGCATGTCCTCAGCACATCTGCTCTCTCCTGGGTGCCCTTGAGCAGCTGCAGCAGGGTTGACAGGAAGGAAGCAAAAGTGGAAGAGATGCCACCTGTAGCCCTGCACCTCTGCACCCCTCTGAGGAGAGAGGCCTGCCTGGGCGTCTTCCCCGCCGGGAACCAGCTCTTCCACAGAACAAGGGGCCCTGGGACTGAAAACAGCCTCCTCACCCGGGTGCCTGTCTCTCAGGAAGTAAGCTCAGGGAGAGTCAGCGCCCCTCTCCTCAGCGCGCGGGGCTGTATTCCCTGCGAGTTTAAGGAATGAACGGCCCACAAGGATATAAATACAGAACCACGTTGCGGTACTGTTGCCTGGCATGAAAACCTGAAAGCAAATAAGGGCCAGAAACAAAGTGGATGCCCATCTCCGGGGCAGAGGCTGCTAACAGGTGGTGTGGCCACACAAAAATAGTGCAATCATTGTTTAAGACTCTTCTCTGTTGTTAATGGACTTGGCAGGTTTCCTAAATGAATGCACCAGCCAATCCATCCCTCAATAAAAATTATGGAAAGAAGTGGATAGAAATGCGAGTATGTTGTATGTTTAAAGATCTGCATGAAAAAATACAGTCGCCAGAAGTTTGACAGGGTTTAGATTAGGGTGATGGGGATTACTTTCTTCATTTATTTTTATATGTTGTTCCAACTTTTAAATAATGAACATGCATTATTTATATAATCAGAGGGGAAATATACTCAGTGTTGTGGAGTGAACAGAATAAGTATGGCAACACCAGGGTGAAATCCGCCTGAGCCTCCGGGCTCGGACCCTGGGCTGGGCTGCAGCTGTAGATTTCAGGGGCCAGTCTCCCAGCTGGAAGCTGCCCTGGAGTCTGAATCTTCCAGAGACCAGGATGAAGGAGGGAGGTCCCTTAGGGAAGTGCTCAGTGACTGGAGAATGACCGGTTCCTCCTCCCCGCCCCCTGCACCATCAGCCTCTCCCTCAAGGCCTGGGCATCTGGGAGCTAACATCTTGCACAGACTCCAGTGCAGTCTTCATTTTGTAAATGAGAAAGCCAGAGTCCCTCTGGCATAGCAATCTGAAGCAAACAGAAACATCTGCTGGAATAATGAGCTGTTTGTCGGGCGTGTGCAGAGGCAGGAGTCAACTGCTGTCCTACATGGACGTCCAGGACCTTGGCCCGGGCGACGCTGATTCAGCGCCCAGCTTCTGGGGAGGCTGCACCCCGTCCCCAGGCCCTCCAAGGCCTCGTACCCTCCCCCGCCCCCAAGCCAAGAGGAGCTGTCCCAGGGTGAGAAAGGAGGGTGGCCTTCTTGATTTTCAGAGAAACAACCACATCATACCCAACCAGTCACAGCCCTGAGCGCCCTCCTGCCTTCGGGTGATGTGGCTCTGCAGCCGCCTGGCAGGATGCTCTGCTCTGTGCATCTTGCATTGCAATGGAGGAAAGTAGCTAATTACCTCCGAGAAGCAGTCATTACACACTGGCTTCGGGCTGACCTCTGGGGTAGCCGGCTCGGGGCTCCCTGGGGCAGCCAGTGCGTTAGCCAGTCACTGTGACCTGTGATTCCAAGGGGAGCGCCATCCAGACCCGGGACCCACTGGCTCTGGCTGCAGCGGGAGGGGGTGAACAGAGCCCACCGTGGTTTGAGACGCCCTTGAGCGCAGTACTGATAAGTGATGACTCCCTTGTCTCCCTGGCCGGCTCACAGAGCATTAGGAGTTGGTCTGTGCTGGGGGCGGAGCAGGTGTGAGCTAATTTGCACAGTGGCCTCTACTGGAGTAAGTCAGACAGGCGGTGAGTGAACACGCGGAGAATAATATATAGTGAAATAAGGACCCGGGGCACTAGGGCGGAGGCTGTGACGCCTGTGGCATGGCATTGTGGGCTGCAAATTTCATTTTCTTCCCACCTCCTGAGTCCTTCTGGCTTGGCCAATAATCAAATTGAAGGGAATTTTAGAGACAGGAAAGGCAGTTTTAGGGAAGGGGGGTCCATGGGAGAGGAAGACATGCGTGACAGGCGGGGACAGCTCCAAGCGGCCAGATTGCTTATCTCACATTCACAGAGGACGAGGCCTGTTACAAGATAAGGGGAAGCAGAAGAGGGGGCACCAGGGGGGCTCTGAGGCTTTGAAACGGATACTGTGCAGGAAAGCAGGCAGATAGAAGAGCATGGGGGCATGAATTAAAGGGAGGTTCAATTAGAAAGTGGAATGAACAAAGAGCTCCCAGCATTTTAAAACCCAGAGACAGAAAATCCGCGGACTAGATTTTTTCCCATTAGAAAGAGAGGGCAGGCTTCTCGGTTTGGGGGGGGGGGGGGGGTTGTATACACTTAGAATAAAGTCCTACATTTTTGCCTAAAAATCTTTTCGTCGGCAAATGTATTCTTCAAATTTCGTGAGACAAGAACCTGCAAGGAGAATCAGAGCTCGCCAAATTCCACGCCCCAAAGTAACACGGCAGAGTAACCGGAGAACATGTCATAGCGTGACGTGGATGTACACGGCGCCCTGAGGTATGAGGCCCACAGGGCAGGGGCAGGGAGGGCTCGGTGTGCTTGGACCAGGGAGGCGGGAGCAGGGTCTGGCCTTCCCGAGGAGAGGCAGGCACTCGCAGGTAAGTGAGAAAGAGCGCAGGTGGTGACCACGAGCTGGGCCCCCAGAAACAGGTCACGGGCGGGTATCTAACAGGGCTCTGCTGGATTCCTCCATGTTAAGTTCAGAGGATGGGTCCCAGGTGGTCACTTCCTGTTACCACCTGAATTCCTTGAGGCAGGTGAAGGGGGGGGGGGGGCAAAGGTTCTTTCTGAGTCTTCTGTTTTTTAATAACTAGTTAAAACGAATGTCCTAAAAGGCATATTTTGGGGTAGCAAACTGTGGTCCCCTCAGCACGGTGTGTGTGAGTCAGACATGTGTGAGGCATGCAGGACCGCATGCTGGGCCCAAATACACATTTGATGCCCCGCAGCCTGGGGACACGCACACGTTAAAATGCAAATCCACTTGTAGAAATGAAAAGGCTCAGAAGATCAGTGTCACAGCACAGGATTTCAATAGCAGAATCCCATTATCACAGCAAAAGCCCAAATCAACAATAACAAAGAATAAACCCACAAACCAAGGGCGGTCAGAGCCATGGCTCCTGTCCCCTGGATGGTGCGCGGCCGAGCACAGAGGCGGCCGGCGCCTGCGGGTCCAGCCAAGCACGGCCAGCCTTCCGGACTTGGTGGCCGGTGGCTCTAGCTTCTGGCCTTGGAGATGGGGTGGTGATGAGTGACCAGAAGCCACCAATAGTAACAACAGTCACTGGAGGGGAGGTTCCCAGGCTCGGCTGGGTGTGCCGTCCACACCCCACGCTGCCAAAAGCACGTTTCCTAATCCCGCCCGGGTCGGACCAACGCCTCTCGTCTCCAGAAGGGCTGGGGCTGTTCCCCAGCTGGACCGTCACGAGTGTGTCGGCCTTTTGCCCTTTACCCTCTAATCCAGCCCTCAGGGTGTGTTTCCCATCCAGTAGCACCACAGACCCCCTGCCCTGCTCACTCCTGGAACCCTGCCAGCTTGCAGGATCTCCCCCGGAAGCAGGGCTCACCCACCCAGAGGTCCCTCCCCTGGTGCAGCTTCAGCTTTGCCCTCACCCTGCTCACCTTCCCCCGGGCACCACATCGGAGCAGCCACTGGTGCTTTGCACCTGTCACCTTGGCAACAATGGCCAATTTTTATTGAGCTCTTATTGCATGCCATCTGTGACCAAAGCCCCTGCAAACGCCCATTTCACAGATAGGGAAGCTGAGGCCCGGAGAGAGTAAGCGAGGTTTGTTAACGTAAAAACATTCAAACCTGTAAAAAATTTTTCTGAGTTTACTAGAGCCAAACTGTCGAGAATTGCTGAGAAGCAGAATCTCAACATATAGGGGTAATACTCTAGAGAATGGTGGTTTCTCACCTTGTTTTATACATTACAATCAAAGGAGGAGACATAAGTGGGTTACACGAAATCCATTGGTGATAGATTAGGGAGGCGGGAGAAAGCAAAGTGAGAAAACCTCTGGGATTGGATAAAAAGTAAAATGATAGACACATATTTTTTTTTACTTAGGTGGGTTCAGGATAGTTAACAGTTAACCATTAACATGATAACAATAACAATGAAGAAATTTATGGCCTCAGTCCTGGCACATTTGGTTGTGCCCTGAGAGGTCCAGCAAAAGAGAAGTTACAAGTTACCCTGACATTTCACAGGCATGTTATCTTAGATGCAAAAAGCCAGTAGGCTCAGTTAAGGTAAAGATTGGCCTTTGTGAGTGAGGATACTGGCCTAGGACATGGCTACCCACTATAAACTGCTTTTAGTTAAAGTTTTAATTTCAGACCATCCTTTGTGGTTACTTTAGGTCTCTGAGTTTGCAAGACTGTCACGCAGGTCTCCCCTGAGCTTGTTGAGTTAGCATGTGGCCCCTTTTTTCCACACATCCCCCTTTTGGTCATAAATCAATCCAAAGGATGCATCAATGACCAACCTTTTGGTTGGATAATGGAGTCCCACGGTGCTAGGAAGGCTCATTGCCAGGATGTTTCAGTTTCAGCATGTCTTGCTGAACAGAGTGGACCATTGGGGTGGGGCAAGACCATAACCTTAGATGGCACTTAGGGTCAAATTATTATTATTCAAAATAAAAGGCAGGTAAACGGGAGGCAGTCAGATCCTATATGTCCTTGTTTAAAAGTATTTGGATCATTTCTAATTTGTGAGCCACATGATCTAATTCTTTTGTTGCTAAAGTTTTGTTTTTCTGCATCTAGTATAACATTTACATATCAGAAACAAAAGCAATAATATTAAACCAGCAACATTGATTAGGAACAGAAAATGTCTACTATTAGACACGGAAGGATCTGAGGGGAACAAGTATCTACTATTATGCAGAAGTTCTGATTTTACATGTGGGCAGTTAATTTCATCCATTCCTATAGTTAGACAATACTCATTTAAAATACTCATCTAGACTAGATTCATATATAATTCTACCAGGGGAATTATTAGGGAGGTGTTCATGGAGGGATTTGTCCAAGGTAGGTCCTTTATAATAGATTAGCCTGAAAAAAAAGTGCCAAAGATTATATTGATAGCAGAAGACCAACAGTGTGTGGCCAACAAAACATTAACTTCATTATCATAGCTGATAGTCAGCATATCACTGTCTAGTAGGTGGAAAAGATTAGCAGGTACCCAAGTTAAATTTGTCATGTCTAATAGGGAAAGGGGTCTAGGGAGACACATATTGTTTCCACTAGGAATCCATAAGGAGGATAATAACAATATAAAATCATTTTATATACATTCAATCAATAACAATTAGATGATTCAAAAACAAGGTTTGAGCAGCATCAATTTGTGAGCATACAGGCCTGTTGGCGTCTTAGGATGGCTATCTACCTCCTCTGTAGTCAGCAGCTTCTCATCGTTGAGATGAAGGAGAGTGTCAGAGACAGGGGCAGATGTCCATTCATGGTTAGGTACCTGATAAGGTAAGGCCCCTTTAACACTGTTGGAGAGAGTATTTAATTAATGTATTTCCCAATGGACAAAAATATCTCTGGGTTGTCATAGTCTTTGAATCTTTGTCTCCTGGGAGTACTGTGAAATGAATGTTACTAATTTATTAGTTCCTATAATGCAGAATGTCTGCTTTTTAGTTTTCCTTATATTTGGGAAACAAAAGATTTAAAAATCAGCAACATTTTAAATGGAGTCATAAGAATAGTTATTCTCAATGCATTTAGTCCCATAACTATTTTTGATTATCCTGATTATTTTTTTTGAATTCAGTTATTCCTTGAAGTTCTATAAATCTTCATCCAGTTCAAAGATATGACCTGCTTAGAAGCCTGCAATTTAGAGTCAGTCAGTTCTTTTCATGGATTTTTCTAAAGATATAACATGCCTGCAAATCCATCAGAGTAACATAATGACTGTCTATGAATAACAAAACTTAAAGTGGCGTGGTGATATATCTACATATACAAAAAGCCAGTGTCCGTGATGACCGTGACAACCAAATGACCGATCACCATGAGATGCATTGAGCACCTCTCTGTCCCTCCTCCTCCCAGCAGCAGCGGCGGTGGCAGCGATGGCAGTGGCACCCGTGTGAGCGACCCCAAATGGGCAGCGTGTTCCATCAGCAGCCGGCCTGGTGCACATGCATGGAGGTGAAGTTGCCAGCACCTTCTTTCCCGCAGGCCTGAAGCCCTGAGCAGCCGGGGATTAGCTTCTAAGAGTTAAAAATTCAAATTATTTTATGCTAATAACTCTAAAAGACATTAATCAAAATTAAACCAGCTTTAAAATTAAAAATTTTGTCCAGACCACAGAATTCTGCTTAATTTATATAAGTATTTAATCTTTTTTAAAATAGGGCCATCTAATTCCATGTAATTTCCCAATGGCCTGGCAGCCCGGCGGCAGAGGTGGCGTTCGGCCTGGGGACTGGTGAATGGGCAGAAGATGGCCCTGATTGCAGGAGGCTAGGCCCTAGGGACCCTACCCGCACGATTTCGTGCACTGGGCCTCTAGTTTGATTATAATGCAACTGATTAAAAAAAACCTTTGCTTTCCTATAAGCTGTAACATTCCAAGACAACAATTTCTTGGTAAATAATCCTACCTAATAATAGACAAATATGCAAAATGACCGTACCTTTGCTATGCCCGCAATTGGCCAGGAGGCGCGGGGGGGCGGGACTCGGGGTGGCTGGGGTGGCCGATTGGGCCGGCAGGACGCTGAGCTCACATCGCCAGCAGCGGCTCGAGCTCAGCGTCTGTGCCATGGCTGTGCTGCGGCACAGAAGGGGCCTCTGGGGCAGCGAGCTCACGTCCCACCACGGACCATCAAAAGCGGGGGAGCTGGGTGCCTGTCTGCTCAGGCACCAGGCCTTTCAGAAGCCTCCGGTGGGGCGGAGGCTTCTGAAAGGCCTGGTGCACCAGTGGACAGGCACCCAGCTCCCCCGTGATCGAAAGCGAAAGCGTGTAGGGGACCCTACACGTGCATGATTCAATCATGCACTGGGCCTCTAGTAATTACTTTAAAATGACATGGAGAATAATATAAAATCTGTATATGTTTAGACTCAATATATAATTTCAGCACATGAAGAACAAATAATATGTAAGATTTTAAAATGTGGCACATGGCTTATTGGAAGGGGTGTATTGAGCATTGAAAATAATTCATAAACTCCCAAAAGGTGAAATGCAAATACCCAGAGTATCACTGGATCACTGGCAGATCTCCCTCCCCGCCATACACACACACACACCACCACCACCACAGGGAACCATCACTTTGGCTTGCCTGGTGTCCCTGACTGGACACCTGCTAACCCTGAGAGCTTCCTGTTTGAACTTGGCTCTGAACCTTTGAAAGGTCCTTTCTAAAGCAGACTGAAATTTCTATAACATTAATTTTAACAAAATAGCTATACTAATAAAAGCCTAGGTGGCGCCTCGCCCTCACTCATCACAAGGTGGCCACCCCACGTTGTCACAAGATGGCCGCCACAAGATGGCCACCCCCATGTGGTCACAAGATGGTCACCCTCACATCATCACAAGATGGCTGCCACAAGATGGCCACCACAATAAGGCCAGCAGGGGAGGGCAGTTGGAGGCGACTGGGTCAGCAGGGTAGCAGTTAGACATCAATCAGGCTGGCAGGGGAGCAGTTAGGGGGTGATCAGGCTGGCAGGCAGAAGTGGTTAGGGGCAATCAGGCAGGCAGGTAGGCGAGCGGTTAGGAGCCAGCAGTCCTGGATTGTGAGAGGATGTCCAACTGTTGGTTTAGGCCCGATCCTGGCAGTCGGACATCCCCCAGGGGGTCCTGGATTGGAAAGGGTGCAGGCTGGGCTGAGGGACAACTCCCCAAGTGCACAAATTTCGTGCACCAGGCCTCTAGTATGTATATAAATAGAAGATAGTTATTAATTTTTATTTGACAAAGCTTCCCATGTAATTTCAAGTATATTAAATAGGCCTAATTTAGTTTTAAAATATTTCCTTTAAGAAGAGAGAATAAATCCTTGAGTTATTCCAGGGCCCATTGGAGTGACTCAAAGTCATCTCTTGGTTAAAAAGTCTTAAATTTTAAATGTTGCAAAGATTGTCAAATATACTTCACCAAAAGATTATATCATAAACTCTTGGTAAATCTAGAAAAAAACACACATATATTTTATGGTAATAACTCTAAAAGACATTAATCAAAATTAAACCAGATTTAAAATTAAAAATTTTGTCCAGACCACAGAATTCTGCTTAATTTATATAAGTATTTAATCTTTTTTTTTAAAAATAGGGCCAGTAAAAGATTATATCCTAGTAATGCCATCCGGAGGCTGAAAATTTACTACAGGTAACACACAGGCAAACACATACCACATAAAGACCATAACATAATTTGAATTACTGATTTTTTCAGAGAAAATGCAAGAATTTGTCCCCTCAAAAGTGAATCTCCATTCCTCATGCCTTCTATTATCACAACCATATAATTTCTTCCAACTTAATTTGAACTTTTAACTCTTAGAAGCCTCAATTTCCAATATTAACCAAAATAAAGTAAAATAAGTGACCGGCATTCCTTAAATTGATGTTTATGAACACATTTTAAACACACTCTCACTTTCAAGAAACACAACTTCAAGCACAAGACATTCTATCAACAGCTCAAATCATTTTACAGACTTTTGGCAATAAAGACAAAAGCAGGAGAATTTAAAAACTTATTTGGAAATCAATGTTTCAGTATTTCATGTTATTTCAAAATATCTAGAAATTCAATAACCTTAATTGAAATTTACTAATTTAGAAAGAAATGGTTGAAATAAGTTAAGTGATTTGTTTAGGTGGCTATCTTCCAGAGATTATATTTTAAAAATGGCCCAGACCAGAGTCCCTGGTATTTGCATTTCAGAAGTCCTGGGACTTTGGTTTTGGAAAGCCAGTTATCTCTGAGCATTTGAGCGGAACAGGGGAGGTTTGGGGGAATGTAAAAGGATTTAGTGGGCTTTGTTATTCTGGAGCCACACACCTCTCACCCTGTAAAGACTGCATAGTAAAACAGGACAGTATTTTTAAAATATATTTCTTTATTGATTTCAGAGAGGAAGAGAGAGGGAGAGAGAGATAAAAACATCAATGATGAGAGAGAATCATTGATCAGCTGCCTCCTGCACGCCTCTAACTGGGGATCAAACCTGCAACCAGGGCATGTGCCCTTGGCTGGAATCAAAGCTGGGACCCTTCAGTCTGCAGCCCAAACGCTCTATCCACAGAGGCAAGCCAGCTAGGGCAAGGACAGTAATTTTTAATTCCTCAAGGATTGGCAGATGTTGGCAAAGGCCTAACAAATTCACCATTTTGAAATGTTTCTTTCTATTTGAGAATACTTTCTCTGAGGCTCTGTAGCAATTACAGAGAAATCTAGTTTACAGGTAGCGTATAGCTGAGTGCCATTTCTGATTCATTACGGCTTATGTTGATCTCAGAAGGCCTCATTCTCCATTCACTTCCCTGGGGATGGGAAAGCAGGGTTAGCTGCAGGGTAGCATTACACTTAATGGTGCCAGTAACTAAACCTCTCCATTGTCCACTTTTTAGTGGGGCCAGGCTATGTTGCAAAAGAAGATTAGCCTTTTTTCCTTGAGAGGCCACATGTCAAATTTCTCCCAGTTGAAGAGTTTGTACCCCAAAAGAAAAGGGGACTCTCAAGGCCCTGTGGCCTGGTTCCCCATCTACAGAGGCTCGTGTAGCAAGCGGAGAGTTAGGCATCTCTGCAAGTCTCTGGGCCTTTTGGGCCATTCTGAGGGGTGGGTCCCCTGTTAAGCCTCCTCTCGGGCTTTCCTGGAAGTTAATGAAGAAAAGATGGTTAGTAAAGATTTGGTCAGTCTAAAGATTAGTTTCCACTTGGGAGGTTCCTTTAAAATCATAATTTTCCCTTTTTGGTTTAATATCTGGTTCACTTAGTTCTAAATACATATTACCCTTCTGCAAAAAACATATGTGGACATCACTGGTTTTAAAAATATCTCCCCATCAGGTGAATTACAGCCAATTGACCGGTAAAATATATGTTGTCCCTTAACATGCCCCAGTTGAGAGGGGACAGGTTCTGATTTTAAAACAGTCATTGGTTGCTTAGACACCCCGACCATTTGTACAGACGCTTTACTCCAAGGGAGAGGGAAAGTTAGATGGGCAGGGTTAAGAACAGATAAAGTAGCCCCAGGATCTTCAAGGGCCTTAGTAACTTCCCCATCTTACCTTATAATAGAGAAACATGCAAATTGACCGCACCTCCGCTATGCCCACGATTGGGCCGGCAGGAGGCTGGGGGCGGGACTCCGGGTGGCATATCCGACGTTGAGAAGTTCAAGATGGCGGTGCCAAGTGGCCGGGCCCATGCCACTGCTCCCGGGGGTACCTGGGGCCATCGGCACCCCGGGGGGGTGTGGCCGGGCCCATGCCGCCACTCCCCAGGGTGCCTGGGGTGATCGGCACCCCAGGGGGCATGGCCGGACCCATGCCGCCGCTCCCGGGGTTGCCTGGGGCGATCGGCACCCCGGGGGACGTGGCCGGGCCCATGCCGCTGCTCCCCGGGGTGCCTGGGGTGATCGGCACCCCGGGGGGGCGTGGCCGGGCCCATCGGCACCCCGGGGGGGCGTGGCCGGACCCATGCCGCCGCTCCCGGGGGTGCCTGGGCCCATCGGCACCCCGGGGGGGCTTGGCCGGGCCCATGCCACCGCTCCCCGGGGTGCCTGGGGCGATCGGCCACCTAGGGGGGCGTGTCCGGGCCCCTCCCGCCCCTGCCGGGGGTCCCGGGGTTGATCGTCCACCTGGGAGGGCGTGGTCCTGCCCCTCCCGCCCCTCCCGGGGGTCCATCGGCCACCTGGGGGGGCATGGCCCGGCCCCTCCCGCCCCTCCCGGGGGTCCCAGGGGCCGAGGCTTTCCGGGCCTTGGGCACCAGCGGGGAGCCTGCACCGATCGCAGGAAACCACTGGGGGTCGGCTCCTGCGATCCTTAGCAAGGATGTTGGGTGCCGCAAAGCCCAAGGCCACCGCCCGGGGCCAAGCCCCGACCCTGAAAAAGGCAGAAGGCGGTGGCCACAGCCAAGGCCTGGGTCCCTGGTGCCTGCAGAAAACTGGTGCAGGCAGCCAGGTGAATGAAGGTCTATTGCACGAATCTTCGTGCAAACAGGCTACTAGTCCTATATAGTAAAAGGCTAATATGCAAATAGACTAAACAGCAGAAGGACCAGTTGCTATGATGCACAATGACCACCAAGGGCAGATGCTCAACGCAGGAGCTGCCCCCTGGTGGTGAGTATGCTCCTACAGTGAGAACGCCACTCAACCAGAAGCCGAGTTCATGGCTGGCGAGCGCAGCGATGGGGGCGGGAGCCTCTCCTGCCTCTGCGCAGCGCTAAGGACCCCTTGGGGGATGTCCGACTGAGCCATCAGTTGGACATCCCCCGAGGGCTCCCAGACTGCAAGAGGGCACAGGTTGGGCTGAGGGACCTCCCCCCCACCCTAGTACACAAATTTTGTGCGCCAGGCCTCAAGTTTATGATAATTTCCATTTCTCCTGAAGTATTAGTAAGGAGAAGGGGGAATACCCTCTCATAGTCCTGGAGCAGCCTTATGTTTGCTTCTGTTTTCTCTTTGTAAATCACACTTCAGTTGTTTCTTTGTTTTACAATCTTTCTTATGGTGACCTGGCTTCTTACAGCAAAAGACTCCTCTACAGTTTCACAGCAGACCTTACTGTGTGATTCTGTGGCCTTGCTCTCAGAAGCCTGGAGGTGTATTCATTGAAACAAGTCAGAATAGCCAGGATTAAATGTTCTGTGAATCCATCAGGGTCCTGGATAAAGTTGGGAAAATTGCTGGTTCCTCTCTAGCTGAAACCAGCTTTTTCCAAAGGGAGCTGTTAGAATTCCTCTTCTCATTTCCCTTATAATCAGTGAAGGAGGGAAGAAGGAAAGGGAAGTAAGAAGGGAGAGGAAAGGCAAGTGCAGACAAGGAAGCTCAGAAAGGAAGGGGAAGAATGGGGGGTAGGCGTTTATTAGCTTCAGGATAGTTCTGAGACAGTCTCTAACATTTCTTATTAATTTTTTTAGAATATTTTTTTTTCTATGCTTCTCCTTAGAAGCTTCTAATTTCCAAATCAAGATATGCTTCCCATATAGTCATTCAGTTTAATTTTAGAGCTGGCATTTTTCTAAGTTTTGCATGCAAAATATTAATTTAGGTACCCAAAGACAACTGCATTTTGGCTATTTTTAAGTTGATATTTTCTAATTAAATCTTCCCATTTCTGTAAAGCACTTGCAAGCAAAGGCTTCCTATGAGGAGTATTAAATGAGGGCTGGGTTTCAGGAGTTTCTGGCCTTGTAGGCACAATTTCCCATGCTAATTTCTATTTATTTTTTTTATTTTTGGATATCTGTAGGCTGAGCAAATTTTCTAGGGATGTTATGTAGTGGGTCCAAGTGAGCTGCTTATGGGTTGAGCTCCAAGAGGCTCTCACCCCTCGAGTCACAACTCAACCCTATCAAGTGCCCAGTTTCTCTCCCAGCTGTCTAACACAATCAGAAGGGCTCAGGGCCCTGGCAGACCAAGCCTTATGGGGGCCCCTGGATGAGCCAGTTAGTTAATGACAGTTGAGTTGGGACTTCCCTGTGGGGCTCCTGCACACTGTGAGGAACTCTGAGATCTACACAAAGCTTCTTCGTCACCCAAGAACACCCGAGAATCAGTCTGGAAGGAGGATGTGCCCCTTTATCTTCGGAGCTGAATGAGTTCAGCTCTCATTCATATGGTGAAGGTGTTTTTGCTCTGATTTTCAGAAAGTAATACCAATTGGAAAGCCAAAATCAAAACCAGCCACCTACTTTTTCCTCCAGGCTCGCCTTATAGCCTGGGTTCTGTCAATCCTTGACCTTAGTCACAACTTGAGGATTTTAAAACACAGCTCAAATACATTCAGACCCTCTACCAAAAATCAAAGAAGTTCCTGGATCCAAGAGACAACTCACCCAAGTTCACCGGATGGCTGGGAAACCAGCGGGCTCAATGGGCCCTTTGCTGGATCCTAGCACCGGGACTGGGGCCACGGGATGGTCCTGGGTAAACTTCTTTGGAATCCTGACAACTATGCTAATAAATGTTAACGTAAGAAACATTCAAACTTGTAAAGAATTTTTGTGAGTTTATTTGAGCCAAACTGTTGACAATTGCCAAGAAGCAGAATCTCAATGTATTGGGATAATGCCCTGTAGAATGGCAATTTTTTACCTTGTTTTATACAATCAAAGGAGAAGACGTAAGTGGGTTACATGAAATCCACTGGTGATAGATTAGGGAGGCAGAGAAAGCAAAGTGGGGGAACCTCTGGGATTGGATAAAAAGTAAAATGATAGACACATGCTTCTTTTGCTTAGGTGGGTATAGGTTAGTTAACAGTCAACAATTAACATGATCACAGTAACAATGGAGAAATTTATGGTCTCAATTCCTGTGCTCATGGCATTTGGTTATGCCCTGAGGGGTCCAGAAAAAGGGAAGTTACAAGTTATCTTGACATTTCACAGATATGTTATCATAGATGCAAAAAGACAGTAGGCTCAGTTAAATATTGACCTTTTCAGGGAAGAACTGGCCTAGGACATGACTACCCACTATAAACTGCTTTTAAAGTTTTAATTTCAGACCATCTTTTGTGGTTACTTTAGGACTTTGAGTTTGCAAGACTGCCACACAGGCCTTCCCTGAGCTTGTCAGGTCAGCATGTGGCCCCTTTTCTGTCCACAGGTTCAAACACAGGCAGGCTGGCTTGGGACCCTTATTTGGCCACCAAACAGCACCGCCTGTGACCTTCCTGTTGTCTCCATTACTTTTACTTCACAGGCCAGCGCTCAGGTCTGCGGGAGGGGCGGGCCCTCTGCATGCCCCCACCCTCGGCCACCAACTGACCTTGTGTGACACAGGGAGTCTTTCGTTTTCACTCACAGGACGTTAAACTTGGACACTGGACACAGCTCCCCCACCCCTGTAGGAGGGAAGCCCCCCGCAGTCAGTCCCACCCTCCCCGCTCCACCACCTTTAACACTCTGTGCTGAACCCCTGTGGGAAGGTTCCCTGCTCCAGGGCACGTAGGCACCCCCTCTGACCTAGGATCTCCCTCACATGCCCCATCTCTGCACCAGCCACCCGGGATGTCAGCCCGGGCACCCTGCCTGGGGTTTCTCCTTCCAGTCCCGATACCCCCATGGTCACTGCTCACCTGGTTAGGAGCTGGCCAGACCCTGCCTCAGCTATCTGGATGCACAGCCCAGTGCAAACAGAGGGACAGGTGACTCCTTCATGACTGACAATGAGTGCTATGAAGCAAGTACACAGGTGTCCTGATAGAGAGTGACAAGGGAGTAACCTGCAAGCCCGGAGCAGAAAGAGGCTGAGGGGCTGGAGGGCCAGCATTTCATTCGCAAGGCAATGCTGAGAGGGGCAGACATAGAATATTGAGGACCAGCTGAATATTAACCCTGCGCTGTTAACCGTGATTGTTTTATTCTGCTTAAAGAAGGTGCATTCTGACCTGGCTGGCAGCTGCACTGGGAACCTGGGAGCTCACTTGGAGATGCAGCCCGCCCACCCCATTTGGAGCTGCCTGTTCCTGTGGAAAGATGAACAACCTGTTGCAGAAACCAGAAACACCAGCCCTTTGAACACACTAGCCCTTGCATAGCACTAAGCCCTTTGAAGAGGCCAGCCCTTGCTTACCCGCAGGCCTTTGCAAATCTCCAGACCTGTAAGCTGCCCACTTGGCATACCTTTTGCCCACTTCCCCGTGTAATCTTTCTCCTTCTACCCAATAAAAGCAGCCGGCTTATGGTGGGGGCAGAGCAGATGTCTGTGGCTGGCCTGCTGCTCTCCTGTGCTGCTGGCACAACTGGAATAAACACTCATAATGATTCAACCCTGACTCTAGTCAATTGGCTCAAGTAGTGACAGGCAGCCCGGACCCACTGATTGTCCGGTTACAATGCTAGGCCTGAGTCCCTGAGGGGAAGGACGGGCATTCTCCAGGACATGGCAGCGGTCGTGCAGGGGGTGTGAGGGACAGGAAGGGGAGCAGGCCGGGTCCTGGCACCTGGAGTTGCTGTGACAGACAGAGCCTGGCTGGCTGAGGAAGACCTGGTCCCGGCGAGCCTCTTCCTCCAAACCATGAGCTGCACCACCTCCTCCCTGATGTCCACCTTGGTGCTCGGCCAAGGTCAGACCTCCCTGTGAGCACTTGCCACCCTCAGTAAGCGCCCACAGCCTGCTCAGCAGCCCACAAGGCACCTGGCAGGGTCCTCGTGGTCACTACGCCCTGAGCCGCCCTGCCTGTGGACAGCTCCAAAGGAGCATGCTCCTCCTGGGCGCTGCTGCCCGCCCCGCTTCCCCGCTCACGCCGAGCTGGGGTCCCGCTCTATCCACGCCTGGGAGTGGGTCTGCAGGCCTGTTTACTGTGGCAACTTCTCTTTTACCCGCAGGAAGGTGACTCTATGACTTACAAAACGGGGTCCTCAGGTGATAAGAAAGCATCTTGTTTCTTTTTTTATGAAAGGACGTCCGCCTGTCACCCTGGCCTCAGCACATCCTCGGCCAGGCCTGCCTTGGTCAGTCGGTCAGCAGCTCCAGGGCTCAGTGCAGTCCCTTCTCTAAGGCACTAGCGTCCTGACTGCAGCCAGCAGACACCTGCCACTCTTACACCGCCCCCCAGCCGTCCCAGCCCCCCACTCTTACACCGCCCCCCAGCCGTCCCAGCCCCCCACACTTACACCGCCCCCCAGCCGTCCCAGGCCCCCCAGCCGTCCCAGGCCCCCCGACACTTACACCGCCCCCCAGCCGTCCCAGTCCCCCCCGACACTTATACCGCTTCCCTCCCCCCCAGCCATCCCAGTCCCCCCCCACACTTACACCGCCCCCACCAGCATCCCAGTCCCCTCCCCCGACACTTACACCACCTCCCAAACCGTCCCAGTCCCCCCACACTTACACCGCCTCCCCCAGCCATCCCAGTCCCCCACCAGCCTGTCCCAGTGCCCCGCGGAGAACTCAGGGTCTTTCTCGGTGGGGATGCAAAGGGCAGTCCTGTGGTGACCCTCTCCCCCTGCCCCCTGCACACACACACACACACACACACACACACACACACACCCACACCGCGCAGGGAGAGCAGCCATGCGGCGGTCAGGGGGTGCAGACAGGCCTGCCCGGTGAAAACCTGTCTGCAGGGCTGCACTCAAAGCCCTCTCCCCGGGCGGAATCCACACGGGCTTTATCTTCCTCAGCGGGAACCTTGCGGCTCAGCGCTGACGCGGGATTAGCGGATGGACAGGAAACAAACAATGGCGACATTTGACCTTCGAAGCCCAGCTGATGCCTCAGGGAAACTATTCAGCAGGAAAAAACCTCATTTTGGCTCCGGCTTCTTGACATGGCCTTTTTCACCATCTCCTTCGGTTCATACTCAACACACAACAAACTCTTATTTCTCTCGCCTGGAAACCTCCCTGAACCGCCCAGATCAGCGGTGATCAGGCTGTTCTTGCGCCTGGGCCGTCCCTGGGCGACCCTCTGGGCCTCCTGGGCGGAGGGCTGTGTGGTCAGAGGCTCCGAGGAGCAGCTGTGTCCAGGCAGCGGCTGCAGGGACAGGGGTCCTGGGTGAGCATCGTCCTTTAGGGACCGGCGGAGGCCATGCACCGTGGGCTCCTCTCCACTCAGTCCCCAAACACCCACAGAAGGAAGACTTGACACCCCAACAGACAGCTGGGACCACGTCTCTCATCCTTCACTGGGCACAGGAAGCACCTGGGGATCTTATTAACGTGTGTGGAGCCAGGCTGGGCCCCAGATCCCGCTCCCATGGAACTCCCCTCCGGCCTGGAGAGCAGGGGCTGCACTGACCCCCTGGAGCGGGACCCTGGGAGGAGAAGCCCCGGCTGCTGAGCGCCAGGGCTCTGCTGTTCACTGCGGCCTCACCTCCCCTGCCTCTCTGCTCCTGCATCTACTCCAGGTCCCCAGCCTCTCAGAACCCCCAACACCGGTGCTTTCACCAGGTTCTTGTTGGCCAAACAGTGGGCTGGGTCATAACGCTCACATGGCCCAGAGCCCATGTGCGCACTCCGCCGTCCCTGCCGTGGCTCCCACCCCGCCACCTGGACGCGTCTCTTCTTGAATCCAGACGCAGCAGCCAGGGCAGCAGACACAGCTCCGCACGGCCGCTCCGGCCGGACTCCCAGGGCTCCAGGGCGCGTGGAGAGACCACGGGTCAGGGTCATACACAGGCTAAGGAATGCCACCTGCTGCAGACACTGTCCCTAAACTTGCTGGTCTGGTTTGGGCCCCCTGTCCTCCCACCCCACAGCTGGGCAGGCCAGACCGCTGAGCAGCGAAGGGCCCTGGAGGGAGCCCCCTTCCAGCAGTGACGGGGCCTCGGGAGCCACCAAGGCTGCCCCTGGAACCTGCATGGCAACACCCTGTCCTCCTTTCCCAGCCTCTGCCTCGAGGTCTGAGTTGGGCACCAGCACCTGCCCTCTCTGCACTGTTGGCTCCGGAGCTGGACCGAGGCTGTGCCCAGGTCTCCCCCGGGCACCTGCTCCTTCCCCTCGAAGGTCCTTAGGGGAACTCAGGGCGGTATTGCGGTTGGTTATCACCCAATCCTAGTATAAACCGGCTCCCTATTTCCCGGAGGTGGCCTACAGGCTAATGCAATCATCAGGCCGTAAACCAGCCTGGCTCCCGAGGCGCGCAGGGGAGCAGGGTGTGCACAGGATCCCTGCTGTTCTCCCGAAGACACGCCCCGCAGGGCAGCCATGGCTGCGGGAGAGCACTGTCCATGCTAGCAGTGCACGCGGCAGGAACACGGAGAGGATACCCAGTCCACTTCTCATGCATAATACGCTGTATGCAGAGCAGCAGCCCCGTGGGTGGGGAGAATACTCAGTTATTCTGTTGAATTTCTTCACAGTGAATTCTGGGACAGATCAAACAAAGAAGTTATAAAAAGGAATTACGGGTAATGCGTGTGGGCTTGCTGGGAGGGAGTGCCTGGCTGGGTGCAGGGGGGTGCCTGGCTGGGTGCAGGGGGGTGCCTGGCTGGGTGCAGGGAGTGCCTGGCTGGGTGCAGGGGGGTGCCTGGCTGGGTTCAGGGAGTGCCTGGCTGGGTGCAGGAGGGTGCCTGGCTGGGTGCAGGGGGGGTGCCTGGCTGAGTGCAGGGGGGTGCCTGGCTGGGTGCAGGGGGGTGCCTGGCTGAGTGCAGGGAGTGCCTGGCTGGGTGCAGGGGGGTGCCTGGCTGGGTGCAGGGGGGTGCCTGGCTGGGTGCAGGGAGTGCCTGGCTGGGTGCAGGGAGTGCCTGGCTGGATGCAGGGGGGTGCCTGGCTGGGTGCAGGGGGGTGCCTGGCTGGGTGCAGGGAGTGCCTGGCTGGGTGCAGAGGGGTGCCTGGCTGGGTGCAGGGAGAGCAGGGGGGTCAGGGCTCCGGTGCTGTGAAGGGGGAGGACTGGCTCTGGTGCTCTTGGAGCAGCAAGGTGCCCTCACTTGGCAGGATGCTCGTTTGAAATGGTCGGAGGCCAGTGCCTTTGTCTGTCCTTTGATGAGCACAGCGCCGTGGCCCTCATGCTAGCTTTCCTCCACCTCTCCCAGCTCCAGGCCGTGGGGCTGCCCTGTGTTCTCAGGCGACGGTGTTTACAGTTTGCGACTTGGGGAGGGCAGCTCAGTCTAGTCAGCAGGCAGGGGAAGGCGGCGGGAGGAGGTAGAGTCTTGGAGCCAGTTTGACACCTTGGTTCTGACCTGCCGGGTAGAACAGGTCCTTCGAGGCCCTTGGGTGCAGGAGCAGGTCCACATGGGCGAGGAATCCAGGTGGTCCGGTGGGGCTGGGTACAATCGTGAGCCTACACTATTCTAGCTGTGTGACCCTGGACAGTCACCCAACCTCTCTGGTCTTCAGTGCCCTCGCGTGTAAAATGAGATGGTACTGTCTCCTTCAGAGGGTGGATAAGAGGGCTGAGCGAGAGGATGGTGGGAAGGACGTCCCATCCCGAAGGCGCATGGAAACGTGCTGAAAGGCGCCCTTGTTGCAGCTGTTCTCACCAACCAGGTGCCTCCTGGCGCCCGGTGCTCTGCCGGCCACAGGAGCAGCCACCAAATATAACTCACAATTGCTCCAAAGACGCCACCGAGCACAGGGCACATCCTCCTCACCCCTGCTCCGCTCCTCAGCTCTGCTGCCCACACTCGGCCAGCCTGGGCGCAGGGTCTGGGCATGGGGAGTGGGCAGGAGGGCCGCCCGCAGCCGGGCACTCCAGTGGCAGCCCTGGCTCCACCGCTAAGGCCTGGATCCCGAGTTCACACCAGGGGGCTCCAGGCGCAGTCCGTGGCTGTGTGAAGACATGATGGGCTGGTGCAGAGTCTGGCCCCTAAGGCACTGGGTCACTCAGGAAGCAGAGCCTCTGCCGTGGTTGCTGTGGTGACCAATGCAAGGCAGGTCCAAGCTGCAGGCGAGCAGGGTTACCCAGCTGCGCGGGGTTGGGGCCTGTTTGTGGCCTGAGATGCTGCGTTTGGGAAAATGCAACCCAAGGCCCTTAGAAGTCAAGAACAGCTGGACTCCTAACCCTCAAGCTCTGGGCTTCGGTGGGCTCTCCTGGCTAAACCACTGAGCCCAGCGCCGAGTGGCCAAAACAGAGGGAGTGCTCTGCTCATCTTCCGGAATCCAGCGTGGACTTCACCTGCCACGCAGGCTCACCCGACACCCCAGGCTGCCTCCACCGGCCGGCCGGGGCTGCAGCATCTCTACCTGAACCACACAACTCCGTCCCGGGGTGCGCACTGGCTTCTCACGCCCACACTCAACCCTGCCTGCAGGGTTGGAGCCGCGTGTCCAGCCCCAGCCCGGTGGAGTGACAGGTGTGGCCCCCGAGCCACGGGGTCTCCAGGCCAGAGGCGGAAGGAGGCCCCGCCGGGGCAGAGAGGAGGGCCCTCGCGTGGGCAGGCCATCCGCTGCGCCCGCGGACTCTTCACTCTCGTGTCAGTTCCGCGCTTGGATCACAGGTGCTTCAAAACCAGCGTCTGCCTCCTTCGACGAAGTGGCTTTAAATTAAGTCCACAAGTGGCATCAATGTTTTATTTCCCCGTGACAGGCTGTCAGTGAACTTACGGGGTAAGTGTGATGGGGATTTTGTTGTTATATATTTGGCACCCCTCACCCAAGCATAAAGAATTCTCCTTGTACCGGCCCGCAAGGGCCTCTTTCCAGGAGAAATAGAGCATCTAGACGCGCCGGGCTGTGCAGCCTCCGCGAAGCAAGCCCTGCAGCCTCACCTCAGGGAGGCAGCCGCTCAGGCCAGGATTCTCGTCACAACGTGAAGAACACAGTGAAGTGCTACACAGAACTGCGGGGACTCGGAGCCCCCCAAGCAAACTGCACTGACCTCTCACCTGTGCTTACCAGACCTTCCTCTCTGCTTCCTAAACTCAAACAGTTCCCGAGAGCTGGTGCAGGGCAGGCCTGGACCTAGTGTGGGGCGAGAACTAGGGCGGGGCGGGGCCTGGAGCGGGCCTGCATCTAGCGGGGCGGGACCTGGGGCAGCTGGTGGCAGAGGTGGAAGATTGTAGAACTGACTTCACAGGGCGCAGGGCCTTACTGGAGAGAAGTTCTGGCTCTATAGTGACAGGACAGGGAACCCCCGAGGGGACAGGGAACCCCCGAGGGGACAGGGAACCGCACACTGAGGTCAAAGGAGCCAGCCTGTCCTCGGAGCCACCGGGTGCCTTGAGGCCACAGTTTGTAGCCTGGTTCAGAATCCGGTGAAGTTGAGTCCCTACCGTGCACACCCCCTCTGAGGACATGCCACCAGGAAACCAGCCTTGTTTTAAAGAAAGGAGGTGCCTCTTTTCACGGCGTCCCCAGCTTGTGAGCTACAGAACTTCCGGCGCCCTGCCCCAAGCGGGTCTCTGTAAGAGCAGTGGGGTCTCCCGATTCCCATGCGCCTCTTCCCATCGCAGCCGCTCAGCACCGGGGTGGCACTCCCTACCGTGGCCTTCCACCCCCTAGAAAGCTCCGTCCTTCGCCTGGTGTCAGGGCAGAAACAGAATATTGGGGACCAGCTACAATTATAAGGAATATTAATCCTGCTCTGTTAACCGTGATTGCTCTGTTCTGATTAGAAAGCACGTGCTAACCTGGCTGGGAGCCGCACGCCCTGTGACATGGAGCTCACATCCATCGGAATGCAGCCCATCCTCCTGTCCTGAGAACTGCCAGTCATCCTGGGAAGATTTAGAACCTCTGGCTGAGACAGTCTAGTCCTGGAGGCACCTGCTCTTCACAACCCCAGCCCTATTACCTGTAATCTGGTCTCAGGGTGCCTGGAGGTGCCCGCCCTCTGTGACACCCCCCCCACCATGACTTGTAACCTGTAATAATTATCCCGTGCCCACTTTCCCATACCTGCAAGTCCTTCTTCCCCATGTAATCTTTGTCCTTCTACCCAATATAAGCAGCTGGCTTATAGTGGGGGGTGAGGGGGAGGGGCACGCTGCCCTCAGTATTGGAATAAATGCTCATATAGGATTCAACCCTGTCTCTGCTGAATTGGCTCGAGTAGTGACAGGCAGCCCAGACCTCTTGGTTGTCAGGTTACACTGGGGCCCAGCTCCCAGCAGCCTCTCCCACAGGGCAAAGGCTCCCCCCGCAGCGCCCGGCCTCCAGAAGTGTGGCCAGGCAGCTTCCCGTCCCTTAGTTATTCCCAGACCTGCTCCCCCATTAATTACAAGGGCCTTCAAAGTCAAAGTTGCATCTTATTTGTTCCTCCACAGGCCGCAGTGTTGGCTTCAGTTTTTGAACAAATTTAACCAACACATGTTCAGAGGATCCCCCTTTTCTTTGCTGCCTTATCTATTAATGTCATGCCAGGCTTCCAAAATCTATCCCACAGCCCAAGTCCTTTCTTCTGTGAGTAAATCCTTCCCCTCCTTACCCCCCTGCGATGTGAACTTGAATTTGCTTTTATATTCCAACAAGGTGCAAATTAATTCATTTTACAGACTGAACTCCAGCAGATTTGAATCCTTTGTCTGTCTGAGCCCTCTTGGGGGACAGTACAACACCCTCAGAGAAAACAAGGTCGGTTTGAACAAGTCACAGAGCGCCTGTGCACAGGCGGGCAGTGTAGAGCCAGGCAGTTTCCATGAACACAGTCTCTAGGCCTTGGCTCAACCCCTCACCGTTACCATGGGGACCGGGGTGTCCACAGACAGGCTGGAGAGGTGATGTCAGGCCTGTTGCTTTCCTGGAAGAGCATCCTTCCAGGGGCCCGTGGCTGCTCCGGAGTCTGCAGTGTTCATGTTTGCTTGTGGTGCACGCTTGTATTATACATCACATGGACCGGTAAGGAGAGTGTGGTTCAGGGGCATTTTCTCCAAAGTGAGTTGAAATTAACCAGCCCCCACAATGCACCTGCCACCGGACCCACAGACAAGGAGGTGCTTCTATTCCCAGCCTTGCGGTACCCACCAACCCAAAGAGATGATCCTACCCTATGGAATAGTGGTTATCAAACGGAAACACCAAGACCTATCTGAACCAGAAATAAGGCAAGGCTGTTGATGGTTCGTGGGCTGGGGACTGCAGTCAGGGACCCTGCGTGGCCATAGAGTGTGATCATTTTCTGAGAGAAAGATAACGGACCCAGGGCTGGCCCCAGTTCACAGTCACCATCACACGTAAATTTCCCTCAGACATCCATATCCTTTCAATTGAGGATGGGAAGGGGCCACATGCTAACCTGATGTTAACATAAAACCATTGAAACCTGTAAGGAATTTTTGTGAGTTTATTTGAGCCAAACTGTCAACAATTGCCAGGAAGTAGAACCTCAATGTATTGAGATAATGCTCCGGAGAATGGCTGGTTACATTTGTATTTATGCATTGCAATCAAAGGAGGGACATAGGTGGGTTACATGAAATCCATTGGTGATAAATTAGGGAGGCAGGAGAAAGCAGGGAAACCTCTGGGATTGGATAAAAGGTAAAATGATAGACACATACTTAGGTGGGTGCAGGAACAATTAACATGATAACAATGAAGGAATTTGTGGTATCTGTCCTGGTGCCCAGGCACATTAGGTTGTGCCCCAAGGGGTCCGGAAAGGGAAGTCACAAGTTACCCAGACATTTCAAGGGTATCTTATATAATAATTCTATATAATAAAGAGGTAATATGCAAATTGATCATCACTCCAACACACAAGATGGCTGCCCCCATGTGGTCAAAGATGGCCGCCCCCATGAGAACACAAGATAGCAGCCAAAAGATGGCCAGCAGGGGAGGGCAGTTGCGGGGGACAAAGCCTGCAGGGGAGGGCAGTTGGGGGGAACCAGGCCTGCAAGGGCAGGCAGTTAGGGGTGACCAGGCTGGCAGGGGAGGGCAGTTAGGGGCAATTGGGCTGGCAGGGGAGCAGTTAGGCGTCGATCAGGTTGGCAGGGGATTGGTTAGGGGGTGATCAGTCAGAAGCAGTTAGGGGCAATCAGGCAGGCAGGCCGGCAAGCCATTGGGAGCCAGCAGTCCTGGATTGTGAGAGGGATGTCCCTTGAGGGGTCCCAGACTGGAGAGGGTGCAGGCTGGGCTGAGGGACATCCCCCTCCCCCCGTGCACGAATTTCGTGCACCGGGCCTCTAGTGTTATCATAAGTGCAAAAGGACAGATAGGCTTACTTAAGGTAAAGGTTGACCTTGTCAGTGAAGATACCAGCCTAGCAGGTGACTACCCACCATCACTGTGTTTAGTTAAAGTTTAATTTCAGACCATCCTTTGTGGTTACTTTAGGTCTCTGAGTTTGCAAGACCTCCATGCAGACCTTCCCTGAGCTTGTCAGGTCAGCATGTGGCCCCTTCATCCACACCTGGCCCCCAGGTCTCCGCAATAGCTCTCTCAGCGAGAGGCTGTGCTCCACGGATAGAAAAGTGCACCTGGATTAGCATTCCTTTAATATCTGCTCTGCTCACCTGTGCCAAGCATGTTACCTTGAAAAGGAAAATGGGGGCGGGTGGGGCGGGGGCTTGCCACCTAGTTCAGTATCTAGTTAAAACTTCCCCACTCTGACTTGGGCGGAGCTGCAGAGCCTAACCCCAGGGCCCCACCACAGCTGACTTGGTTGGAGGTGTGGAGCCTAACCCCAAGGCCCAGCCAAGACTGATGAGGGCGGAGCTGTGGAGACCCTCAGGGGCCACCACAGGAGGAGATGTATGGGTCAGAGCCTCCCCAGGAGTTCAGTTCAGGCTTTGGATTGGAATTTCCCTGGACTAGCAGATCTGGAAAATTAGGTTAAACTTTCCTCCCTCAGAGTGCTGACTGCTCGATCTCCCTTGCATTCTGCCACAACAGCCACATGCTTCACTGTCCGTTAATAAACTCGGAAACTGGTAGAGACGGGCAGTGCCCAGGCCGGAGCAAGAGTGGCTGCCGCCTCAGCAGTGCCGGGAGCAGCAGGCAGCTTTGCTGTCTTCACTGGGTGCCAGTCTGTGCAGGACTCCGTTTTGCAGATAAAGAAGCTGAGGCACAGAGAGGTTGAGGAGCTTGCCCAAGATCACACAGCGTGGCAGAATCAGCTCAGATACAGTACTGCCTCAGGGTCCAAAGCTCTTATCCAATCTAGTATGTCCAGCAGGCCTGCCCCCTGGGAACCAGTGTCCCCTTCATCTCACACAGACCAGGCTTTGCATCTGCAAGACCCAAGGCCTGGGGACATTTGTCCTCCTGTGGTCTTTAATCATCCCAGACTCCTCTGAACTTCTCATGCTGCCTAAGAGAGTGGGGACCGCTGGACCCTTCTGTAAAGAATCTGATGAACAAACAAGGATCTGTTCCCTAAGAAATGCACACACCACCCACCTTGGCGTCTCATCCCCAGACTGCACAGACCCCAAGTCCATCGTGAGCCTCCAGCTAGGCACTGTCCACTACAGGCCTCCTATGACACCTGCTCAGAAAGGCAGGGCGCCTCTGGGGGATGATTTACTTGCTTTGTGCTAATTCATCTGAGATCTGCCCTGGAGAAATTCTTTTGTTGTATTAGATGCATTTTGTTGTCATCCTGATTCATGTTCAAAACTGTGTTAAGTTCTGTGGAAAAACACCCATCAAAAGGAGTGGAATCCATTATGATAGCCTTGAGACTCAACTCCGGAAGGAGCATTAGCTAATTGGACAATTACCATGCAAATGAAGGAGCCCACTCAGGGCTCCACCCTGGCTGGAGACTGGACCCCTGCAACCTGCAGACCTCCCAGGATCTGAGGTGCCTAGTCTGCCTCTTGATCTGTTGCTTCAATTGCCTTCTGCAGGAATCAGCCCCCAGGCTGTTACATCCAAATTAAATACTTCTGCTCCAGAGTGTGGAGATCAGAGTAACTGGTGCTTCTGCATCACAAAGAGAGATAAGATAAGGAGGCTCCACAGCAGCAGGGAGGAGGGAGGAGGCCAAGGAGAGTGCCAAATCACTACTCCTCAGGCAGGAACCAATTCCTCCCGCTATCTTCTTCCCTGCCTCCCTCCCTCCCTCCATCCCTCCCTCCCTCCCTCCATCCCTCCCTCCCTCCATCCCTCCCCCCTCCCTCCCTCCCTCCCTACCTCCTTCCCTCCCTCCATCCCTCCCCCCTCCCTCCCTCCCTCCCTACCTCCTTCCCTCCCTCCCTTCCTCCCTCCCTCCTTTCCTCCCTCCCTCTTCTTTCCTCCCTGTCCCTCTCTCCTCCTTTCCCCGATTCTTCTCTTCCTCTCTTTCTCTCTCTCTCTCTCTCTCTCTCTCTCTCTCCTTCTCCCATCCCCTCTCTCTCTCCCTCCCCCTCCCATCCTCTCTCTCTCTCCCTCCCTCTCCCATCCTCTCTCTCTCCCTCCCTCTCCCATCCTCTCTCCCTCCCTCTCCCTCTGTCCTCTCTCTCTCTCTCTCTTTCATGTTTTGACCATCCTGTGGTTGCTGCCTTCCTGCTAAATTCCTGGAGAGGTGCTGCGGACTGTGGCCTGGGCCCAAGGGAGCCCTGCAGGGTGGGGAGCAGAGCTGGGCCCTGCTTGCTGGTTCCCCTCACACCTGAGAGGAGATGCGCTCGCCCCCAAAAGCCTCCCTGAGTCACTCAACTTCCGTCCCTGAGCAGATGCCATGAGCTAAGGGCTAAGGGTCTGCCTTTCCCAATCTCCAATAAGGAGTGAACAGTGGATGGAATTCAGCTTTTAATCTCTCTGGTTCGAGTCAGCCAGGCTACTTCAAAGGCTGTGAGCACCAAGGAGGCCTGGAGTCCAGGGAAGCGTCAACTATTGTGGACTTGGAGTCGCGTTTCACTTCGCCAGGAAGCCTCCTTAGCCTCCTTTCTGCAATGCCGCCAACCAAGGCCTCACTTAGTCACGGAGGACCTGTGCCTGGGGAAGAAAGCGGCCACATGCCAAGCGGACAAGCTCACGGAAGGCCTGCCTGGCAGCCTTGCAGACACAGAGACTTAAGTAGCCACAAGGATGGTCTGAAATTAAAATCTTTAATTAAAAAGCAGTGATGGTGCGAAGTCCTGTTCTAGGTGAGTCTCTGCCCTGACGAGGTCCATCTCTACCTTAACTGAGCCTGTTGTCCTTTTGCATCTAAGACAATGTATCACGGAGTGTCAAAGTAATTTCTGGACCCCTCAAAGCACAGGCACCACTCTGCAAAGACTTGCCCCGCCGCCCCCCCACCCCCGCGCCCCGCCGTTGTCATTGAGTTCGTTAACTGTCCTGCACCCGCCTGTGTAAAAGAAGCATGTGTCCATCATTTTACTTTTTATCCCATCCCAGAGGTTTCCCGCTTTGCTTTCTCCCGCCTCCCTAATCCATCACCAATGGAGTTCCTGTCACCACCCACGCCCTCCTGTGATGGTGACGCATAAACAAGGTGCAGAATGCTGTTCTCCAGAGCACTGTCTCCACACGAGGAGGTTCTGCTCCCGGCAATTGTCCACAGTTTGGCTCAAATAAACTCGCAAACACTCTTCACAGGTTTGAACGTTTCTTATGTTGACAGACTGAGGGACTGGGGAAAGGTGCCCTGCTCCTAACACATCGCCCCCTCCTGTGGGATTTAGAATAAGACTAGTGAGAGCCTCTTGGGGAAGGAAACTGGCTCCTGAAGGCAGCAGCCAGCACTGCAGGAGGCCGGGTGCTGAGTGCCCAGGAGAGCAGTGCCAGACAAGTGACAGAGGAGACAGCAGGTGACACGGGCGGCAGCACAGCCCCTGAGGGGAGGAGCCCTCGCACCCTGCAGCCTCCCTGTCACTGCCACAAGCAGCCCACACCCAGCCTCCCACTTGCAAAGCCGCAGAGGAACATGACCAGGGCTGAAAGTCTGAGGCGTACTTGACAAGACCAGCATGGCCCCCTAGCCTCAGGCTTAAACTACGTCTTGAGACTGAGCTGCATGGTCTGGACCAAAATCCCCCACCTGCTCCCCAGCACACACCCCTGAGGAAGGCTGCAGCAGGCGCACAGAACACTGAACAAAAAGCCACGCGTGGGCACAGCGGGAGCCAGTCCATGGCCCGGATGTGCTCACACGCCCCCCGAGCGGCCAAGGCAGAGCTCCTAAGGGGAGGGCTCAGTGTGAGGGTGCCCCCCTTCCCCCTGTCCCTGAGAACAGGGGGAGGAAACATGGGGACCTGAGAAGGGATATTAGGGGACGTCTCACCTCCGCCCCTGGGACTTGAGCTTTCTGGATCTGCAGCTCACCCTTCCCACTGGAGAGAGAAAAAGATGCTCATTGAGCTCTACCTGGCCAGGGACAACCATGCATCCGGGCCTTTAAGTGATAGGGCAGTACAGTAACACGGTGTCTGACCCGGATTGGGCCCCGCCCATCAAAGCCCTGAGGTTGGGGCCCCAATCCCCAGCATCACTATATTGGGACACAGAGCCTTAGGGGGTAATTATGTTGGTTAAATGAGGTCCTATGGGCAGAGCCCCGATCCAGTGAGACTGGTGTCCTCAGAGGAAGAGGAAGTGGCACCAGGGTGGCACACACAGAGGCCATGGAGGACAAGCTGAAGATGGCCACCCCCAAGCCAGGACCGAGGCGCCTCGAGCTAGAAACCAAGCCCTGAACGTTGACAAACAACTTCCGTTGTTTAAGCTGCCAAGTCTGAGGCACGTTATCGCACAGCCAGGGCTGACTGAGCCGGGGGCTTTCCTAAACTAATGACTGTATCTTCTAAAACAACACAGAGGAACCCACCATGGCCTGCAGGAGCACCCCACCTCAAGGTGGAGCCCCCATGTTATACTGATTTTGAGGTGGAAAAACCCCACATGATCTGCAGGACTGAGAGGTGGCCTGGAGGCTGAGTGTTGGGCATTTGGACTGGAAATGAGCAATCAATATGCTAAGTACATGCAAGTGTGCAAATGCGAGCCTACCTCTGGCAAGGCCACCCTGCAGAGTAGTAACATTCCTGCACCTGCAGGCTGTGGTCTGGGGAGCTAAGAAAAGAAAGCTGGATAGTTTTTAAGAAAAGATTTCACCACCACAAGCAGATCATTTCATCGTTTGTATCTGAGCAACCAGGATGCTTCATGCATGTACACATACATACACACTCACACACACTCACAGACACTGACACTCACACAGTCACACACACACTGACACGCACTCACACGCACACCTGCTCCTGTCTAACATGAAAGCAACGAGCTGCCCAGGAGGCTCGGGTGGAGGAGCACGGCCGTGGAGCGGGCCGTGGGCAGGGAAACCGCGGAGCTCAGTCACATTTCCAATCCGAGGACCAACCGGAGTAGGAAGAAGAGGAGAAGGTGTGGGCCGTGCTCCAGGGCAGAGGCAAACCAGATATTGGGGGAGTAAATGGGTCGGGATAAGCTTTGGACCAAGAGCAGTTACAGGCAATAAAAGAACCAGCTCCCCAGGCTGTGCGGCTGAGACCAGCAGTGGGGACAGTCTGTCGGGTCTGGCTGCCAGAGGTCAGGGCTGCTGGCAGGAGGCGGGGGGGGGGGGGGGGGGGGGCGCGGAGGGGCGGGGGGCGGGGATGGGTCCTTTTGTTTCCCCACTATCTTTAGTTATTTTTTAAAGAATGTGACAAGTACCACCTTATTCACAAGATAGGTCTGAGGTCAGATATCTTGGCCAGGGTCCTGCCTCCTGTGCTGCTGTGTGACCTGGGCAAGCCTCTTGGCCTCTCTGAGTCCAGTGTCCTCTACCAGACAGGCATGATGGCGTAGCGGCGGCCTCCTGGGGCTGTTTTTAAGGATAGCGGGGACGGTGCCTGACACAGCCGCTGGGATGCCCGGCCCGATGCGCAGGGAGCACTGAGCGATGCCAGCTGCTGCGCCGATGCCTGGTGCATGGACTCCCTCAGGTTGGTGTGTGCTTTGAGGCTGCCCCACGGGGCAGCGGGGCTCTGGGGAAGCATTTGGTCCACAGCCCAGGCAAGGAGCAGCTCTCTGTCCCTGAGGCTACCAGGGAATATCACTCTTCCAGAGCCACATCCTTCCTGCCAGCTCAGCCAGGGGCTGCTCCAGGGCCCTGCAGACAGGCCTCCTGCGCGGCCGGCTGCCCACACTCCTTGTCGAACATTCACCAGCTCTCAGAGTGAGCTTGGCGGCCAGAGGCTCCACTTTGCAAACCTGAAGCCGATTGGTTTTGGGGTGCCTCGTGTTTAAGGCTTGCAGCTATCAAGCTTGGGAAAGAGAGAAGTTGGATGCGATAATGTCTACACTACAGTGTACTCCAACTCTAAACTGTTAACATCCGTCCAACAATAGAACTGTCCTCCCCTGCTGGCTTCATCCCCCCACTACTGCCCTCCCCTGCAAGACTGGTCCCCCCAACTACCCTTCCCTGCAGTCCTGGTCCCCCACAACTGCCCTCCCCTGCAGGCCTGGGTCCTCCCCCAACTGCCCTCCTCTGCTGTCCTGGTCCCTCCCAATTGCCCTCCCCTGCTGGCCTGATCACCAATAACTGCCCTCCCCTGACAGCCATCTTGTGATGGCCATCTTGTGTCCACATGGGGGCGGCCTTCTTTGACTACATGGGGGCAGCCATCTTGTGTGTTGGAGTGATAGTCAATTTGCATATTACCTCTTTATTATATAGGATAGATTTTATGCTTTTCTTGCTCCTGCTTTTGGTGTCACATCTAAAAAAATCATTGCCCAAGCCATGGTTATGAAAATTTACCCCTGTGTTCTTCTGAGTGGAATCATCTATCTTAACAATATTAAGTCTTCCATCTCATGAAGACCAGATGCCTTTCTATTTCTGTAGATCCCTTTTATTTCTTTCAGCGATGTTTTATCTCCTAGAACTAAGTCTCTGAACCATTTTGAGTTAATTTTTACATATGATGTGAGGTAGAGATCAGCCCTCATTCTTTTGTATCTTGATGTCCTACTGTCCCAGCACCGCTTGTTGCAAAGACTATTCTTTGCCCATTGAATGGTCTCAGGACTCTCATTGAACATAAATTACCCATCGATGCATGCTTTCCTCAGCACCGTCACTCCTATCTCATGGACCTGTGGGTCTATGTGTGTCTAGATTATGCCAGTGCCACACCGTTTGGGTTACTGTGGCATTATAGTAAGTTCTGAAATGAGAAAGTAGATGTTCTCCAACTTTGTCTTTGCACTTCAAGATAGAATTGGCTGTTCTATGTCTCTTGAATTTTCTTCTGAATTATAGATTATGCTTTTCTATTTTCACAAAAAGCCATTGGGATTTTGATAGAAATTAAAATGAATATGGAATTGCCATCTTAACAATATTAAGTCTTCCATCTCATGAACATAGGGCATCTCGCTATAGATTTAGGTCTTCTTTAACTTTTTTCCAGGAATATTTTGTAGTTTTCAACATGTAAGTATTACAACTCTTTGGTCAGATTTATTCCTACATATTTTATTATCTATATCTATATCTATATCTATATCTATATCTATATCTATATCTATATCTATATCTATCTATATCTATAAAGCCAGCGTCCGTAACGACGAGAAAGACCAATGACTGGTCACTATGATGCCCACTGTGGCCAGCAAATGGGCCTGATCAAGGGGTGGGGCCAACTGGCCAACCTCCTTTGGCCCCTCCCCCTGGCCAGACCCACCCCTGATGGGCCCCCACCACCCTGATCAGCCCACAGTCCCTCCCCTCGCCCAGCCCCATCCCAGATCAGCCCCCCCCCACCCCTATCAGGGGCAGGGCCAGCTGGCCAACCACTCATGGCCCCTCCCCCAGGCCACTGGCCCCTAGTCAGCACCCCTACCCCATTTTGGGGTGGGGCCAGCTGGCCCACTGCCCACAGCCCCTCCACATGGCCAGCCCCACCCCTAATCAGCCCCCCAACCCCAATAGGGGTGGGGCCTGCTGGCCAATTGCCCGTGGCCCCTCTCTCCAGCCGGCCAGCCCTGATTGGGCCCTGATTAGGGTGGGCCAGCTGGCCAACTTCCTGCCATCTCCTCCTCCTGACAGGCCCAGCTCTGATCTGCCCCAATTGGGGCCAGGCCGGCTGGACCCCACCTGTGCACGAATTCATGCACTGGGCCTCTAGTCCTATATAATAAAAGGCTAATATCCAAATCGACTGAACAGAGAAATGACCAGTCGCTATGATGCGCACTGACCACCAGAGGGCACACACTCAATGCAGGAGCTTCCCCCTGGTGTTTGGTTCACTTGCACAGCAGGAGCGCCGCTCAGCCAGAAACCGGGCTCTGATGAGTGCAGAGGTGGTGGCAGGAACACTAAGGATGTCTGACTGACAGACATCCCCTGAGGGCTCCTGGACTGCAAGAAGGCTCAGGACAGGCTCGGGGACCCCCCTGAATGCACAAATTTTGTGCACCAGGCCTCTAGTTTCTGATAATATTGTTATTGGAATTATTTTCTTAACTTCTTTCTCAGACAGTTCATTGCTGGTGATAGAAATACCACTGATTATATCATCTATAAATAAAAATAATTTTAATTTTTTCTTTCTAATTTGGATGTCTCTTTTTCTTGCCTAATTGCTCTGTCCAGAACAATGCTGAAAAATAGTGAAAGTGAGTATTTTTGTTTTGTTCTTAATCTTAGGATGGACTTTCAATCTTTCATCATTAAATGTGATGTTATCAGCTGTGGGTTTCTTCATAAATGCTGCTTATCATGTTGGAAAAGTTCCCGTTATATCTAGTTTGTTTGGTTTGGTTTGGTTTTATCTTGAAAGGATGCTGGATTTCATCAATTTTTATTCTGCATCTATTGATATGACTATGGTTCTTCTTTCTTCCTTCATTCTATTAATGTGGTGTGTTACCCTGATGGGTACTGGAACATTGAACCATCCTTGCCTTCCTGGGATGCATCCCACTGGATCATGGAGCAAACTCCTTTAATATGCTGTGGGCTTTGATTTGCTGATGTTTTGATGAGGATTTTTGTATCTTTATTTATAAGATATGTTGGTATATATTTTTATTTTCTTTTTATGTCTTTGACTGTGACTTTGGCATCAGAGTAATGCTGGCCCCATAGAATAAGTTAAGAAGTATCCTTTTCTTTTCTAATTTTTAGGATATATATTTTTACCCTTAAAAATGTCAAATTCCATGCAAAAAAAAAAAAGCATTTGTGGGAAGTTTTAATTCATTACTTTATTTTGAAGAAAAGTGCTGCTGAATACTTCGGGAAGCTTATGGTGAACATGCTCCATTTCAATATACTTGTGAATGCTTGGTTTAAATGCTTTGAAAGTGATGATTTCGATGTAAAGACAAAGAATGTCCAGGTCAACCGAAAAAGTTTGAAGACCAACAATTACAAGCATTATTGGATGAAGATGCATGTCAAACTCAAAAACAACTTGCAGAAAGATTAAACATTGCTCAGCAAACAATTTCCGATCATTTACAAGCAATGGGAAAGATTTTAAAGGAAGGAAAATGGGTGCCACATCAACTGAACGAAAGACAAATGGAAAACCGAAAAGTCATCAGTAAAATGTTGCTTCAACAGCACGAAAGAAAGTCTTTTTGCATCAAATTGTGACTGGCAATGAAAAGTGGATTTATTTTGAGAATCCCAAATGCACAAAATCATGGGTTGATCCAGGTCAACCATCAACATTGACTGCAAGGCCAAATCGCTTCAGAAAGAAGACAATGCTCTGCGTTTCATGGGATCAGGAAGGTGTGGTGTATTATGAGCTTCTAAAACCAAGTGAAACCATTAATACTGATCGCTATTGACAATAAATAATCAATTTGAACCATGCTTTGACCGTAAAACGACCAGAATGTGCCAGAAGACACGGCAAAGTAATTTTGCTTCATGATGACGCATAATCACACACTTCAAAACCAGTTCAAGACATGTTAAAAGATCTTGCCTGGGAAGTATTAACCCACCCGCCGTATTCACCAGACCTTACTCCTTCAGATTACCACTTGTTCCAATCAATGGCTCACAGACTTTCTGAGCAGCACTTCAAAACAAATGAAGAAGTGGAAAATTGGGTCTGTGAATGGTTTGCCTCAAAACAAGAAAAGTTCTATTGGGACGGTATCCACAAATTACCTGAAAGATGGGGAAATGTGTAGCTAGTGATGGACATTACTTTGAATAAAGCACTTTTGATGTTTCTCTTGAAGTTATTGTGTTCTCTTTGATTACAAAATACGCATTATTAACCGATACACCTAGTAACTCATTAAACAAAAAAAGGCCCACAAATATAAATCACTTATAATGTTAAGTATTGAATGTAAATGAATTAAAATGCAATTCTGACTTGAGAGGTTAGTACTATAAAAAGGCCAAAATCACACTCTAATCTTCACACCATCGGCATCTCATCCCAAGTGTAACATTCCGCAGAAGCACTGCAGACTTCTGCTGGAACACCTGTGCTCTTCCTAACCCAGTGAAGCGTGTGCCCCTGGCACCTGGGCCCAGTGGCCGCCCGCAGGGGTCAACACACAAGAGAGCACCTCAGGGTGCTGAGCTGTTCAACGCCTCTCAGCTTTGCTTCTGATGGATGTGGCTGTTGGCATTGAAACTGGTGTTTGGTTGTGGTGATTTTTATTAGTCCTTCCCATGCAGTTCCTGATTCTAGAAAATGTATTCTTAACGGTCAAAGTCTTGGGTTCACTTTTATCAATTTAAATATAACTATTTTGAAAATGTATCTTATATCTGCAGCTACAATGGAATTTATAGGAAATTCAACTTCAATACAGAAACCTGACTTTTAAAAAAACAGCCATTCACCTAGACACCTGAAAAATTGCTCAAATAGAAGACATGCCTTCCACCCACATGAAATGCAGCCAAAGACACAATTCCAAGTAGGCAAATGAGCGCGTGCATTTGGAGGCATAGGATTAAAGACGTGGTCTCCCAGTGGACTACATCGTAGCTGTGGGGTCATGGGAACTTTCTTAGATTGTTTATTTCTCTGTAAAATTGGCATGACAATAAGACCTACCCTACTGAATTGTTGAGGACTAAGTGAGAGAAGCCAGCTGACTTTATCATTTTCTAAAATGAGAGTAAGAGAGATAAATATCAAGGGGAGATCGCTCAGCTGCCTCCAGCACGCCCCCTATTGGAGACTGAGCCTATAACCCAGGCATGTGCCCTGGCCAGGAATCGATCCAGTGACCTCTTGTTTCATGGATCACACTCAACCACTGAGCCACACCAGCCGGTGCCAGCTGAATCTATTAGAACCATTGAGCCACACCGGCCGGGTGCCAGCTGAATCTATTAGACCCACATGTGGCATGCAGCCATTAGTCAAGATGTGATGGCACCGGAGCAAGGCCCGGAGAAGAAAGAGGAATCAGGAGACAGAGGCAGAGACACAGACAGAGACACAGACAGAGAGGGGGTACTAGAGACAGGAGGAGACAGAGGGGAGGAGCTGCATACTGACCACGGCTGAGCCTTGGGGAGCTGAGACTGCGAAGCAAAAGGTGAAGCCAGAGGGAGGCTGGGGCCAGGGTGTGAAAGGCCGTGGGCACCAGGTTCACAAGTCTGGACTCACCCTGCAGGTAGGGGAAGTCCTTGAAGGTTCCATGGGGAAGGACTGGGTGTGTCTGCATCTCTAATTGCCACGTGGAGAAGGAGTTAGAGCATCGAGCAGGAGGAGGGGGGCCGGCTGGAAGGGGAAGGGACACGGAGGCTGGACAACACGGAAGAGGGTCTGGTCAATGGGCGCTTGAGAGTGAAACATCTTAACGGACTAGAGGAGGGGTGGCGAGCGGCCTTGGAAGCTCGCCTGCCCTTCCAGGTCCTTCCCTGGGCCTCTCTCTCTTGTCCTTCCCAAAGAGATGAACACCTACCTGAACCTGCTGTGCCCTCGCCTCTCACAGGTGGCATGTCTCCGAGACGAGCCGCACGTGGCCTGTCTCTCTCCTTTCGTGACTGCTCTCGGGCCACAGGGTTAGACACCTGTCTATACTATCTCATCACCTGAACATCCTGAAAACGAGAAATGTGCTCAAGTGAAATCTAAAAAGGGATCAATTAAAAGAAGGACTGACTACTCAGGGACTGACTCCATGTTCAACAGAAGTGTCATTTCTTCCCAGTCCCTCTTGGTTTGGCAGACCCGTGGACCAAAATAAAACCACTCGCTCACGGAGGACAAGGAAGTAGATGTGCAAGATCGGCATCCTCTCCTTTCAGAAGCATCCTTTTCACGCTCGTTACTGGACGGCATGAGAGTTCATTCCCAAGGAATAGCAAATGGCTAACTTTACTTGATATTTTGAGGTGACAGGTTTCTGAGTACCGAGTGCCAGGAACACCCTTTGCCCTGTCATTGGAGATAATGCCTCTCCCTGCTGCTGACGGTTGACGACCTGTGCTCCCAGCCCTGAGGTGGGCTCTCCGGCCATGCGCTCCCTCCTCTCTGTGGTGTTGGAAGCTTAGGAAGTGGGTGTGAAAAGAAACAAACAAGAGAATTTAAAAGTAAATAACTATGCTTGGCTTAAAAACAGTCCAGGGCGGGGGCTCACTGATAAACAAACACTCAGGAAAACCAGTATAGACCTGAGTGCCCCATCTGAGCAGGAACAAGGACAGATTCTAGCTCAGAAAACTGGCCTGCAAACCATTTACATTTGAGCATTTCCCCAATATGTATGTAAGCCTGTTCTCCTCTGTACTCCACCATCTCCTTAAATTTTGAGCCTCATTTAATTTCCAGCTCCTGTAGCTTATTAGCTCACCCGTACATGCCCGTGAACACAGCCGTAGATGGAAACATCACTCCGAATAGATTTTAGCTGCTTGAATTCTGCATCAAAGAGCTATTAGTGCATCAAACCTAACCCAACATTTCATTCTCTTAATGGGAGTTGAGCTGAATTTTTATAGCCAGGGTCAAGTAAGAGATTTTGGTTTCATGGAAACCCATTTCTGGTGCATGACATTAACACAGCATCACGGGGAAATAAATTGAAATTTGAAGTTGGAAAGGGCAGTCGTATTTCTTGAATATTCTGAATGTCAAGTTCTTGATGGGAAAAAAATATTACAATCACGGCGACTGTATCCATAGGTCCTGCCTGGGTGTCTGGCGTGGGTTACAAAGTTTAATTTGTTGAATCCTGTGTTTTCTATCCCACAGTATCTGGTGGCATTTATGATGTTCTCCTGAAATGACAGCTCACGACGGCGTGGGAAAGGTCACTGTTTCCTGGCCATGTTTTTAAAAAGAGGCCAACTGTGTGTATGTTCTCCAATGAAAGGTAATCTTCCAGGTGCGCTCGTTTCCAAAGCTGAGCGTGTCTGCTCATGTTCCCTGAAGCCATTGCTCGTCCTCAGTTTCCTGCAGCCCAGGCTCCGCACACCTGCGGCGAGGGCCGCCGTGTCACACCTGTGTGCTCCGCTCCGGGACGGCAGGCTCAGGGCCAGGCCTCCGACACCCTGAGGACAACAGCACAGGCCTTGCCAGAGGAAGGCGTCCTGTGAAGTAGCCCTTCGCCGCCTGGGTAAACAATAAAGAAATCATCATCTTCTTTTGCCTTAAGTCTGTGGCTTTAGGACGCTGCTCACCCAGCCTCTCCTGAGGGAGAGAGGACGCTCCCTTTGAGTTTTGCTGCAGCAGGAAGTGTTGCTGATTGTTGTGCATTTGGGATGCTGCTGAGATGACATTTTTGCATGCTGGTCATTTCGCTGTTAATTGTTGGCGAGATTTTTTTTTCTCGATGTGGAAGACAATAACCCTCCTCCTCTGCTGTTGGTGGACACCGAGCAAGGAAAGAAGGCAGAGTCCACAGGCTGACTTCTCCTGGAGGGACGTTCTCTAGAGGTGTCCATTGCCCGCCAGGCCGCAGGAGGCGGCAGCTCCGGCAAGGGAAGCGTGGGCAGAGCAGGGCAGGGCCTGGGGACCTGGCATCACCCAGGTAGACCAGCAGTCCCACCGCAGGAACCGGTGGGAACAGAAATACCAGGGAACGGAGGGCCAGGGAAGTGGGTCAGAGCGGGACCAGGAAGTCAAGGCCAAAGACCAAGGTGAGAACTCAGGCCAAGGGCTGTCACAGAGAGGACACAGAAAGGGCTGGAAAGTCTGACCACGAGGGAGTGGGAGGGAGTGGGGGCCAGCGGCAGGTCAGGTGGAGGCACGGAAAAGACAGGGCATTTGAGATTGCACGATGCAGGTGCACGCGTGCCGCAGTGTTTTATTGGAGCCTCTGAGGCCCGGACCCACGTCAACAAAATGCAGGCCTGTGCAGCATTTTCAGCTTTCTGGATACTTTATGTCTCTTGGGTCTGAGCTGCGATACGTCGATTACCTCTGTCTGCAATCCTCCCCAGGGGTCTACCCACCTCGCCTGGTTTTCTCTTCGTCACCCCAGAGTTCTCTGATGCCCAAGTGCAGCCTTTCTCCAGAGCTTCCTGGGCTCAGTCACTCACCTGAGGGTGCCGAGCCCATGGCTCAGGGTAAAGGCAGCAGTAACGCAGCAACCAGTGCCCCGTCAGTGCAGGAGTCCCCTTTTGTTGTTGTTAATCCTCACCCAAGGATATTTTTCCATGGATTTTTAGAGAGTGGAGGGAGGGATGGAGACAGGGAGAAAGAGAGAGAGAGAGGGAGAGAGAGAGAGAGAGAGAGAGAGAGAGAGAGAGAGAGAGAGAGAGAGAGACATTGCTATGACAGAGTCACATGGATTGGTTGCCACCCCCATGGAACCTGACTGGGGCCAGATCGAACCTGTGACCCTTGGTTATAAGGGCCAACGCTCTAACCATTTAGCCACACGGGCCAGAGCTAAACTTTTATTTATTGAAATTAAAACAGTATAGAATACTGCTTTTTCTCCAACCGAATGCACCTCATTCCCAGCACCGAGACTGAGAAAGACAACATTCCCAGGGCCCCCCAAGACCCCCTCTGTGGCCTCCCAGTCAGGAGCAGCTGTCCCCCAGCTCAGGAGAGGGGCTGAGCTGAGCCTGCAGACGCTGCAGCAGCTGGATCTAAGGGGAGCGTGGCCAGGCCACATCGATGCTTTGGCACCACCGGCCACTGGGCTGGCCCAGCTTCTCCCGTGGAGAACAGCATGGCTGCAGGTTCAGCGAATCCATTGTGCTGGCTGGAGAGGGCAGGGGCTTGGGAGCGACATGTTCTTAGTGCTTCCGTTTGCTCACGGCAGAGCAGACGCAGGGTCCCTGAGCCAGCGAGTGCCACCATCCTCCTGCGTGCGATTCTGAACAGGCTGTTCCTTGGTGGAGTGGTCCCTGGTGTCACCTGTAAGGCAAAGGGAACGCCTCCCTACCCCCAGCAAAGGCTGCAGGGAGCACCGGAGAGCTTGTCCAAGTGTCTTCCAGGTGGAGATCATGGCGCTGCGGCCACTGTGTCACGCAGCCTTGGAAGGGCCAGCCTATTGGAGACCGGGTATGGGCTGACATGGTCCTTGCACTCGAAAGGACTGACGGGAATCAGTCCCCTACCCACGCAGTGTTCCCTGACTTTTTTTTTTTTCCATTTAAAACCAAATTTATTGAGATATAACAATGTACAATAAAACATACCCATTTTAAGAATTTAGTTTTGAGTTCTGACAAATGAATACAACCCTATAAACACCACCATAATCAAAATATAGACCATTTCCACCAGCCCCAAAAGTTCCCTCAGCCCTGGGCAACTTCTGGTGCTTTCTGTCATGAATTAGTGTTGCCTGTTCCATATAAATAATATTTTTGTGTTTGGCTTCTTTCACTCAGCAGAATGATAATTTACCTTTATCAGTAGTTTACTCCTTTTTTTAAATTACAGATTAGTATTTCATTGGTATAAATATTGGTGTGCTATACCAAAGTTTGTTCATCCATTACCTATTGATGGACATTTGAGTTATTTCAGCTTCTTTGCTCTTATGAAAAGAGCCTAGTTTAATCTTTTACTTTTTATTTTTATTTTTTTAAATTTCTTTATTGATTAAGGTGTCACATATTTGTCCTCATCCCCCCATTCCCATCCCACACCCCTCCCCACGGATGCCCCAACCCCCTGTTGAACTTAACCATTGGTTAGGCTCATATGCATGCACACAAGACCTTTGGTTGATCTCTCCCCCCTCCCCCCACCCTCCCCTATCCTCCCTCTGAGGCCCGATAGTCCGATCGATGCCTCCTTGTTTCTGGTTCTGTTCTTGTTCATCAGTCTATGTTGTTCATCATTTCCCCTAGATGAGCGAAATCATGTGTCACTAGAGATATACTTATAAGAACTGAATGTGAGACGAGCAATAATAGTTATGCTGACAGGCAAATGAATCAGTCTGTAGTGAGTTTCTTTCTGGACCAACAGTTCTTTTGAGACCCAATATCAATGTCCACCAGTTCCTTATGAGTACATGTCGGCACTAACTTTTCAGCTCTGGATGGTGGACAAATGGTGGTAATGCAGGTCCGACTCCCTCTGGTTTGGTCTTGGCCGGACCCGGGGGCACGGCTTCACCCGGACCCAGGGGCACGTGGCCTCACCCGGACCCAGGGGTGCGTGGCCTCTCCCGGGCCTGGGACCCAGCCTCACCTGGATCCAGGGGCACACGGCCTCGCCCGGACCCGGGATCTAGCTTCCCCCGGACCCAGGGGCACGTGGCCTCACCCGGACTCAGGGGCGCATGGCCTCTCCCAGACACAGGGTCGCGTGGCCTCACCCAGACCCAGGGGCCCACGGCCTCACCCGGACCCGGGACCCAGCCTCACCCGGATCCAGGGACACACGGCCTCACCCGGACCCGGGATCCTGCTTCACCCGGACCCAGGGGTGCGTGGCCTCACCCGGGCCCGGGACCCAGCCTCACCCGGATCCAGGGGCACACAGCCTCGCCCGGACCCAGGATTTAGCTTCCCCCGGACCCAGGGGCACGTGGCCTCACCCGGACCCAGGGGCGCGTGGCCTCTCCCAGACCCAGGGTCGTGTGGCCTCACCCGGATCCAGGGGCACACGGCCTCGCCCGGACCCGGGACCCCTGACTTGTTTTCATCTAACTTGTTTTGATGGCACTTTCCTATTGTCAGCAGAATGAGCAGAATGAGAGCGACCTTTCATAGCTTATCAGAAGTCTATAAATATTTACCAAGAATTTGGCTTTCTGCTTTATCTTAGAGATTAAGAGGAACAGAGAGTACATTCCTTTTAACTGACCTCCCATTCAGTATTTGTGTATAAAAGGCATTGCACAGTTAATAAAGTGGCTGCAGTCGGTCAATGGCTCGCAACCCTCCAGATCCCACTTTCCTGTCTTTCTTTCTTTTCTCAATTCCCACCTCCCTACCTCAGCACGGTTCAACAATCAGGCTGGCCCTGGCAATTGGCGCCTGAGCAGACACCTGATAACTTGGGAAGCACGGTGAGGAACTCCTCAAGGTAAAGAGTGCACTCGATAAGAAGTGAGGAGAAATGTTTTGATCGTCGGGAGTAAAGCATGGGACAAGTAGAGTCTAGAGAAAGTTCCCTTTAGAGGCAAATGTTGAAGTCTATGTGATCATGATCATAAAATAATGTGTTTTCTTGTTCAAATTAGAATCTTAGTTTGTGTGTGGAATTTAAAATCTGTAATAAATGGAACTCCACTACTGAAATTACCTCTGGTGCAGCGAAATTCAAAGGTGACAGGAGAGGGCAAGGCTATCTGCTCTCCCACAATAAGATTACTTGCAATAAGATTACTTAAGGTTACATTTAAAAATTATAAGAGAACTCACAGGGAAATGCAAATCTTGGCCAAATTGGGTGTTAGTTATTACTTCAGAAAGCAAAAAAGAAAGAAAAAATTTAAGATCTGTCTATCTTTTAAGCATGAAAAGAAATTCGGCCAGATCTGTTGCTCATGCTTCCCCTGAAGTAAGCAGGATGTGGGGGAAGGGAGAGACATGTGGCGATCCAATATAGAAGCCCACTCTCCCAGTATGCTAAGGAATGTGGTAATTTACATTCGAATAAACTAAACCTAGTTTTTCAGAGCCACTGGCAAATAAAAAATAAAGTTTAAATTTGCCTCATAAAAAACCTAGAGGACAGAATTGAAGCTATTAATTGATTATGTCTTATAAAGTATAAGAACTTATTTTTGAGAAAATAAAATAAGGTGTTTTATATCTTAAGATAATTATAAAAGGTATTATAATATTTAAATCATATATATATATTTAATAGTTTTTTTCCATGTTAAAATTTCAAGGTCTTAACAGAGATGATTCTTGGAAAGCTCCAAGGGTGCCCAGAGTAATACAAGAAATTTATTCTCTCTTCTTAAAGGAAATCTTTTAAAACAGATCTAATATACTTGAAGTTACATGGAAAGCCTTATCAAATAAGAATTAATAGATATTTTAAAAAATATATTATAAAGGTTTTAGCCTCTAAGAGGTACAAAAATATAACTAAGACCTTGTCTATACAAAAAGAAATTAACAGCCAGTTTGAAATTAAATTGCCATGGCCTAGAGCAAAGAATATCCTTACATGATATTATTCTACAATGTCATTATAATTTTTAATATTTTACAACGGCATATTGTACATTTATCCCAAACAAACTTACAGACTAATTCTTTGAATGTTTGGCAGCAATTTTAAAAAGGAGTTGAGGCCTCTTGGGAATGCACTTGAGCATTCTATATTGGCCTTTCTTGCCCTTTTTGCCAAGAGGGACTCTCCCACAGCTGTTGCCTGAGCTTTCTGTTCATGCTGAAGTTGAAGCCTCATGGTGGCTGGTCCCATGGATCTGTCTCTTGCCCAATGGTGTAAGCTGGGCCCTCCCTGGAGAAGAAACCTGGGTTCCCCAAGATCTGTGATCAATGCAGGGGCCCCACCAGCAGGCAGGGGGATCCCAAGGCAGGTGCTGGGCGTGGAGGCTATGGGGGCATAGGCTACCAAGGAGACAGAACTGAACCTCACATCACCTTGCTTGGCCCCGGAGGATGGCTGGTTAGCCATAGATGGGTAAGATTACTCAGGGAAGGAACAACCTAAGACAGGCACAGTCGCAGAGGGGCCATCAGGAGAGAACTTGGGGGTCAACAGAGGTGGGGCACAGACCCCCATCTCCCCAACCTTGCAGGGGCCTGAACTCTAGCCCCTTCTGAGGAAGGTCTCCTGCCCCATGGCTGCTTTGCGCTTCCCACGCTCAGCTCAGATCGGGACCCAGATAACAGAAAGAGACTTGGCTGGCAGTAGCTGCCCTATATCTAAATCCAGCTTAACACCAGGAATGCTTAGGGCCTTCTCAAGGATGCAAATAATCCTGTACATTAATATTTACAGGGTAAACTAAGATTGTTGTTAGAGTATTAAGTTTGACAGTATAATAGTAGTCAAGTTTTCAGATTAATTTAAGTTGGCTGATTGAAATAAGTGAATATTCAAGAAAATTTAGTTGTAGTAGACAAAAAGCAGTTCCTAAAGTATTAACTAAAATTTCTATTGGTAGTTCATCTCATAGTAAAATTGCTTAACATGCAGTGAACCTAAATCAGTCATATTTTTGTACGAAAAATTAAAGATTTAAAGTTATCAAGACTGCCTTAAAATTTTTCCAGAAAAGCCCATGTAGATTCCTACAACAACGGATCCCAGAAAGGACCTAATAGAACTATTCCAGCCACAGAATAGGCAGTGGTCCACAAGAACAGAGGAGAAATAGTCCAGAAATAAAAATAGTAGAGATGCCTTACCATACTAGCAGTCAGCAGCTATACATTGTTGCAGGTTGCCCAGGATCAAGGGCAAGGAATATCGGTATACATGCTTACAGATCATATGTACACACCCTTCTACATAAAAGTCAAAATGTTTAATGTTTTGTGTTCTACTGGGACCCCTGGCTTAGGGGCTTGCTTTATTTCTAACACAGGGAATAGTATTAACTGCCACATTAAAAGAAATGTTATACCTCAGGCATTAACCATTTTTACAGATAGATCCAGTTCTGGAAAGGCTGGATCTACTGCAGCAGGGGAGCAAAGGTCCTTCAAACCCCTTATATTTCAGTAGAAATACAAGCTCTTATTTATACCTTAACAGATTTTACTATGGAGCCCATCAACCTATAGTAATAGTATTTATATGGTAAGTATGGCAAAAATTATTGAAACAGCTACTATAAGGCACACTAAGTCAGAGGAACTTTTCATTTAATTTTCAGTCTTTAAAATGTTATTTGAGAACAACAATTTCCATATTTTATTAGAAGCAATGTCCTCAGTGTATTATCCACCTTCCTATACCAACTTTAGGGGTAAATCCCAGAGGATTTAAACCTAATCAAATCTAGCAAAATAAATGTCACTCAATTGTGGAAAGAGCCAAACGTACTCTTAAAATCATTTACTAAAATAAAAAGGGGGAGACAGATGTTATGTGTCACCTCAAGAGAAGCTCAGTCATGCTTTTTATACTTAAAAATTTTTTTTAATTGTGATGCAGAGGATCATACAGCAGGTGAAAAGCATCAGGCCTCCTACACAATAGCCTCCACCAAGTCAGCTAGGTGGAAAGAAGCATAAACCAGAAAAGAGTTTTATCAGATTCAGTAATAATGTGGGGAAGAGGTTGTGTTTTATATCTTTCCAGAAGGAGCAATACAGCCAATGCCACAAGCTCCTGTTTCCCTTCACTCAAAAGGACTAAGTACTACCCTAATGACAGCAAAGCAGAGGAAGAAGAAAACTGAAAGCTACACAAGGGACTGAGGTGCCAACATAGGGTCATCTGAAGAAGTTAACGACTAAAGTGCAGCAGATTGTGGAAAAGCAAGAAGTTGAAGCTACTTCTTCAACCATGTTACTACTCATGCTAGCATCTGTTGGCTGCCAGTCTTCTACAAAGTCTTGCACAGCCAAGTCCAAGGACTCTAAGTAAATATACATCAGCAGCATAAGAGACTTTCTTTCATTCAGTAGCTCAAAATGTTAACATGTCCATAGTTTTGATTTCTCTCTTATTGTTTTATTATTTAATAGCCAGAGTTTTGCTCTTGACATTCAAGTTTTAAAAATGATAACATGGGGGGGGAGGAGCCAAGATGGCAGTGGAGGTGAACGGCTGATCTGTTGCCTCGCATGGCAGTTTCGGAAATACAACTAAAAGATGGACTGGTGAGCGCGGCGACTCCTGCTCGCGTCTCCCCAGGCCGGGCGGCTGCTCCTCTCAGTCAGCACCTCAGCCGGGGCCATGAGCTCGTGGGCGGCTGTGGCAGCTGCTGTGGCGGCAGCCGCGGACTCGGCGCAGCGGCTCTCGGTGAAGGAAGAGATCATCTTTCTGCAGGATGGGCCCATCCGCGTCACCGACCTGGCCGAGCTGCCCAGTGAGATCCTCGGGGCCCCGGTGGCCGCCGACACCGACTTGGAGTATTTTTGGGATTTCCCGTCTTACATTCAAGTCCTTTAGCCATTTTGAGAGAGGAGGACCAAGAAGGCAGCAAAGTTGAATGAATGAACTTCGCCGCACACAGCAATTTCAAGGGTGCAGCTGGAGGACAGAGCGTCTGCCACCCAGAACCACAGGAGAGCTGGCTGAATGGTGGATTTACAGCTAAGAGGGAAGAGGAAAGAGTGAACTCGGAGGGGATAAGGTGCGGAGGCGCGTGGGTCAGGCTGGTGGCGGGGGAAGGGTCGTGCGGCTTTTTTTCCAACCCTAGGGGAGATTAGCTCCCCATCACCCTGAAATCCAGCTTCTGGGGACTCGCGGGAGACCCAGACGCCTGCAAGGAGAGGCTGGACTCTCGGCCTTCGTGTCGGAGAGTGGGAGTAACTTCCTTGCGGAGGTGCGCCCAGCAATCAGTGTTTGCTGCGCTGGAGTGCGGAACGAGGGGGCTTAGAAACGTGGAAAGCAGAAAAAGCAGACTTGCAGCCATTATGATTTGCCATGCCATGGCCTGGTGGCGCCCTGAGACCCCACCCCGCCCTGAGACCCGCCCCGCCCTGGGACCCACCCCGCAGGTTTTGCAGACCTGCCCTGCACGTTTTGCAGGCCCACCTGGGCTCCAAGCAGCGGCTTTTGCATGTGGGTGGCCTGCCCTGTGGCAGCTTGACCAGATAAACTGCTGTTCTAGTCGGACTGCTCCAGGGCCGCTCAGACAGGAGGAGGAAACTGCAGTTTTTGCTGTAATTCCTGCTGAGTGGCCTCAGGCAGTAGCTGACCTACACTCCATTGGAGACCCAGAAATGAGGGCATCTAGTGGTCGGTGTGAGATGACACCAGATTTCAACCACTCGCATAAGGGACACATTCAAGAGGCAGACTCAGTGAGCGCCAAAGCCTTGCTGCACCAAGACCCGGCCCATAAACGTGTCTCCTGCACAGCAACTCTTCCTTTATAGACACAGAGGGTCCTCATGGCCAATTGGCCTGGAGGACAATTCCTCCCAGTGACACCAACAACAATCAAGACTTAACTATACAAAGGAGGACCAAGATGGAGGCATAGGGTGGAAGCGTGATTGTTGCCTACCATAACAATTTTGAGACTATGACAGGAGAGCAGAGCAGACACCATCCAGAACCACCGGAGGGCTGGCTGAGCAGATGCTCTACAACTAGAATAAAAGAGAGGGGTAGGCGGGATGATGCTGATGCCAGTGACCCAAAGATCACACTTTAAGAACTACGGCTCAGGCGACACAATGGCGGCCTGGAACGTGCTCGGTACATTTCCCCCAGCGGTCTCCGGCTGAGGGGACGGCTCCACTCACTGCCGAGCACGGACAGACGAGCCCCTGGGAGACATGGGGTGGGAGACTCCGCGCTTGCTGACCTCCGAGTCCTTCAAGAATCTCAACACCCCAGAAGTGGCCAGGTGCGCACGCTCGGCGACCGGCCACCGCTGCAGACCCAAGGGCCGACGCAGCCACCCCGGACCAGCCCGCCGCCGCGCACCGGGCACACTGGAGCTTTGCCGAGCCCGCCGCCCAACGAGTTCTGCGGCAGCCGCCCTGGAGCTCTGAGAAAATGGAAGAAAGGAATTGCTGAGAGGGAATTGACCAATAGGAATTGGGATCAAGAAGACGAAACCCCGCTGGGTCCCGGGTCCAGGTGAGGCTGGGAACTGGGTCAGGGTGAGGCTGGGTCCCAGGTCCGGGTGAGGCCACATGCCCCTGGATCCGGGTAAGGCCACACGCCCCTGGGTCCGGGTGAGGCTATGCGCCCCTAGGTCCGGGTGAGGCTGGTACCTGGGTCCGGGTGGGGCCGTGCGTCCCTGGACCCGGGTGAGGCCACGCGACCCTGGGTCTGGGAGAGGCCATGCGCCCCTGGGTCCGGGAGAGGCTGGGTCCCAGGTCCGGGTGAGGCCGTATGCCCCTGGATCAGGGTGAGGCTGGGTCCCGGGCCCGGGTGAGGCCACGCGCCCCTGGGTCTGGGAGAGGCCACGTGCCCCTGGGTCCGGGTGAAGCCGTGCCCCTGGGTCCAGCCAAGACCAAACCAGAGGGAGTCGGACCTGCATTACTACCATTTGTCCACCATCCAGAGCTGAGGGGTCAGTGCCGACATGTACTCATAAGGAACTGGTGGACATTGATATTGGGTCTCAAAAGAACTGTTGGTCCAGAAAGAAACTCACTACAGACTGATTCATTTGCCTGTCAGCATAACTATTATTGCTCGTCTCACATTCAGTTCTTATAAGTATATCTCTAGTGACACATGATCTCGCTCATCTAGGGGAAATGATGAACAACATAGACTGATGAACAAGAACAGAACCAGAAACAAGGAGGCATCGATCGGACTATCGGGCCTCAGAGGGAGGATAGGGGAGGGTGGGGGGAGGGGGGAGAGATCAACCAAAGGACTTGTGTGCATGCATATGAGCCTAACCAATGGTTAAGTTCAACAGGGGGTTGGGGCATCCGTGGGGAGGGGTGTGGGATGGAATGGGGGGATGAGGACAAATATGTGACATCTTAATCAATAAAGAAATTTAAAAAAATAACATGTATGTAGTTTGATTTTTCATTGGCATTGTTTGCAATTGTTTTCATATTAGAGCTTTATTATTAACTAGAGGCCCAGTGCATGATTGAATCATGCACATGTAGGGTCCCCTACATGCTTTCACTTTTCCCGGTGGAGTTGGGTGCCTGTCTGCTGGTGCACCAGGCCTTTCAGAAGCCTCCGGCTCGGCGGAGGCTTCTGAAAGGCCTGGTGCCGGAGCAGACAGGCACCCAGCTCCCATGCTTTTGATGGTCCACGGCCGCTGGGGGGGCTACCCTGCACCTCTCAACGGCCATTGAGGGGGGCTGCCGCGGACACCTGGCTACCCTGCTGTTTAGAGGCACAGCTGGGTGTCCGCGGCAGGCCCCCTCAGCGGCCGTGGATCTGGCCGTTGAGAGGCACAGGGGGCGGGAGTCCCGCCCCCTGCGCCTCTCAACAGCAGGGTAGCCCCCCTCAGTGGCAGCGGACCCGTGCCTCTCAATGGCCAGATAGGCCACCCTGAGTCCCGCCCCCCAGCCTCCCACCGCCCAATCGTGGGCGTAGCGGAGTGATGGTAATTTACATGTTACTCTATTATTAGATAGGATGTTTAAATTTTACTTTTATTATTAGTAGCCTAAAAAACAAAGAAGGGGGATCTGTTGGAGACAGGGTGTAAGCTGACACAGTCCTTGCACCCAAAGGGACTGGCAAGGCTCGGTCCCCTACCCACACAGTTTTCCCAGGCTTGTTTGGATGGCAATTATCAGTAGAATGAGAGCAACCTTTCATGGCTTACCAGAAGTCTGTAACTATTTACTGAGATTTGCTGTACCAAGAATTTGCCTTCCTGCTTTATCTCTCCCTTAGAGATTAAGAGGAACAAAGAGTACATTCCTCTTGACAGACCTCCTATTCAAGTGTTTGTGTATAAAAGGCATTGTGCAGTTAATAAGGCTGCTGCAGTCAGTCAATGGCTCGCAACCCTCCTGATCCTGCTTTCCTGTCTTTCTTTCTTTTCTCAATTCCCACCTCCCTACCTCAGCCCGGTTCAACCATCAGGCTGGCCCACCAGCCTCGTTCTGCAGCAGCCGTGGGTCCTCGCTCTGGGCTCCACACACTTCAGAGATTCGGAGAGGAAATGACAGGTTGCAGATAAACCGGCCCTGGGTGGAGGACGCTTTGTTCCCAGGTCAAGGCATCTAGCACCAGGCACTCGTGTCCTTCAGGGAAGGGACTGCTGTTGCCATGGTTCCGACAGCCACGTGTGTGCCTGTGGTTATCTCAGGGGCACAGAGACCTCGAGGCTTGTGGGCTGAAGTGCTACCCAAGCACTGTGCGCACCTGCTCCTGGCCTGGGCCCCTGGGATGGCCTGAAGGAACCACTGGACACACTTGGACCTGCCATGGACCCATCTTCTGACCTAGGATCAACCAGGTGCCTGGGGGACAGAGGTCATGTGAGCTGTTTGGAAGGGTCCTTCAAGGCCATTTGCTTCTTCCTGCTGCCCTGCTTGAGTACTGTGCCTGCTCGGAGATTCAGCCCACCACCGCCATCGGCTTCCCCAACAACACTGCCGTGCCATCGCAGATCACAGATGGGAACACCTAGGACACCCTGCAGGGAGGACAGCGTGGGAGGGATCACACAGCGTGCAGGGTCTCCACAGGCTCTATCTACCTCGGGCTGAACCTGAGCTCTCAACAGCTGTGCTATTCTTGGGATGACAGCCATGGGGAGCCCTTGAACGCCCATCTGAAGGACCCACTTTTGCAGCAAGAGGCTCACTCTCAGACTGCAGGTCAAAGCCAGCAGCTGGCAGTGTCGAAATCTCACAGGACAGAGTCACAGGTGATGAGAAACGGTGCAGCCCTGGGCAGGGCAAGAGCCACCCTCATTCCTCCTGGCAGTTGGGCTGGTAGGGGACCTGCTTTTTAAATTTTTTTTCTACTGAACTAAGAGTCACACACATAAAATTAAGCATTTAAGGTGTACAATTCAGTGATATTTAGTACCTCACTACACTACGCAACCATCCCTCTGTCCAGTTCCCAAACATTCCCATCTCCCCAACAGGACAGCTGTGCCCACAAAGCACTCAGCCCAATCCTTCACTCAGCCCCACAACCACTCTCTTCCTGTCTCTATCGGTTTGCCTGCTCCTGATATTTTAGATCAATGAAGTCATACCTACAGGCTGTTCCAAAAAAAAAATGTATACACACGTATAAGAGCCGGTAGTGCAGCTGATGCTTCTTTCTTTTCAGATTTAAGCCATTGGAATTAATATTCAGTGTTTAGACATTTTGGAGGGACACCCTATATGTGACCTTTTGCATCTGGCTTCTTTCACTTAGCGTGATGTTTTCAAGGTTCTTTCACATTGTAGCATTTTATCAGTACTTTTCCTTTTATCGCTGAGTAATATTGCATTAGATGTTCTTTCTTAAAAGTGAAGTAAGAGACAATGTAGCCTTCGAGAAGAGCATTGCCCCAAGAATCTACGGAAGTCTGCTCCTCTCACGGGACTGCTGGCCTTGCTCCACATCAGACACACCTGGTTCAAATCTCAGCTCCCTTCGGCGTGGCCTTACCTGAGATACTCAGCTGCCAGAAGATTTAGTGCGGCTGTCAATCAGACCAGCATGGGGTTCTATCTCTCAGGGAGTTTCTGTGAGAGTTAACTAGGAGACACACATACAAAGATTGCCACACTGCCTAATGCATGATCAGGATACCTAAGGATGTGAGGGCGATCTGGCTGCGACATCTGTCACCCCATTGATCGCCAGGGTTGATTCGGCTGATCTGGCTGGCTAGGCGGGTGTCCCCCTCCTCCCTCACCGATCCATGTGCGTCCCTCCCGAAGCTGCGCGCTCGGTCGAAGAGGACGACCTTCCCCCCAGAGGAGAGGACCGGTCTTCGGTCAAGGGTATACGAGTAGCTGCGCTCCCCTGCTAGAACCTCCAAACAAGCTCTCAGGATACCTAAGACTATAGTTACTTCTTCTCCCATTCATAGAAGCCACTCCCATTCATAGGAAACCACGCCCATTCAGAGGAAGCCACTCCCATTCAGAGGAAGCAACTCCCAGGTCCACCTGTATAAACTGGAGTAAGAGACAATGCAGCCTTGTAGAGGGAAGCTGTGATATAGCAGGAAGGCTCACAATGGCTCTGTCTCAGAGGCACTTCCTCCAAACCCCACGGTGCTCAGGCAAAGAGGACATTGTCAGCCTGTGGGAAATGTGGCTGGTAAGTCAAAGGTGTAAATATATTTGCAGTCAACTTCACACAAGTGAGCATGGGGTAAGCACTCAGGGCCCTTGCCCGTGTGGGTGTGGTGGGCAGCGGAAGGGCAGGGGGAGGGCAGAGGAAGGGCAGGGGGAAGGGTGCAGTTCTAATCTCTGGGCAAAGCACTACTGATAAGCCAGTGATGAGAGAAGAAAGGCTGCAGGGCAGCAGCCGAGGAGGAGCCGCGGCTGAGGAAGGCTGGCAGGGCTTACGTGCTGAGTGAGTCCAGCCCCGGGCGTCACTGGGCACAGGTCACCTGTGCCATCTCTTCTTTCATGGGAATAACCAAGAAAAAAAGCCTGCCTCGGTTGTGTTCAGACAGGAAGTGTTGAGAACAGAGGTGGGGTCTCAATGAGAAACGACTTTTTGGAGCCCTTGGGTTCTGGACCATGGACCTCCTGGGACACTCTCCGATACCACCCAGCCCTGCTGAGGCCCTGAAGAGAGCCGGCGATGCTGCTCTGGAAGAGGGGCTTTCTCTCACCCAGTCACAGCCACGTGCTGAGTGGAATGCGCACACACCATCAGCATCCCCTAAACCCGGAGCCTAATTCTTGCAAGGAGCGAATGGGTCTCCCACGCGGTAGTTCAAACCTAGAATAAAGGAAAACATAAATAACTGAAAGTAAAGAGTGGTGCATTAAAAAAATTGCCCAAAGTTGAACAGGAAAGGAAGGCTTATCCAAGGCTGGTGCAACAGGGGGAGGCCAGCTCCCCCCTGAGCCAAGCCCCTCGGACAGGGGCGAGGGATTGGGCGCTGGGTGGGCTGGCAGACAGTATGGGGGGCCATGTCCACCGAGATCTGCACTTCCCGCTCGCTCGTCTCTGACAGGACACATGGGCCCAGGAGCACAGGAACACACACCTTGTGGTCTCCCCTTCCCCATGGTCCTCAGGTCTCCGCACCCCATCCAAGGTCGCTGGTTGTTTGCATGACAAACCAGCCCTAACTTAGTGTGCACAATACACCACCGCATCCTACTGCTATTATTATTCCTCCTGGTCTGGGATGCTGGGAGCCAGCTGCGTGGCAGACATCTCGGGTTTCTCAGGTGGCTCTGGTCACACCGGCTGGAGTGGAGTAAAGCTTCTTGCTGACACATCACAGTGGATGCTGGTCCTTGACCAGAACCATGGCCAAGGCTCTTTGCTGAGACATGTGCCCTTGGGCTCTGCACAGCCCAGGCCTCTGTGACAGCAGCTGGTTCCAAGAGAGTCACCCTGGAGAGAGCCAGGACAGCTGTGCCAGCGGTTCTCACCAAGCCGCGAAGGTCACTCTGCTACATTCTGCTCACAGGAGGACTCCTGCATCTATTTTGATCAAATATATTGGCCTGTAATTTCCTTTTCTCATAGTGTGCCCTTATCTGGCTTTGATATGAGGGAAACGCTAATCTCATAAAGTAAATTTGTAAGTGTTCCCTACTCTTCATTTTTGGGAAAAGAATTTGGAAAGATTGGCATTCATTCTTTAAGTGTTTGGTAGAATTCACCTACAAAGTAGAAAATCATGAAGGTGAGAGCATAAAAGAAACAGAGACCAGAAAGACAACGGGAAAAGTCACAAAAAGTACAAGGTTGTTTTTTGAAAAGACAAACAAAATGGACAGAACTTTAGTTAGACCCATCAACAATACGAGAGGTCTCAAATAAATAATCTCTATATAAAAGTCTAGGCCAGTGGTTGGCAAACTCATTAGTCAGCAGAGCCAAATATCAACAGTACAACGACTGAAATTTCTTTAGAGAGCCAAATTTTTTAAACTTAAACTATAGGGGGAGGTACATTGTTATTAACTTAATTAGGGTACTCCTAAGCTGGCCTTTGCTAAAAACTCAAGTTTTCAAGGGGCCAAAGAGCTGCATGTGGCTCGAGAGCTGCAGTTTGCCAACCACTGGCCTAGGCGACCGACCTACTGAATGACCGGTCACCTGGTTGCTATGATGTGCACTGACCACAGGGGGACAGACACTCAATGCATGAGCTGCCCCCTGGTGGTCAGTGTGCTCCCACAGCGGGAGCGCTGCTCAGCTGACTGATGGGCACCACACGCAGGGCTCACAGCTGGTGAGTGCTGCTGTGGCGGTGCGAGCCTCTCCTGACTGGGACTGACTGGGTGTGGACCTGGGGCAGATGCAGTGGGGCCGGGATGAGAGGAGCTGCAGGTAGGAGCAGCAGGCGGTGTTGGACTGCTGGTTTTGGCCCAATCCCCGCAGGCCACGCCAAGGGACCCCACCGGCGCCTGAATTTGTACACTGGGCCTCTAGTTATAAATGAAAAAGATGATACAACCATACTATAGAAATACACAGGATCATAAGAGACTGCCATTCACAATTCTATGCACACAAATTGGATAATCTAAATGAAGCGGATGAATGTCTGGAAACATACAATCTACCCAGACTGAAATTTGAAGAAATGGAAAACCTGAACAGATCAATTGTGACAAAGGAGACTGAGTAATCAAATCCTCACAACAAAGGAAAGCCCAGGGCAGATGCCCTCTAACTACGGAGTGTTGTTCGGTGGGTGTCGTGTGCTTGGTTTTCTATGGAAGCCCCATTCCTGTTACCAATTCCATTCCAGTCATCTGTTGCTCCGACACACCACCACCAAGTCAGTGCAGCACAAGAGCAATCCTGTGTTTGGTGTCTGACCCAGTTCATCGAGGCAGTTCTCCTCCGGGACCCTCAAGGGACTGGGAGTCATCCCAAAGCCTCCCAGGGTCACATCTGTAGCTTGGTGCTGGGACTGGATTAAGGCACATTCCTCTTAAAGGAAGCCTCTTGCAAACCACTTTGCAAAGCAAATAATCATTTCTAGTTGTCTTCAGGTAATTTGCATTATCTTATGCATACAGGGAGGATTGACTAAATGAAAAAAACAGAATATATTGTGAATATATCTGCATATGTACTAGACATGTACACTGGGATATCATTAATGTTGTAGCCTTAGACATAACAAATCAACTCAAGTCTTTGTATCACATGCCCATTATTTTATTATAACAAAACTAGGCTGAAAATATTGCTAAGGCCATCACTACAAACCCATTCCAGGATTTTAAGGCAATTGTTTGGGTAAGATGCTGTGGATTGGTGGCCATAAGCATGCATTACAAACATTTCAGTGAACATCTACCACCAGCTGGACATTGTCTTAGATGCTGGGATACAGCAGTGGAGAGAAAGGGGTTTCTGTCCTCAGGAGCTTAATGTGTAGAAAAATGTGCTTTATACAAGGAAATGCACTTGGCAAAGAAAAAATTACTGTGCATTTTCTTTGACTTTATAATAAAGATTAAAAATAATATTTGTACCTACTTTCTTGTCCTCTTGTGGTCTGGGGTAGAGGAGAGACTGGAGTGAACGCAGACAACTGTGGGCAGAATCCTGGTTAGAATGCCTCAGGTTTAAAATGCTGGAATTTCCTAGTGGAACCGCATGTTATTTATGGTGTATATTTGGCAATGCCAGAGTAATTGACATCTAAAACGAAATAAAGCAAAGGCCCAGTGGTATTCTGAGAGCCCAGAGTCCCACATGCCATACTGTGTACTACTCGAGGATCTTTTATTCAGATTAAAATGCATTTTGTAGGAAAATTGCTTTAGGAATCTTCACATGGGGTGATGTTAGAATGCCACAAATATAATTTTAACCAAGTATTTCCAAATCTCATAAAAATGGTTGTCTTATTACAGTTCAAATTATGTGCCATAAAAATGCTCACAAGTGGAAGGTCAGGATACTTCTGAGCAGGGCAACACAATAGAGCAGGGACCGGATAATTACTAGCAAGCCATCAGCACACACCTCCGAATGCATGACAGCACATCACACATGTCCTGCTGATATGCAAGTCTGTCTTTCCTAAGCCTTGCATCTAACATTTCTTTAATTGACCAAGGTTTCAAGGTTCATCTTATTTGTATGCAGAAATTAACCAGAAAGAGTCACAAAAATAGAAATATTATGAAGATGGCATTCTTTCACATTCTAAACAACTCTTTGCAAACATACTTACTGAAGATGAGAAGATGGGAAAACCAAACACTTGGATATAGGTTTCAACTGAGTCGCACTCTCCATACTTTATCCAGTTACCAATAGGGACGGGAGAGGGGTGTTCAAACTGTAACATCTTTCTGGTCCTAGTATTTGCCCATGCTGCGCCCTTTGCATTTCCATCTGCCGAGCACCCACCCCTTCTCCTTTGGGTAACAGCACTGCATGTGACACTTGTGGGCAGTCTTGATAGAGCTGTCAATCAGTGTGCCCACATATCCCAGTCTAAGGGTTGAACCCAAGATCCAAGCTGGGCCTCTCTGGCTCTCAGATCCTTAAGGGGATCAACCTAAGGAAGGAGAAGGGATTGGCCACTGTGCCCCTTATTTCTGAGCCCAGCAGGAAATAGCCTTTAGTTCTGACTATGTGGATTCAGGAAACTGTCTTCATTTATACTTTTCTGCAAATTCGTGCCTTGGCATTAAAAGTAAAAGTCACTCCAGACAGTCAAGGTAATTGCAGTAGAGGGGAAGGCTCTCCAATCTAAAAAACAGCGAGACTTCACCATGTTTGTTATTAAAATACTAGAGGCCTGGTGCACAAAATTCAGAAGGGGTGAGGGGGTCCCTCAGCCCAGCCTGCACCCTCTCCAATCCAGGATCCCTCTCACAATCTGGAACCGCTGGCTCCTAACTGTTCACCTGCCTGCCTGCCTGATGCCCCTAACTGCTCTCCTCTGCCAGCCTGATCGCCCAACTGCCTATCTGCTCTCCCTTCCTGGCCTGATTCCCCTAACTGCCTATCTGCTCTCGCTGCCAGCCTGATCCCCCTAACTGCGTATCTGCTCTCCCCTCCTGGCCTGACCCCCCTAACTGAGTATCTGCTCTCCCCTTCTGGCCTGATCACCCTAAATGCCTATCTGCTCTCCCCTCCTGGCCTGATTCCCCTTAACTGCCTATCTTCTCTCCCCTCCTAGCCCGATCCCCCTAACTGAGTATCTGTTATCCCCTCCTGGCCTGATTCCCCTAACTGCCTAACTGCTCTCCCCTCCTGGCCTGATCCCCCTAACTGCCTGTCTGCTCTCCCTTCCTCTCTGCACCCTTCAGACCCCTGGCACAGGCATGATGAGAGCTTTCTGCCGCGGCCCCACCCCCATCCTGATTGGTTGTTATGTGACAGCGTCCTGGACAATTTACATATTCCTCTATTATTAGTATAGACTAGAGGCTCGGTGCATAAATTCATGCACAGGGGTCGGGGGTGTGTGTGTCCCTCAGCCCAGCCTGCACCCTCTCCAATCTGATAATCTGGAACAACTGGCTCCTAACTGCTTACTTGCCTGATGCCCCAACTGCTCCCCTCCTGGCCTGATTCCCCTAAAAGCCTATCTGCTCTCCCATCCTGGCTTGATCACCCTGCTTAACTGCCTATCTGCTCTCCCCTTCTGGCCTGATCACCCTGCCTAACTGCCACCTTCTCCCTTCTGCCTTCTCCCACAGCGCCCACCTTCTCACCTTCTCCTGCAATGCTGGCCTTTTCACCTTCTCCCTTCTGCCTTCTCCCACAGCGCCGACCTTCTCACCTTCTCCCTTCTGCCTTCTCCCTTTCTCACCTTCTCACTTCTGCCTTCTCCCACAGTGCCGGCCTTCTCACCTTCTCCCTTCTGCCTTCTCCCACAGCGCTGACCTTCTCACCTTCTCCCTTCTGCCTTCTCCCACAGTGCTGACCTTCTCACCTTCTCCCTTCTGCCTTCTCCCTTTCTCACCTTCTCCCTTCTGCCTTCTCCCACAGTGCCGGCCTTTTCACCTTCTCCCTTCTGCCTTCTCCCACAGCGCTGACCTTCTCACCTTCTCCCTTCTGCCTTCTCCCACAGTGCCGGCCTTCTCACCTTCTCCCTTCTGCCTTCTCCCACAGCGCCGACCTTCTCACCTTCTCCCTTCTGCCTTCTCCCACAGCGCCGACCTTCTCACCTTCTCCCTTCTGCCTTCTCCCACAGCGCTGACCTTCTCACCTTCTCCCTTCTGCCTTCTCCCACAGCGCTGACCTTCTCACCTTCTCCCTTCTGCCTTCTCCCACAGCGCTGACCTTCTCACCTTCTCCCTTCTGCCTTCTCCCACAGTGCTGACCTTCTCACCTTCTCCCTTCTGCCTTCTCCCACAGCGCTGACCTTCTCACCTTCTCCCTTCTGCCTTCTCCCACAGCGCTGACCTTCTCACCTTCTCCCTTCTGCCTTCTCCCACAGCGCTGACCTTCTCACCTTCTCCCTTCTGCCTTCTCCCACAGTGCTGACCTTCTCACCTTCTCCCTTCTGCCTTCTCCCACAGCGCCGGCCTTCTCACCTTCTCCCTTCTGCCTTCTCCCACAGTGCTGACCTTCTCACCTTCTCCCTTCTGCCTTCTCCCTTTCTCACCTTCTCCCTTCTGCCTTCTCCCACAGCGCCGGCCTTCTCACCTTCTCCCTTCTGCCTTCTCCCTTTCTCACCTTCTCCCTTCTGCCTTCTCCCACAGTGCCGGCCTTCTCACCTTCTCCCTTCTGCCTTCTCCCATAGTGCTGGCCTTCTCACCTTCTCCCTTCTGCTTTCTCCCACAGAGCGTGCCAGCCTTCTCACCTTCTCCCTTCTGCTTTCTCCCACAGTGCGTGCCGGCCTTCTCACCTTCTCCCTTCTGCCTTCTCCCACAGCGCCGGCCTTCTCACCTTCTCCCTTCTGCCTTCTCCCACAGCGCTGACCTTCTCACCTTCTCCCTTCTGCCTTCTCCCACAGCGCTGGCCTTCTCACCTTCTCCCTTCTGCCTTCTTCTGTGGTGCCGCCCACCCTCAAGTCGCCTCAGGCTGGTTCCGCCTTCTCCCACCTCCCTGCTATTGCCTTGTCTCCGGATCAACGCCCTGCACCATGCATAGGAGTTAATAAAGAGCTAATGGTCTGGTCATGACCCGTTATAGTGTCCTGGCCTAATTTGCATATTATCTATCTATCTACATATATATATACTAGAAGCCTGGTGCACGAAATTCATGCATGGGGGGCAGAGGGTCCCCTCAGCCCAGCCTGCACCCTCTCCAATCGGAAATCCTTGGGAGATGTCCAACTGTCGGTTTAGGCCAGTTTAGGCCGGTTTAGGGGTGTCCAGTTGGACACTCCTCTCACAATCCTGGACCATTGGCTCCTAACTGCTCACCTGCCTGCCTGCCTGATCGCCCCTAACTGCCCCCCTGCCAGCCTTATCACCCCTAACCACCTCTGCCTGCTGGCCTGGTCACCCCTAACTGCCCCCACTGCCAGCCTGGTTGCCCCTGACTTCTCCCCCTGCTGGCCTGGTCACTCCCAACTGCCCCCCCCTGCCAGCCTGGTCCCCCCTTACTGCACCCCCTGCTGGCACAGATGCCCCCAAATGACTCCCCTGCCAGCCTGATTGCCCCTAACTGCCCCCCGTGCTGGCCTGGTCACCCCTCACTGTCCCCCCTGCTGGCCTGGTCACCCCACACAGCCTGCTATTCAGTCGTTTGGTTGTCCCTCACTAACCCTCCTGCTGACCTGGTCGCCCCATGCATCCTACTGCTCAGTCGTCCCTCACTAACCCCCCTGCCAGCCTGGTCCCCCCACGCAGCCTGCTGTTCAGTTGTTTGGTCGTCCCTCACTAAACCCCCTGCCAGCTTTGTTGCCCCACACAGCTTGTGTTCAGTCGTCCATCCGGTTGTTTCGGTCATGATGGCCCCTGGCTTTTTATATATTAGGATAACTAAGACACCTTCTCTCATTCTTAAATGAATCAATCGACTGGCTTATTAAGGGTGCAATACACTCAGGAAGTCCAAGGTATAGAAGATGACAGGGGAAGAAAGAGAGGAAGCTCCCCCTGAAACAGGGTGGGGTGCTGGGTTCCACTCCTGACTGACCTCAGGAAAGAGTGCCACAGGCCATCGGTGCCCACAGGCCCACACTCACTTGCAGGCACTCACAAGGAAGGAGCACGAAGGTGACGTGCAGGGACAGCATTCTGCTCAAAAGACCTCCAGGCATCCTCCCCTCCCACCACGAGCAGCATTGTGTGGAATGGACAGAAACACTGTGACTCTTGGTTTCCTCATCTATTAAACAGAATAAACTCAATTTACTGTACAGGTCGCTTTGAGGTGTAAAAGACCATTAAATGTGATGAAAGTGCAGTAAGTGCGACTCTGACCTAAACAGGTGGAACCCTGGGAAGATTCCTGGAACAGAGGTTTCAGCCACTGGGCCACGCGCAGGGTAGAGCTGAGAACACTGGGCCAGGAACACTGGGACGTGAACCTGTGGTCATACCAGGTCAACACCTGGAGGCAGCGTGAGGCTACGCAGAGGGCGAGGGAAGGACCCGGAGCTGGTGGCCACTCTGACAGGAGACTGAGAGGAGATGCAGAGGCTGAGGCCGCTGGAATCCCCTGGCAGCACCCTCGAAGGGCAGGGAGAGCGGGGACTGCAGCGGTGGCTCCAGCTCTGGCTGAATATCGAACTGCCGGCTGTGAGCTGGAACTACAAGGCCGGTGACAGAAGCACCAGGAGCCAGAGGTGACACACAAGAGGACCCTCGCTGGAAGGCAGAGCCAGGGCAGGGGCGGGTCAGAAGGGAGAGAGCTGAGTCTTTTCAACATGGAAGAGAGGAGGCAGGAGGCAGGAGGCAGGGCCTGCGGACAGGGCCGCGCCACACACTCTAAGCCTCTGCACACGGAGAGGCCAGAGTTTCCCTCATTCCTTTCTCGCTCACTGACCAGCTGGGCGCTGAGGACCCACAGGTGAGCAAGCAGTCTGGACCCCCCGCAGCATGCAGTCTAGTAGTGACATGTGCAAAAGCAATCACGGTTGGTGTCTGCAAGGATGGGTACAGCCAAAGGTAAGCAGCCACTCAGAAAGAATACCCGGGAGGCTTCCAGGAGCAGTGGCTGCTCCGGTGAGGCCAGAATGAGCAGAGGGAAAGCAGCCGTCTGAGAACACATCCCAGCAAGCGCAAAGGCCCTGAGGCAGGAGGCCCCATGACTGTGTGCCCCGCGTGAGTGGAGGCCCGTGTGGCAGGGCAGAGAGAGAGGGACTGGAAGTGGAAGGGAGAGAGGAAGACGGTGCAGTGGGTGGCAGCGAGGGACCTTGCGGGCTGGTGGAAGAATCTGTCTTGCTCTGAGTGCAATGGACAGTTGGAGGAGGGCTTTGGGGCAGATGAGTGACGTGGTCTGACCCCGCTGTGTTGAGAAGAGACTGCAGGGGTGGATTGGGGCGGTGCCTCATTCCTGCCTCCCTGGTGTTCTTGGCCCTGAAGGGTCCTGATGATTAAATACGCCCCCTTCTAGACTGGGAGCTCCGAGAGAGCTCCACCAGCCTGGGTCCTGGTCTGCAGGCAGGTGGTCACAGGTGGCGAGTCCTGGAGGCGCCTCTGCTAGGGGAGGGAAAAGGGGGGCCAGGAGCGTGGAGTCTGAAAGGGGCACAGCCCTCAGCATGGCATTTACTTCCTGGATTCTGCTTGGACCCGCCTGCTGGTATATATCGCTTATTTTGCACGTGACAAGCTGATGGACCTTTAGCTAACACTCGATTCTATTTTGGGCGAGCCTAGCATATGGCAGCAGGAACCATTGCCCCAGAACCTGGCACTGGGAAACGGAATTCCCAGTCGTTGGTCAGGGCCTGGGGCTGGCAGGAGGTCCCTTTGATCTCCATGCTCAGGGTTGTGGCGGGGGAGGTGGTGCAGCCAGCACACACTGGTGTGGCATCAGTCCTTGCCACTCCCGCATGCCCAGTGCCAAGACGTCAAGAGGAAAACCATGCCTCTGCTTCAGGGTAAAGGCTGTCATGTTTTTGGCATGTGTGTGTTTGGGTGGGAGGCAGGGGACAGAGCTCACAGTGAGGCTCCACGGACGTGGTGTGCTCCTGCTGGGAGCACGGAGAACTTGTCCCGGGCTGAACACACCAGCAGGAGAGCAGACATGGCTGGGCTTATGGCTGCTCTGCCGGGCTGCCTCTTCCTTTTGTGGGGACATTCCCCACGCCCCCCCCGGAAAAGCTACCTCACCCCCTTGCCCGGTGGAAGTTCGTGGGCGCGCTAAGTTCCAGAGGCGAGCCCTGGGCAGCAAGTGCTGTGTGCACCGGGGACAGGCAGGCCGAATGGCCCACAGTGTGAATGGCCCGTGAAGGGAAAGTTTATGGCTCCGAACCACTGTGGCTTACTTTTTTAAAAAAATTTAAATTTATTACTGTTGAAACTTTTACATGTGTCCCCTTTTCCCCCCAGTGACCTTTCCCAGCCCACCCCTGCCCCCAGCCCAGGCCTTCATCATCCTGTAGTCTGTGTCCATTGGTTATGCATATGTGTGTAAAACTCCTTTGGTTGATCTCTTACCCCCCACCCCACCCCAACCCACCCTCCCCTGCCTTCCCTCTGAAGTTTGATGGTCTGTTCATTGCCTCTATGACTCTGGATCTATTTTTGTTCATCAGTTTATGTTGTTCATTATATTACACAAATGAGTGAGATCATGTGATATTTTTCCTTCTATGACTGGCTTATTTTGCTTAGCATAATACTCTCCAGTTCCATCCATGCTGTTGCAAATGGTAAGAGTTCTTTCTTTTTTACAGCAGCATAGTATTCCATTGTGTAGATGTACCACAGTTTTCTAATCCACTCATCTGCTGATGGGCACTTAGGCTGTTTCCAAATATTAGCTGTTGTAAATTGCACTGCTATGAACATAGGGGTGCATATATCCTTTCTGATTGGTGTTTCTGATTTCTTGGGATATATTCCTAGAAGTGGGATTATTGGGTCAAATTGAGTTCCATTTTTAACTTTTTGAGGAAACTCCATAATGTTTTCCATAGTGGCTGCACCAGTCTGCATTCCCACCAGCAGTGCAGGAGGGTTCCCTTTTCTCCACATCCTCACCAGCATTTGTCATTGGTTGATTTGTTGATGGTAGCCATTCTGACAGGTGTAAGGTGATACCTCATTGTCATTTTAATTTGCATCTCTCTGATGATTAGTGACTTTAAGCATTTTTCATATGTCTCTTGGCCATCTGAATGTACTCTTTGGAGAAGTGTCTATTTAGGTTCTTTGCCCATTTTTTAATTGGATTGTTTGTCTTCCTTTTGTTAAGTTTTATGAGTTCCTTATATATTCTGGATAGTAACCCTTCATCAGATGTATCATTGCCAAATATTTTCTTCCATACAGTGGCTCCCTTTTTGTTGACGTGCAGAAGCTTTTCATTTTGATGTAGTCCCATTTGTTTATTTTCTCCTTAGTTTCCATTGCCCTAAGAGATGTATCGGTAAAGATATTGCTATGAGATATGTCTGATACATTACTGACTATGAATTCTTCTAAGATTTTTATTGTTTCCCATCTTACATTTAAGTCCTTTATCCATTTTGAGTTTATTCTTGTGTATGGTGTAAGGTGGTGGTCTAGTTTCATTTTTTTGCATGTATCTGTCCAATTTCCCAGCACCATTTATTGAAGAGACTGTATTGACTCCATTGTATGCTCTTGAATCCTTTGTCAAATATTAATTGAGCATAATGGCTTGGGTCAATTTCTGGGTTCTCTTTCAGTTCCATTGGTTTGTATGTCTGTTCTGGTGCCAGTACCAGGCTGTTTTGAGAACAGTGGATTTGAATGTAGCTTGATATGTGGTATTGTGATCCTCCAACTTTGTTCTTCTTTCTCAGGATTACTGCAGCTATTCCATATAAATTTTTTATTCCATATAAATTTTTGGAGTATTTGTTCTAGATCTGTGAAATATGCTGTTGGTATTTTAATAGGCATTGCATTGAATCTATAGATTGCTTTGGGTAGTATGGACATTTAATGATGTTGATTCTACCAATCCATGAACACGGTATATCCTTCCACTTGTTTACATCTTCCTCTATCTCTTTTTTCAGTGTCCTGTAGTTTTCTGAGTACAGGTCTTTTACCTCCTTAGTTAAGTTTATTCCTAGGTATCTTAATTTTTTTTGTGGCAATATTAAATGAGATTGCTTTTTGTTTCTCTTTCTGTGAGTTCATTATTGCTCTATAAAAAAAAGCCATAGATTTCTGGGTGTTAACTTTGTATCCTGCTACATTGCCAAATTCATTTATTAAATCTAGTAGCCTTTTAGTGAAGTCTTTAGGGTTTGCTATGTACAATGTCATGTCATCTGCGAATAATGACATTTTTATTTCTTCTTTTCCACTTTGGATGCCTTTTATTTCTTCTTCTTGTCTGATCACTATGGCTAGCACTTCCAGTACTATGTAAAACAGGAGGGGTGAAAGTGGGCATCCCTGTCTTTTTCCTGTTCTTGGAGGAAATGATTTTAGTTTTTGCCCATTAAGTATGATGTTGGCTGTAGGTTTGTCATAGAAGGCTTTTATTATGTTGAGGTACCATCCTTCTAGTCCCACTTTGCTGAGAGTTTTTATCAAAAATGGATGTTGAATTTTGTCAAATGATTTTTCTGCATCAATTGATATGATTATGTGATTTTTGTCTTTCAAATGTGATATATCACGCTTATTGATTTGTGAATATTGTACCAGCCTTGCATCTCTGGAATAAATTCCACTTAGTCACGGTGTATGATCTTTTTAATATATTGCTGGATGCAATTTGCTAATAATGTTTTGTTGAGGATTTTACCATCTATGTTCATCAGGGATCTTGGCCTGTATTCTTTCTTTGTAGTGTCTTTATCTGGTTTTGGGATTAGGGTAATGCTGGCTTAATAGAAAAAGTTTGAAAGTTTTCTTTCCTCTTGAATTTTTTGGAACAGTCTGATGAGTGTCTCTGTCCTGGGTGCTGTCTCTGTCCCGGGGGCTGTCTCTGTCCTGGGGGCTGTCTCTGTCCCGGGGGCTGTCTCTGTCCCGGGGGCTGTCTCTGTCCCGGGGGCTGTCTCTGTCCCGGGGGCTGTCTCTGTCCTGGGGGCTGTCTTTGTCCTGGGTGCTGTCTCTGTCCTGGGGGCTGTCTCTGTCCTGGGCGCTGTCTCTGTCCCGGGGGCTGTCTCTGTCCCGGGGGCTGTCTCTGTCCTGGGGGCTGTCTCTGTCCTGGGGGCTGTCTTTGTCCTGGGTGCTGTCTCTGTCCTGGGGGCTGTCTCTGTCCTGGGTGCTGTCTCTGTCCTGGGGGCTGTCTCTGTCCTGGGCGCTGTCTCTGTCCTGGGGGCTGTCTCTGTCCTGGGGGCTGTCTCTGTCCTGGGTGCTGTCTCTGTCCCGGGGGCTGTCTCTGTCCCGGGGGCTGTCTCTGTCCTGGGTGCTGTCTCTGTCCCGGGGGCTGTCTCTGTCCCGGGGGCTGTCTCTGTCCCGGGGGCTGTCTCTGTCCTGGGCGCTGTCTCTGTCCTGGGCGCTGTCTCTGTCCTGGATGCTGTCTCTGTCCTGGACGCTGTCTCTGTCCTGGGGGCTGTGTCTGTCCTGGGCACTGTCTCTGTCCTGGGGGCTGTCTCTGTCCTGGGTGCTGTCTCTGTCCTGGGGGCTGTCTCTGTCCTGGGCGCTGTCTCTGTCCTGGGTGCTGTAGCGTGCTGGCAGCATCCCTGCTCTCCCTACTAGATGCCTGGGCCACCTCCCTCCAGTTATGAGAATCAAACGTGTCCAGACCTTGTCAAACATCGCCTCGGGCCGGTGGGGCAGAGCCCCGCTAGATGAGAGCCATGAACAGACAGGCACGTTCGTGGAGCAGAGGCAAACTTCTGGGTGTTCTCTGGAGGTGGTCCAGCTACCACTGTGACGTGCAAATGTTTACCTCAAAATAGGAACCCCCCCACAACTTGCTAGAAATTGAGACGATGGAACACGGTTTGGGGTAAAGAGAGATTTTCAGAAAAGGGAAGATGATGTTTGTCCATCTGGGACCAGATGACTAGGGGCTCTCCACGCTTTAAAGGTTCAAGGACCAGGAGCCGTGCCCCTCAGCGGCTCCAAGGGCCTCCGCCCAGATATGATCGGACCTCGGTGCCGCATGTGCTCATGGCCAATCCTGTGATGACACCCACGTGCAGGTGTGCGTGGGGTTAATGCCTGTCTCTTCCCAGCAAACCCACTGGGAAGAGCCGGTCCCATTCGCCCTCGCAGCCCAGGGTCGGGCCGGTGCCCTGTGCGCTTAGCTCCTCAGCAATATCGTTGACCAGGCCCTGTGCACCCCTCCTTCTCACTCCTCCCCAAACCCCGGTAACATTACAGCCATCTAGGTACGCACACTCCCACGAAACTGCAGTGGATACTTGCAGAGACGGAGGGGTAAGAACCTCACAGACTTAAAGCCTGGATAAATTTAGCTCTAACCTAAAGGCCATGTCGTTAATTTCCGTCAGTCTTCGTCTCTTTTAGTTTAGAAATAATAATCATCAGCTCCTGTAATCAGAAGTCTCCCTGTACATTTAATGATTTGGGAGGGGGTATCTGTTGTTTTTGAAATAACACCTGCAGGACAATAATTAGCACCTTGATTAATTCTGTGACATGTGGGGAAAAAATGAAATGATCATGAAAACGCTGCAGGGTTTTCAGGGTGAATAATTTGCTGAATATTCTAAGGAGCACACTGTTGAATATGTAACAGTAGAAACACACATACACTCATTCACACACCCTCGCACAGACACACCCACTCTCACACCCATTTACACTTGCACAGACACTCATGGACTCACGCACTCACACACTAACACACTCACACTCTTGCTCACTCACACACACTCACATGCACACGCACACTCATGCATGTATACTCGTTCATACACACAGCCTTTGTTTGGGGTCCAGTTTGGCCACTGTAATAATAACTCAGGGTGCCCTGTAACCGCCGTTCTCCCGAACCTTCCACAAGGTGCGGGGATTGCACCAAGTGAGCTAAGAGAAAGCAGGGCTGTGAGGGGCCTGCTGGCTGCTGGGCCCAGCTCCACTCCATCCACGGAGCTGAGCCCTCCAGGTCTCAGGGAACACGGTTCTGACTGTCCGGGGGCTGTGCCTCTGCACAGAAATTCCTCTTCATTCAGCCCAATTCCGTTTCAGTCAGAACACCACTTCTTTATCCATTTCCCACCATTTAGAAAGAGGCACACGTCTAATCACACAGTGAGGCCGCACAGACCAGAGATTCGGCCGAAGCATCCCAGCCACTTCTACCCCAGGAACAGCTACCAGAACTTGGCAATAATGGGCCAGTTTACCACAGTGACAGCATCTAAGCCACACAGGGAGAGTCACCTGCGATGCTCTACACACCTGGCTGAGCAAAAGGCGCGCCGCCCTTCCCCTCGGCCCCTGTGGTGTGAACAGCGGGTGTGCACGCTGTTCCCCTGTGGAGCTCATTAACACCCACAAGAGGAAGGAGGGACGCCGGGCATCTCCTGACCTGGCTCAGAGCTCCGCCCCACCCACTGGTGCTGGGTTCCGTGCCTGAGGTGGGCTCTCCCGGGGCGGGGCGAGGGCAGCGTGTCCGGGCGGGGGCTCCAGCTGATCCGCCTGCTCTGCCAGCCTCAGGCTCAGGCCACAATGGCGCCTGCCGCCTGACACCTTTGGTCCCCGCAGCACTGCTCACACGGGGTGAACCCCGGAGGGAGGAAGTGCGGATCCCTTAGCGATGCCCCACGTGGCTATGGAGCTCAGTGCGGACGTGTCACAGGGCCACTCCAGTGCCGGAAGCGGGTGGACGTGGGCTTTAACCAGCGAGCGCCCTCTCCCCGGGATCCACAGCAGGAGAAACATACTTTCTCCTCCTCCTTTTCCTCAGCCACTATCTTTCCTGCTCCCACCCCATGCCCACTTCTCTGAGGGAGCCCTGACCACAGGTGCTGCCTCCGAGAGCCAGCGTGAGGGCCAGCTGCTGCTGAGTCATCGGCAACGGCTGCTCCTGTGAAGGGAAAAGCCAGGCTGGTCAGCGCCTGAGACGGTGCCCAACCGCGGCGCCTGACACGGTGCCCACCCGCGGCGCCTGAGACGGTGCCCACCCGCGGTGCCTGAGACGGTGCCCACCCGCGGCGCCTGAGACGGTGCCCACCCGCGGCGCCTGAGACGGTGCCAGGGCACCCTGAGCGCACTCGCCACCTGAACCTCTTTGCAAAGGCTGCGCGTGATCACAGTCCCAAAGAGACTGAGTCAGAAATGACAAACCGACTCAGAAAACGTGAGACCTGAGGGTCAGACAGGGGCAGGAGGGGACATGTGTGTTGCCAAAGAAGAGAAGAGATAAGGACTGAAACACGTAACATACCGGGCCAGGTACCCGAGAGCCCCCGTCTCGTCTTCTCCTGAGGGAAGCGGGCTGCAACGCTGATGGGAACGCTGAAGTGGGCACAGCGGGGCTGTGGCTCATGGTTGAATACATGACCCCAGAATCCCCGAGGCTGTTAAAGAACACGCCACAGGAAAGCTCTAGAGGGGCCCGTGAGGAGGCCCGCACCCAGCAGACCTACAGAAGCGAGAACCCTGAGCCAGCTGCCCCTCCCGGCCCTGCGGGGTGCAGGCCATCCACCTGCTCAGCGCATGTCCTGGGGAAGGTCTCGGCTCCATGCAGTGGGGACACAGCAGTGATGAGTCTAGCTCAGCAGGACATCCTTGGGAGCTTGGAGTCCTGCCTTAACATGCTCTCACCATTGAGAGAGTTCAATCTTTTCTCTACCTGCGGGCTCTGCCCCATCCACACTCTTGTCCTGGAAGGTCTAACCCTCTAGATGAGCCTGCCTTTCGGGCTCAACAAGTCGCCCACTGCAGTGACGGAGCAGGTCTGGTTCCGCCATCAGCGTCCCCTCCTCCGCTGAATGGATGCCACGCTTGGGTGAGCAGCATCTTTGAGACGCTGCCCAAGGACGTGAGCGGGGCCTGGTGTGGAGCTGAGGCCATGGCTACTTTGAACTACCTCATAAAACCAAGCCATCTTCAATGCACCCTGAGAGTGGGTCTCTGGAGCGAAGGTGTGCCACTGAGGCGTCTGCCAATTCCTCAGGGCGCTGGCCAGGCTCCTGTGGGAAGCCACGGCGTCTCCCTGGTCTGAGGTGTGGATCAGCCTTCTCCAGGGACGAACGGGAGGAGGTGGTTGCATGTGCTCCCAGGTTCTCCATTGGTGGGTACAAAGGAGCCACCCAATGGTGATAGTGATTTTTAGAGCTATGCCCTTAGCAGAAACAGTTCTGACATTGCATCTTTTAACGTAGTTATTTCATGGCCATCAAAGTGTTCTCAAGCACTTCTCTGAGATGGATTTTGTCTCAAAACAGAATTTCATGTTCATTATCTTGCAATGATTTTGACTTTTTGATGGTCATTATTCACTTTTTTTTTTTTTTTAATGGGGCACTGGGGCAAAGTGACATTGTAGAAACACTAAGTGTTTCTATTACAAATAGACTCGTAGTGGGTGCTTCTGAAGGTACAGTGGTCTGACTTTTGAAGCTGGCAATAGAGTATTGTTAAACAAGGTAGAAATTAAAAATTCAGAATATATTTTACATAATTAGTATTTTAAACTTGTGTGATTTGAGCACCATTTAAAAGAATGATTTGCTGTACTGTAATTTCCACCATAAATCTCGCCTGTAGTATATACATTAAAGCACTTTGAGATGGCTGTAGAATGTGAATTACTAAGTGCTGATGGATAATTGTGAATAATGTGGCTGCTTTCATCACTGAGTGGAAAATTAAGATTGTGGTGTCGCTCTATTTAGAAATGATTGGTGTGCAAGAGTGAAGCCAGCAGCTGTTCAGCCTCCTCCAAATGGTGGTGCAGAGGGTTTCATGCCACAGTGTTCCCATGGGAAGACAGCTTTTCTTCTGGCTCCTCTCAGGACAAGTTTCTTGGAAAGTGCCAAGGAAAGAATGGAGACTCTATGCCACCTTGTGTCGTGGGTGCATGTGGGTGTGTGCTGGCCTGGTGACAGGAACTCTGGGATGACGTGGGCGGATTTGTGAGATCAGGATGTGAGTACCAAAGCTATTGGACTCTTGACTCATGGTGCTGTGGAGGGCTCAACTCCGATGCAAGGGAATGCTTTCCCAGGATGCAAAACTTTGAGCACTGAAACGGGGAGTCTGCAGACAACAGGGACTGCTGGTCACCTAAATGATGATGGTGATGATGATGGTGGTGATGGTGGTGACATGATGATGATGGTGATGATGGTAATGATGATGGTGATGATGGTAATTATGATGGTGATGATGATGATGGTGGTGATGATGATGATGGCAGTGATGATGGTGATGATGATGGTGATGATGGTAATGATGATGGTAATAATGGTGATGGTGTTGATGACAATGATAGTGATGATGATGATGATGATGATGATGATGAATGATGGTGACAGCATGATGGTACTTATAATGCTATCCTATATAATAAAGAGCTAATATGCAAATGGTCGTCACACCCTCGCACCCTTGCACCAGGGCCGGGGGACCTGAGGCCAGGCCAGGGGACCTGAGGCTGTGCACCCTGCCCTGGCACTGGGCCAGGGAACCTGAGGCTGCACTGGAGGACCTGAGGCTGCGCCCCCTGCCTGGCGGGGCTTAATGGGGGACCTGAGGCTGCGCCCCCCACCTGGCAGGGCTTGATGGGGGACCTGAGGCTGTGTCCCCCACCCAGTGGGGCTTGATGTGGGACCTGAGGCTGCACGCCCCCACCTGGCAGGGCTTTATGGGGGACCTGATGCTGCACGCCCCCACCTGGCAGGGCTTGATGTGTCCCCCACCCCAGTGCCAGGGCCGGGGAACCAGAGGCCAGGCTGGGGGACCTGAGGCCATGCCCCCCGCCCTGGCTTCAGACCGGGAGACCTGAAGCCATGCCCCCTGCCCTGGTGCCAGGCCTGGGGGACCTGAGGTCATACCCCTGCCCGGAGGGACTTGACATGGGACCTGAGGCTGTGCCCCCACCCAGCGGGGTTTGATGGGGGATCTGAGGCTGTGGCCCCTGCCCTGCGGGGCTTGACTGGAGTGGGGCCAGCCAAGCCTGGGTCTCGTGAGATTTTGAGGCATGCACGGTGGGCAGGGACTTGGCTCTGGGTCCCATGATGTGCTCCAGACTCTGACAGGAGGGAGATTTTCATATACATTTTACTAATTTTCTTTCATCTCTGACACTTCTATTATAGAGAAAGGCCAAATAGCAATATTAAAATATTTCCTCTAATTAATTTTCTTTTCATGTGCACAAATTTTGTACACCAGGCCACTAATTGCTAATAATAACAATAGCTAACTGTTGCATGGTTCTTGCTACATTCACAAATGTTGACCTCTTCAACCCCATAATGATCTCATGTGTAAGTATATCGTCTTCATTTTACCAATGAATAAAGTGAAGCCCAGGCAAGTGTAGTAACTTCTCCAAAGTCACACAATTAATAAATAAAGTGGCTGCCCAGCCGCATGGCTCAGTGGTTGAGCATTGGCCTGTGAACCAGGAGTCACGGTTTGATTCCTGGTGTGGGGCATATGCTCTGGTTGCAGGTTTGATCTCCAGTAGGGAGCGTGCAGGACAGCTGATCAATGATTCTCTCTCATTATTGATGTTTCTATTTCTCTCTCCGTTCCTCTCTAAAATCAATAAAAATATATTTTAAATAAATAAATAAATAAATAAATAAATAAATAAATAAATAAGTGCCTTTAATACAACCATGACTGTCTCAGTCCAGGCTCCTGACCACCTTGCTAATATTAAAACAAATAAGAACAACATTCATTTCTTGGATGTTTACTATGAACCAGGTATTATGCCAGATATTTGACTTACTTTAGCATGTTTTACCCTCACAAGTGTTGTACATTTGTATTTACATTTCTGTACTGCAAAGGAGGAAACTGAGGCTCTGAAAGGAGAAATATCCTGACAAAGATCACACAGCTTCCAACCAGCGAGGTCAACGTTAGAACCCACATCCTCCTGACTCCTTCCCACTGTCCCGCTCTGCCTCCCGGTAGCTCTCCAGAGCAGAGCTCCTCACATCTGGGCTTGGCTGCTCTTGGGAGCCGATGTGGAGGAGCAAGTTGGAGTAATTTAACCCTGATGACTCAGGTCTAAGGAGGTCCTTCCCACCGCGTATTCCTCACAGCTGAGCCCCATGGGTGGCTGTGGGAGGGAGCGCTTGGGGAGCCCCCATCTCGGGCTGGTGTACAGCCTCCGACTCCTCTTCAGCACACTGCAAGTTGGTGCCAAGAGTCTAGGACAAGAGGCTAGTACTTGCATCCCTAAGGACAGAACACTCGGCTCTTCTCCGTTTAAACAGACTGGTCTTTCTAACAAGTCGGTTCCCTCTCATGGCTCCTCATGCTGGGGAGAGATTATCTTTGAAACTCTAATTGTGGATCTGCTGAGAGCAAACAGAGGCAGCCAGGGTTCAAGATGACAGAAAGGTTGGATTTCTGGAGAGTGGATTATTGAAATAATCCCTGAATTCAATAGTTCTCAAGTGCTGGTCCTCTCACTTCACCCTCCAGGGGAGCCCACGCGGTGATCGGAAAGGGCCAGTCTCTTTCGCTGCCTTTTTCTCTGTGCTGGCATGCACACCGATCGATCGATAGGCAAAGGCCACGGTGGGGAACCTGCTGGGATTGGGCCTGGCTCAGGGCACAGGCAGCAGCCTGATCTCACCATCACATTCCTCACCGCCTCACACAGCCAGTGTCACTTGAAAGTGTACTTGAAGAGCACTGACAGTTATTAATTATTTTATCTCAAGACTTGATCACGCATCTTTGTGCTGTTCTGTGAGATGGGATGGAGCCCTCAGAGAGCCCTGGGGCTGCGTGCAAAACCCCACCATTGCTGGTTGTCCCAAGAGGAAACATCTGTGATTGGTGTTTTAGTTGCTAATTAACCTAACGCTTTATCATAGAACACTATTCTTACTTGGAAAAAAAAAGGGGGACAGACAAATTCTGGTTTTTGTCTTCAGACTTAGGTATTTGGGGTTGTTATTAGAATTAGAATTTGGAGAAGTTGCATTTCCCACTGTGAGTTTTACAGTGTCCGGCACTGGATGGTTTGTGATGAGTCAGTGTGAGGTCTGTGCAGTTTGGGTGGGCAGATGTGCTCTCTGAGACGCATGAAAAGCACACGCAATGGTTTGATGCGTGGCGAGAGGGGGCACACAGGAGTGAATATGAACAAAACAAGAACAGTGGGAGGAAGAGGAGAATCAGGCGTCGTGCGCAGGCACTCACTGACACTTGGTCTGCTTTCCTGTATGTTTACATTTTTATAAGAAACATTGAGCCAAAACCGGTTTGGCTCAGTGGATAGAGCGTCTGCCTGCAGACTGAAGGGTCCCAGGTTCGATTCCGGTCAAGGGCATGTACCTTGGTTGCAGGCACATCCCCAGTAGGGGGTGTGCAAGAGGCAACTGATCAATGTTTCTCTCTCATTGATGTTTCTAACTCTCTATCCCTCTCTCTTCCTCTCTGTAAAAAATCAATAAAATATATTTTAAAAAAAAGAAAAGAAACATTGAGGGGAACTGAAATAGTGAGTGAGTGCCTGCCCCGTGGTTGGCGAGCTTCTTGGTGCTTCCTGGCCACACCCTGTCTCGGAGGTGAAGGCATGAAAACAGCCCCAGGCCAGTGGGAGTCAGGAGAAACCCTGTGAAAACATGGGCTCGAAATCTGATCCTGGGGTTGTTTCCAATGAGCTGTTTTACCTCTGGCAAATTATTTAACCTCTGAAGGACCTTGGAGGTGATAGTGGGACTGTGACTTGTGCTCTGAGTGAGGGCAGACCCAGTGGAAGGGCTCTGAGCTGAGCTGTGACATCGCCTGTGATTTTGAAAGAAAGGCTGCCACTGCTCTGGAATAGACTGTGGGAGATGCAGGGGGCGGGGCTGGGTTGGGAGAGGGAGATGCAGGGGGCGGGGCTGGGTTGGGAGAGGGAGATGCAGGGGGCGGGGCTGGGTTGGGAGAGGGAGATGCAGGGGGCGGGGCTGGGTTGGGAGAGGGAGATGCAGGGGGCGGGGCTGGGTTGGGAGAGGGAGATGCAGGGGGCAGGGGCAGGGCTGGGTTGGGAGAGGGAGATGCAGGGGGCAGGGGCGGGGCTGGGTTGGGAGCAGGGTTGCAGTGGGCGGGGCTGGGTTGGGAGCGCTGCAGTAGCCAGGCAGGAGAGGATGAAGGCCGGGCTGAAGGAGGTGAGGGGACCGGGATCTGGGCTGACGGGGAGCTGCTGAGAACTGGCTGTGGGCATCAGTGGGCGTCTCTGACTTCAGTGTCTCGGTCAGAATTGCCCATCATCCCGATCCACTCCATTTCCTCTTGTAAATATTAACTCTGTGCAAGGACTCAGATCAAATGTGTTGGGGTTGCTCTAAAGCACTTCTTTTTCTCCCGCCCGCAGCAGTGGGAACACATGAATGAAACCAACTGGCATCGAGCTAGGTTAATGTCAGCGAGCGTTCTGCCCAAACGGAGCTGCAGAACCACATGCGCCTCCCGTGCCGTGAGGAAGCGTGGGTGACCCGGGAGGTAGGATGTGCTGTCAGTTACGAAGGAGAGCACACAGGCGTGGAGGCAGGGCTTGGGGGACAGGGCAGCGGAAAGCGCGCAGCTGAGGGGGGTCACGGGCCGCAGACATTACACTGGGCACGGTCACGCTTTAAAGCGCACCCAGTCCACACACTCTCCCACGCGTGGGAAATATTGCACAGTGGAGGGAGGGAAGAAACGCCCGTACAATGGGAGCCGTACAATTGTCAGGGGAGATGGTTTACACATAGCCCACACATGTCACACAGTGACATTGTGACAAATGCATAGATATTTTTATTAGGACACATGAGAAACAAAGTAGCTAAAAATATTACTTCTAGAAAACAAGAATAAAGTGCAGGGAGTGAAGAAAACCCTACTTTACCCTTTCATGTCTCTGCATTCTCTACTGACTTTGCATAAACCAAGTATTGTGTAATTTCCTTTAGAATATTATTAAATAGTGGTTAAAAACACAATAATGTTAGCTTCTGCAAAAATAATCACGAAGTAAACGAGTTTGAAATCCATTGGCAAAAAAACAAACCGAAAGCCAGGTGTAGCCTCTGTAATGAGTATTGGAGCGGAGCCTGCCCGAGGGAGGGCGCCTGGGTCAGCGGCAGCCCCTGGACAGGGCGTCCGGACAGGGCAGCTGGGACATCTGCTCCGTGAGCCGCCCCTGCCCCTCCCCGGCTGGGGAGGAGGCCCGTCAGGGTCTCGGAAGTCCCGTGTGCCGCCGGCGGAGGCTGGAATGGAGCCTGGCACAGCACCTGAGACCTCAGCCGGAAGCAACCAGTTCCGGTAATTTGCTCCAGAGGGCGGGGCGGTCGGATGGCCGATCCAGATCGTGAGGCGTGAACACAAATGGAAAAATAATTTCCCGCAGGCTGCAGGGGAGGCCTGAACGCTCGGCTAACCAGACCAGACTGGACTCAAAAACAAAATCAGACCCTGGTCCTCACTGCCAACCACTTGAAAAAGCAAACGTGCTAATCCGGCTGTGATGTCTTGCACGTGTTTGTTTATGGGCCCGGATGGGAAGGGACGGGGCTGAGGAGAAAGGGCTGGCCGAGGTCAGCTCGGGGACGTAGACAGCACCCTGTTTCCACAGCCAATGCTTTGACCTCTGAACCCGCTGCCTGACCCAGGTCCTCACACGCCTAAGCAGCGGCCCGCCCAGGAGGCAATAGGGGGATGTGTAGGGCTGCTGAAATGAAAATCACTTCTATTTTCATAATCCCTGGCTGCGTTGAGGAGCCTCTCGGCCGTATTAATGAGGTCATTAATTCCATAGGACCTCAAACATCGTCCCTCAAAGTGCTCACGGGGGAACACGTGGTTTGCAAGGAGGAGGACTCTCCAGAATCAGAGACTGAGTCTGAGGAGCAGCGCTAGGAGCTGGCATGCACTCGCCAGGCCTCCCACACCCACGCCCAGGTCCTCAGGCCCAGCTGACAGAGGGTGGAAAGACGCCGCCCCGTCACCAGTTTCTGGGGTGTCCTGTCCAGGAGGGGCCCAGCTGGGATCACTCTCAGGTCTGCCGGCGACCCCAGCACCTGGGAATCTGTTGCAAATACACGTTCTCCGGCCCCAGGACAGACCTGCTGGGTCAGAAACTCAGGGCCGGGCCCAGGGGACTCCTCAGCTACTCGGGTCTGAGAAGCGCACTCCTTCATTTTCCTCACAGCCTGCCCTCAGGTGGCTCACCTGCCGCTGGCCCACCTGTGGCAGGGCCTCCTCCCACCCTGATGCCCCGGGCGTGGGCGCCTCTCCATCCTGATCCTTGGTGCCTAGAACAAAGCAAGCTGTAGCTATGTAGCAAGAGCTCAGCAAATCTGTGTCGGATGGATTAACAAATTCATTTACTAGAGGCCGCCTGGCAGGCACACGCGGCATACAAGGGATTCACACAGCGTGGTTCCCCCACAGCTGCCCTCCTGGTCACCACACAGCTCTTTCCTCATGCAGTGGCTGTGCCATGTGAGCGCGGCGCTGTGGCAGCCTCGGGGCGGGCACAGACCCGCTGTGCTGCCACCCCCCCACAGGACAAGCACAGGCGTCCTGTCCTCCGGTTCACAAGGATGCCTGTCTGGCTGGAAGGACGCCTGTCTGGCTGGAAGGTCACTGCTCTGGGGCCGGGACCGGGTGGAGACAGGAGTCTCAGAGGGACACAGACAGGTCTATGGGTTTGAGTTTTTCAAGTCCCTTTGGGTGTCCTAGCTGAGTCCCAGCAGGAGCAGAGGCACCGGGTGTGAGCAATGGAGGGAGGTGCAGGAGTGTGAACAGTGGAGGGAGGGTGCTGGGGTGTGAGCAGTGATGGGAGGTGCTGGGGTGTGAGCAGTGATGGGAGGTGCTGGGGTGTGAGCAGTGGCGGGAGGTGCAGGAGTGTGAGCAGTGATGGGAGGTGCTGGGGTGTGAGCAGTGAGGGGAGGGTGCTGGGGTGTGAGCGGTGATGGGAGGTGCTGGGGTATGAGCAGTGTGGGAGGGTGCTGGGGTATGAGCAGTGATGGGAGGGTGCTGGCTTTCCTTCCTGCTGAGTCCCTGGAGAAGAATGCGCTTGCACTCTCAGAAACTTCACCCTTTAGCGACAGCCCCCCGCGTAACCTGCTCCTGGGAGCGAGCACTGTGTGTGCCTCGGGCTCCGTTCCCTTCTCAGACACACAGCCGCACAGTCAGGGGCTCTCAGGAGAGGGTGTTGTCTGGGTTTGGTGTTTAAGGGAAACCCGGCTGGGCTGCCTCATTTGTGCACCACCCAGAATCCTTCCTGTGCCTTCCAGGCATTTTGCATTCATTAAAGAGTCAACCATATGGCTGCTCGGATGATATTTTCTCCTACGTAAATGGATTGAGAATTAATAAAAGCGATTTCATGTCTAACAGATGCAGCACCTCAGTCACGGCAAGGTGAATGCAGTCACTCTGAGGCCTAGCCGGGACGCCGCGTGGAAGGCCAGCCCGGCCAGATGGAGGCGTCTGGACTCTTCGGGAATGTGGGGCTGTGCACTGGGCAGGCACCGCCCTGCAAGCCAGCTGGTCCTTGCCAATACCGGGTAACTGCCTTCTGACCCCTGAATGCCTGCAGCACAGACCCTGTCTAATTAAAAATGGCGAGAGGAAGGTCCCAACATAAAATCAATAGAAGAAATACAAAATTGAACAAATAGATAATGAGCCAAAAAGTCTCTTCCACCTCTTCATGAGTTCATTTTAAAGCATCAAAAACACGCAATTTTCCCCCAGATGGAAACCCCCAGAATTCCAAAGTGAGAAAATGTTGCATAAAATATGAGGTGGGGTGGGGGGAGTATTGAATTTAGAGGCAGGTCAAACACAACTGGTGCAAAAACAGAACCAAACAGTCGGGAGAAGCCCAAATCCAAAACCAAAGCACAGCCTCCTGTGCTACAGGCTAGAGTTCTGGGCAGCTCCCTCCCCCTCCCCCCTCTCCCCCTCCCTCCCCCTCTCCCTCTCCCTCTCCCTCTCCCTCTCCCTCTCCCTCCCTCTCTCCCTCTCCCTCTTCCTCCCCGTCTCCCTCTTCCTCTCCCTCCCTCTCTTCCTCTCTGAATGCTCCAGGACCTACAGGACTCTGTTGTGAGGGAATGAGATGCAGCCCTTGTCCCCATGTCAAAAGCACAGTGACACACCACCTGTAAAACCTCACTCCATCCCAGCTTAAAACCCACTCACAGCTCCATAGTGCGCAAGCAAAATCCACAGTTTTCCCAACATTCCTCTCCCAGTCTCCACCTGGTCCACTCTCTCTGGGCCCTTCCCCTCACCCCACCCCCCCACCACCACTCGGTCTTCTTTCTCTGGCTTCAAACACCAAGTTCACTGCAACCCCAGGGCCTATGTACTGGCTGACCTCCTACCCGAAATGCCCTTTTTCTTCATCTCTGTGTGGCTGGCTCGCTCTCAGCCACCTTCCCCGGTGTTTGGTTCCCCGCCGGGGGAATTCCCAGCCACGCGGCTTCAGAAGGCCTTGTACGTGGCGGGGTCTTCCAGGCAGATTCTTTAGAACGGGGCGTGTGGGAGCCCCAGCCCTGGGGTTCTCCCTCGGGCCTCCCAGGCCGCATGGGGAGGGAAACCCATGTTTTCAGTCACGCTGGCGTTATCGGAATCATACAACAGAGCTCGTTGTTCCTACCAAGATTCAGCTGCTTTTCTTTAAAAAACAAACCAGGCACCTTCGTGCGCTGCTGGGCGGCTCTGGGCGGTGTTGGAGCTCTGAAGGCTTGTTTCCACGTTTTTCATTACGAGTGAGAGCCGGAGGTCCTAACCCTGCCACTCGCTTCCCTTCTTGTGCATCTAAACTGCCCTCCTACTCAATCCTTCTCATCAACTGGTAAGTAGCTTAAATCTGTCCCATTTAAAAAAGTCCTCACCTTTCGCTTGAGAGTCTAAGCTGGCTTCCCTCTCCTAAAACATTAGCCTCTGCCCGACCCCTTTCCTGGTCTCCCATTTGCTCCCCCAGCTGCGCCCCGCTGCTCCTGGCCCTTCTGTGCCGCAGCCTCTCCCCAGGCCTCCACAGGCCCACACCCAGCGACCCCCAGGCCCTCTGTGACCTCAGCGCCAGCGCCCGCCCACAAGTGCCCTCCCCGGGCTGCAGGCCCGTCTCCACCCGGTCATTCCTCTCGTGTGCGTCTCCTTCGCAGCCTCCTTTTGCGGTGTTTGAGATGTAATCGACATGGACCATTATATTAGTACAATCACACTGGAACTAGTGTCCTGTCAAACATCAATTACGGAAATCACGGGGTCTGCCTGGGCTTGAATTCCAGAACACTGAGACCCTCCTCCTCCCCTTGGTCACCCCACATCAAAACCAGCGTGTCTGTAAATACATATAAAGGACCAGGACATGCTCCTAATGTCAATTCCCATGGCCTTTTAAAATCTTCCCCCACAGCCCGTGGATTCCAGAGGCCGCTGCCACCTGCCTCTCCAGGGCACAGTGCATTCTCCTTATTCCTATAGAGAAGGGGATTCAGACGCCGAGGGCGGGACAGTGCCGTCGGAGGCAGGGAAGCACTGGGTGGGGTGAGAACCACAGTGTCACGTGAGTTTGCCAGATGGGAGCCGCTGGGTCCCGGGCAGAACTGACTCCGACGCTGTTCCCACCAGCAGAGCGGACGCCCGGAGGTGCGAAGGCTCTGCTCGCTGCTGCATCGCAGCACCTGGTGCGCACACACTGTTGATGAACGCACACACACGCACGCGCGACAGCTGTGCACCGACCAAGGCAGAGGATGCCAGCTGTCACGGGATCCCGCCACCTCGCTCACACAGGGACAGCCGCTGCGCAGAACGCGCCAAGCTTCTCCTCGCCTCGTGCATTTGGTGGGCGGACTCGGGAGCACTGCTGTGTTTGCAACTCTCCGTGAACGGCCTTGTGCCTCAAGTTCCAGGTCTGCAATCCGTGTGGGAAGGACCACACGTTGTGTCTCTTTGTGATTCAGGACACTCTGGGGACTTGTTCCTCATCAGGCCCTACCCTGGGGTGGGAGGCAGGCCACGTTCCTCCTCACGATGCATGGACTCACTGCCAGGTCTTCCCACACCACATCCAATACTGACTCATTTTTCTTTAAAAAGTGCATGAGTTGCCTGGCCTGTGTGGCTCAGTGGTTGAGCGTCGACCCATGGACCAGGAGGTCATAATTCGATTCCTGGTAGGGCACATACCCAGGTTGTGGGCTCCATACCCAGTGCGGGCTGGGGGGCATGCAGGAGGCAGCCAATCAATGATTCTCTCTCAGCACTGATTCTATCTCTCTCTCCTCCCTTCCTCTCTGAAACCAATAAAAATGTTTTTAATAGTGCGTGAGTTCTAGAATGGGGAAGGACAGCTGGGTGGGGGTGGGCCTCTCCGGTCCATCTTGCACAGTATGTGGTGAGTGTCACCACCGGGGGCAAGTCCCCCAGAGCCAGGTGTGTGCCAGCTGGACCTGTGAGTCAGGAGGGCACTGGAGGCCGGGCACTGCCCCCTCTGGACAGAGGGACCTGCGGTTTGGAGCCGCTGTTGCCCTGTTCGATGACAAAGGGTCAACCAGGAGTCTCCAGAAGCAATGGCTGCGTTTACACTGGGGAGCAGGGCTGCTGGCAGAATTCGGTCCTCGAAGCTGGTGGCCCGAGAGGCCTCAGCTCAGCTCCCTGACCCGTGAGCTCCCCAGTGATTTGAAAGCCAGGGAGGGAGAGCGGCCCGCGCAGGGCGGATGCGGCCTCTCCTGTAGCCACTCAGAGGAGTGACTTCCCACGGTTAACATTCCAGTGGTTACCAGAAAGCCACTGACCACGCCCACACTGGAGGAGAGGGGCTACAGAGCACAGACTCTGAGAGGCCGCCTGACGTCTGCAGGCCACCCCTGTGACCCCCGGGCCCTGCCAGGGTCTGCGGAGAAGGCCCAGGCCCCTCGTCCGTCATCAAACATCAGTTCTAGAAACACAGGGCGAAGCCGACATTGGGACAAGTGACCAGACACTCCCGATGGCTTCGTCAAGTGCAAAGCGATGTGTTTGCCAAGTGAGAGGAACAGCCCGGCGGCCTGACTCTCACACGGGCCACCGCCCCCCCCCCCCCCCCCCCCCCCGCCCGGGCGAGGAGGCAAACAGCAGAGACACAACCTGGCAGCCACAGCCATCTTTTTCGAAGTCCAATACAGATGCTAATAATTGCTTTATTCGCTCTGAGTAACTCATCACCAAGTGAGCCAAAGGCGGGCCCCTGGCCCGTCTGCTCTGTGAGGCGTGTGTTTATAACACCCGGGGTGCCCGGGGCACCGTGCGCCGCTCTGCTCTTCATTCTGGGATACGAGGACTGGCAGCACCTAGAAGTCATCTTCAAGGAATAACCATCAATATTACGCTGCCAGCCCTTCCCACCTGTAATCGGCTAAAAGCAGCCTCCGCGGGGGTTCCAACCTGGGGTTCATTTCCAACTCCGCACCCCAATCAGACCACAGGCCGTGGTTTCTCAGAGGCTCGGCTCCCAAAGGCCACCGGGCGAGCCACTTTCCTGCAGAGTCAGAGCAGGCCTGGGGTCCAGGCACCTGGATTCATAGCTAAATTTTGAATCTTACTGAAGAGGCAACATCAGGCAAGTTACCCAACCTCCTGAAGATCTGTTCATTCATCTACAAAAAAAAAAATGCGCATGCACACACATGCACTCATGCACACACATGTGCTCACAGGAACACCCCTCTCAGAGATCAGCAGTCACAGTTCAGAAGACTCCTGTGAGCTCTGAGCACGTAGCGCCTGAATTCCAGGCAGTTTGTTTTCTCCATAAACTCCGCAAGATTGTGAAAGCAAACAAAAGACGCTGGTGCTATTCTCTGCCCCAGGTTGCCTCTCCATCAACAGCCAGCAGCACTGCATCCCCCAACAGTGAGGCACCGACGAGGAAGCAGAAGCGGAGACCTGAAGAGAGAGGCCCTTCTCACGCTCAGAGGGGCACCAGGCTCTGTACTGGAAAGTGTCCTATAGGCTCCCACTGTCCTCTAGGACCGTGCATCGCTGGCCCCTCCCACAGACAAGAGGACAGAGGTGATGCTTCCTGTGCCTCACAGCCACAGCCAAGTGACCGGCACTTGCATTCCTCTCCGTCTCCCTCCCACTCGGATTTAATGGCGGGGTTGCTTCTGGAACATGCACAAAAAGCAGCAAGCAGGGCTTTCGATCTATACTCCCTGTAAGATAAACACCACTTTGGTTGCAATGATGCATCCCCTGTCCCATATAGCTTTTTGCTTTTAGTGTGTGTATTTTTTCTCTTTTACCTGAAAAAAATAAAAAAGACATTGGCGTATCACTTGAAAAGCTTACAAATGACTCTTGCAGGCATAATAACACCGCTGATCAGTAAGCGGGGAGAGGAGACATGCGCTGGAAAGAAATTATTTTTCTCCCAAAGGGACAATGCACTTAGCAATAAAGTGCCCATTAGCAATGCCGCCTGCAGGGAGAAAGCAGGCTCTTCCCGTGCCAGGTGGGGCGTGCATGCAGCTCCTGGCTGGAATGCAGCACCATTTTACTACTAGAGGCCCAGTGCACGGAATTCGTGCACGGGTAGGGTCCCTAGCGGCTGCTGGCTGCTGGCTGGGGCCTCCCTTCCTGTGGCTGGCCGGTTGGCCCCGCCTGATTAGGGGGTCCAATCAGGGGCGGAGCCAGCCGGTGGGGAGGAGCTGCATGTGGTTGGTGGGCTGGCCCCACCCTCTGGTCGAACTCCTGGTCGAGGGGACAATTTGCATATTAGGCTTTTATTATGTAGGATGAGAAGACTCTGGACGTGAAATTGTGCTGAGAGCAGGGCTTGGTGGAGAAGGAGAAGCACTTTGCTCTTAGGTTCCTTTATTGCTCAGCCACTAAACACACAGCGCAGCCCGGAGTGTCATTACAAGCGCGTTGCAGGGGTCAGAGGAGAGCCTGAACATGGACTTCATGCAGGTGCGGTTTGTAACCGTCCTCTAAGTGGATAAGCAGTTTCCTTCATCGAGCCTACTGTCAGCTAAGAAAGGAACACTCTAGAGTTGCAGATGTCCAAAAGAAACACAAAGCGGGCTCTTCCTCTGGTCCTGACCCCCCAGGAGTGATGGGACTTCTACAGGGCACTCAGTGTGCTCCTGAGCTCCCATCTGGGCCCTCTGGCAGCCAGGCCCTGCGTGGGGAGGGTGGCTGCGCTCACCTCTCCAGCACCCCTCCCCGGTCGCCTGCCCCTACCCACTCTGCTGCTCCTTAATGGTCAGGGTTCTGGGCTGCCACACCAGAGCCTCCCTGGCTACTCAAAGTTGAATGGGAGAGGAAAGCTGCTGTCAGGCACTGGTATGGGTGCTGGAGAACTAGGCTTAGGAAAGGGGACACTCGGCTGGAACCCCCACCCTGGATGCCTTTGCCTCCAGGTGAACCAGAGGAATTCTAAACTGCACACTGCGCTGGCTGCACCCTGGCCTGGGCTCAGGGTCTGGGAGGAAGGCCTGGCCTGGCCTGGATGTTTCACGGAGACAAGCCCCACCCCCGCAGCATCACATGCTGGTTGGTCCCCAGATACTGGGCAGCTGGCACGGACAAATGACAAGTGCTCCATATTTCTATCACACTCTACCCCCCCATCCCCACCCCAGTGACTTCTCCCCAACTCGGGGTGTCTGAGCCCTATCCATCTTTCAGAGATGAGCGCAAACTGCTCTTCCCGGCTGCCCCAGGCCCCCAGGCCACTCCGCTCTCAGAGCCCCGGCAGAAGGTACCACAAAGGCAGGTGTGTATGTTCATGCACTTAGCTGTGAACTGTCCATCTTCCCAGTTAATACATAAAAGGCCTGAGGCAGGGCCATGTCTCGCTCCCTCCTTATCCCGAGGGCTTAGCTGAGCACTTTCCCATGACCCGCCCTCACCCTTTAGGAAGGTGCAGTCTGGGTGTACCAGGCCAGCCACATTCAAGGAGACAGTGGGGCTCCCACACATGCGGGGAAGGCCTCTCCCCGGGTGAGGACAGAAAGAAATAGTGGGGCTCGCTGCTTCGAAGTTCTTGCTGGTCAAAAGGCTGTAAGTGGGTCCAGTGACAGTTTTTTTTCACTCTTGTGTTTCCTATCTACTCATCTACTTATCTACTTATCTACTCATCTATCTATCTATCTATCTATCTATCTATCTATCTATCTACTCATCTATCTATCTGCTCATCTTCTTAACTATCCATCTATCTATCTACCCATCTATCTATCTACTCATCACCTATCTGCTCATCTTCTTATCTACCCACCTATCTATTTATCTACTCATCTATCTACTCATCTTATCTACCCACCTATCTATCTACTTACCTACTTATTTACTCATCTATTTAGCTACTTACCTATCTATTTATCTACTCATCTATCTACTTATCTACTCATCTGCTTATCTACCCATCTATCTATCTACTCATATTATTGACTCTATCTATCTATCTACCTACCTATCTCTTGTATCCACAAAGTAAATCTTTTCACAATTGAAAGCAATCTCTAACATAAGATCCGGCTTGCACAGTTACAAGGTTAACACCACGATGAGGGCCAGGCTGTGACAGAGCACAGGAGGAAACCGCTGGGCCCGCCACGCCCAGTCCCGCTTCCTCACAGGGCTGCCACCCCACGGGGGTCACTAAACACACTTTGAACACACATTCGCCTAATTGTGTTCTGGAGAAGCAAGCCCGGGGGACTGAAGATGCAAAGCTGGGGTATGGGATCCTGTGTCCATCCCGCATCTGCTCCGTCAGCAAAGGGGCAGGGGGCACTTCCCCTGTGCAGGCCACTGTCCCCAGAGAGAGGGACATGCTAAGACACAGAGCCTCAACTTGTGCAAACCCTGTTGCCCCCTTCATTCTGCTAAGTGTCCGGATGAAGCTGCTTAGGGCCTGTGAGCCTGAGATCCCTGCATTGGCTCTCCCTCCTGCCTGTCCAGGGGTGCAGCTCATCACAGCCTCTGATTCCAGGACTTGAAACGGTACTCAGTTCTCCTACGATCTGACTCCAGGATATCAGCCAAGACCTTGCACTTTGGAAGAGATCAGCAAACAGTTCAGATGCTCTGTGTTCGAATCTGGCTCCTCTTACCGCTGTGTGACTTTGACCATGTGCCTTAATCTTTCGGGGCCAGGATGATGTCCACACCTTTCTCACAGATTTTTCTAAAGGTTGAATGTGCTGTTTAAGACATGAAAAGTGCCTGGTCTGTAGTGTGTGCTTATGACTATAAGCTACTATGGATATTGTTTTATCCAGGACTCAATGCTCCTACACTGGAATGGGTAAAACAGGAGATCTCCTGGAGTTCGTGGTGTTTCTCAAAGCAATCTCACCTCTATGAGAGCTACGCTTTCTGGCCTGACCTCGGTCTCCACCCAGAGAGGGTCCATCTGAGGCCACAGCTCGGTACTAACCACAGCAGGTGTCTGGGGTGGGGGGAAGGCGACCAGATAGGGCGTCACTTCCATGGCTGTGGCCGCAGTGCCGTGGCTCCATAAAACCCGGTCTTTCAGACAGAATAAACCTGCTCCCGTCCCCAGCACGTAGGAAACATTCGCCCCAAATGAGCATCCTCTGCATCCTCATGGTTGTGTGGGATCCTCACTGACACCCACAAGGCTGTACCATGAAACTGGGGGACCAGGAGACAGAGGGTCTTGCCAACGTGGCCCTGATTTTCCGAGTTTCCTCCGGGCACAAGAGTCCCAGTCTCAATGAGTCTGGTTAGTTCTCACAGTGAGGTCTCAGGCCAGGGCAGGAGCGGCAGCGCCCCCTGCAGACCTGGAGCCTCTCCTGTCCTCCGCCCCCTCACAGAGCAGTGACTTGATCCCACTGTGTGAGCTGAGAGGACGTGCTCCCTGGGAGGCAAGTGTCAGCCACTGCCAGTCTTCAGACGCCCGTGTGCAGCTGCCAGTTCTACACTCAGCCCAGGCCCGGACTGCGATGGCGCTCCTGAGACAGAAAGGACGCGACGCCTGTTTTCTGACAGGTTGCTCCGGAAGAGGAGAGCTCTGCTGAGATGCCTTACTAACAGGGAGCGGAACTGAGAAGCGACGCAGATAAATAATACCTCCACCACCAGGCAAGCGTCTCTGTGCCTCATGCATTTAACCCCATCGCCAGAGAGCAGGCACTACAGAGCGCCATTCTATAAAAGGAGAAATGGAGAGACAGGGAGATGAAGGGGTGCCTCCAGAGCACACAGAAGGAGCTGCTGAGCTTGAACTTGAACCAGACATCAGGCCCAGGTCCCTGCTCTGAGATGACTACCCCATTCCTCCTCCACCAGGAGTTCCCAAGGCAGAGATGTGAATGACCTGCTGTCCACACAATGGTCTCCTTGGTCCTCTGGTTCTCAGCTAACTCAAGTAGCCCAGCTGCCCAGAAATGGAGAGCCCTCTATGAACAAGATCACAGATGGGAGTGTGGTGCAGTGTGTACCCCAGTGGCCTTCAATGGAGGTTTGCACCAGAAGCAGCTGGGAGCTGTTAGAGCCATCTGCTGGGACACCCCCCTCCCTGCCTCAGCATTCCTGCTTTGGGAGGCCTGGGATGGGGCGTCCCAGGTGATGCTGCTGGTCTGGGCTCCACACCTAGAGAAGAAACATGGTCTCTCCCATTTAGAATTAAGGATTTGGGGTACAGCAAGGAGCCCCAAGGAGTTTGTACATAGGTCATTGAAAACAATAAAAATAAGATTCCAAAATGGCAGCAGAGTAAGTGGATGTTACACTGACATGATCCCAGGACCAAACTGGAATTACAACTAAAATATAGGAAAACTATCCTGAATATCCAACCAGCGCACAGAGACTGGTAGGAAGTGCAGAGGTGCAAAAGGACTGGCCAGGCTCCCACAGACAGCAACTGAAGTTCCAGAGAGGTTCTCAGCTGTGAGGAGTTCCCCCTGAGAACTCTGGGATCTAAACCACAAGCTGGGCCCCCCAGCAGAGAACACCACAAGTGAGAAAGGTGTCCACAAAACACCTGGCTGTGAAAAGCTACAGGGTTGCTGTCTGCCAGGGAGAGATGGCTGAAAATGCAGGCACCCTCTTAAAGGGCCAACACATAATATTTCATATGCATCCACTCATCTTGGGCTCCAGCAGAGGAGGGCAGAGTGGACTAGAGTTGTTTGAGCATAAACCATGGTTGGGGACTCTAGGGTTAGATCTTGGAAGGCAGACATCCCAGTTTCTGGTGCTGAGTCATTCTCTCACACTATAGAGGACATCTTTCTCTGGTGGAACTTGGCTATCCAAGCGGTTTTTGCCTGGGGGTAAGGCAGTCGCCCCACCCTTTTGGAAAACCCCTTACCCTACCTTGTGGAATTTCTTGGGCCCATTAAGAGACTGATAATAACAATCAGCCTGCAGGCAGAAGCAATTTCCCCCCTTGCCCCATGGTCGATAGCCTGAGGCTAATCAAGACTGAAAACAGTCAGACTGCAGGCAGAGGTGGGTCTCTGGAGGCTTTGAGTCTTTGCCTGATCTAATTTGGGACCTGGGGCTAGGGAAAGCAGACCTTGGTGCATATCTTGGTCCTTTCCGAAGGCACCCAGCCCAGGCAGAGGGAGCCACAAGCAGTGAATTGCTGATAGCTCCAAACAGGGTACTCAGGCCAGTCACAAACAACATCTGACACTGTCCTGCACTAGAGATTGGGAGGCATAGCAGATCCACCTAATACATAGTCACAAACCCAAACAGGTAGCCAAAATGGGGAGACAAAAAACAAAACAAAAAATGAGCCTCAAACAAAAGAACAAGAGAATACTCAAGAAAAAGAGCTAAATGAAATGGAAACAAGAAATTTATCAGGCATAGAGTTCAGAAAATGATGGCAAAAATGCTCAACAGTATGAGAAAAGATATAGCGAGTATGAAGACTGACATAGCACTAATAATGAACAGTGGAAGGAATACACAGCAGATTAGGGGAAGCAGAGGATCAGATCAGTAAATTAGAAGACAGAGTAAAAAAAAAATCAATCAGAGAACCAAAAAGAAAAATCAATTAAAAAACAGGAGGGAAGCTTGAGGGAGCTGTGGGACAACATGAAACATAAAAATATTAGCATCACAGGAATACCAGAAGTGAAAGAAAGTGAACAAGGGATAGAGAACATGTTGGAAGAAATAATGGCAGAAAACGTCCCTAATCTGATGAAGTAAAGTCACACAAGTTCAGGAGGTACCAGAGTCCCAAGAAAGAACCCAAACAGGCCCACCCCCAGACACATCATAATTAAAATGCTACAAATTAAAGACAAAGAGAGAATCTTAAAGGCAGTAAGAGGAAAGCAATTTGTTACCTACAAAGGAGCTCTCATAAGGCTGTCAGCTGATTTCTCATCAGAAACTACGGCAGAAGGGAATGGCATGAAGTATTCAAGGTAATGAAAAGTAAGGATCTGAAACCAAGATTACTATATCCAAAAAGGCTATCATTCAAAATAGATGCTGAAATAAAGAACTTCCTAGGCAACAAAAGGCTAAAAGAGTTTGTCACCATCAAAGCAGCACTGCAAGAAATGATAAAGAGACTGCTGTAATGAGAAGCAATATATATATAGAGAAACATAGGCAAAAAGAATTAAAATGGCAATAATTAAGTATCTATCAATAATAACCTTAAATGTAAATAGATTAAATGATCCAATCAAAAGGCATAGGGTAGCTGAATGGATACAAAAACATGACCCAACTATATGCAGTCTAAAAGAGACCAACCTCAGAACAAAAGACGCACACAGGATGAGAGTGAAGGGATGGGGAAAAATTTTCCATGCAAATGGAAATGAAAAAAAAAGCTGGGCTAGCAATACTCATATCTGACAAGACAGACTTCAAAATGAAGGCCATCACAAGAGACAATAAAGGTCACTACATAATACTAAAGGGGTTGACCCAACAAGAGGATATAACTCCGATAAACGTATATGCACCCAATATAGGAGCACCTAAATATATAAAAACACTTCTGGAGGGCTTTAAGGGAGAGATTGACAGCAATACAGTCATAATAGGAGACTTTAACATGCCATTGACTTCACTAGATAGATCTTCGAGACAAAAAAAAAAATAACTAAGAAACAGTGACTTTACATGACACACTGGATCAGATTGATTTAATTGACATTTATAGAACATTTAACCCAATTATGCAGAATATACATTCTTCTCAAGTGCACATGGGTCATTCTCAAAGATAGATCACATGTTAGAACACAAAACACGTCTCTACAAATTCAAGAAGATTGAAATCATATCAAGCATCTTCTCCGGTGATGAAATGAAATTAGAAATCAACTACAATAAAAACACTCAAAAACATTGAAACAGATAGAAGTTAAATAGCATGTTATTAAACAACTAGAGGCCCAGTGCATGAAATTCGTGCATGGGGAGGTGTGTCCCTCAGCCCAGCCTGCACCCTCTCCAATCTGGGACCCCTCGAGGGATGTCCGACTGCCCGTTTAGGCCCGATCCTGATAGGATCGGGCCTAAACGGGCAGTCGGACATCCCTCTCATAATCCAGGACTGCTGGCTCCCAACTGCTCGCTTGCCTGCCTTCCTGATTCCCCCTAACTGCTTCTGCCTGCCAGCCTGATCATCCCCTAACCACTCCCCTGCCAGCCTGATTGATGCCTAACTGCTCCCCTGCCAGTCTGATTTCCCCTAACTGCCCTCCCTTGCAGGCCTGGTCACCCCTAACTGCCCTCCCCTGCAGGCTTGGGTTCCCCCCCAACTGCCCTTTACTGCAGGCCCGGATGCCCCCAACTTCCCTCCTCTGCTGGCCTGGTCACCCCTCACTGCCCTCTCCTGCAGGCTTGATTGCCCACAACTGCCCTCCCTTGCAGGCGTGGACCCTCCCAACTGCCCTCCCTTGCTGGCCATCTTGTGTCCACATGGTGGCAGCCATCTTTGACCACATGGGGGCAGCCATCTTGTGTATTGGAGTGACAGTCAATTTGCATATTACTTTTTTATTAGATAAGATAGAGGCCTGGTGCATGGGTGGGGGCCAGCTGGTTTGCCCTGAAGGGTGTCCCGGATCAGGGTGTGGGTTCCCTTGAGGAGTGGGGTGGCCTGGGAGAGGGGCCTGTGGTGGTTTTCAGGCCAGCTACGCCCCCCGGTGACTCAAGCAGAGGTCCCCCGGCTACCCAAGCGGAGGTCCTGATATCTGGTATTTATTTGTCTTCTATAATTGAAACTTTGTAGCCTTGAACGGAGGCCAGGGCAGGCCAGAGCAGGCGGGAAGCTTGGCTTCCTCCATTGCTGGGGAAACCCAAGCCTCCTGCTTGCTTCGTGGCCGCAGCCATTTTGGTTGGGTTAATTTGCATACTTGCTCCTGATTGGCTGGTGGGCATGGGTTGTGGGTGTAGCAGAGGTACGGTCAATTTACATGTTTCTCTTTTACTAGTGTAGATGATTGGTTACCAACAAGATCAAGAAAGAAATAAAAAATTTCCTGGAAACAAATCTCTGACACAGCATAAGCAGTCATGAGAGGGAAGTTCATAGTACTATAGGCCTACCTCAAAAAACAAGAAAAAAATAACAATAAATGATTTAACCCTACAATTTAAAGAATTAGGAAGAGAACAAGAAAATCCCAGAGTAAGTAGAAGGAAGGAAATAAAGATTAGAGCAGAAATAAATAACATAGAGTCTAAAAAAAAAACAATACAAAAGATCAATGGAACCAAGAGCTGGTTCTTGGAAAAGATAAACAAGATTGATGAACCTCTAGCCAGACTCATCAAAAAACAAAGAGAAAGCACCCAAATAAATAAAACCACAAACCAAAGCATTGAAGTTGACCTCACAGAAATAAAAAGGATTCTAAGAAAATACTATGAACAACTATATGCCAACAAGCTGGATAATGTGGATGAAATCGACAAATTCCTAGAAAAATACAATAATCTAAAACTGAATTAGTAAGAATCAGAAAACCTGAACAGGCCAATAACAACTGATGAACTTGAGGCAGTAATAAAAAAACAAACAAAAGCCCTGGTCCAGAGGGCTTCACAGGAGTTTTACAGAACATTCAAAGAAGAACTAACACCTATCCACCTCAAACTATTCCAAAAAAAAATCCAAGAGGAAGGAACACTTCCAAGGTCTTTTTATGAGGCCAGTATTATCCTAATCCAAAACCAGATAAAGACACTACAAAGAAAGAGAATTACATACCAATATTCCTGATGAACATAGATGCTAAAATCCTCAATAAAATACAGCAAATCTGATCCAGAAATATATTAAAAAGATCATACACCATGACCAAGTGGGATTTATTCCAGGGATGCAAGGCTGATACAATATTTGCAAATCAATAAATGGGATAAATCACATAAACAAATTGAAAGACAAACATGATCAGATCAATAGAAGCAGAAAAAGCAGTCAACAAAATTCAACACCCATCTTGGATAAAAAACTCTCAGCAAAGTGGGAATAGAGGGAACATATCTCAACACCATAAAGGCAACATATGGCAAACCCATAGAGAACATAATACTCAATGGGCAAAAACTAAAACTATTTCCCTAAGAACAGGAACAAGACATAGATTTCTGTTTTCACCACTCTTATACAACACTAGAGGCCTGGTGCATGGATTTGTGCACAGGTGGGGTCCCTTGGCCTGGCCTCAGGGATAGGGCCAAAACCGGCTCTCTGACATCCCCTGAGGGGCCCTGGATAGCGAGAGGGTGGTTCTCAGGTGACGCATCCCGGAATCGGACTCCTTTCTCTCTGGTCCTGAGAACTGCAGCTGCCAAGTCACCACAGCTCAGCAACTCCTGCATTGAGTGTCTGCCCCCTGGTAGTCAGTGCATGTAATAGCTACCGGTTGGATGGTTGAACAGTCAAACGGTCAGCTGGTCGCTTAGGCTTTCATATATATAGGTAGTCCTGGAAGTCTTACCCACAGAAATCAGACAAAAATAAAACATAAAAGGCATACAAATTGGAAAGGAGAAAGTAAAACTCTCATTATTCACAGATGAAATATTGTACATAGAAAACCCTAAAGACTCCACCAAAAAACTACTGGATTTCATAAAGAAATTTGGCAATGTAGCAGGATACAAAATTAACAGCTAGAAATTGATGGCATTTTTATACACCAATAATGAATTCGCAGAAAGAGAAACCAAACAAATAATCCCATTTACCATAGCAACAAAAAAATTAAGACACTCAAGAATAAACTTAACCAAGGAGGTAAAAGACCTGTAGTCAGAAAACTATGGGACATTGGAAGATATAAACAAGTGGAAGAATATACAGTGTTCATGGATTGGTAAAATTAACATAATTAAAATGTCCATACTACCCAAGGCAATCTACAGATTCAATGCAATCCCTATTAAATTACCAACAGCATATTTCACAGATATAGAACAGATACTCCAAAATTTTTTATGGAACCAAAAAAGGCCCTGAATACCTGTAGCAATCTTGAGAAAGAAGAACAAAGTTGGAGGAATCACAATACCAGATTTCAAGTTATACTACAAAGCCACCATAATCAAAACATCCTGGTACTGGCACAAGAATAGGCATATATAGCAATGGAACAGAACAGAGACCCCAGAAATGGACCCAAGCCATTATGCTCAATTAAAAATTTAAAAAGGAGGCAAGTGCATACAATAGAGTCAAGACAATCTCTTCAATAAATGGTGTTGGGAAAATTGGACAAATACATGCAAAAAAAAAAAATGAAACCAGACCACCAACTTACACCATACACAACAATAAACTCAAAATGGATAACAGACTTAAATGTAAGTCATGAAACCATAAAAATCCTAGAATAAACCATAGGCAGCAAAATCTCAGACATCTCTCATCATAGCAATATGTTTGTGTATACATCTCCTAAGTTAAAGGAAACTAAGGAGAAAATAAACAAATGGGATTACATCAAAATAAAAAGCTTGTGCACAGCAAAAGAAACCATCAACAAAATGAAAAGGAAGTCCACTCTATGGGAGATCATATTTGGCAATGATACATCTGATAAAAGGTTGCACTCATACAACTTAACAAAAGGAAGACAAACAATCCAATTAAAAAATAGGTAAAGGACCTAAATAGACACTTCTCCAAAGTGGACATACAGATGGCCAAGAGACATACGAAAGAATGCTCAAAGTCACTGATCATCAGAGAGATGCAAATTAAAATGACAATGAAGTATCACCTCACACTGGTCAGAATGGCTACCACCAACAAATCTACAAATGGCAAGAGCTGGCAAGGATGTGGAGAAAAGGGAACCCTAGTACACTGCTGGTGGAAATGCAGACTGGTACAGCCACTGTGGAAAACAGTATGGAGTTTCCTCAAAAAATTAAATATGGAACTGCCATTTGATCCAGTGATCTCACTTCTAGGAATATATCCTAAGAAACCCGAAGCACCAATTAGAAAGTATGTATGCACCACTATATTCATAGCAGCACAATTTACAATAGCTAAGATCTGGAAACAGCAAAGACTATGGAATCTCAGAGGGTAGGTGGGGAAGAGTGGTTGGGTGGAAAGAGATCAACCAAAGAACTTCTATGCATAACCCATGGACACAGAAAATAGAGTGGTGGAGGCCTAGGCAGAGGGCGGGGGGGGGGGGGTGGTCAATGGGAGAAAAAAGGGGACATATGTAATACTTTCAACAATAAAGATTTAAACAAAACAAAGCAAAAACAAAAACAGTAAAGATAAATTTGAACTCCTTGGGACAAGCTGTGAAGACTGCTACTCTCTCTCCATTGCTATTTCTCTGCTCCTTTCCCCACCCTACCTCCCACACTGGGGGCCTAGGTGGTGTGGGGAGAGTAAAGTGATGGAAGGGAATTTATAGAATTTGGAACTTATGAAACCTTTCTCAAGAGTGCTGCTTTGTGGCTCAGGCCTGGCCAGGGCATGTTGGAAGCTACCCATTGTCTTCACTATCAGAGAAGTGTAAACAAGGAGCTCAGAACGCTGGTGAACCTTGAGCCCTGGCAAGGGCCAGAGCTATGCACCAATTGTTTAGTCAAGACAATTGTAGCTCAAGCACTTTTCTGACCAAATAGTCTCAGAGTAAATCTTTACTAATATTTACTGACCTTTAAGATAGTCTGTCTGTTACTAGAATTGCCTGCCTGACTAAGGGCTATATGTGTATCCAAAATTGAATAAAAGGTTGGCAAGGCCTGGGCAGCAGTGAAGTCCTTCCTCTTGAGTTGGACTCTCCACCTGGCCCCCCAATTTCCAAATTATTATTTCTTGTCTTGTATCTGTCATTTGCGCACGGCCCTTCTCCAGATCCCAAAACCTAAGCCACGTGGGATGTGGTTCACACATCTGGTGCCTTGACAAGGGACATCTGGAGGAGAAGATTTCACCTAGAGTGGAAAAACGAAGTTCACCGGATAGGTGGGGAAAATTCACCAGATAGGTGGGGAAAAAGAATTCACCGAAAAGGTGGGGAAATTCACCACGTGCAAAGCCCACGGTCAGCTGCAGAAGTCGCGATCTGTAAGTAGAGTGGGAACATATTTTTTTTTAGCCAGGCTAATGGGGCAGAATTTGGTTAAAAAGTAAGAAACTTTATTGTAGACTTTTGATTTGCATGCTTAAGGATAAAGGAATTAAAGTGTCAGGAGGTATTCTTTTACAGTTTTTACATGTTTATAGAACATAACACTTGGTTTCCTGAAGAAGATACATTAGATCTTGAATGTTGGGAAAGAGTTGGTCAAAACTTGAAAAAAGCTCAGCAGCAGGGGAAAATCTTGCCTCCAAATTGTTTCTCCTTATGGAACATGGTATTGCATTTGCTAGAGCCTTTTAGAGAGGCTAAGAAGGATAAACCTCCTCCCCTTGCACCCTCCGCTCCTAAAGAAGAGCAAAAAGAAAATGGGAGGAGAGACTTCCTTTTCCTATTATACAGGCAGCTGACCCACAGCTCCCAAATCATATAATAAGACACCATGAAAAATTTGACTTTAAAATGATAAAGGCCTTGCATGAGAGCATGGTTCAAAATGGTCCGACAGCTCCTTTTACAGGATAAATTATTAATAACATTTATGAAGCATTATTAGTTCCTTGTGATTGGTATTCTCTGGCTCACACAACTCTGGATGGAGGAGATTATTTACTATGGAAGGGAGAATTTTTGGAGAAATGTCAGGAGCAAGCCCACACAAACTGCGGGCTGAATGCTCAAATAACTTATGAAATGCTAGAAGGACTGGGACAGTATAATGACGTGCAAAATCAGCTAAATTATGTACAACAGGCATATGAGCAAATTAGACTTTGTGGAAGAATAGGGCATTTTAAAAAAAGAATGTAGGCAACCAAGAAGGACACAAGGTGGCGCTTCAGGGAAAGGCGCGAGCATTCCGCCTCCTGATTCAATCAATGTAGATTCAACTTCTTTTATGTCCTAGATATTAAAAAGGAAATTATTGGATGCTTATCTATTAATTGTTGTTTTATCTATCTTTGTTGTTTATTGTTAGTCTATTAAGCATACCTTTAATTTAATTTAGTAGAAAAGAAACGGTAGATGGCCAGGCCATTGCTGAGTTTCCCAAGAACAAACAGAATGCGGGAATGGGGAGAGAGAGAATATGAGCGGTACACGTGGCCAATAATACAGGTTCAAGGAAAATTCCATACACAAAGGGAAGTAATTAAAAAAATTATTAGGTCTTTTGGCGATCCTGTAAAATTGACACCCACTCCCGAGAATGTTATTAAGTCTCATTTTTGCCATGTTTTTATTTACCAGTCCATCACTTGAAATTTAGACAAATAAGACATTTCTCAGAATTTAGGGATGGGTCTGGAATTTCTGTATGCATGAAGCAAAAGGCTAGCTTAAGAAAAAGGCACCCCACCCGATTTAGGGTGGTTCTTGGGGGCCCCATCTCTTCACGGATGCTATAGAATAAACCCAAGACTGTTTTTTCTTTAAAAGATGACAAAAATGACACAAAGAAAATATACAGGCTGTATTTGGGCAATAAGATTAATGTTTCCATAATAATAGTAATTTTTGAATAATAATGTACCACATTCCAAAGTTGCCTCCCAAATCTTAAGGGCACTCCTGTTTTCATAAAATAAAAATAAAATAATACTTTAGCATTGAAGCCACTAAAAGTCAATAAGTTATCTCTGTTACAAAATTGCCAAAAAGAAAATGCCTTGGATAGTAATTGGTTTTAAAATCTCAAAGTTGTTAAAACGTAAATAATAATAACTGTAACTAAAATGAAGAATTTGTGGTAAAAATTTTCAGTAATAATGTATTAATGATGAAAATCCAGTTGCTCTTCTCCATGTAAAAGTGGAGAAGCAGGCAGCGGCAGCAGAAACCTTACATGTTATCTCTAAGGAAGAATGTGGTGGTTTTAAAATCCCCTACCCCTGCCTTTTCACCAGAAACATAGTTTTCCAAAGCCTTCAGTAACTTAAAACTTTAGAACATTGCTAAATTAAATAATAAAAATTATTAGTTATCTAGGTATTTTAAAATGACAAAAATAATAGATAATAGAATTGAATCTATTAATTAAATATGCCTTGTATTTTATTTAAAATGTATTCTTAGAAATGTAAAAATATTACTAATTTAAGAAATACTAAGTATTGAGGCTTCTATAAGTTTAAAGTTCAAATTAAATTAGAAGAAATTATATAGTTGTAATAACAAAATGCATAAAGTTTAGAAATTCATTTTTGAGAAAAATAATTCTTAATTAAAAAAGAGGATTAATTCCATGGTCTCAACCAACTTTTTAATATAAAAACTGGTTTAAATTTAATTAATGTATTTTAAAAAAATTACAAAATGTGTATTAATAAATGTCAATCTAAAAATGCTAGCTATTTACTTTTAATTATCATTGGAAAATTAAGGTTTACATATTATATAGTTTTAATAATAGAAGGCAGGATATACATTTTAAAGGAAAAGGAGGAAAAATTTCTATACAAATAGCTGAAGGTATATACAAGTTAGGAACAGAAAGAAAAAATATGAAAGTAAAAATACATTTTTAAAGGACATAAAAAAGGTTTAAAGGCTAATTTAAAAGTATAACATTTATGAAGGTTATGCATATAATAAGAAAAGAAAAAAGGTTTTTAAAAGAAACTCCATAAATGTAGCTCAAATATTACTCTGGGAGGAAATAAAGGGAAATGCCCTTCAGGTATTTAGAAACTGTAATTAAAAGTCAATATATTAGGCCTTAAAAATTAGAAATACAAAAAGAATTACCTTGAAACCTTAAGGACATTAATTGGTTAAGATATTATCCAAAAATCTCTATAGAAGAAATGACAAATTTGTTACTCAATTCAAATGACTCAGTGACACAAGCAATCATTCCCAGCAATTTTATAAAAAGTTTAAAATTCAGCACACTGCAGGATTTCCAAAAGCCTCTTAATATTATTTAAAAACAAAAATGGGGGATTAGGGAGAAATCACCTGTAAATAGACTACACCAAGCCTTAATTACTTTATTTTTTTTTCCCCCACTACCACAAATTATGCAGTCGAGTTTCCCACATTTGGGGAAATTGCAGGGGTCAGCACATCCGGAGTGCAATGGATAAGCCTCGCCCTGGGAAAACCACCTTCGTGATCATGGTATCTCCCCTGCCAGGTAAGTATAAAGCCTTAATTACTTTAGATTTTTTCACTTGTGATGCTGATGGCAAGACACCCATGGAAATACACTGGTGTCAGAATAAGCCAAAGGAAAATGGTCTGGTTAAATGGAAAGATCCTGAGTCTGGTTTATGGAAGGGCCCCGATCCCCTCTTAACATTTGGTCAAGGGTACACTTGTATATTTTCAGAAAATTTCTCGAAGCCCATGTGGATTCCCACAATAAATATTAAACTTCAACATGGATCTGAGGGAGGAACTGGCCAGGTTCAGGAGGACCCTGCACCTGGAGCCGTGCCTTTTATCTGCAGACTGGCTACCCCAGCCACAGACAGCAGCAGCCCCAAGCAACCCACTAAAGATAAGGAATGGGAGGAGGATGAAGCGGATGGCGAACAGCCTGGAGGTCACCTGGGAGATGGTGAAGAAAATGGTCCAGAAAGCTGAGCGAATTTGTGAAGAGACCAAAACCCCAAGAACACCTGAGAACATCCTTCTTGCCCTGTTAGCAGTCATCAGCTGTGCAGTAATACTACCAGGGGCAAATGGGGAAGTATTTTGGACTTATGTTCCTGACCCTTCATGGGTAAGACCCCTTACGTGGGCTGATCCCCCACCTAATATAGTCACCAATAACACCAAACACCTTGGTCACCCAGGAGGACCACGGGAGGGGCAAGGAAGTAAATGGGCAAAGTATAATTACACGGGTGTCACCACCCAGCTTCCCTTTTGTATGACACAGAATCTAACTACTGCTCCTTTGTGTGTAAAATTAAAGAGAGGCTTCTGGCTAGCATGGACACCAAAGGAGGGGGAAGAAAAAGCCCAAATACGTCCACTATCACTACTTGCTCCTAGGAAAGGTGCAGAAAATGTAACTGTACTAAGACACCCCCCCCCACTAAGCAATTATGTAAAAAGTCTTATGAATGGCACCCCACCGAGGAAGAAATTAATGGCAAGACTGTTATAGTGACTACCCCACCACCAGCAAACTTAATAACAGTTTTTCCTTTGTGGATTGTGCATATAGTAACAATCGCACCCTAAAATGGAAGGGGAACACATCCTATCTATATGTTGAAGCTAATCACTCCATTTCATGGCATGGAGGAGGATTTGTTGGATCTCAATTACAACATGACAATTGGCCCCTACAAAATACGCAATGGAAATTAGCTGCTGCACTTGCACCTATTAAATGATATAGTTTTAATTATAGCTCAGATAATTCCATTCGTACGTTATGGGGAACTCCTAATAAGACAGTATTTGCCACCGCCTGTGTATTTGATCCTTTTGTACTCCTCTCAGGCCCCATCCAGATGCGCCTTAATGCAACAAGCCATCTGTATGAGGTGTCATGCACAGGCTGCACACTATCCCACTGTATTAATTCTACATTCCAAAAGGATTCCCTCATGATTTTAAAACAACTGGATTTCACTTGGGTTCCTACTAACCTAACAGAGCCTTGGGAATCTCATCAAACCTACCAACTGTTACATGATCTGGTAAAAATCTTAAAAAAACAAAAAAGATTTTTTGGAATGTTAATTGCAGGAATCTTTACCCTCGTAACGTTACTTATTTCTGTGGGCATTGCTGCTTCATCCATGGTACAAACTGTTCAAACTTCTCAGTTTGTACAACAAGTTAAGGAAAATGTAACTAAGACCTTGTCTATACAAAAAAAAAGAAATGACAGCCAGTTGAGATTGAATTGTAGGCACTAAAGTCTACACTCTTGTGGATGGGTGATAAAATCCACAGCCTAGAGCAAAGAATTTCCTTGCAGTGTCATAATTTTTCCAAGATTAGTGTTACCCCCATTCTCTATAACAGTACCTTGCACCCTTGGGAATCAATAAAAAATCACCTTCTTGGTGCTTGGGGTAAAGGTAACACAACCCTTGATATTTTAGAATTACAACAGCATATTATACAATTACCCCAGGCAAACTTACAAATTAATTCCTTAGATGCCTGGCAATCATTTAAAAAGGACATGAAAGAATTTAACCCCTTCCACTGGATCTCCTTACATTTTCCTCTTAGCATAACCACTATTGCTTGTCTCATTTTTGTTCTCATATGTTTATTTCTAGTCTGCAGATGCAGAATGAAGAGACTTAAAAGGACTCGAACCCTTCAGATTTATTAAGGAAAAGAAAAGGGGGAGATGTTGGAAGATACCCATTGTCTTCACTATCAGAGAAGTATAAACAAGGAGCCAGAATGCTGGTGAACCTTGAGCCCTGGCAAGGGTCAGAGCTATGCACCAATTGTTTAGTCGAGACAATGGTGGCTCAAGCAATTTTCTGACCAAATAGTCTCAGAGTAAATCTTTACTAATATTTACTGAACTTTAAGATAGTTTGTCTGTTACTGGAATTGCCAGCCTGACTAAGGGTTATATGTGCATAAAAGGTTGGCAAGGCCTGGGCAGCAGTGAAGTCCTTCTTCTTGAGTTGGACTCTCTGCCTGACCCCCCCCCCCAATTTCCAAATTATTATTTCTTGTCTCGTCTCTGTCATTTGCGCATGGCCCTTCTCCAGATCCCAAACCCCAAGCCACACAGGACGTGTTTCACACAAGGACACAGCTCACTCCCGGTGGTGTGAGGCGTCACAGGCAAGAAAACCAGCTCAGAAGCCACAGCCCCGGCCTGGGGATACAGCTGTGGAAAGGGATGCAGAGCTACAAACAGCCTTACCCCACAGACAACTGTGCTCCTGCGCTTTGCTCCTCGGGGCCCCAGAATATGTGTCAGATAGTCCCCCACTCCCCACTGGAGGACCTCGTTCTTACCACCACCAGGGTTAGGCATGAGCCTGTTCTGTGTGACATGTCACAGTGGACACACACCATCACACTTTGGTCCAAACCCACAGACCACAGCATAATGCCCAAGTGGGCGTTAAAGGCAACTGTGGCTCATCAACTGTGTCTAGTGGACTACCCTGAGAAGGTCAGCAGGGAATGGGTGGGAAGAGGGTATACAGGACTCTCAGCACTCTGTTCACTTTTCTATAAAACTGAAACTTCTCTAAAACACAAAGTCCATTCATTCAAACACAAGCAAGAGAGGCTACGTGTATTCTGATGCCCATTCTACTGTTATTTATTGATTTTTTACAGAGAGGAAAGGAGAGGGACAGAGAGCTAGAAACATCGATGAGAGAGAAACATCGACCAGCTGCCTCTTGCACACCCCCTACCGGGGATGTGCCCTCAACCAATGTACATGCCTTTGACCGGAATCGAACCTGGGACCTTTCAGTCCGCAGACCGACGCTCTATCCACTGAGCCAAACCGGTTTTGGCCTACTGTTATTTAAATGACAGCAAGTCTCCTCCCTCCACACCTTCTTCCCCTGGTTTGGAAGTCACCTGCCTTCAGGGACAAGGGTTGGACTGAAGTCTCAGAAGAGGAGCATGAGAAGGGATGAAGATCACAGCACTCGGGCCTCCTGCTTCCACAGGACATGGGAGAAATGTCTGCCCTTCTCTGGCTTGAAGCTCAACCTGCTGTCCCCTGGGAACACCTGGGCTCGGTCACACATCACTTTCTTGCCAGTGCTCCCGTGGGCTGTCCATGGGGGTGTTGCCATGGTGATGCATTATTCAAGAGGACCTGGACTAGGTAAAGAAGTCAGCACTGTCTGGACCAGCTCTCTGGGTCTCCTGGGTTTGTGGTGAAGGGGGTGCCTGCGCTAAGGGGGTCCCCTTGACCAGCTCCCCAGTCTAACATCAACTTTGCAGACAGCGCCTGCATGTGTTCCCACCATTGGGAGGACATACTGTATCCAAACAGTCCCAGCACTCACGGTGCTTGTATTTGGAAAGTAGAATCATGGCAAACTTTCTCCCTAATTTTTTAGTTATTTCAAACCTATAGAAAAGTTAAGAGACCAGCAAGCCTCTGGCCCCCTGTTGGGGTGTTTATGTATCTATAAGGATAGATAGATAGATAGATAGATAGATAGATAGATAGATAGATAGATAGATAGAGATAGATAGATAGATAGATAGATAGATAGATAGATAGATGATAGATAGATAGATAGATATAGATATTAGCCATCATATTTATACGGAGATATTCTTGCTGAACACATTGATGTTGTTACGGGACACACTTTGGCTGAGCATTTGGGAGCATGCTTCAGACCCCTCCCTGCCCGTGAAAGACACACTCTAGGGCAGCTGTCTTCATTGTTCTCTTATTGCTGTGGATGTTGAATTTATGGGAGAAAACCAAACTGTACCCAGCACTTTCTTTTCAGGGCTTCTCGGGGGAAATAAGAAACATTACCAATACCCTCAAATATTTGAAGTCAGCTCTGTAAACGTGGATTTCAATGCTGACAGCTTTCGAAAACAGCTTAGGTCACAGACTGAAAAGTTAGGAGGTACCCCGTGTGGTTAATTCAACCTGAGTGTGCACTCAGGGACTTCCCGTCAAACCACAGAGGGCAAGGCCACACTAGGGCATAGCCTGATGAAGTCCCGCCGTGGTGACCACCCCCAGCCCCGGGCAGCCTTCTGTCCTGTGCTGCCGCCAGGGCTGGGAAGCCTCTTCTATGGCAGCGGGATTCTTCCTCCCGCAGACCCGCCCAGGGTCCCCAGCGCTGCTTCCTGAGGCCACAGAGCAAGGGGCCCTTGCTTCACTTGGAAGTCTTTCAGAGGGCATGGGAATCCCCCGCCCTGAGCACTGGCAGACTTGGCCTCACCCTGCCCATCCATTCCCTCTGCCCACAGGCCCCAGGGGAGCGCTGCAGACAGCAGCAGGGCCCAGCGAGCGTCTGCCCTCTGGAAGCTTCTGTGTGCCAGGCAGACAATGCTACCCACTCCTCATGCTGTGGGCCTGCAAGCCCAGGTAGCTCGCCACCGAAGCAGGGAGAAGAGCCTCTGTCTTCACCCTTACTGGTTCCCAAGAGGTGTTCTCAGGACGTGCATCCCAGGATGCTCCCACAGGGTCCGAGGGCACATGCAGTGGAGCATGGAGGAGGGCATGAGGCAGGTGAGGACGACAGGCCACTAGAAGCACTGGAGAGGGCTGAAAGGCCTGCTGGCCGTGCTCAGAGGTAAAAGATAAAATAGAAGGAAATCGGTCACCAGAGGCACAGAGAAGCGAGGCTCGGCGAGCTGCAGTGGGAACAGACTCTCGGGGGGACGGTGGAGGCTTGGGCCTGGCCTCTCTGTTCTTCAACCAAAGACCCGCGGCCATGAAGACCCGGCCACGCCCCAGTTTGCTTACCTGTGCAGGTTAGACGACTCGAAGGTATTATAAAACCAAGTCAGGCACATAGCTCTACAGGCATCTCTCTCTGTCTTGTATGTATATGCACATACATACTAGTACACACATACACATAGCTACACACATGTATGTGAACACACACACACACACACACACACACACACACAGGATAGTCTCTCCAACAGTCACAAATCCCTTAGCAGTGATGATTTGGGTGAGTTTCACTATTTTTTGTGATTTAGCAATTTTTATGTTTTACTTTATCTATAATAATAAAGAGCTAGGGTCCATCACATTCTAAACAACTAGACGAACAACCAAACTGCAGGGTGGTGGCAGGAGTGGTCTGTGGACCTGGGGCCGCTGCAGTGTGGCCACAGGAAGGATCTGTGTGCCCCGGGCTGCTGGGGAACAGTGGCGGGAGTGGTCTGTGGACCTGGGGCCACTGGGGCATGGCAGCGGCAGTGGTCTTTGGGCCCCAGGCTGCCTCAGCGTGGCCATAGGAAGGGTATGTGAGCCATGGGCTGCCGGGGAACGGGGGCAGGAGTGGTCTGTGGGCTCCGGGCTGCTGCGAAGCGGTGGGAAGGGTCTGTGGGCCCTGGACAGCCTGGGCCCAATGGAACTCTGGGTCTCGTGGGATCCAGGGCATGGCCAGCCTTCAAACCAGACCCTGACAGGAGGGAGGAGGGAGCCCCATTCCTAGCAGAATCAGCCATTGGACAGCTTGCTGTCAGCGGCCTGCCAGCCAGGAATCCCATTCACCTGCACCCCTGACCCTGACAGGAGGGAGGAGGGAATATGTATAAACACCAACTATTGTCACAAAGTACCTCTGAAGCCGAAAGAAAGCATTGTCACCAACAGAATATGTCTGGAGAGCAAGTATTGGCACAACATACCTCTGCAGCTGAAAGAAAGCAGCGGCGTCAACAGAATATGTCTGAAGACCAACGATTGGCAGAACGTACTTCTGCAGCCAAAAGAAGCCAATGTTACCAACAGAAAATGTCTGAAGACCAACGTGTCTCTGAAGTTGAAAGAAGGCGGCGGCGACAACAGACTATGTCTAAACAACAGTCATCAACAAGTACTACCAATACTGTAGGAACTGCCTTCACAGCAAAAATGGAGTAAATGAGGATGCAATTATCAAACATAGTTGTGGTGGAATGACTGTTAGATGTCAATTTTGCCTATCACTAAATTTCTCTGATGAAAATCCATCTTATGGAAAATTTACTTGATGTTATAGCAAAGGTAAAGTTTGTCCAAATGATATACATTTTCCAGAATACCCAGCATATTTTTAAAATTTAATGATAAACGGAGATTCTGACAGTAAAAATTTCATGGAAAATATTCGTTCAATAAATAGTTCTTTTGCTTTTGCTTCAATAGGTGCAAATATTGCATCGCCATCAGGATATGGGTCATACTGTTTTAGAATACACGGACAAGTTTATCACTGTACTGGAACTTTACATCCTTTGGATGGTGTTTCTTGGAAGTTTGCTCAACTCCATATTTTAGATACAGCCAAAGCAACGAGTAAAAGATTAGCAATGTCAGGAAACCAAGGCTTCTCAGAAAGACTCATGATCAACATCAACAACCTCATGCATGAAATAAATGAATTAACAAAATCATACAAGATGCTACATGAGGTAGAAAAGGAAGCCCAATCTGAAGCAGCAGCAAAAGGTATTGCTCCCACGGAAGTAACAATGGCTATTAAATACAATCGTAACAGTGATCTGGGTAGATATAATTCTCCCCGTGTAACCGAGGTTGCTGTCATATTTAGAAATGAAGATGGAGAACCTCCTTTTAAAAGGGACGTGCTCATTCATTGTAAACCAGATCCCAATAATCTGAATGCCACTAAAATGAAACAAATCAGTATCCTGTTTCCTACATTAGATGCAATGACATATCCTATTCTTTTTCCACATGGTGTAAAAGGCTGGGGAACAGATATTGCATTAAGACTCAGAGACAACAGTGTAATCAACAATAATACTAGAGAAAAATGTAAGGACATGAGTCATACAAATGCAGTATTATGGATTTAATCTCTGTGCGGGACATGTTCAATCCTATTTTAAATGCAGGAAAATTAACTCAACAGTTTATTGCTGATTCATATTCAAAAATGGAAGCCAATCGAATAAATTTAATTAAAGCAAACCAATCTAAGTTGAGAGTTGAAAAATATAGTGGTCTGATGGATTATCTCACATCTAGATCTGAACATGACAATGTGCCAATTGGTAAAATGATAATACTTCCATCGTCTTTTGAGGGTAGTCCCAGAAATATGCAGCAGTGATATCAGGATGCTATGGCAATTGTGATGAAGTTTGGCAAACCCGATTTATTCATAACCATGACGTGCAACCCCAAATGGGCAGATATTACAAACAATTTACAACACTGGCAAAAAGGTGAAAACAGACCTGACTTGTTAGCCAGAGTTTTTAATATTAAGCAGAATGCTCTTTTAAATGATATATGTAGATTTCATTTATTTGCCAAAGTAATAGCAAAAATTCATGTCATTGAATTTCAGAAATGTGGACTGCCTCACACTCACATGTTATTGATATTAGATAGTGAATCCAAATTACAAACAGAAGATGACATTGAATGTGTAGTTAAAGCAGAAATTCCAGATGAAGACCAGTGTCCTCGACTTTTTCAAATTATAAAATCAAATATGGTATAAGGACAATGTGGAATACAAAATCCTAATAGTCCATGTATGGAAAATGTTCAGAGATATCCAAAAGAATTTCAAAATGCAACCATTGGAAATATTGATGGATATCCAAAATACAAACGAAGATCTGGTAGCACCATGTCTATTGGAAATAAAGTTGTCAATAACACTTGGATTGTCCCTTATAACCCGTATTTGTGCCTTAAATATAACTGTCATATAAACATTGAAGTCTGTGCATCAATTAAAAATGTCAAATATTTATTTAAATATCTCTATAAAGGGCATGATTGTGTAAATATTTAGATTTCTGAAAAAAGTATCAATCATGATGAAGTACAGGACTTCATTGACTCCAGGTATGTGAGTGCTCCTGAGGCTGTTTGGAGACTTTTTGCAATGCGAATGCATGACCAATCTCATGCAATCACAAGATTAGCTATTCGTTTGCCAAATGAACAAAATTTGTATTTTCATGCCGATGATTTTGCTGAAGTTATAGATAGGGCTAAAAGGCATAACTCAACTTTGATGGCTTGGTTTTTATCGTATAGAGAAGATCCCGATGCATGTAATTATTATTATTGGGAGATTCCACAACATTATGTGTTTAATAATTCTTTGTGGAGAAAACACCAAAAGGACAGAAATAAAGTATTGGGTAGACTGTTCACTGTGAGCTTTACAGAACCAGAACGATATTACCTTAGACTTTTGCTTCTGCGTGTAAAAGGTGCGATAAGTTTTGATGATCTGCGAACTGTAAGAGGTGTAATTTATGATATATTTTGTGAAGCTGCTAAACATCAAGGATTATTAATCGACGACACTATCTGGAAAGATACGATTGACGATGCAATCATCCTTAATATGCCCAAACAACTACGGCAACTTTTTGCATATACTAGTATATGTGTGTTTGCATGTCCTTCTGATGCAGACAAATTATGGGATGAGAATAAATCTAATTTTATTTAAGATTTTTGTTGGAAATGGCACCAAAGAGAAGGTGCCTGTGTGAACTGTGAAATGCATGCCCTTAACGAAATTCAAGAAGTATTCACATTGTATGGAATGAAATGTTCACATTTCAAACTTCTGGGCTATCCTTTATTAACGAATACAAATACATGTGCTGAATTGTTCGAGTGACAATAGACAGAGGTTTTGCTAAATTCTCTGAATGATAAACAGTTGGCAGCCTTTCAGACTATAACTTTAGCCATCAAAGATCAAACTGTACACCCCAAATGTTTTTTCTTGGGTGGTCCAGGTGGTAGTGGAAAAAACATTTCTTTATAAAGTTTTAATACATTATATTAGAGGTCGTGGTGGTACTGTTTTACTCACAGTGTCTACAGGAATTGCTGCAAATTTACTTTTTAAAAAATATATATTTTATTGATTTTTTACAGAGAGGAAGGGAGAGGGATAGAGAGTTAGAAACATCGATGAGAGAGAAACATCAATCAGCTGCCTCCTGCACATCTCCTACTGGGGATGTGTCCTCAACCAAGGTACATGCCCTTGACAGGAATCGAACCTGGGACCTTTCAGTCCACGGGCCAATGCTCTATCCACTGAGCCAAACCTGTTAGGGCAAAATTTACTTCTTGGTGGAAGAACCTTTCATTCCCAATATAAATTACCAATTCCATTAAGTAAAACTTCAATTTCTAGACTTGATATAAAGAGTGAAGTCACTAAAACCATTAAAAAGGCCCAACTTCTTATCATTGATGAATGCACCATGGCATCCAGTCATGCTGTAAACGCCATAGACAGATTACTAAGAGAAATTATGAATTTGAATGTTGCATTTGGTGAGAAAGTTCTCTTTCTTGGAGGGGATTTTTGACAATGTCTCAGTATTGTGCCTCATGCTATGTTATCGGCCATAGTACAAACGAGTGTAAAGTACTGTAATGTTTGGGGATGTTTCAGAAAGTTGTCTCTTAAAACAAATATGAGATCTGAGGATTTTGCTTATAGTGAATAGTTAGTAAAACTTGGAGATGGCAAACTGGATAGCAGTTTTCATTTAGGAATAGATATTACTGAAATCCCCTGTGAAATGATTTTTAATGGATCTATTATTGAAGCTTCCTTTGGAAATACTATATCTATAGATAATATTAAAAATATATCTAAACATGTGATTCTTTGTCTAAAAAATGAACACGTTCAAAAATTAAATGAAGAAACTTTGGATATACTCGATGGAGATTTTCACACATATTTGAGTGATGATTCCATTGATTCAACAGATAATGCTGAAAAGGAAAATTTTCCCATCAAATTTAATAGTATTACTCCTTTGGGAATGCCGTGTCATAAATTAAGATTGAAAGTGGGTGCAATCATCATGCTACTGAGAAATCTTAATAGTAAATGGGGTCTTTGTAATGGTACTAGATTTATTATCAAAAGATTGCAACCTAACATTATTGAAGCTGAAGTATTAACAGGATCTGCAGAAGGGGAGGTTGTTCTGATTCCAAGAATTGATTTGTCCCCATCTGACACAGGCCTCCCATTTAAATTAATCCAAACACAGTTTCCCATGATGCCAGCATTTGCAATGACTATTAATAAATCACAAGGACAAACTCTAGATAGATTAAGAATATTCCTACTTGAACCCGTTTTTACACATGGTCAGTTATATGTTGCTTTCTCTCGAGTTCGAAGAGCATGTGATGTTAAAGTTGTAAATACTTCATCACAAGGGAAATTAGTTAAGCACTCTGAAAGTGTTTTCACTCTTAATGTGGTATACAGGGAGATATTAGCATAAGTTTAATCAATTTATCAGTCATTGTTTGTATCAGTGTTGTTTTTACATCATGTTTTTGTTATTTTTATATCATGTCTTTGTTGTTGTTATATCATGTTGTGATTATTTATGAATAAAGTTATATATTATTTTCATATACATTTTACTAATTTTCTTTCATCTCTGACACTTCTATTATAGAGAAAGTGCAAATACCAATATTAAAATATTCACTCTAATTAATTCCCTTTTAATGTGCATGAATTTTGTGCACTGGGCCACTAGTATATATATAAAAAGCCAGTGACCGTAAAGGCCATAACGACCATAACAACCAGTCACTATGATGCTCACTGTGGCCAGCAAATAGGCCCGATCAAGGAGTGGGGCTGCCGGCCAACCTCGTGGCCCCTCCCTGTTGCCAGACTGCCCCTGATCGGACTCACCCACCCTGATCAAGAAAGGGCTGCCACAGACTAGAGGAACACAAGAATCAAGTCAAAGATTTGAAATACAAAGAGGCAAAGGACACGCCTCCAGAGAAGCAAGAAGAGAAGAGAATCCAGAAAGTTGAAGATAGTGTAAGAAGCCTCTGGGACAACTTCAAGCGTACCAACATCAGAATTATGGGGGTGCCAGAAGAAGAGAGAGAGCAAGATACTGAAAACCTATTTGAAAAAATAATGACTGAAAACTTCCCCCACCTGGTGAAAGAAATAGACTTACAAGTCCAGGAAGCGTACAGAACCCCAAAAAAGGAATTCAAAGAGGATCACACCAAGACACATCATAATTAAAATGCCAAGGGCAAAAGACAAAGAGAGAATTTTACAAGCAGCAAGAGAAAAACAGTTAGTTACCTACAAGGGAGCACCCATACGATCATCAGCTGATTTCTCAACAGAAACTATGCAGGCCAGACAAGAGTGGCAAGAAATATTCAAAGTGATGAATAGCAAGAACCTACAACCAAGATTACTCTACCCAGCAAAGTTATCATTCAGAATTGAAGGTCAGATAAAGAGCTTCACAGATAAGAAAAAGCTAAAGGAGTTCATCACCACCAAACCAGTATTATATGAAATGCTGAAAGGTATTCTTTAAGAAGAGGAAGAAGAAGAAAAAAGTAAAGATAAAATTTATGAACAACAAATACATATTTATCAACTAGTGATCTAAAAGTCAAGTGAATTAAAAATCTGAAGAACAGAATAAACTGCTGAATAGAATCAGGAGCATAGAATGGGAATGGACTGATAATTCTCAGGGGGAAAGGGGTGTCTGTGTCAGGGGTATGGGAAGAGACTGGACAAAAATCGTACACCTATGGATGAGGACAGTTGGGGAGAGGGGAGATAAGGGCAGAGGGTGGGGTGGGAACTGGGTGGAGGGGAGCTATGGGGGAAAAAAAAGAAACAATTGTAATAATCTGACCAATAAGGATTTATTAAATTAAACAAAAAAAAAGTAAATAGCAGCTAAAAAAAGAAAAAGAAAAAAAAAGAAAGGGCTGCTGGCCAAACACCTCCTCCCTTGCCCCCAGCCAGCCCCACCCCCAATCAGCCTGCCCCACCACAATAGGCCCGCGCCTCTCCCCCCTGGCCAGCCTACCCCTGATCGTACTCCCCCACCCCAATAGGGGGCGGGGCCAGCCGGCCAATTTCTTGAAGCCCCTCCCCCCACCTGGCCCCACCCCAGATCAGCCCCCCCACCCTGATCAGGGGTAAGGCTGGCTGGCTCACCACCCACAGCCCCTCCCCATGGCCAGCCCTGCTCCCAATCTGTCCCCCAACCCCAATAGGGGGCAGGGCCTGGTGGCCAATCGCCTGCAGCCCCTTCCCCCAGCTGGCCCGGCCCTGATCAGGGTGGGCCAGCCGGCCAACGTCCCACCATCTCCTCCTCCTGACAGGCCCAGCCCCAATCTGCCTTGATTGGGGTTGGGCCGGCCGGACCCCACCTGTGCACAAATTCGTGCACCAGGCCTCTAGTTTTCACATAAAGAAAATAACAATAAAGCTGTACATCTGGATTGGCCAGGCTGCTAACTACAGTGCCATGATGACAGTTTCCTTACTGCTGGGCTCAGAACACCACAGGCGTGCTCTTGAGGAAGCCACCTGCCCCTGGGAGAGCGGAGGAAGCCATGTGCCCCCTGGAGGGTGGAGGGAGTTGGGGTCGGCGAGGCTCTGGCCCAGGAGCCAGGCTGAGGGGCAGCTCCCCTTAGCACCCTGTCACTCAGGTCCCCAAAGAAGCACCGGCTCTCCAGGTCTCACAGCCGTAGTGAAGTGTCCGGTGTGGGGGTGACACTGGCTGGGGCTGGCTACACACCCAGGAGCGGGATGGCTGGAAATACGTAACGATTCACACCACTGTCCAGTACAGTTCGCTCGTTAATAATCATAACTATATAGAACACACACACATCTTGTATTACATATATATACACACATATAATATTACATATACAATCTGTGTGTCTATGTACTTGCACACATACATGCCTATGTACGTGCACATGTATGCGTGTGTGTGTGAGTGCAGAGTGAAGGTCATCTTGCAGGATTCAGCCCTCCCTAAATGCTTCACGAGATTAAAAACAAGTGTGACCACAATCCACAGGCCCTTCTGCAGATCCCGAGTGGGGTCCAAGGCCTCCACTGGACACGATCCTACCACATTAACTCTCTCTGGGAGGAGGGGACGTGCAGGGTATAATCTATAGCTGGGTGGGGTGCAGACTGCGTCCCTGCGCACCCCTGGTCTGCTCTGCACCTCCGCAGGGCCTGGCACTGTTCCAGGTGCCCAGGCAGAGCTGCGGCGTCTGGGCCCGTCCTCCCCTCCTTGGAGTCCATTCCACGGGAGACCACACGGTGTAAAGAGACCGTTAGGCACAGGCTTTCAGGAGAGTAAATGCTCTGGAGAAGATGAGACGGGTAATGACGGGCAGTGGGGGGCGAAGGTGGGGCGGGGGAGGGAAGAGTCTCCAGGTGGACTGGGAAGGAGGCCGCTGAGAAGCTGGCATTCCAGGGAGGTGCCCAAGCAGAAAGGCTGGAGGAAATGCCTGGGTATCTGGCTCCTCCCTGGGCCATGGGCCCCAGAAGAATGCTCGCAGCCCCCTCAGCCCTGAGAGGAGCCGCAGGTCTTGCCAAAGCTGATGAGCTCCCAGAACCTGTCTCCCGGGTAACTGCCCGGGTAACTGCCCACTGTTCCTGCCCATCCTCGCCTCCCCCTTGAGAGGCCCGCTCAGCGGGGCAGGCCTGGCAGCTGGCGGGGGACCTGCGCTGGCTCCCCAGACCCCACCCCAGTGATGGCTGCCCCTGGAGACAAGCAGGCAGCCTCCCCTCCAGAGAGGCCTGTAGACAGCTGGGATGCAGGCACCACCCTTAGAGCTTCCTTATGGCCTCAGTGGCCCCGGTGATCGCAAGGGCTGCTTCTGTTTTTAAGAACAGTGGTTTATGGGCCCCTTTCAGCTGCCCCTGCCATGCGCAGTCCATGGGTCTCTCCACTAGAATGAAATTCCTGGGTTACTGTCCAGCTGCTTGTTTTATCCATCCAATCCTAAACCATGCCTTTCATTGTCCCTTCTTCTTTAATTAGGATAGAAAGAGATGCACCCATAAGATCTAGAAAGGAGATGACACAGCCTACTCCGAAGTCAGTCAACTCCAGCCGAGGTCTCTTTGGAGCAGGGAGGTAGGACTCCCAGGGACCTGCCGGCTGAGCAGCAGAGCTGCAGTGCGAGCTGGCTGTGCTGGCTATGCCGATGGGAGGAGGGGGCAGGCACTAAGGCAGAGAGAGCACCCAAGAGGCCTGTGGGTGGGGGTCCTGTCACAGGAGGAGGGACGGAGAGGGCCTGGAGACCTGCCCCCAGCAGGAGGCCACACTGGCCCCTGCTGCCTGGGCCGTGTGCTGGGGCTGTTTCGGTGAAGCAGACGCGGGTGGGGTGATGCTCAGGAATGAGGCGGTGCTTTAGGAGTGTGAAGAATCCATTAGCCAAGAGGCACTGAGACACTTGACAGGGAAGGGAGATTTATCAACATAAAGAGACGCATATTTATTATTTTGATGGAGACAGAGAAGACTGGGAGATGCTGAGGCATCTTCGCGTTGGCCTTGACCACAGCGTAGGGGTCAAGGCAGGTTCTGGATGCTCCTCAACAAAACCCAGGTCCCTTTTGGAAAGTAAGTGATGGGTGAAAATAAACAAGTGGATGATTCTTAAGTGTTACACAGTCAAACCTTGGTGCTTGAATGTCTCCCATCTTGAACAATTCGGTTTTCAACCAAGTTGTTCACAGAAAAAATATCTGCTGTCAACCAAAACTTCAGTTTTTGACATGACAACCCTTTCATGAAGATACCTCAGCATGACAAAAAGCGTCTCTCAGGCAACAAACAAAGGAGAGAATGCTTTTGTTGCTGGCGAATCTACCTTAGCACAATTTAAAAACATAAACAGGCCATGGAGAGTGCTAATGTTGCTAAGGGTGTGAAAGTGCTCACAAAACAACAATCATGGGCAATTGAATAGGTAGAAAAACTGTTGATGGGGTAAAGGAAAATGCAGTTAGCATTTCCAAGACAGTGATATATGAAAATTTTGTTTAAGGCTAGTAGGGGGTGGTTCAACTAATTTAAGAAAAGAAGTGTCTATTTATATAAATTAAACTAGAGGCCTGGTGCATGAAATTGTGCACAGGTGGGGGTCCCTCAGCCTGGCTGGTGATCAAGGCCTATGGGGTGGGGGGATGAGGGGGGGCGACCGGCCAGGGGGAGGGATCCTGGGAGGTTGGCCAGCCAGCAGGGGCGAGGGGTTGCAGGAGATTGGCTGTGGGAGCGCACTGACCACCAGGGGGCAGCTCCCTTTGTTGAGCGTCTGCCCCCTGGTGGTCAGTGCGTGTCATAGCGACTGGTCAACCAGTCGTTCTGGTCATTCCGGTTGTTCGGTCTTAATGGTCACTTAGGCTTTTATAGAGAGAGAGATAGTATATCAGACATGTACTACGCATAAGAAAAGTTAAATAGGAATCATTTGGGAGTCTGGAACTGATTTATTCAATTTGCATTATTTCTAATGGGAAAAAATGATTTGTTTTCGAACAGATCACTTCTCCAACAGCCTTCCAGGACGCGTTAAGTCCGAGAACCGAGGTTCCACTGTACCTGATGAAACGGGTGGCTGGTGAGGAAAGAGAATGGGTCCATCCTTATGGACACATGGTGGGCCAGGCTCTGGACCTCGCCCGATTCTAGGACTCTTCCGGATGTCTGTGGGTGGCCACTAACCTCCACCAGCCTGCCTTCTCCTGTATAAAATGGGGAGGATAACATTTACTTAACGTGGTCACTGCACAGAGTAAAAGAAATGGCGTAAGAGCCTAACACATCCTATGCACCGAATAAATGTTGTCATCTCACTATTATCATCACTATTGTCATTATTCTTCTTATTCTTGTTGTTCCTATTATTTGACCTACTGCCTTTCGGCGTGGTGGGTATATTCCCCCAATACAGTAATTATCTGGTCTAATTTTCGCACTCAGGGCTCCTTCACAGACTGTTCTGGTCATCAGCAGACGGCAAGAGTCTGTCTTCAGGCCCCACAGAGAGGCCTTCGGAGCCGGCCAGGAAGTGTCCACCCTGTAAGCGCGTGGGTGGTACTGCCCGGGTGGAGGCCGGCCAGGCAGGTGGGAGCTGAGTGGTCCTGGCTGAGGCAGGGGGTGAGCCGATTTGTCATGTAGGGGACTCAGGAAACCCCGCAGTGTACAGCGGGAGACAATATGGGCCAGCTGACAGGTGAGCACGCCTGTCCACTGTCTTCACTGGTTTCTCAAAGCCTCTTCAGGTGCCTTAGTTTTTCAGTTACAGGGGCCCAGCCCAAAGTCCTCACACCAGTGTTCCCTCCCGGCCTGATTTCTCCGGCCCTGTGGCCAGAGGCAATTCCCGCCTTCTGATGCATTGCGGTCCCGATGTCCTCAGAGGCCACTGTTTCTTCTTCCTTCTTTCAAGGCTTGTCCCTTTAGGGTGCTGGGCTTTTGATATCAGCTATCAATTTTTACCTTTCAATTTTGTCTCAAGAAAGTAATGTAAAGAGAAATACACAGAAACAACAGGCAACCCTCCGACAAAGTGCACTCACCCTGTTCCCACAACCGCTTCCTGCGAGTCTGAGTGTGTCCCTCAGCCGCCCGCTGCCTCCTGGCACCTGGGACTCTGCAGAGTGAGTGCGGGTAGGGCCCCCCAAGCAGCGTGCTTCGGAAGGTTCCGGAGTGCACACCCTGCCGAAAGCTCACCCCAGCAGCCTCGGGGCACCGCCTCCTGGGAGGGTCTGCGGGGCTTATGGAGGCTGCTGCCAGGCCTCCTGATGTCCTGATACCCTTTGTCCCCGAGGAATCAGGAGCCCAGCGGAGCACCGTACAGAGAGGGGGCTGCGGCCGGGCCCCACGGCGCTCGCCCTGCCTCTGGATCCATACCCACCCTGATCTCAGTGGGTTCCCGCGCGGAAAACCAGCTGATCCAGGAGTGGTAGGCAGTCGTCGGAAAGGAGACGATGAGACAATCTGAGCAGAGGCACGTGAAGAACAGAGGGTTTTCTCTAAAATCACAACACGTTTACAACAACAGTGGCCAATGGAGCCGCGCTGTCTGCCGCAGGCGCCGGCGCCATTACATCATTAACTCTCTCGGGCGCAGGGCCCCGCTGCTCGGGGACCCGCCGGGACCTCAGAAGGAGGCAGGCTCCTTGGCCGTCTTGATCTCCTACCCCCGTGATTATGGAGGCTTCGAAGACTTGGTGGGGGTGGCGGACAGAGCTGTCAACGCAAACTTTTTTAATGAGAGAAGCGAGAGCCGGACCTGGGGCGGTTGGCTATGATTCAGCTCCAGACAAGGGTGGAAGAGAGAGCATGTGCCAAATGGACGGACTCCCGTCCTGCAGGCCCCCGGTCCAGCCATGGAGCAGGAAAATGGAGATGTCCTTCTAGAATGTTCCTCCTTGACACATGCCAGCTCAATTTTTCCCAGCAGGAAATAGTTTTTTGCACTAATGTACTTTGATTTAATTATCCCTGTGTAAATCGGATGCGCTGAGTTTAGACCCCATATGTATGGGGACTTGGTGGGTGGAAACAGGAACACACTGCTATATTAAAGCCCTCGTAACTGTCTGGACCATCTTTGGAAGGGAAGATTGCTCGTTAATTTCAGGAAAACAACACAAAACAAAGCATTTCAACGAGCCCTTGATTTTGCAAAGGGGAAGCTGAAACCCCACCTGGGAAGTGAGGGGCTCTAACCATGGCAGGGAGCGTCCCTCCGGCTGAGGGACGGTGTGTCCTGGTGGTGTGTGGGGGGTGGGAAGGGAGAGGAAGGTGTTTCTCCTCTGTTGGCTCCAAAATACTCCCTGCCGGCAGGCGGAGGCGGGCCCTGGGACTGCGGGGGCTGAGGGTTAAGGAGAAGCCATATAGGGAGAGGGACCCACTCCCACGGTGGAGCGTGGCTTGAAATCAGCCTCTCAACTTCTCTCCGCCCCTTCAAGCTTTCAGGGACGTCTTGAGGAATGTTAAAGAAGCTGGGTTAATCCCCCTCTGAGGGGTGAGGGAGGGCTTAGTCCTCATTTACTGTAAAGAGACGGGGGCACGGGCAGCCTCCTAGGGAAGGTCGCTGTGGCGGCTGTGGTCTGAGCGCGCCCCACTGGGCTCCTGCCTTCTGGCATCAGGCTGCTTGCCGAGCCCACCGCACGCCGGGCTGGGCCAGGCGGAACGCCGTCCGGGGCGGCAGGAGGAGCGTCTCCTGTCACTGCCCTGGCCTCTCCAGCCCTTCTTCCTTGGTGGCACCTGTGCTCAGTGCAGGGAAACCCAAGGGTAATGTTGGCGGCTTCGTGCGGCCTGACTCTCACCTATTGAGCCTCAGAGTCGCTCACAGGAAAGGCGTGAAGTGCTCAGCCTCGCCTCCATGTGGCCCCAGGCGCCTGCTGGGTCTGCAGAGGGCGGGCGGGGGCGGGGGGGGGGGGCAGAGCTGCTCGGCAGGTGGCCTCTCCTGGAGCAGAGGAAGGAGGGAGGCTGGGAGCCCACTGGCGTGACACTGCCTATCTTCGTGGTGTTTGGGGGATGGCGAGGGCTGGCGGTGACCCGGTGCCTCTTGCCCTGAGAGAGCAGCAAACCGGCAACATTCAGCTCTGCCCCAGCCGTCCTCGTCCTCGGGTGCCTGCCGGCTTTGAAAAGTCTGCCTAAAACCAGCACTGCTGGCTTTGATTTACTCGCAGCAAGCTTCTTCCTCAGCAAGTGATTTCTCACCCTGTCTCAGGGGCCACACACAAAGTGGCCGCTCGCTCTGGCACTTGATTTAAGTCCTTAGTATAAAAACCGTAATTTTGATTCTTTGACTAAGAAAGCACACGGAGTCCACGTTGCTCTTAAACCTTCCTCTGAAGACCCCAGCCCGTTCTGGCGGCATGATTTGTCTCTCTCCAGCACCACGCGTGCCCGCCACGGCAGCTTCGGAGCCACAAATCACCCCGTGTCTCACGTACAAAAGGGGAGACCTGTGCCGTGTGCTCTGTGGGGCGAAGCGATACGGCGGCTGGTGTGGCGGTCATGGGACTGAGACAGGGCAGCTGAGCTGCTTCGGGCCTAAGAATGAGACAACCTCAGCATTCAGGGTGCGACCGTGTGAGTGCCTGCGGCTGCCATCACACATTCCCACAACCCAGGCAGCGTAGCGCAACAGACGTTGGTCATTGTTTCACTGATCTGGGGTCCAGAAGTCCAAGGTCAGGGTTCCGGGAGGGTTGGCTCCCTCTGGAGGCTCTGAGGGGAACCCACTGCCTATCTCCTTCCCAGCTGCTGGGGCACCTACAGTCTGTGGCCTTCCTGGGGGCGGCGCTGGGCCCATCACTCCCATCACCCCCTCCATCTTCACATGGCCGCCTCCCCTCTCTGTGTCTGTCTCCAATCTCCGTCTTCCTTCTCTCATAAGGCCACCATTGTTGGGTTCAGGACCCACCCTAAGTCCAGGGTGATCTCATCCTTAACTTAATTACATCTGCAAAGACTCTCCCACAGCTAACGCCAAAAGGACGTGCTAACGCCAAGCTAGAACAGAGAAACCAGGAAGCAGGCAGGAGTGCGGCCGAGCGAGGCCCGTGAGTACTCCTGGCCTGCAGCTGCGTGACCCTGGCTGCCCGGCTTGGTGTGCGAGGCTCAGGTAACTGGGAACCAGCCAGTGGCTTTGCCAGGTCAGAGCATCCAAGGGTGGGGTCTGGCCTAAGGCACGCGCAGCAGCCACTGTCTGCTCCCCTCGCGTTCCCATCAGGAGAGGGCGATGATGGCGAGGCTGATGGGAGTGGCCGTGAGGTCATGTCTCACTGTTCTGTTTCTAAGCGACGAGGTCCGTGGTTTGTTCCTCATCTGAGTTAAGTATTTATTCCAGAGCATTTGAAAATTAGACGCAGACTACCTGCACACTCATCAGGAGAAGGGGTTGCACTTCCCATCCGTCCCAGGGGCGGCAGCTGGCGGTGTCTCACAGGCTGCGGCAGTGAGGGTCAGGAGACGGTGAGGCAGCAGCAAGCACGGCACTTCGGGCCGGGGTCAGCGCTCCGAAGCCGCTCCCTCCAACAGCCGCGCCTGCTGCCCCTGCCACCTCCCTAGGCCCCAGAAGTCACGTCCAACGTGGCCAGCAATGCAAATTCAGCACAAAAACAGTTTCGTTTGAATTTCCAAACATGTAACAACTTTGGGTATCTCTATACCCTAAACATTGTACAAACGTCGTTATATTTAAAAGTCTCGGTTTATCTGAAACTAGAACTGAACTGGACATTCTGTGTCATTTGCTAAGCCTGGCGGCCCTAGGATGGAGGTCAGCCAGACCCAAGCGGCACGTTCCTGCTGAGGACTGGCCCTGCTAGGACCCCAAGGGGCTGTGCAGGCTGCTCTCTCCAGGAGAAACGACTGCCTCACCCCCCCACCCCCCGGTGCTCCTGTGGGTGAGATCTGTGTCACCCTCCTTGTGAACCGAGGGCGGAGGGGCCAGTGACGTGCTCAGCACCAGTAGAATGTGGCAGTGTCATTGCGGACCCCTTCGCCAGCGAGACACGGGGACCAAGCTCAGCCACCCTGAGGCAGCCATACTGTGGGGAAGCCCAGGCACACGGAGAGGCCACCTGTGGGCGTGCCCCTGAGAGCCAGAGTCTCCCCAATGATCCTTGGCAACAGACAGCATCCAAGTCAGCAGCCCCCAGCCACGGAGTGGCCTGCGTTTCACCTCCCGCTGACGTCACGGAGCAGAAGCAGCTGCCCACCCGTTCCAGGTGCGTTTCTGACGCACAGATTCTGAGAGCACAGCAAAGCGTTGTTTGCACCACTGGCCGAGGGGCGGGGGGCACACGCAGAGCTGAAGGCCTGTCACTCCTCGCGCCCTGTCCTGCTCAAACCACTGGCAGGGTGGGGGCGCACGCAGAGCCGAGGCCTGTCACACCTCCAGCCCTGTCCTGTTCACACCAATTCTGGCCACTTCCCTCCTGCGTGAAAAGCCTTTGTTGTGAGCGGGTGCACAGTAGGCCCGATAAGAGCATCCAGAGATGCGGGCACCCTCACACCAGAACCTCGAGTAGGGTTAGGGTGAGGGTAGCTCACCTGACGGGGGAGGGAGGGTTGGGTCAGTGGGTTTAGGCTGTTGGACTGCCTTTGCGATGGAGAGGGACAGCAGCGTGAGAGGCTCCGCCTGTGGGCTGTGAAGACGAGGGGCCCTGAGCCCGGAACAGCCCAGAAGCTAGAGCAGGAGGAAGTGGGCTCAGCCCCCAGAAGGCCCACAGCCCTGACAGCACCGGACGAGCCCCGTGGACGCCCTGGACGGCTGGCCTCCACAGTGACACTAGGCCGTGCTGCTGGGAACCGCCGAGGCCTGGCGATGGCGACGGCAGCGATCAGGAACAAACAATGGCCGACGGCAGGAGACGTTCAGAGGGACGATGACGTTTTGAACTGTAACTATGTCCGCCCCAAAGTAGCCCTTTCCACCCTGTTCCCCGGGGATTGGCCTCCGCTTCCTCGCCGACAGCCAGCACTGACTGCACTCTGGCTCCGGGACCTTTCTGGCCCAGGCTGTGCCCAGGCGCCCTGCCCGTGCCCTGCCCGTGCCCTGCCCGTGCCCTGCCCGTGCCCTGCCCGTGCCCTGCCCGCAGTTCTGCCCGCAGTTCTACCAGCCCCGAAGGATCCCAGCTCTCCCGGGCCAGGAGCTGCGCTCCCGCCAGCTGCGCAGGTGCTCTCAGGCCAGGTCACAGTCTCTCCGGGGTCCCCTGCGGCTCCGCCTCTGGCTTCGCCCTCCCAGGACCTTCCCCAGGGACATTCCTCCCCGGTTCGGACCTGCTCTGACCCTTCCCACCAGCTCTGGCTCCGATAAGTCTGGGTGAAACATAGTCTCACGGAGAGAAAAGGGCTCGTCCTGTTGGCATTTGAAGTGGCCAGAGGAGGACGCTGTTGTCCTCACTCACAGAGAAGCGGGTGCCGCGCTGTGAGCGAGCAAGAACGGCTCACTCTGTCAGGGGGTACCGCAGGCCCCCGCAACCAGCAAACCCACCCATCAGCGGGTGTGAGACACGCTTATGGCCAAACCGGCGGAACAGTCCGGCTTTTAGCCTGCCAGGTCGAGTTTGAATGGGAGGAAGAACTCTCTGCAGACACGGCCCGGGACTGGCCCGGGACTGGCCTCCCGCCTCCCTCGGTCTATAAAAACGTCAGGGTGAAAGCTCGCCAGCTCAGCGGCTTTTTACTGCAACGTGTTGGCAGACCTCACAAGCAAGCGACTTGTTTCCAATTGCTCTCCATTCCCTCGTGCCTTTTGAAAATAGATATTAAAGGTACTTTAAAAAAAGTTTTAAACTCATCACCCACACTAAATATTGCCAGAGTCCTGTAGGACGTGTCTCATATTATCAGCATTTTAAGCACAGTTGCTGCGGTTAATTAGGTTTCTGACCCTGAGAAATTTTGAGTGCCTCTGATGACTTCCTTCCCACTGATAATTTTTGTGTTAGAAACAGAAAAGAGTAACAAACAGACAGGGAATAAATACATCCTTCACGGTCCTTCCTATGAGCACAGAGAACAGAACTCTGAGATTTAATTAAATACCAAGATGTCCACAAAGTGAATAATAAACTACTTTGCAAAGTAAGGAAAAACACGTTTTACATGAAACCCGCCCTCCGGCCCCAGTAAACCCATGAAGGTGCAGGACTTCTCACCGCCTGCGGAGCCCGCCACACCCGGCCCGAGGCCGCCTGCCGAGGTCCCGAGCGGCTCCTGTCCGCCTGCCCCTGTGCGGCACGTGGTTTAACTTGTCGCACGGGTGCTTGTGCCATCCGGTTGACAGATATGCCCCACGGTTTAAAGTGAGGTAAGAGCCGTGGAGTTGAAGCTTAGCCGAAGATGATAAACGTCAGCTGCTTTTCACATTCCTCAGCAAGTAATGCTAGGTCCTTAGCAATCCTCAAAACACGGAAAGCAGGTGGCCCTTTGGGGGAGACATGTGGGAAGTGTGTCAGCCCAGTCGCTTTACCACCTTAGCAAATGACGGCGTCTAGTGCTCAGTGCGGGGTCCCGCGGGGCCACGTGCCGCGGCGGCAGCCGGGAGCCTGGAGGTGCCGCCTGAACATGACAGGCACTGTCGCTGACACACGGGTGGAAACGCGTGCATTTTCAGTGATCTTCGTGTCCTCACATGCAGCACCAAGCCTCGTTTTGCTGCCCGCCTGTCTGTAACCCGTTAACTGCCGCGTGTCCAAACGGAAACCATCCACACACCACGATCTTTTGAATTTAATTAAAGAATCCATTTGCAATGAATATTATAAAAATAAGTATATTACTCACAATTCGGGTGCTCTTGAATATTTTCAGCTGAAAATTCTCACGAAAAAACGATGTTAAAGTTGGTCAGGCTGCCACTTAGGGAAACATTTTTTTTATGGACGCGCGTGGCGTGCGGGGAAGGTCCGCTGCGTGCATCTACAGACGCTTGTGGCGGACAGTGGGCCAGCGTTTCTCCCACTGCTGATGTGTTCGGCACACACTGGCAGCAGCCTCTGGTGGGCCACAGTCCTGGCGAGACCTCTGCACCAGCGACTCGTTGGCCGTAGTCTCCGCTTTGTACACCTTCTGTCTCAGCAAGTGCTGCTCAGGTTCCTTCAGGCTGTGCCCGGACCCCGCGCGGTGTCCCCGCCGCCCATGACGGTGGGAGTCACTCATCTAAAGGTCGCGGTGGGCCAGCTGTGCACAGGGGCTGGGGGCACGGAGGAGAATGGCGATGACAGGGAGAAGCCCCGGGGAGACAGAGGCCGAGAGGGGAGGGAGGCAGCTATGAGCCAGGGACGTCCAAGGAGCCAACAGCCCAGACGCTGGGAAGAGGCGAAGGCGTCCTCCTCAGACCGTTCAGGGGCAGGACGGCCCGCCGACACCTGCCTTCCGCTTCGGCCTCTGGGTCTGTGAGCCTCCCTGTGTCTGCTTTGCCAGTCTCATGCTGAGACAGCTCTGAGAATTCAAATGTTCTGGAGAGAAACTGAGACTGTCCAGTGAAAACCCGGACAGAGGACGCACAGCGGCTGGTGTGGGCAGACCAGGACCGGCGGTGACATCGAGCTGTCCCGGGGGAGAGGGCAGCTGCCGTGGGAGGGGCCCAGCCGCCCAGTGTCCACACAGACCACGGTCCCCGACTGGCAGTGGCCCTGCCGCACTGGTCCTGACAGAGCTCGTCGCTGGCCACGGGTTTGGCCGCTGCGGTTGGAGTGATGGGAACAGCCCCGCGTATTCCTGTTGGCCAGTCACTGCCTGCTCTGTGGGTGAGGCGACCTCACGGCAGAGCCTGGAGGTTGTACCTGGGTCAGTGCTTCCTCCTGAGGCCCCGGCCAGGCGCACCCCGAGTCACCCTGCGCCTGCGGAGGGAGGCCTCTCTCACTGGAGGAGTCTTCTCTGGCCCCACGTGGCCGGCTCTAGACTCCTGTGTCGCGGAGCGTGGAGGTGAATCCCGGCGGGTGGAACCGGGAGTGAGTGAGACTGAAATGACGCGGGGGCACGGCTGGGCTCACCCAGACCACCCTGTGACAGGAGGTGCCCGCTGCCCCAAAAACATGGGGCACTGTCCGGGGAGGGGGGGTGGGCGCTGGGAGAGCCACTGTTAAATCACGTCAGGACAGTTTTCCAGGAGTCTTGTCACTAAGTTTTCCAACGACACCCGTGGGATCTTGACGCTGGGCGACCAAATAACACCGAGGGGGGACGCGCGTATCTGTCCGCAGCTCTCGGTTTCACCGGCAATCAGGGCCTCGGGAAACCTTCCCTCTGTGGTGTGGGGGGCTGTCTCAGAGGAGGGCTGGGCAGTTCCGCCTGGAACTGAGGGAGGCCTGAGAGGCGGGAGCTGTGAGAGAAGAGTCACACTGGGGCGCAGACACAGGAATTCCGTGCAGAGCCTTCCCGGGCCAGGGCAAGAAGGGTGCCTACGAAGTGAAGATCTGCATACAGACAACAGGCCAGGGGCCCGCGGCTGAAGTGTGCAGGGACCTCAGGAGACACGGGAACAAGAAACAAGCCAGTAGTGCGAACCCAATGGGTAATTCAGAGCGTCTGCATGGGCCACAAGGCGGGGATCCCCACACTCCCTCCTCATCCACAATGCAAATCCCAGTCACAACAGTGTCCTTCCACTGGTCCCTGCCAGCAGTTTGATGGAAGAGGGCTCTTCAGCTGGTGGCACTCAGGGCAGGGGCAGGGGGAAGGGAGGCGACAGGAGGGGTGGGGAGGGGGAGTGGGCAGAGGCCCCCAGGAGCAGAGGGGGGAGGGCAGGGGCTCTCCAGCTCCAGGGCTGGTGTGTCCCAGTCAGGGCAGGTGACAGGTGACAGCAGGGCCCACACAGACAAACTCGGGAGTGGAGATGCCCTGTCTGCGCCTCCTCCTCAGGCCACGGTGTGGAGAGCACCTCCCACCTGCCGGCCCAGGGCGCCGTCTTCCGGGCGTCTCTAGGGCGCCTCCATGTCTGCACAGCTGCCCCTGTGCTTGGGGCTTTCAGGCACAGATGTAGGAGCTGTCCCCGGACGGCACGCTGACGCTGGAACCTCTCCCTGACACAGAGGGAGAGGCCCTAGGAGTCGTCCCGCTCAGCATCTCCTCGCAGGCCCACAGGTAGCACTGCCTCTGGCCCAGGGGACTGAGTTCAGGTGACCTGAGCATCTAGCAAAGGTGGCCCTGAACCGGCAGGATCCCCAGGTCCTCAGCTCCATGGACCTCACTGTGGACCCTTCAGCAGGGCCTCTTGTGAAAGACAGGGACCCGCTGCCCCGCCTCACTCTCCTCTCCACGGACTGCTCTCCAGCCAGTTAAACAAGGCTCACACTCACATCCAGCCACCAGCCAGGCCTGCCCTTCCCACCTCTCCCTCTCCTCTCCACGGACTGCTCTCCACCCAGTTAAACAAGGCTCACACTCACATCCAGCCACCAGCCAGGCCTGCCCTTCGCCCGCTGCCCATGGGTTCTCCTCCAAACCTCCAGAAGCTGCCTCCACGCCCTATCTCCATCTCTGCACACACCCTCTCCCATACCCCATCTCCATCCTGCTGTGCACACACCCTCTCACACTCCCCATCTGCATCCCTGCTGTGCACACACCCTCTCACACTCCCCATCTCCATCCTGCTGTGCACACACCCTCTCACACTCCCCATCTCCATCCTGCTGTGCACACACCCTCTCACACTCCCCATCTCCATCCTGCTGTGCACACACCCTCTCACACTCACCATATCCATCCTGCTGTGCACACACCCCCTCACACTCCCCATCTCCATTCCTCCTGTGCACACACCCTCTCACACTCCCCATCTGCATCCCTGCTGTGCACACACCCTCTCACACTCCCCATCTCCATCCTGCTGTGCACACACCCTCTCACACTCACCATCTCCATCCTCTTATGCACACACCCTCTCACACTCACCATCTCCATCCTGCTGTACACACACCCTCTCACACTGACCATCTCCATCCTGCTGTGCACACACCCTCTCACACTCACCATCTCCATCCTCTTATGCACACACCCTCTCACACTCACCATCTCCATCATGCTGTACACACACCCCCTCACACTCCCCATCTGCATTCCTGTTGTGCACACACCCTCTCACACTCCCCATCTCCATCCTGCTGTGCACACACCCTCTCCCACTCACCATCTCCATCCTCTTATGCACACACCCTCTCACACTCCCCATCTCCATCCTGCTGTGCACACACCCTCTCACACTCACCATCTCCATCCTGCTGTGCACACACCCTCTTACACTCACCATCTCCATCCTGCTGTGCACACACCCTCTCACACTCCCCATCTCCATCCTCTTATGCACACACCCTCTCACACTCCCCATCTCCATCCTGCTGTGCACACACCCCCTCACACTCCCCATCTCCATCCTCTTATGCACACACCCTCTCACACCCACCATCTCCATCCTGCTGTGCACACACCCTCTCCCACACCCCATCTCCATGCTCCTGTGCACACACCCTCTCACACTCACCATCTCCATCCTGCTGTGCACACACCCTCTCCCACACCCCATCTCCATGCTCCTGTGCACACACCCTCTCACACTCACCATCTCCATCCTGCTGTGCACACACCCTCTCCCACACCCCATCTCCATGCTCCTGTGCACACACCCTCTCACACTCACCATCTCCATCCTGCTGTGCACACACCCTCTCACACTCACCATCTCCATCCTGCTGTGCACACACCCTCTCACACTCCCCATCTCCATCCTGCTGTGCACACACCCTCTCACACTCACCATATCCATCCTGCTGTGCACACACCCCCTCACACTCCCCATCTCCATTCCTCCTGTGCACACACCCTCTCACACTCCCCATCTGCATCCCTGCTGTGCACACACCCTCTCACACTCCCCATCTCCATCCTGCTGTGCACACACCCTCTCACACTCACCATCTCCATCCTCTTATGCACACACCCTCTCACACTCACCATCTCCATCCTGCTGTACACACACCCTCTCACACTGACCATCTCCATCCTGCTGTGCACACACCCTCTCACACTCACCATCTCCATCCTCTTATGCACACACCCTCTCACACTCACCATCTCCATCATGCTGTACACACACCCCCTCACACTCCCCATCTGCATTCCTGTTGTGCACACACCCTCTCACACTCCCCATCTCCATCCTGCTGTGCACACACCCTCTCCCACTCACCATCTCCATCCTCTTATGCACACACCCTCTCACACTCCCCATCTCCATCCTGCTGTGCACACACCCTCTCACACTCACCATCTCCATCCTGCTGTGCACACACCCTCTTACACTCACCATCTCCATCCTGCTGTGCACACACCCTCTCACACTCCCCATCTCCATCCTCTTATGCACACACCCTCTCACACTCCCCATCTCCATCCTGCTGTGCACACACCCCCTCACACTCCCCATCTCCATCCTCTTATGCACACACCCTCTCACACCCACCATCTCCATCCTGCTGTGCACACACCCTCTCCCACACCCCATCTCCATGCTCCTGTGCACACACCCTCTCACACTCACCATCTCCATCCTGCTGTGCACACATCCTCTCCCACACCCCATCTCCATGCTCCTGTGCACACACCCTCTCACACTCACCATCTCCATCCTGCTGTGCACACACCCTCTCCCACACCCCATCTCCATGCTCCTGTGCACACACCCTCTCACACTCACCATCTCCATCCTGCTGTGCACACACCCTCTCACACTCACCATCTCCATTCCTCCTGTGCACACATCCCTCACACTGGTCTTCACTCCCTCTCTCACTCTCTGCTGCCCACTGAAGATGTTTGCCTGGGGTACCAGCAGCCTCAGGTGAACTGCCCTGACCCAGGCATCCACTTGTCACCACCCTCGCCTCCCCCTCTAAACAGCTGGGCCCAGGACTGACTGTGGCCCCTGGGACGGGCCATGAGCTCTGCTGCCCCCACCCCCGCTGTGGGGGCTGCGCAATGGACACTGTGAAGCATGTAAGGCCAGGGTTTGACGTGTGACCGTTGGAGGGAGAGGCAGTGAGGACGCAGCAGTGTGGACTGAGCAGTAGCCTAGGTGCTGGGAACGCATCTGAGGAGCCCTCTGGTCTGAAGCAGGATGGGCAGAGGGCCGATTGGCCGAGCCTGTCTTTCTCTGAGGGCACAGAGAGGGTTCAGTGTGCTAGTGCACCCTGCCCTGGGTGACTCACTGCTGCTGATGGGCGCCTCTCCAGGCTCCATGGGGACTCGGAGCTGCCTGAGCCCTGCCACCTGCACACAGCTGCCACCCGGCCAGGACTTGTGATGGAGGCAGAAACGAGGGCTGTGCCCACTGTGTGGCACACTGCCTGGCAGAGCAGCTGCATCATCCATATTGACTGAAAGAGGAGGGATGGAGGGGGAAACGAGGGAGGGAAGAGGGAAGAGGGAGGGAGGGAGGGAGGGAGGGAGGATGGGAGGGTAGGAGGGGGACTGTGGGACAGGACTGGGGACAGTTATCAGTCTTCCTGCTCAGAGAAGACACAGCCAACCCAGAAACCCCAGTCAGGCCTCTGAGTCTGCGAGCATGTCAGTCAGAGTCATAACTCAGTGCATAACTCATCCTGGGGCCTAAAAGTTGGGGGGCATTTCCTTCCACATTTGAATGCCATGCATAAAATCTGCATGCATAATACCCCTGCCAGATGCTCACAGGTAAAGGACTTGCAGCTCACATCTTTCTGCGAAGCACAGCAGGTCACTTCCCCAGGTTACTGCTAAGAAAACCCTCCAACTGCCAGGCAAGCACCCACTCCTCCCTGTAGATCCCTCACGGTAAGTAATTAAAGAGCCACCGCCGGGCTGTCGGGAGCTTCTCTGTGAAACGGACTCCCGGCCTGGGTCCTAATCTCTCCAGGTGCCACGCATTACTGGGGACAGGCACCCAGGCTCGCGATCTCTGCCTGGGAGAAAGGTCACCATAAGTCACAGCCCAGCCGGCTGGACGGTGTGGGGGCCACTCCCAGGAGAAGCAAACCTCTTTCTTGGCTGAAGCCCTGGAGAGGCAAAGGCTGCCGGCCCCACCCGGGAGTCTATGGCAGAGCGGGGAGCTGGAGACAAGCCACCCCTCCCCCACCCAGATGGCTGGCCCAGGACCCTGGATCTGGTCCACTCCAGCACCTTCTCAATTCAGCACCTGGTTTAACCTCTCTGAGCCTCAATTTCCTCAGCTACAAACTGGGAATGAGAATATGCATTCCAGGGTACAAGCCCACGAGGACATGGTTGGAAGCGTGAACTCACCACTATTGCCCCATCACCGCAGTTGCTGTGCACGGCCATGCACATTGCTTCTCGATTCTGATGCAGAGGAACGTCTCAGCTCCTCGACTGGTACCCGCCTCAGAGGCACCCATTCATCCTGGCAGCAAAGGAAACAGATCTTGAGCTCAGACCCTTTGACAATGAATGACACCCACTAAAAGGTACTCACTGTTCGTGGTCTCCATTCTTTCTGTTCCCCCTCTTAGTGCGAGTGGCACTAGTTTTCCATCTATGGTGCCGATTCCTTTCAATCTAAAAGTCAACTCATATTACTAAGGGAAAGAAGCAATCTGATTCCAACCGTATGATATTCTGGAAAGGGCAAGGCCATGGAGATAGTAAAATGGGAACCTATTCTGTCTAACCCTCCAGGTGGAGGCATGGCATTGTCCATCTTCCCAAGCTCATGGCACCCCCTGAGGGACACTAGCGTGCACTGGAGACCGGGTTGATATGGCGGCCCGGGTAGGCTCAGTGACTGCGGCGTACATGCTTCTCTGGTGAGAGGCACCGAAAGCTCCCAGATGGTGATTCGTGGCCAAGGCCGAGAAGCGCTGTTCCTGACCTTGCACCTTCTCTGAGCTCAATGCCAAGCTCCCCACTCATGGAAACTATGCATCCCACCTCCCAGCTGCCCGGCTCCAAAGATTCAGTTGCATTGGGACCTAATTCTATGGATAAGGGAGAAGGCTGTGCATGGGGGCACTGGAGTCTGTAAAGTCCTTGTACCCCCTCCTCAATTTTGCACTGAGCCTAAAACTGCTCTAAACAATACAGTCTATTTTTTCAAAAACTCAACTAGAAGAGAGAGAGAGAGAGAGAGAGAGAGAGAGAGAGAGAGAGAGAGAGAAAAATATATATATATATGGCTAATATGCTAATATGTCCATCTGACCAGTTGCTATGACGCACACTGACCACTAGGAGGCAGACACTCAACGAAGGAGCTGCCATGACACGCACTGGTCATTTACAGAGAAACGGCACTGCGGACCTGGTGCCCACAAAGCAACACTTGGCTTCCCCCAAGTGGGACACAGGCCCCGCCACCACCCTGGAGCGACAGCCCACCAAATCACAGCCAATGCTGCTGAGACCCCATGGCGCAAAATGCGGCTCACAGGCCAGCCCAGCCCAGAAATGATGGCTGTGGGCACTGGGTAACGATGTCACGTAGCAATGTCCAGCTTCTTTTCCCAAGCAACTAGCCTCCTTGGAGTTTCTTCAGCCCAGGAACACGACTTGCTTTTTAGCCAGGTGCAAACATTTTACACTTTAACCAAATGCTTGTGAAGTGTTTTCCCGTGCCTCATCTCATTTGATCCTCACAGAAGTCCTGGAGTAGGTAGATAGAAGACTAGGTGGAATCGTATTTTCTTTTCATTAGCGGGAAAATGGAGATTTAGAAAGTTTAGAAACTTGACCCAACTGAAAAGAAGTAAGAAATGGTGGACCTTGAAAATGACTTCAGGTTTTCTCACTGCGCAGAATATAGTCAAAAACTACTGCAGTTAAATATTTTACCCTTTTTCTTTCTGCGTGATCTACAATAATAGTCTGCTTCGTGTTGATATTTACTGCTGTGTTGCTGACAACTACCTGAAAGAGAAGTTGATATTTACTGCTGTGTTGCTGACAACTACCTGAAAGAAAGCAGGTCTAATTAAGCAAGTTTATTCTATATCTATAAAAGGCTAAGTTGACTCACGCATGAGCTTTACATATAAAACTCTTGCTGGTGCCAATTGCAGGCATATGTTTCGATATGTCATTGTCGATTGTGAATTTGGTTGACACTTCTATTATAGAGAAAGGGCGAATAGTGATATTAAAATATTTCTTCTAATTAATTTCCTTTCAATGTGCATGAATTCATGCACCGGGCCTCTAGTAAGTAAATAATATTAGAGGTGGCAAAATTGTGAAGGTGGCCAAAATCATGGAGAAGGGAGGGAATGGCTGCCATCAGTGACACACTTGGTGCAGCACGTGGCACACAGGACCCAGTGTTGCTCATGTGTGTGCATGTGTGTGTGTGTGTGTGTGTGTTTGTAGGGAGGAGAGGAAGATTACGTGGCACAGGACACGGTGTTGCTCATGTGTGTGTGTGTGTGTGTGTGTGTGTGTGTGTGTGTGTTTGTAGGGAGAAGGAGAGGAAGATCACGTGGCACAGGGACCCAGTGTTGCTCATATGTGTGTGTGTGTGTGTGTGTGTGTATAGGGAGAAGGAGCCCAGATTGCTCATGTGTGTGTGTGTGTGTGTGTGTGTGTGTGTGTGTGTAGGGAGGAGAGGAAGATCACGTGGCACAAAGACCCAGATTGCTCGTGTGTGTGTGTGTGTGTGTGTGTGTGTGTGTGTGTAGGGAGGAGAGGAAGATCACGTGGCACAGGGACCCGGGTTGCTCGTGTGTGTGTGTGTGTGTGTGTGTGTGTGTGTGTGTGTGTAGGGAGGAGAGGAAGATCACGTGGCACAGGGACCCGGGTTGCTCGTGTGTGTGTATAGGGAGGAGGGGTGGACTTCAAGCAAGAACCAGGGCGTCGCATGGTGTAGAGAAACTGGCTCCAGCTCTGTGACAGCCCTGACTGTGAGGCTGCGTGCAGTCTCCTCGCAGCGCCTGCAGCTGGGTTCTAGGTGTAGAATGGGCCCGACGGGAGGCAGGAGGGGAGGTGGGCACAGCTGCCACTGCTGCTGGCATGTTCATTCTTACTCTGCAGGCCGGTCATCCTCTTCCTGGATTATAGGTAAGGAAGGGGACCCGTAGGCTGCGTCCTGGCGTTCTGCGCCTTCCGGGCCCCGGAAGTCAGTGCTGGCCTGGCAGGCCACTGCACGGTGCCGGGCGGAGTGGGGGCCGGCCTGAGACCCTCCAGCTCTTCCCACAAGGGCTGCGAGCACCTGAGCTTCGCCTTTCCCACCTCCACCTGCAGAGCATCTGGTCTTACACCCAAGCACCTGGCCCTCAGCCTCTGCCCGGCTGGCAGGGCAGGGACCCCACCGTCACAGCCATGGGCTTAGCTGCCACAGGAGCGGGCGTGGACTCAGACGTCTGGCTGTCCTCTCACTGGGAGTGCAGACTCCCCAACCTTCTGGAGATGCCCACCAGGGAGACCCACACAGATTAAAGCCACTGGGCCCGGGTCTTGCCACGCCCTGTCCCAGGACAATGATGCCACCGAGTCTCCCACCCTCTGCCCACGGGCACAGCCATGGGTGAAGACCTGGAGTCCCCTGCAGCCCTGGTCCCTCTGCACTTCCCCTGGAACCCGGAGGCCCCTCTCACATTTCACAAAGAAGGCATTTCAACAGAAGGGGGAGGGGTCGTGGGGAGAGATGCCGGGCTAGACGGCAAAGGGCCAGAGGGGATTTAATATCTTTAACACGGTCTCCCTCTCTGCTTCAAGGTAACTTTCCCGGGACAGACCTGTGGAAACACCCCCCGCAGGCCCTGCAGCCTATTCAGGCGCCTGTGCCAGCCGCAGCGTCTTCACCAGGGCAGGCTCCTAATTAGATCTTCGGGGGCGGCTCTGCTGCTTCTGCAGATGCATTGGTCAAGCAACGTGGTGTGATCTGTGCCAGCTGCATTTGTTTCTTGCTGCAATTTGTATCGGAGCGAAGGCCCACTGTGCATCTTGCAGGGAGCTCCCTGCAAAGTTAATTACTGTAAAGAAAGAGAATGAGGGACCTGGTCCCTCCAGGCAGTTTCTTCCAAAATGCCCTTCAAGGCAAGTGGAACCCAGCACAGAGGCTCAGGGACGTCAAAGCGCCTTTTTTGTTTGTATTTTTGTTAATCCCCACCCAATGATATTTTTCCATTGATTTTTTGTTTTTTAGAGAGTGGAAGAGAGGGAGAAAGGAGAGAGAGAGACGAGGGAGAGAGTAGAAAGAGAGAGAGAAAACACATTGATGTGAAAGAGACACATAGATCGATTGCCTCCCACATGGGCCCTGACTGGGGCCAGGGATCAAACCTGCAACCCAGACATATGCATTTGAACAGGAGTCAGACCCGAGTCCCTCAAGTGCACTGGCTGACACTCTAACCACTGAGTGACACCACCATTCTCTTTCTTTACAGTAATTAACTTTGCAGGGAGCTCCCCCGCAAGATGCACAGTGGGCCTTCGCTCTGATGCAAATTGCAGCAAGAAACAAATGCAGCTGGCATTTGTTTCAATGCAGGCTGGAGACGAGCCCCCCTGCAGCTCCCCTGCCAGGCACACGTGTGAGAGGAACGCAGCTCCGTGGCTTCACCTGTCCTTAAGGCGCCATAACTTTTCCTGGTCCGTTGGCTCCTTCTCCCTCACCTTCAGAGCTGCAGGGCGGAGAACCCCGGCTGGGAGCTTTCAGTGTCATTGCACTTGGTGTTGGTGTGGGTCACACCCTCCTCCTGGCCGCGGAGCTCTAGCTGGAGCCAGCGCTGCTCTGGTGGACCCACAGGTAGCTATGCAAATGTATGCTCTCCAGGAAGGCCTGCCCGTGCGTGCGGAGGGCTCAGTCACAGATCCTGTCGGACAGCCTGGGAGTGAGCGCAGCCATGGACTGGCTCCTCCTTTGCTAAGGAGGGAGGTGATGAGACCAAGGGAAGTGGTGGCTGAAAGAAACAAAACAATCAGGACACGATGAAATGGATGGCTTGTTGGGTCGGGCAGCTGGGAGGTAGGATGCGTCGTTTCCATGAGTGGGGTGCGTGACATTGAGCTCAGAGAGGGTGCAAGCTCAGGCCTTGGCCGAGAATTACACCATCCGGGAGCTTTCAAGGTCCGCGCCGAGCTCTCGCCCCTGGGATCATGGTGTAAGGGTTCTGGCCGCAGCCTCACAGGGAGCTGTCTAACGCGCCCCAAGGGTGAGAACCAACAGTCTGGCGTATGACCAGGGGGACGGAGGGGCCAAGGTGGAGAGAAACACAAGCTCATTGCAGGAGACAAGGTCAGAGAGTGAGCGATCGGGATGGGGAGCCATCATCCAGAAAGAGGCAGAAATCACAGGAACTCCAGGGGAAGGAGAGTGTGGAGCCGGCCAGGCCCCTGCAGGCATGCGGGCAGGCCAGGGCGCCCGTGAATAACAAGGTGGGTGAGGCTGGCCTTGCCACAGACGCCAGCTGCCCAGTGAGATGCGTGCGGCTGCGAAAGAAGGACTCACAGCTGCGTGAGAGGCAGGGCGTATCCTTACAGTGTGGCCGGCATGGGGGTGCACAGACAACGGCATGGGGATGCACAGACAACGGCATGGGGGTGCACAGACAATGGCATGGGGGTGCACAGACGCCATCAGGACTGCCCCCACCCCAAGGGCCGTCGGGAGGCCACGTGTCACTCGTCACTCTGCCCAGACCTCCCGGCTGACCCTCAGAGGACTGGGGTGGACTGAGCCACCCGCTCAGCGTGGTCTGACTTCCACCTGCCCTGCCACCTGCGTGCCCTCCTCTTGCCCTGGCTTAGTGCCTGGCTCTCCTTCCCTTGGGATTCTTGTCAATGATTATGTTCAGGCTCCCCGTCGCCGTCCACCTCAGGCCCACGGGCCGAGCAGCCCTCGCCCTGCCAGCCTTGCTCCTAGAAGGGACCTTCCTTCCTATGACTCACCTGCTGGAGCTCTCGGTCAGGACCAATGGGGTAACTTGCAGGCCGGGAGGGTCCTGGGCTTCTGCAGGGCATCCTTGCTTCCTGCTAAGTCCTGGGGGCTGCAGTGCGCGGCCCAGGGTCCCACAGCTTGGCTACGCATTAGTCTCCTCCTCCTGCGCCTCCTGGCTGGGCCGGCTGGACCGTGGGGCTGACCAGGCACCTGCAGCTGTTCTAACGTGTGGATGGGCCTGCGGAGCTCTGCGGGCCCCTGCGGAGTGAGGCCCTGGTGACGGAGAAGCACAGCTGTGGCATTTGTTTCTGTGCCTCAACACCTAGCACCTGCCTGGCATACAGACGGTGCTTAGCAAACAGGTGTTTGACTAACTACAATAGTGTCAGGGATTTGGAACAGGCGGGGGCGGGGGGATGGTGAGGACAGGATCTCATACACCTCTCAGTCCAGAGGGGACCTGCTGGCCTGGACCTCAGCACCCATGGTGCAACCAGCACCCAAACTTCTCTGACAGCTGGGCTATGCCCCCCCCCCCCCCCCATGCTCAGAGCTCCTTTCCCAAGCTCAGTCGCTCTCAGGAAGGCGAGGCACAGTCTCCGGAAAGAGGGGGAAGCAAGCAACTGCAAAGGGCCCCCCTCCCCCATTCTCCATCTCTACATTAAATTTAAATGAGCTGCTAAGAAGTGTGTTCCTTTATGTGTCTCTACAAATTGCTCATTTCAATGCTATATGTTTCTTTTTATTAGAGAAGGAGCTAAAAAGGTTAAATAACCTACATGAGCTATATCTTACCTTTTGAAAGATACTGTCATCTGACTAGACCCGTGGTTGGCAAACTGCGGCTCTCGAGCCACATGCGGCTCTTTGGCCCCTTGAGTGTGGCTCTTCCACAAAATACCAAGGCCTGGGCGAGTCTATTTTGAAGAAGGGGCGATAGAAGATGTTTAAATTTAAAAAATTTGGCTCTCAAAAGAAATTTCAATCGTTGTACTGTTGATATTTGGCTCTGTTGACTGATGAGTTTGCCGACCACTGGACTAGACAACCCAGTGGGACAGGCTTTGCAAGCAAAACATACTGGTGGCTGCTGCGGCTCCTTCACACACAGGACACACGATTCATGTCAAGCGGCCAGTGCCGGCCACCCTGGGGACAGACACCCTGGGGACGGACACCCTGGGGACAGACACCCTGGGGACGGACACCCTGGGGACGGACACCCTGGGGACAGACACCCTGGGGATGGACACCCTGGGGACGGACACCCTGGGGACGGACACCCTGGGGACAGACACCCTGGGGATGGACACCCTGGGGACGGACACCCTGGGGACGGACACCCTGGGGACACCAGGGCTGAAGGGCAGGCTGAGTGCTGCTGACGCCCATCTTGTCCACCCTCCCCTTCCTCTCTCAGGAGCGAGCCCCCTGCACCCAGCATTATTTTTTTAATTGACTGAAAGTCTTCCTTGGGGTGTCCTCTAAGGAACAGAGAAAGAAAGATATGATCAGATAGAGACAGAGGTAGGGGGAGAGAGAGAGAGAGAGAGAGAGAGAGAGAGAGAGAGGGAAACAGAGAGACAGGCAATTTTTAGCGACATAGACAATCACTTCATTTGGATACTTCCTCCTTTTCTAACAATAACAGGATGAAAGCTGGAGTGTTTCTGCAGAGAGTGTGCGTTACCGCAGCTGCAGTGCAGCCTGGGCACCAAGGGTTTAAAAGCCCTTCATTCTGTTCTATGTGGCTCGCTCAGGGGGAGGCAGCGCTTACCAGTCCTCCTGGCTGAGTCTGCCCTGTGGGCAGCGGAGGAAGACAGAGACCACCCACTGACCGCTGCACCCCTGTCCCCAGGTCGGCACTGCGCCTGCCCCGGACCAGGCTCACGGAGGGGGCTTCCGCCACGGGTGAGTGTGGGGTTGGCTCAGCCTAGTTTAAGCTGCGCCCGAGCTCCGCACGCAGGGTTCACCGCAGCAAGGCCCTCAGGAGGGTTACAGAATGGGCACCAAAGCCTGGTGCTTCCGGTCAGCGTGCCGTGCGCGCGGCTAAGACTACGTGCCAGGCGGCTTCTTTCCTCACTCGTCCGTCGGTCCTGTGGGCAGACATGAGCCCTGGCCGCTCCGGCCCCGGCACCAGGACCTGGACCAGCAGTGGCCTGCACCTCCCGCACTCCAGGGGCACACTGCCCTGTCGCAGCGCCCGCTCAGCACACACCCTCTCAGCCAGCACGACGGGGATCCCACAGGGAACCCGAGAAGCCAGGGAGAGGGAGCACCTCAGGGCGACACGTGCCGTAAACACCCTAAGGAAACAGAGGTTCACTCAGCTCCGCACCTGCCCGTCCTCAGGGAGCCCCTTCTTGGCAGGCTTGGGTTGCTACCCCCCCCCCCCACCCCCGGTGTCATCCCGTCCACTTCGCCTGCCCTGAGGAGTCAGTGGGCGCACCCTCAGCCAGCCCCCTTCCCGCAGCCCTCATGGCTGCCTCGGAGAAACACGTGAAAGAAAAGGTTTGGTGCTTTGCCTTTTCTAGTCTTTCCTAAACTTCAGCTGGTTTTACAGGAACAACAGCCTTCTGTTTGCATTTAGATGTCGCACTTTGTGGGCTGTTCAGTCCCGTGACAGTCACACTGGCGGGCCAGCGGCAGGAGCAGATCTGGGGACAGCCGCCACCAGCGCGTGGCGAGTACCCCGCAGCCTGGGAAGCCTGGCCCTCCGGTGCCCGGCCTGGGGAGAGCTGGGCATGAGTGCGGGGACCTCTCCCGGACCGTGTTCCCCGCCAGCCCGCAGGTGTCCGGAAAGCCCATTAGCCTGCGGGCGCAGCCCCAGCGCAGAGCGGGCACCCCTGACGTGTGCTGGGAGGAGGCAGGGAGGGAGTTCCCCAGGCTGGCCATGGGGGATGAGCTCAGGAGGAAACTGGGTGAGGAGACGATGAATGGGGCTCAGAACCAAGATGCGTTTGAGGGCACCAGCCCCAAGCCAGGAGCCCCACCCTCCAATCCCGGTCCCCAGCCGCAGGGCCTGCACACGGTTCAGGGAGTTCAAGGCCTTGGAGAGAGGAGACTCCACCAAGTCCCAGCTGGCTGCAGGACGCTCCCTCCAACCGTCCGAGCAGCTCCCACACAGGTCCTGGGCGGCCAGGGGGGCGCTGAGTGGTGCCCGTGGCCCTGTGGAGGGCGGGCTGTCAGCTTCAGGGCCGGGACTGGACGGTGTCCCGGCCGGGCAGGAGGGCCAGGCTTCTCCGGGGAAAGCATGCTGCACTCCCACAACACCGGCTCCCAAGGAGCAGGAAGCGGACGGCGGAGACCGTCCCCCACACTGACAGGCCAAGGCCGCGGTGCTGGGCGGGAGTGGGTGCTGCCAGACCCCCTGTTTCTCCCCTGCCCGTGAGGCCAGCTGTCCTTCCTCATCATCGGTTTTCACCAATCACCCCCCACCCCCGCCCTAGGAAACGGTCATTACTAATATCATAGAACAGCTGCTATTTCTGGGCATCATTGGTGCCAGACACTGTTCTCAGGCTTTTCACAAATGATCACTGAAGGGGTTAAATGAGGCCCCCACACCCCACAAATAATGTTCACCCCCCAGAGCCTGTGCTGTCAGCTCATTGGCAGAAGGTCTGTGCATGTAGTTGGGAGTCTGGAGATGGGCGGGTCCTGGACTACCCAAGGACAAGTGTGCCGACAGAGGGGGCGGGGGGGTGGGAGCACAGAGGAGGCACGCAGCGGGAGGCTGAGGTTAGAGGGACAGCCCGCAAGCCCAGGGGTGCCAGCAGCCGCCTGAAGCTGGAAGAGGCAGGAGGGAGCCTCCCAGGCCTTCAGAGGCCCAGGTCTGCCTACCCCTGGGCTGTGGGCTCCGCCTCCAGGCGTGGGAGAAGGAGTTCTTGCTGCTCAAGGCAGCACAAGTGTGGTCATTGTCCATGGGCCACAGAGCATAGTATAATCTCATCTGGCTCTTTCCAGGGACCTCAACAAGAAACATTTTCCAAACGTCATAAACATCATTCAAATGGACTGACTTAGTCCCAAACACGTGCATGTAGCTTCAAAGTCTGGCCACTAGTCAGACGGAAGCATCTTAAAGTGAGAGAGCTCAGGAGCCGTCCACTCTGTGAGCTGTCATCAGGCTGCTAGAGCATACGCCCACACACGGGGCTTGTGCACAGAGGACATTTGTTGTTCACAGTGTTGAAGGCTCCAAGTCCAAGGTTGAGACACAGGCAGGTTCAGGGTCTGGTGGGGTGCTTCCTGGTTCACAGTGGCCGTCCCATCATCTCGCTGTGTCCTCACCTGGTGGGAGGGGTGAGGGAGCTCTCTGGGCCTCTTCTTGCAAGGGCACTAATCCCATCTGTGAGGACTCCACCCTCGTGACCTAATCACCTCCCAAAGGCCCCTAATACAGTACATCACAGTGGGAGGACACACAGTGAGCCTGCAGGTCACAGTGGGAGGGCACACAGTGAGTGTGCAGGTCACAGTGGGAGGACACACAGTGAGCCTGCAGCAGTAACTTATGAGCATGAGGATCTGACTTGCGTTCACAGTGAAGTGAATGCCACGTGTCAGTCACGTCTGGAGAACAGTTCAGCCGCGGGCAGGCCTGTGCTCTGCCTCGTGTGCTGAGTGGAAGGAGAACATGTGTGTGGTTCTGCCTTTGGTCCCCTGACACCAGGTACACTGGGTTCCCGGCCCAATTCCAACGTGTGGAGGCTTCTCCACACCAACAAGCGGCTCGCAGGCATCCATCTGAGAACTCAATTCTGACTCTGCTACCCGGACAGAGACAAGACCTCACAGTTAAGAGCTCAGGGCCACAGCACTGCCACCTGCCGCAGACGCCAGCAGCAAGCCGGGCCACCGCCCGCGCCCTGACCGCCTGGCCACAATCAGAGGTCCCCACGCCTGCTTTCCTCGGGTTTGATTAATTTGCCGGGATGGCTCACAGGACCCAGGAAGCCGTTCACTCATAGACCACTGATCAATGACCAGGACACTGACGGCTCTGAGCCAATAGCCAGGTGAGGTTCGTGGAAACCTCGGTTCCGTGTTTGGGAGCTCCCTACGAAGGGCCCAGCTGCTCCTCTGGGCTTAATGGGGCTTCATTACAGTCATGACTGGCAGTCATGGGCGTTGCAGATAACTCAACCTCAACCCGCTCCTCTCCCCAGAGGTCAATGGTTTATCTCCTGGCAACCAGCCCCGCCCTTAGGCGCAGTCCAGTCCCCTCATTAGCACAGCAAACACCGTCTTGGCCTCACCACAAGGGCTTGAGGTGCTCTGTCACCAAGACCGCACACATACTGCCTATTCTGACTCACAATCTCAGACCAGGTGTCCCCGCCGGCTCTTTAGTCCATTCAGACTGCAATGCAGCCACGGCGGAGACCTGCGAGCCTCGCAGCCTCTGGACATGGTCACGGCCATGTCACGTGCTCATTCTGTCTCCCTCGAGCCCCTCACCCGGGCACCCTCTCCTGGGCACAGGAAATGTGTGATTACTGTGCCTGTGTCTTGGACTCTGCCCTCCGAGCGCTGTTTCATACAAACCTGCTTTCCGGCCCCCGCACAGGGGGCAGGAAAAAGTCCATTACCTGGGGTGGCGGAGGATTGCATCTCATCGTTTGCATCCTCATTAACTTCTGGTTTTACACCTCATAATTAAATAACTAATTAGACACCCATTGAGCGTGACAAACAAGCTTAAGAAACTGACAACGTTATGCCCTTGAAAGACTCGCTGGGAGTCTGCGTGCCCCACCCCCACAGGAGGCTGGAACGTGAATTCTCAGTGAGATGCGGGTCTGCAGAAGGCAGCCATGTTTCCTGTGGCCCCTCTGCCCATGCCCACTCCTTCCATCCACTTCTCATCCTGCTCGTGGAATGATGCCACTTTGTCCATCAACTTCCATCTCACCTGCGCAGGGCGATGATGAACCACGCGTGCCGCTTTGATCTGCGGTGTGATGGGGACAGTGAAAAGGGCTGAGGAGGAGGGCTCTTCACATTTCAAAGAAATCGCCGACATCACAAACGTCATCTGGCTGTAGCTGGTGCGTTGAACATTCACAGAGAGTATCGTCCCACTTGACGTTGAGTTGCCTCCGTATTGCATTTTGAGAGAATGCAAGCTCAGCTGCAAACATTGGCCCGCTTTGCCGCCTTCGCTGCAGGAGAGCTGTTGGAAGCAAGGTCCCTGCTCTCACGTGGTTTCCAGTGGGAGGCCGTGCTGAACGGCGGGAAGTCTCCCACTGGCCTCCTTCCTGCCAAGAGTGGGACTGGTTCAGTCCCAGCCCAGCTGGAAAGCTATTTGCTAAGAGCGGCCTGTGGCCTTGCCAACAGAAGATGGGAACACATCTCAGAAATTCCCATCAGTCAACATCCCACCTGCGGCAGGTCCCAGCATTCCCCCTCTGCCCTCGGGGTGGGGTGGTGGGGGGGGAGACGGTCCCACTGGCCTTTCTTGTAAAATCTGCTATCCACACGGCAGGAAGGCGAACTTTTCAGAACTGAGCCTCATCCTCTCGCTCAGCCCACATCCTTCCGCGACTTAGTTACCCTCCAGAGAAACGCTGAGGCACAGGCTGGCCCTTGCTGGGCCAGATCACAGAGGCAGCGGAAATCGTGGGGTGATATCGCACTGGGCTTTGGGGTGAGCAGGTGAAAAAGCCCGCACCCCACAAGCACCAAACTTCTGATCGCTTTCTCTGCCTATTCGGTGTGGACTTACTTTCCTTTTCATAGTTATTGGACCAAGCTCAGTCCATATTAATGCCTTTCGGGCTGTTTATCTTAAAACAGAAAGAGAGACTAGACATCGGGTCTGATCGCACGCCTGGATCTTTCCAGGGACTGTGGGGACTGGGTAAAGCCCTTTCCCAGTGAGGAGGTGCAAGGCGGGGCCTGCTCTGAACGAAATGCTCATGAGCGTGGTCTGCTCTTAGCTTGGTGCCAGAGCTCCCCTGTGCCCGCTGCCTGCCGTTCTGGTGCAATGCGCAGGGCCTTGCAGCCTCGGTGCTTTGGGGGGATGCACACGTCTAACCTCGGGAAGCCCCCTGACACCCGCCGGGACGAATGACACGCCTGCCGGTTGCAGAGATGCGCCTTTTTGCAAAACTGCGCCTTGCTTCTTTTAGACCATTAGTGAATGCTCTTCAGGGCGCAGGTGCAGGGCGTGTGCATCAGTTACAATACGTGTCTCCCCCCAGGGGACAAAATGGAGGCACGTTCTGTTGCAGGAGGAGCAAATGGCATCGGTACTCCTGAACCAGGACAGCAGTTAAGGCGCGCACAGGGCACGGATGGCGCTGGTCACCTCACACCCAGCTTCTCAGTTCGAGCACAAACAGGTGTCGAGGTTAGGGGCGGGGGGGGGGGGGGGTCTGCCTGCCAGATCATCTGCCTCACAAACAGGGCCTCTGTGCTTCTGTGCTAGTGACTCCCCAGGGGACACGCTCTCGGAAAAGGAGCCGAGTACAGACCTGCTTCCCAGCGTCTGAAAGCGCCATCTCCCACGGAGGAATGAAGGTGTTCCAGAAGCACGTGCTTCCAAAGGACCAAAGTCCAAAGCAACATTTGACCAATTGACACCCACGGGGGCGGGAGGGATTTATAATCTGATAGATAGAGCCCCGGAATTAATCTGAAAAAGAATCATATTATTTTAAATCTTCGAACACATATACTTATGTGAGTAGGGGGTTAAGTTTTCTTAAGTTTCCTTTTCAAGGCCTGTGCTAAGCAATTAGGGAGGTGACTCAGCTGTGAATCCAGCAAGCAGACCTGATAAGCATGGTCAGGCCAGCCCACCAGGAGTCAAAACATCATCTCATCAACATCATCTCACCAACAGCATCTCATAGCCTGGTTACTAAAGGACAGTGGCTGATGTCTGCAGACCTCCAGGGCTCACCTAGCTGCATTCCCTTCCCATTCTCACCCAGCCCCTCCCCCTTTATAATCCTGCCCCCTGTACCTTGAGGTAAGATAGGATTTGAATGCTTGCAAGTGCCCTGTCTCCTTGGTGGGCTGGCCTTCTCAATAAACGCCTCATATGATTCAATCCTGCCTTCATTCCTGGACACAGCGAGAGGCAGCCCGAGCCCAACCAGGGGTTTCCCGGTAACATATTTTGGCGACTCAACCGGACACCCTCCTCTTCAGGACGTGCCAAAGGACTCGGGTGGTTGCCTGGACTTGGGAAACTTCCTGCAGGCACCTGTGGAAACTCCCTAGCAGCTGCTGAGTTATTTAATCGGGCACTTTCCTTAAGTGCTTACAAACTTCCCCAGGCACCTTCACTATTGGTTAAATCAACATTCTTTCTGTGTGCCTGTTCTCTGTAGGTCCGGGCACTGTACGCCAGGAGTGGCCTATTTGAGTACCTTCTGTTTCTGCTTCTGTGTGTGGGTACTGAATACCTTCTGTTTCTAGTTCTGTGTGTGGGTGTTGAATAACTCAAAAAACATGGGAAATGCATCGGCTACTCTCCCCCACCCCCCGGCAGCCCTCTGGACCCCATTCTGGCTGATGGGTCTACATCTTCTGAGAGATCTTTAGAAAGGACTCTGAGTTATTTTAAGCTACATATCTCTGAGAATAAACTTTCAGATCCTCCCCTCGAACTAGATGAAAATTATGAGAACTCTATAGAGTATCTAAAGTTATATAAATACTGGCAAGAACAATCAGGAGAAACAGAACTTGATTATAGGACTGAATGAATTGAAAATAATTATAGTTTTTATAATTTTTTGAAAGTATTACTGCTTTTTAACCTTCTTGTTTTCCAGACATAAAGGAACTTGCTTCTTTTCTTAAAGCAATTTGGTAAATTATATTGAGGCATTTATATTTTTCTCCGTACCTGATCCCTACAAAATTTGGAAACTTTTTGTTCTAATGGTAATGTGCTTGTTTGCATAAATCCAATAAGAATCTGATTTCTTCATAACAGGACATAAGTCAGTTTCCAATTGTGGTTTTATTAACCAAAACTTTACTGGAATGTTATATCTGAGAGAGACGTGCCAGGACTCTGGATGTCACCAGAAAGCTCTAAGGAATGAAGATTGACTTTGAAGCTGATAAGCCCCTTGGATAAATAGCCTGGTACCTTACCTGGTCACACGGTTCATGGCAGTCTTTCCAGGTAAGGGACGAAGGTTACTTTCCTGACAGATAGCAAGAAGGAACCTCAAGACACCTGTGGGGACCTCAAAAACTGAGAAATTGACCCAAACCTTGTAGGCAAGGCCTGATGGCAACTGTGTGGCTTGGCTTCTTTGCCCTGAGAGTAAACTTTCTCATGAGATTCCAATAAAGCATATTTTTTAAAAAATAGTCTATGTGATCAACTGTTATTCTTGTTGTGTTTATGCAAACAATCAGGCCAAATTTTAACTAGACTTAATACGGTAAGTAATTTGGTCTTAATTTGGCTCTTTAATAAAAATGAGGGTAATGTTAGGGAGAAAAATTGTGTTGCAACAGGAAATTATTAGAACTAAAATATTTTTTTCCTTCCACCAGACCATTTGTCATAATTCTTGCTGTTCTAACTTTTGCCCAATAATGCTAAATTTTATAACACGGTTTATCTCCACCAGGTTACAAGCCCTACTCGCACTTAGAGAATGCCACCTCTAGACACCATTGCCACCTCCTTCTGTGCCCAGGCCTCATCGTTCCTCTGACAGAGAGCAAGGATCTCTTGGCTCTGAGAGAAACCTTCATCTCTCCTTAGCAGGAAGTAGTTTCAGAAGAGACTCTATGCCCCTTCTCAATGAAAGAATTCAGAGCCAAGATCCTTGAGGGGATGTGGTAGGCAGTTAGACAGCCGTGAGCAGAGCAAGGACGATGGGCCAATCGGAGGAGAAATGGACGGGACCCTGAGACGGGCTTCTCACCACTCCAACTGCTCTGAAGCGGGCAGTGGAGGAACCTGTAGAACTGACCTTACATTTGCTGAGTAGTTGGGATACTTATACTATGTCACCTAACAATAAAGGTTTCTAAGGGTTAAGAATTTGAACTAAGTGAAAATAATTTGCAGTTTTAGTGTAATAGAAAGAATAGAGATGCATTTTAAAGGAAAAAGAAAGCAGGTTAACAAACTGAAAGGGACTAGGTAGGTTGCAGAAGGGTGTAAAACGCAGAGGGTGTGTGCAAGTTAAAGAAGAATTAGAGTTGAGGAAGTAAGAAAGGTGAGAAGGGATATAACAGGAAGAAAGGATGTTAGAGTCGAATACTTAGGAAGGGAATGGAAAAGAAGTTGTATAGTTTTGGTACTAGAGGCATGAGGTATAGAGATACAAATGAAGAAAGGTTTGGGAAAGTTGTAGAAGGGTTGTAAAGAGAAATCTTGAAAGGAATTTATAGGCATACTGAATAATAAATCTAATTGGATGAATAAATCTAAAGTAAACTAATACAGAATTTGGTTCTTTCCCTTAGCATGAAGAAATATTGTAATTTGTTTATTATCTTGTTGCTTTACTCAATGTATGCCTCTCTTTTCTAGTGCATGTCAATTCATCATATTTGAAAGGGCTAATTGTCGCATAGCAGGGGCAAAATTAGTGGCACTACAGCAATATAATAAATTTAAAAATAAAATTTAGTATAGTATAAGGTTGATGGATATCAACTAATCTACCTAATGAGAGGGGGGAATTATAGGGGGGGACTTATAATCTAATAAAGCACCTGAATTAATCTGAAAAATCATATTATTTTAAATCTTAGAACACACATATACTTATGTGAATCGGGGGTTAAGTTTTTCTGAAGTTTCCTTTTCAAGGCCTGTGCTAAGCAATTAGGGAGGTGACTCAGCTGTGAATCCAGCAAGCAGAACCCATAAGCATGGTCAGACTGACCCACCAGGTGTCAAAACATCAACTCATTGTGGAAAAATGGGGCCACATGCTAACCTGACAAGCTCAGGGGAGGCCTGCATGACGGTCTTACAAATTCAGAGACCTAAAGTCACCACAAAGGATGGTCTGAAATTAAACTTTAACTAAGAGCAGGCATGGTGGGAAGTCACCTCCTAGGCTGCTATCCTCACTGACAAGGTCAACCTTTACCTTAACTGAGCCTATGTGTCTTTTTGCATCTATAATAACATACCCTTGAAATGTCTGGGTAACTTGTAACTTCCCTTTTTCTGGACACCTTGGGGCACAACCAAATATGCTGGGCACCAGGACAGTTACCACAGATTCCTTCATTATCATGTTAATTGTTCCTGCACCCACCTAAGTATTTGTCTATCCAATCCCAGAGGTTTCCCTGCTTTGCTTTCTCCCACCTCTCTAGTCTATCACCAATGGATTTCATGTAGTCCACCTACATCACCTCCTTTGATTGTAATTTATAAAAATAGATGAAAAAAACACACGCCATTCTCTGGAGCATTATCCCAACACATTGAGATTCTGCTTCCCAGCAATTGTCAACAGTTTGGCTCAAATAAACTCACACAAATTCTTTACAGGTTTGAATGTTTTTACGTTAACATCATCAACATCATCTCATCAACAGCATCTCATCGCCTGGTTACTAAAGGACAGTGGCTGATGTCTGCAGACCTCCAGGGCTCACCTAGCTGCATTCCGTTCCCATTCTCACCCAGCCCCTCCCCCTTTATAATCCTGCCCCCTGCACATTGCATTAAATAGGATTTGAATGCTTGCAAGTGCGCTGTCTTCTTGGTTGGCTGGCCTTCTCAATAAACGCCTTATATGATTCAAACCTGCCTTCCTTCCTGGACACAGGGAAAGGCAGCCCCGGCCCACATGGGGGTGTCCTGGTAACAATACCTCCCATAAAAAAGCATTAAGAGGGACCTGGAGAGTATCCTGCTAAGTGAAAGAAGCCAGTCAGAGAAAGACAAGTATCACATGATCTCACTCATGTGGAATCTAATCAACAACATAAACTGATGAACGGAGTGGGTCCAGAACTATGGAAGCATGGAACAGAGTGGGGAATCGCATAGGGAAGGCGGGGGAGGGTGGGTGGGTGGGAGGTGACTAACCAAGGACCTTGTATGCATATATGCATGGCCCATGGATTCAGAGGATAGGGTGCTGAAGGCTGGGGTGGCGGGGGGCGGAGGGGGGGGCGGAGGCAGGCTGGAGGGGGTCAATGGGTGGGGGGAGAAGGGACATATGTAATACTTTCAACATTAAAAATTAAGAAAAAAAGTAGTAAGAGTAAAAAGGCACCCCTCTCTCCACTGGCCGCCCTGTGGTCTGCAGGAGGCGGCTCCCTCCCGCTGGCTTTCCACTTTCCTTGAAGGAGAAGGAGAAGGAGAAGGAGACAAAGGCACTCCAAAAGGCTCCACTGGGACCTCTTTATGATTCTTGTTGCCACCCTCCCCTTCCAGACCAGCCGAGGCAGGTTTCCTCTGCTTGCATTTCAATCCTTACCTAATCCCAAACTTAAAGTTGCAGGCTTCTCCCAGCGGCTTTTGTAAATGCTACATTATCATTTTGAGGAAGCATCCTATGCAATACATTCACTAAACAGAAAATTGATTGAGACACAGCTGGGACAGAAAGCCCAGGCCTCGTTCTGTAAACCTGTTATTGTATAGTAACCCCCAACGAGTCTGTTCTTCAGTCTCCTAATTAATTTTTAATTAAAAAGCTCAAAGATGCTATTAGGCTCGCTCGTTGTTGTAAATGGCAGCCTCGCGCCTGGACGCAGCTGGGCGGTGCGGACGAGGCCTCCGTTAGAATCGGTGTTCAGGAGGACTGTTGCCTGGGCCTCCTGCACGGCCAGGCCACGGCGGCTCTCTCCCCTCCTCACGTGTGAGCTGTGTGCACAGGGAGGGCGATGAGTCTGTATACGACAAGCTGTCCAAACCTTTACCTAAACCGACCCTTCTCCTCGCCCTCCCAGCACCCCGCTAGCACAGCGTGTGCTTCCTCAGCAAATTACACCGAATTCTTCCCCAGTCACAGAGGCGATTGCTTCCTACAGGGACACTCCCCCGCCTGCTCAATGCCATCCTGATGTGAAGTTAACACACTCCCGCCTCGCTGCCCCTGCGCAGCACACACCCCACCTCTCCCTCCTACTGTCCCTGTCCCTGCCCGGACCAGCAGGAGTTAAAACTGCTTCTCTGGCCACGGGGAGGCAGGCACACGGGAATTATTAATAGCACCCGCAGCAAGCATCTCTTCTCACGGCAATCTCTCACCAACAGGAGGGAAGTCTTTCAGAAAAGACCACCTTGTTCTCCGGCCTGTGACTCGGCTGTGAGCACCTGGCCTGCCGCGTGTGTTGTAGTGTAACCCCCATCTTACAAAGGACGCCTCAAAAAAGTCGAATTATGGAGTCATTTATTAATGGCCCGTGGCATACGAGGGACTAAAGCTCCAAATCTCGCAGCCCCGAACAGCTTGCCACGCCTGGCTTATATTGGCAGAATATCACAAAAGTATCGATTACATCTTTGGGTCTGGAATGAGGAACCTGTTTCGCGATTTTACAGAAGTGAAACTGAGCAAGTTAGTTATCTAAAGTATCTACGAATCACTGAACCAACAGAAACACATTATCTGGGACGGACCACCTGGACAATTTAGAATAATTGTGCTGTCCAGATTCTGGGATCACTGAGTCAACAGGAATGCACTATCTGTAGCTACTGAGGCAATTTAGGATTATTGAACTGTCTTGGGTCCCAGGAATGTGCTTCGATGACCAGTGAGATCACAATCAATGGGACATTCAAACCGCCATCAAGGGATCAAGGGAGTATTCAATCATACATAAGTTCAGAAAATCAAAATAACTTTCTGTTGTTTTAGCAAACAAACAAGTACAGAACCCAAACAGCAGTTTCTACCCGAGATGATTGCTACCATACTTCCCGTGGAGGGCTCCGATTCGGCGGTTGTGGTGCCGTTCCCAGCCTTACTTTTTGATTAAAAGGAAAAGTTTCCAGAGCCGCCATTGTCTTCTTGTTCTTAATACTAACGTGAGATTTGTAAAAGGCATGGGTAGCATTCGGGGGGGGGGGGGGAGTGATGTCCCCCTTTTTCCAATTTTCCGAGAAAGGTCCAGGGCTAGCCAACCTGCCGGCCAGGGAGCTCAGGCCGACCCACCGCCTCCGCCTCCGCTTCGGCCGCGGCCCCAGCGGCCCGTGCTCCCTGCGCCCTGTGCTCTGGAGGTTAGCCGCGTCCCTGGTCTCTACCACAGATGCCAACGGCAGGCCCTGCAGCCCCGACAGGCAAAACCGTCTGCAGACACAGCCACACGTCCATGACGGTGGTTTTAACAAAAGTGGACTCTGTTGGAAGCATCAGAGAGAAATGAGAGGGTGACCCCGATGTGGCAAGAGGGTCACGGACAGCGGGATGCGCCTCAGGATCTCGGGGGGCTCGCAGTTAGGAGGGCCTACGCCGGCTGCTGAGGATAGGCTGTGTGCAGCATACGCCACTTGGCCTGCCAGCAGCCGGCGGGAAAGGAAGGCTGTCGGCAGGAAAGATCCCGAAGCTAACCCGTGAGGTCAGTCTCGCTGTGCCTGTCAGAAGCACCTTCATCTGCCTGGTCTTTGAAAGAGCTGCTCACAGGCAGAATGGGGCAGCCAGCCCATGTCCGAGTTTGCACGGGGCCTGCAAACTGTGCAGCCAGTGCAGGCGGGACCAGGCAGGAGTGGCTGAGACCAGGAAGGCTGGGCTGAGGGACAGGGCGGAGCAGCCTTCCCGAGCAGCCAGCCGGACGCTCCTCCCTGGGCCTCCGCCCACCCAAGGCATGCCATGCTTGGTAAACTGAATGACAGCTTGCAACATAGTCTTTGTATTTACAGAAACTCAGGCACACTTTTTGAGAAGGGGGGCAACATCTTTCTAAGTGAAACATCTCTCTTAATTTCTGTGTTTTCTAAGTCAGCAGCTGGGGGCTTCTCCACGGAGGACCGTGGTCCACACACAGAATGTTCTGCCTCTTGGAGGCTGGTGGACAGGAGGGACTCCGCCACGAGAGAGGGAGCCCCACACCAGCCAGCCAGAAGGCCCCCCGAGTCCCGGCTGGGCCGAACAGCGGGGCCTTCTCGGTTCCCCAGGGGGACTGAACCTGTTCTCTCCACCTGCCGGGGTGCGTGCAGGGTGAGTGCGGGCTGTGTGCGGATCCTGACTGCAAGAGCGATGGGCAAGCTGTAGATCACCGTTGCAAATGTTGGTTAATTTTCAGTAAGAAAACATTTCTCAACGGCCAGCAGCGGTTAAATCAATAACCGCATAGTGGAGAGCTTTGCAGAATTAACTTCGGGGGAACCCCTCCCGGGCGCTCAGCTGCCTCGGCCCCCAGCACAGCTCATTGTCCTGGCTTTTGAGGCCACCAGTCCTCAGCTCTCCCCGGGAGGCTCCCTCTGCCCAAAGTCCCTATTCTTAGCTGCTTCCACAGGGGCGCCCGGAGGTGAGTGTTATCAGACACCGCCACATTCTGCGGGAGGGCCCTCACCTTCCCAGGGAGCTCCCTGGGTAGGAAGAGGGTTGGCTAAGGCCCTGCAGGGCAGACACAGCGTGGTGAGCCGGACTGAGACTCCAGGCCTTCCTCCAGCATCCAGAAGCAGCTGCAGTTACATGTTAACGTCACACCTGCCTCCTCTACCGGGAAGCCGGGGCTCTGCTGGCTGCTGGACATCACTGTGTTGGAAGAAATAGCACTGCTTTCCATCCCAGCACACTGGGCTCCCCCAGGCCCTGCTCCTGAGCAGACTCCCGGCCAGGCCACTGCCTCCCGGGTCCCGGGCCTGAGCTCAGCTTTGAGTGGAGTGAGTGTCAGCTTTGCAAATTCCCTCCAAGTGGGACTGAGGGTCGGTCTCCACCTCCGAGGCTGAAGGCTGAAACCCTGACAGGCGCCACCACACCCAGCTGCATCTTGGTCCTTGAGGAAGGCGTTTGCCTTTGGGGGGGGGGTGCTGCTCCAGCCCTCCCCCTCCCCAGGGAGACAAGCCGGCCCCCAGGACGCCCCATGGCTGTGCAGAGCCAGCACCGAGACCCTGGTGCAGTGCCGGTTCCAATAACACCGAGTGGATGAGATACTGAGGATGCGAACCATCTAGTCACGCGCGCTCCACGCTCCCGACTCCCAGGAGAGAAGCTGGGCCAGGTCAGAGTAGGGCTTCGAGGCAATAACTCTCCCGGGGGGCTCCCTCAGGAAGGGACCCCACTGTATGCAAACGAATTGTTCCTGAAGCCGTGGGGCAGGCCATGGTCTGGGCTGCCGAGCAGTGACTGTCGGGCTTCGTGCTGCTGTCGGGGGTAGGGGGGGCGGGGCGGGGACAGCGCACACTCGTTTCCAGGGCTGTCACATGGTGTGGTTCCCACACCGAGTGGTTTTACTCTCCTTGTCCAGATTCCCACTCAGGTTCGGCCCCTGACCTACGAAACTGACGGCCGGTGTTCCCGCCACACGCCTGTGGCCGGGCCTTGTGCACCTTCCACCTGGTGTGATGACTGGCTCCTCACTCCCCATCCGCCTGGGGACGGCAGCACCACCATCACATTCACAGGGGCGGGGAGGGCAGTAGCTGCTCCAGTGCCAGGGTCTGAGTGTGTGTGCCCCTCCCCCACCTGATTCATATGGGACTTGGGGGTGTTAGTTCATGAAGGTGAAAGCCTTGTCAGTGGGATTAGCGCCCTTTTAAGAGACCTTGAGAGCGCCCTCACTCCGATGACACAGTGGGGAGCACCTCTATGAAGCGAGTCCTCACCAGACTCCACGTCCACCAGCTCCCTGACCTCTGATGACACCCAGGCTGGACCTGTGAGGAGTGGAGGTCACAGCAGCCGGTGCTCTGAGACCCAGGCCTCCGGCCGATGGCAGCAGGGCCGCCGACGGCATCCAGGAGCCGAGCCGAGCTGCGAGGCAGAGCTTTACGTGCTGACTGTGCCGGGCGCCCTCCCTGCTCTCCCCAAACGCCTGCTAGGAGCTCTTCGCCTGGCAGCCAGGCACACACCACAGCTTCCCTGCACACTGGAGCCCCGGCGTCACGAGGGGCCAGGGGCACCAGCAGAGTTGAGGCCCGGACGATGGGCCCACAGACGGAACCGGGGCCCAGCTGGCCCTGCCATGGCCAGGTCCCCCGGTGGCTACCTGCCCCGGCAGGTGACTCCATAGGTGCTCGCACTGCCAGTCTCCTCGCCGAAGGCCCCGAAATGACCTCGGAGGCACCTTGGCCGCTGGTCTCTGGTTTTTCTCACCAGCCAGGGGAGACCTCAGGGCAGTGGGAGTGGCCGCAGACCAGTGCTAGGCCTCCATGCCCTCAGGCGCAGTCACCCACCGCAGGCTGAGGCCAGACTGGGAGGTCTGCACTGCAAATTCACCTGGCAAAGCACATGGATGTCCCAGGACAATGCTCCTGCCTCCAACGGAAATGCCTCACTGTGTCCGAGAGCAGACTGGCTGCGCTGCCCCAGGCAGGGGAGGCCACCTGGTCCTTAGAGGAAAAGAAGCTGGTGGTGAAAGTGAAAGTGGGTGCCCCGGTGTTAAGGAGCACCACGTCAGGGGAGGCTTTCTGCTGGGAAAAGGGGGTGGCTGGGTCCTTGGGGCAGTTCTGGGATGTGGCAGCTCTGTCTGCTGCACCTGCGCCCCTAAGTCAGGGCAAATACGACTAAATACAGATGTTACGATCTCATCCCTATTGTTTTTCTGTATCTCTGATTTATCCAGGGGCAGGAGAGACATCTAACAATGACTTAGCAGCCTTCTCTACTAGTGCAAAATGAGAGGATGGATTCAGATGATGCTGGAGAAAGTACTGAGCACAGAATATTAAATTATCCCAGGGTGGGCGCTGGCCCGTGAGTAATGCACCCTCCCCAGCCCGGTGCCAGCCTGCGAGGCCAGGCTGCGGCGCTGAGGAGGCAGGAGCTGCTGGAACACCTGCTGACACGGTGGCCTCCCCGTTTGCAAGCGCTGAGGGAGCCTGGAACGTGCCGTGCACAGGCAGCTGCAGGCCCGCCTCTGCTCCTCGGCAGAGCACACTTAATCTCTACACGGCTGTGGACAGTAATCAGTAATGAAGTCATTAAATGCAGGAGGGGTGGAGAGAGAACTGTCTGCCAACCTTCTCCATTAAACGCAGGTACTTCGGCACATCTCTAATTAAGATCGAGGCTTGAGTTCCAATTGACAAAGCACTCCATCCCCACGATATGCAGCCAGGAGCGCTGGAGGGCAGAGCTAATGCAGTGAGTGGGTAATGGCGTGGATAATTCCAATAAAGATTTCCAATTATACCAGATTCTGGAGGTTAACTGCGCTACTCAGAGAGGGAGCCCGCCCTCTCCTGGATGTGACATGAGCCCGGCGCGGGGCCTGGTCTCTCCTGGATATGTCATGAGACCGTAGCTAAGTGATTTACCTGGAGTCGAAGGGCATCTCATCAGAACCCAGGACTCCCCTAAGCTCCCAGATCCACAGCATCAACTATTCCCGACTGGATTCACTCCAGGGAACACAAACAGACCCTCAGGTCCATGGAAAAGATGGTGGCCAGGTAACTCCCAAAAGAGTGACACTGTTTTATTTTCACTCATTCAGAAATTTGGAGAAAACATTTTGACATTTGCTAAGGATCCCACTCTTTCCCGAAGGAACCAAGCTTGACTGTGTTAACGTTAGATTCACACCTAAGGAACACACATCATATGTGAGTGGGGAGGAGGGAGGACTTGCAGTGTGTTGGCCATTGTAGCTTCAAGCATTTTTCTTTAGATGACTAGGAGACAGAGGGGCGGGGGAGGAGGCTCCCAGCAGAATGTCTGTGAAGCACAGGAAGACTCCTCATCCACCAGGGGGCGCTCTCCAAGCCTGGCTCACTTTGCACCCACAGGTGTTCTACCTCCAAGGCCAGCCTGCTGACTTACCCGCTCACCTGTAGGAGGTAGACGCCTGCCCACGTGAGCACTTCACCAAATATTTGGGTTTGCTCTGTTTCCTTGCTCTTTTTCAAAAGGCCAGCCACCATGAGTGACCAAAAAGCCTCCAGGTTTTCACAAGTTACCCCTCCCTGTGGTTTTCGTGATGGCCACTGCACCGGTCGTGGGTGCCGTGGGTCTCCCTCTGCACGGCGAACGTGGCCACTGGCAGCTGTGTCTCTGCACCTTTGGACAATCCGACAGAACCCAGCAGACTCGTCAGGCCACGTGGCCTTAAAGATCTCTACTAAGGCAATTCCTGAATTCTATGCAGCTTTAATATTCACATTATTTTCTTTGGAGGGATTATCATTAATCCATTTTTAGTGGGCCATTTTAAAGTTTATTTCACAAAATACTTGCTATATGCCTACATCTTGGAAAGCAATGAATGCTTTTGAAAAAAGGTTGTGAGAAAAGAAATCAACATTACCAAGTCCTCAAGTCTTCTTTTATTGTTTAAAACAATTCAATAAAAGAGTGTGCGATGGTCATACATTTAAAACCCCTCCTGCTGGCCGCCCCACCCCCCAGGAGGCCCTGAGAAGAGTTTGGTCTGCAAGTTTTCAGAGCAAAGTTGGAAAAGTTATACTTTTGTCACAAGAGAAGAAGTGGCTTTAATAAAATATTTTAAAATTTAATAAAGTATCCAAGAAAGCAAGTAATAAAGCAAGAGAAAGGAAATCTTGATAAAATTATCCGGGTGAGCAGACCACAGCAGGAATTAATCTAAACCCCACAAAGGAGGCTCGGAGGCAGTCCACAGCCCCTCCCGCCAAGGCTGATGAGCCCACCCCTCAGGAGCCCTAGCCAGCAGTTTCTGCAAAAAGCCTTGGTGTGTTAAACAGAGAATCTTGTCACTTGGGGGAAAAGATTATGAAGATAGGAGAGGAGAAGGCAAATGAACAGGAAGCAAGTAACAATGGATTGGGTGGGTGGTTTTTAATGTCCCTGCAAACTTGGCTCTCCCTGCTTTCTGTGGTTGCAGGTCTTACAGCTCCCTCTGTTTGGCATTGCATTGACCCCAATCACGTGGAGGTTAGGGGGCCGACCCCACAGCCTGCGGTTGAAAATCCATGTATAACTTTGGACTCCCCCAAAACTTAACGACTAATAGCCTACTGCTGACCGGAAGTCTTACCAATAGCATAAATAGTCAATCAACACGCTTTGTATGTCATATGTGTCACAGACTGTGTTCTTACAATAAGTAAGCTAGAGAGAACATGCTATGAAGAAAATCACGAGGAAGAGAAAAAGCATTTACAGTAACACGTGTATCTACTGAAAATCCTCCTGTAAGTGAGCCCGCTCAGCTCACACCTGGTTGCTCCAGAGTCAACCGCGCTTCCCTGGTGGCCCTGGGCGGGGGGTTGGGGGCGGGAGGGACACAGCCCCTGTCTAATGGCAGAAGTGGATGCAGCTGTCTCCTCTGCTGGCACCTATGAGGCTCTTCCCAACCATAGTTGATAGAACCTAGGCCCCTGGGAGGCCCAGGCAGGCACAAAGTCCAGGCCATTAGCACCGTCACCTCAGGAGGCCCCATAACCTGGCCGGAGGAGTCCCAGCTACACAACCAACACAGTAGCTGCAGCATCAACAATGTACTTAAGCTCAAGACACTCAGTTTAGACACACACACACACACACACACACACAAAACAGTGTGTGGGAGGTCACAGAGAACTAGAGGCTGTGAAAGACATTCCGTGAAAAGTGCCTAGAATATAGTAAGCACAACAAATCGTAGCACACATGAGTGATGAAGACACTGAGATGTATGACAACAAGGTGGGCCCTGACAAAGAACTGCCCAGTGCTTTGCCCCGCCCCCGTGCGCTGGCTCACCACTAAGGCACAGCTGGCTTTCTGGGTTTGATTGGGTCACTCATGACTGTGAATAGCATGGGGGCTCCACTCCCCCAGCCAAGCAGTCACTGAGCATGTGCTGCGCGCCAGGCCCTGTGCTCAGCACTTACAAGCAGACTCTCCAGCCCTGTGTCACCACCCACCTCCCTGACAGACTCAGGGTCCAAGTTCACATGGCCAATAGAAGGTGCTTGGGGCCTTGAACCCAGGCTCCAGAATCCCAGGGGCCAAGCACTTCACCTGGACACATACACCACACACGTGTCCAGACCTCCCCCAGCACCCCGAGACTGCCCGGCCACGCTCCCTGTCCTGTTGGTGGCAGAGCCGCACACAGGGCTGTGGCCAGATGGTGGGGGCAGAATGACCAGCCTGCTCCTCCCCCTCACGTCCGCAGCCCCTGCTGGGGAAGATGCTCAAGATCCCCTCCCCTTTTGTCTTTCTTCTGGAGCACAGTTCGTCTGCGTGGTCTGGCCCGTCTTTCCCACAGACTGTCCTCTGGCCCCCAGTGGGGCTTGAGTGAGGACCTCGAGGGGCAGGTGGCTCTCAGCAGAGGCTGCCTGAGCCCCTTCTTGGCCCAGCACTCCGGCCCGCTCCACAGCAGAGGACACACGGCCCCAGCGCACTGTCCCCACTGCAGGGCGCTTCGCCTGGGCTCCTCCAGCAGCAATAGCGTGGCCAGGGCAGCCGAGGTGGGGGAGCTATCACCAGCCCTGGAGGCACTCAGTTCAGGAGGGGGGGTGGGCAGGAGGGGAGGCCCTGGGCATGTAGCCCCTAATCCCAAGTCTCTGGCCTTTTTAAGGATTCTGGAGCTCCCCAAGGTCCTGTAGGGAATCTCCTGTATGCTGAAATGAGCTGAGCTAGAGTGGTTTACTCACAACTGAGAACCATGAGCAAGATGGGAGGCAAAGGAAACATTTCAGAAAAATGAAGGGGAAGTGGGTGGAGGGAGGGAGTGGAGGGAGAAGACAGCTGATCCAGTTTGTAGTCCTTACCAGGCATGCTCAGCTGCACCACCTCTCCTGTGACCCACATCTCTGTCCTCTGCTGAAGCCTGGATGCTGCTGGATGCTCTCTGGGGGCCTCACACAGCTCACCTGCCCGCCTCTATCACACCCAGCCTCATACATCGCAGGCATGGATGCTCTGTTAGGGCCTCACACAGCTCACCTGCCCGCCTCTTTCACACCCAGCCTCATACATCGCAGGCATGGATGTTCTGTTAGGGATTCACACAGCTCACCTGCCCGCCTCTATCACACCCAGCCCTGCACATGCAGGCATGGATGTTCTTGGTAACAAGAATTCTTACCAACAGGAACCAAGAGGTTTTTGTCCCCCTGGGTTGTGTCTGAGGTGTTGGCAGGAAGGTAGGGGTCCTACAGGGAGAATGGTTAGGTGTAAGCCAAACTGATGATTTCAGGGTCACCGGACCTCTGCCATGCTGGCTGAGCTGCTGCCAGGAGCTCCAGCGTGAGGGATACAATCTGTTGGAACCAAGTATTGCCATATTTAAGGGCCTAACTTTTCAAATAAGAAGATCCCCCCATGGGAATGAGAGTAAGTGACCATCAGCCTGAGCCTCAGCCCCTGAAGGGGTCTGGGATGGAGCAGGCGGGTGAGGACGAGGAGAGGACACAGCAGCTCACACCCCTACCAGTTTTGTCTTCCAGACCCTGGGACGCTGTGAGATGCTGAAACAGACCTGGGTACACGCCACGCACAGGCCTGCCCGCCCCACACAAGGAAGATGTCCCAGGGCCAGGCTGTGTCTCTGCAAGTGTCCAGATCACAGGCCAGAGGCCGTCTCCTGCAACCTCGGGCTGCCCAGGTGCGGGGAGCTACCACAGAACCGCGTGCTGGCAGAAATGCGTGTGCGAACGTCTGCCCTCTGGACAGGTATGTCTGATTAGTTACCTGGGCAGTGCAGACTGCTAAGAATTGATTCAGATTCTACCCAGCACTGTCCCCAGAACCCCAACTCCACACTCTGCAGCAGGTAGGTTCTCAAAGACACCATAGCACATCCATCTCCCAAATCAAAGCCCTCAGTGGGGCCCAGAGGCAACATGGGCACGGACATGGCAACCGTGGGTCAGGTGAGCCCACACTCCAAGTGGTAACGACAGTCATTCCAGGTTTCACTCTTGTTGGCTGCAGAAAATCTTCATTACCTCCTGTCCAAGGTCTGGTGGTTTCCAGAAGGATCCTGAGGTGGGAGGGAAGGTCCTGGGTTTCTCCCCAAACCAGGAAGAGTATAGCAGCCTCTAAGGCCCACCTCCTACATCTGGTTCATCGGTGGGACTTCACTCTTCCTCCTCCACCCACATGGCCAGTTCAAAGGTTACCGGCCGCTTGTGCGCGGTGCTCATGGTCACAAGGCCTTGCCCCGTGCCCCAGCTGTGGGAGGCTGATGGTGGACACGGGATGCTTCCTTCTGTAGGAAAGGCCACCGACGCAGACCTGTGGCCTCCTCTGCTGAGAGACGTGCCTGTGCTGTGTCGGTGGGAGTGGGATCTGGCTGGAGGACAGGACTTGGTGCCCCCCCTCGCTGGCCTCCTTCCCGCTCACTTACTGCTGCTTCCTTCCACCACTCAATCTTATCTCAGGAGAAATCAAACTCAGAGGCCCTGCACCTGAGAAAGGTGTGGCGGTGGCCTGGGCCTGGCAGAGAGATCCCCTGAGCTGGGCCCAGCCTCCCTGTGCAGCCCACAGGCCCTCAGCTCACTAGGGCAGAGTGACCTTGGGCTGACCTTGGCCATCAGATGGGAAGATAATGTCAAGTCAAAGAGAACTTGCTGACAGGTGAGAGAAGCCTCCAAACCTGCGAATTCCTCAGAGGCCCCTGGGCAGCTGGGAGGGGAGCAGCCCAGCGGTTGAGCAGAAGCTGAGAGGATGTCATCAGGGACACCCAACCAGGGGGGGCACAGAGGAAGCGCCCTGCAGCCCTCTGTCTGCAGGAGCTCCAGCTTGAGGCTAACAGAGTGGGTGGCGAGCAGAACCCTTCTGAGTTGTTAGCACCACTGGGACTGGGAGATAAAATAATCACTGGAACACCACGAGGTGCCTTGAGCCGCAGCAATCCTTATTACTGTAATAAAGAGTTAGAACATGGTTTAATGTGAATAAGCCACAGAGCAAAGACCAATCCTGAACGGCAAGAGCGGCTGGAGGTGAGCACTGCGCTGACCCCTGATAGCCAGAGCTGGGAGGGGGCGGCAGGGCAGGCACAGTGCGGATTTTAAATGCACACAGTTCTAGAATGACAGCCACGGACAATGAGCAGGACACCAAGGAGCTGAACAGTGAGGCAGATGGATAAGGTTCGAGACCATGAACTCCCACGACCTTAGACGCCGGTCAGACCTCGGGCCCTCAGGAACCCTGGGACCAAGTGCAGGCAGCAGGAGCAGGTACCACCTGCAGATTCGGGGCACAGTTCAACAGTCCTCCTGCGTCCCCCTCCAACAAGCCCATTGGTCAGACCATCACCACCACCACCCCCACATCCCAGGCAGGCTCAGAGAGACAGCCGCAAAGCAGCCAGTCGGTGGGCAGGCCTGGAGAGGCAGTGGTGCTGGGACTCAAACCCGTCCTTCCAAAAAGCCAGAACAAGAGCAAACAGGTTGGGACAGGCCTGTGCATGTGTGTGAAAGGGAGGGGCCGGGGGAGAGAGACCACACACCAGCCCCGGGACACGGAGAGCAGGCCCATCGCCGCCCTACACAGCTCACCTTGAACGCGGAAGAGACCCGGCCAACGCGGGGCTTTCACGTCGCTGCGACACTGGAGCGGAGGCACGTGCTCTGATTGAATTCTGAATGTCTCAAAACGGATGCATTTGGTAGTGGGATTTCAAAGGATGTGTTCCTTGCTCCCTCCCCTTCACATCCCTTTCCTTCGAGAAAAATTAGGTGTGGCCTTATGCATTGCTTTCTAATGAAATTTCAATGTGTTTGGGAGTATTTTCAGCCTCTACAACTTTTCAGAAACAAAAATATAAAAACCCTCAAAAGACTTCAAAACTGAGTTCGCCCACAACATATACAGTGTATTTAAGCTGTATTTCTTTTTGACCTGGTTTGTCTGCACGTGTTTTCTACCCAGGAGCTCTCTCTCCCTCTCCCCTGTTTGTCTCCCTAATCGAACAGTCGCGGAGCACAGGGCCTGTGCAGGTGCTGTGCGAGGGACAGCGCTAACGCCTACAAGGACGATCATAACCGAGTAGCGAACGGCCCTCAGGGCAGGTCACACTGCTCTCTCTGTGACAGACCAGCGGCTGAGCCCGGAGGCCACGTGGGTGCGTGAGCCAGAGTCCGTGCAGAGCTCGTGCTTCTTGACCGGACACCATTCAGTCAAGAAGCAAGAGCTCTGCGCGGACTCTGTGACAAGTGACTGCAAGGGCAGCGGCTTAGACAACCAGCTGCCGTCTTACCAGTCTAGGCCAGGAGGCCCGCACAGGTCTGAGGTGGGCAAGTGTGTCCCCTGGAGTTCAAGGGAAGACAGTGTTTTTCCAGGAGGTGGGCCGGGCGCAACACGAACCTTATAGTTCTGCTCCGGAAGGAGGAGACCTCTCTCCCACCCACCCCTGCGGCTTTATAGAAAGTCCCACCGTCAGGCATGTGGCCATTTGGGGTCCCTTTCCCACCCCTACACAGGACACCATGGCCAGCGGGTGTCACCTCCTGATGGCGCAGGTCTGGGTCTCATCTCCCCACGGGGGGAGGAGGGACAGTTGTGTCATCTCAAACCACCTGATGGTCTGCAAAGGAACTGGAGAGACTGGACATGTGGAAAGGAGCAGACACACCTGGCACCGGAGCCACGTGGACTAGTTACCACCACTCCACTGCTATCCTCGCCGCGATGCTCACTCGTGTTAACAGATGCGACCGCAGATGCCTTCCGGGGCGGGATGGAGAAAGAAGACCCTTCCATAAAAGTGTGTCGGTAGGTAAAGGCTCGGGAGATTCTAAAGACCTGGCAAAACATGAAGAAGATCTTTTCCTTTTTTCTCTACAAAATGAAGTCTTTGGAATCTAGGGGACTTTTCCCAAGGGGATAGGATTATGGTTACTCCTACATGAAAAGACATGAGAAGCCCAATGAAAACATAGCAACTGTTAAAATCAATAACCGATCATTCAATCAAAGGATCTGGCAATAGAGAAAGAGCGTCCTCTCCCTTCCTTCTCCTGGAAGAAGCAGATGCACCTGCTACAAATGAATCGGCCTCTGCATCGCAAAAGCCGTCCTCAGAACGACCCGGATGCTGGCTGACCGCAGACTCCTGGCCCACGCCGTCCAGGCGGGGCTGAGCGTGCCCTGCTAACATCTCTAACTGGCTCCCAGTGCCCGGCTGCTCTGGCCCTCGGGCCCCCCACTGAATAGCCCCACTCTGTCATCAGAACAGTGGTCCTGCCTGTCGCCCTGGCGGTGTTGCTGTAAAAATCAAATCAGAGAATTAGAAAAGGAAGTGGGTTTATTTTTCTCTGAGGGCAAGAAATCTTTGCATGAAGAATGACTCTAAGAAACGCAAACCTTTGTAAAACTTACAAGATGTCTATTTATGGATGCATGTGTCTTAAGGGCATATTTTTTTTTATCTTACAAACATTAGTTTTCCTCTTAATAAAAGTTGTGATTAAACTTAATAAAATTTGATTTTTAAAAATCAAAGAATCTAGGCTACTATCCTGAAAAGTAAACAGCCCTATGAAAAAATGCAGGGCTATTATTATCAATATTAATATTGTCATTAACAGTGTCACCTTCTGGGTCTGTAGGCACTCGTCCCCGCACCTGTCTTCTCCCGAAGCAGTCGGAACCCACCCCACAAACCGAGACGGGAATGAGGAAACCTCAGACCATGTCCTCCTGGGAGTTCTGTTGTTCCCATTGTTGTTCTCAGAAGAAGTGGGAGGTGGCACCAACAGGAAGACGGGAGCCACACCACTGGCTCTCCTGCATGTCGGTGAACAGGACTGAGAACGTTTTTGTCACTGTCACGTCCATTTCTAGACAGTTCGCAGTGATGCGAGGAGTCGCAGGCCTGGCTGAGACTGCCTCTGGCCTCGGCGGTGCTGGGAGGCACATTCGCCCTCCTAATCGCTGCTGGGAGCGGAAGTAAGTGCATCTCTCTCCATTCCGTGAACAAAGAGCACAAAAGGGTTCAGGAAGGAATAACGAAGATAAATACCTTTGCAACAAAATTTCAGCTCCAGCAATTTTCCATTTATATCTTCTCCCTGAATCATGGAGCCCTGAGCCGCATCATGCCAAGTCATTTCCTGTCTAATGCTTCCTGGAGAACCCGGATCGCAGCCGAGTTGCCTGGCGGTGCACAGCTCGCCCCAGTAATAGGGCTTCCTGGGCGAGTTCCTCGTCTTTCTTGGGCACTCAGTCTCAGCATCCTCCAGACAAGGGGTGCCAGCCAAGCCCCCTCCGCACAGGGCTTAGAGGCCAGTACTCTGGCACTCATTGTTGGAAGCAGACTGCGACCGTGGTTTTCCAGGTGAGACCACGGGCGTGGGACGAGGCTGTCAGCCAGCAGGTGTGACCTCGGTTAGCTAAGCGATTGCCTAGTGCGCTAGGGGGACGTCAGGGAATGTACACAAAAGTATATACGTGGTGAACATTATAGACAAAACAGACAACAATGGACAGGTTTTTTTTCAGTTAAATTAACAGCTTTAAGATATAATTTGCACAACATAGAGTTTATATGATGAAAATATACAGTTCAATGCTTTTTTAAAAAAAAATCTAGAGTTGTGAAACCACCATAATCTAATTTTAAGACCCTGTCCTCACCCCAAAATGAAACCTTGCACCCACTAGCGGTCCTCCCCTCCCACAGCCCCTGACGAGCACTAAGCCAGCCCTGTGTCCAAGGACTGGCTGTCCTGCACGTTCCCTGTACGTGGAATCATGCAGCCTGTCCCTTTGTGAGTGTTTCCTTCACGGAGCACCCTGCGGGGGATCTGTGTGGTATTCTACCAGGGCTCCATTCCTTTTTGTGGCCAGTTAACAGCCATTGTATGGACAGACCATGTTGCAATTAGCCTTCATCAGCTGGTGGACACAGGGGCTGTCTTCACAAGGCCAAAAGGGGTGAAGAATTATGAATCTACTAGAGGCCCGGTGTATGAAATTCGTGCCCGGGAGGGTATCCCTCAGCCCAGCCTGCACCCTCTCCAGTCTGGGACCCCTCAAGGGCAGTCGGCCATCCCTCTCACAATCCAGGATTGCTGGCTCCCAATCGCTCACCTGCCTGCCTGCCTGATTGACCCTAACCACTTCTACCTGCCAGCCTGATCACCTAACATCTCCCCTGCCAGCCTGATTGATGCCTAACTGCTCTCCTGCTGGACCGATTGCCCTTAACTGCCCTCCCCTGCCAGCCTGGTCACCCCTAACTGCCCTCCCCTGCCGGCCTGGTAGCCCCCAACTGCCCTCCCCTGTAGGCCTGGTTGCCCCCAACTGCCCTCCCCTCTTGGCCTGATCACCCACAACTGCCCTCCCCTGCTGGCCATCTTGTGTCCACATGGGGGTGGCCATCTTTGACCACATGGGGGCGGCCATCTTGTGTGTTGGAGTGATGGTCAATTTGCATATTACTTCTTTATTATATAGGATTAGGTCATCTGGAAACCCAGATGGGCGGAGCCCCCAAAATAGCACCAGCACCCAAAGAGGGGAGTCAGAGGTTTTAAAGGACTCTAGGCTGGCTTCTTCTGGGTAGAGAATTCTCTGTGCAGGTCCGGATTCTGGGAAACTGTGGAGGAGAGAGAAAATGGTCTTGGCAAATGGAATGTGGTATAGGCAAGTGGAATATCCGTTGGAAGTGGCCAAAAGGTCATTCCCAGGGGAGGGGGCATCAATTCAATTATTTGATCAGACCTAACAGGACCATGCCATTTAATCCTACTCACAACCCTGTGACAATTTCCTCATTTTACAGAAGGGGAAACTGAGGTTTGCCCAAGGTCACACAGTAGGAAAAGGTGGAGATCAAACTTAAACCCAAGCTCGTCTGGCTCCAAAGCCCAGGTTCCCAGCTTGCCACTGTGTGGAGATCCCGGGTGGAACTGCGGGGTGGGGGGAAGGTGGGCCCAGTGAGAGGGTGGAGGGCTTGTCTCTCAACATCCCCCCTTGCAGGACCACCTGACAATGCTCCCTCCACAGCCACCACTCCCTGCAGCCAGGATACTCCCTGAGCTACTGTCAGCAAATCTTAGCCACCTCTTAAAAACTGCCTTTCATTGCAGGGCATTAATTCTCCCACAAGATAGTCCCCCTGAACCAAATCTCATTAATAAAAGACAAGAAATAAATTTGCACCAAGGCCTTACGGAGCCTCCCCTGCAGCAGCATACACTGTCACTCCATCCCAGGAACTAAAGGACTTTTCTCAGCAGAGCCATCTCCACTCCTTTGCGCAGGCCCACCGATCACCCGCTGGAAGGAGCCGTCTGGACTGGAATTTACCCACGTGCTCCCATTCCGTGCCTCCTCTGAGAAAAATGCAATCCTCCCCACCATGTTTAAATTGAGCCATTAATTACTGAGCACTGTAATGGCTTGGGAGAAAAAAGAGCACATAGTTGGAGACCCCTTCACTCCGGAGATGTTTCGGAAAATGGGAGGAAGTCGTGGAGTTGTCACCTGGAGCCAGCCGTGGCGGCAGATATGAGCGCTGCTGGCGGGAGGCTGCAGCCTTGCCTGGCGCACCCTAGCAGGGCAGACCTGGCTGGCCCCGGTGAGGGTGCTCTGCTGTATTGCGCAGTCTGAAAATCCGCTTGGGGTTGTGAAGCCCAACCGCAGGGCCCAGGATGGGCATGGGCGGCAGGCAGCACGGGCATCCACAGGCTGCAGCAGGAGCTGGGCCAAAGCAGATGTTCCCACGCCAGCCCCTCAGGCTGCACCAGGCTCTGCTCTGAAAGCTGGGGGAACTGGCTTTGCTCTGTCTCCCCCCATGGCTTCCTGTTTCCCATTCGAGTTTACTTAGGCTTGTTCCCCACAGACAAGTGGACTCCCTAGGACCCTCCTACTCTATCAGAGGCCAGCAGACCAGGAAGGGCGTCTCCTTGTGCCTTCTCTGCCCACAGGGGACAGGTTCAAAGAGCAGGGAGGCGCCAGGCCCCAGCCAGCACTGCGGGCCTTGCCTGCTACAGCTGCCTCCGGCTGCAGGCTGCTGTCTTTTGCATCTCTTCAGGAGCCTGAGCTCCGCTCCCTGTGGTGCCCACAAAGCCAAAAGCTCAAGGCTATCACTGATGCTCATGGAGAGGCAGAGAAATGGGAACCCACAGATGCCTACCAGCAGTTCTGAACAATGTCTTAACGCAGCCTAGGCTCCAAGCAGCTTAGATAAACTGGGAACCATTCTCCTCTGTCAAGACAGCTACCTGCCACATCCTCAGTTGTTGGGCTATGACGCTGGGCTATCTGCTCCCCCTTAAAGACCAGGGTACTGGGGCTACATTCAGGGGCTCACCCATACAGACCAGGGTGCTGGGGCGGGACACAGGGGCTCACCCATACAGACCAGGGTGCTGGGGCTACATGCAGGGGCTCACAAATACAGACCAGGGTGCTGGAGCGGGACCCAGGGGTTTCCCCATACAGACCAGGGTGCTGGGGCTGGATGCTGGGGGCTGGGAACCAGGGATGCAGGACTGGGGACAACCACTCCCGCTGACATCCCTGCAAAGCCTTGTGGTCTCACTCCCATAGCAGCTTTAAAATCTGAGGACATTTGGGGGTTTGTCATTAGGGTGACAAACTCATCCCTGGGACTTTCTCAGATTCAGCACTGAAAGCCCCATATCTGGGGAAACCCCTCAGTCCTGGGGAAACTGGGTAGTAGGTGAGGGGTGGTCATCTTAGCTGTCTTCCCAATCTTTACTGGACAATTCCTACCATATTTGTATTCATGTCTTTCATAATCTGCACCCACAGTGTGCCAGGAACTGTCCTAGGTTCTGAAAACACAGCCTTGAACAGAACAGGCCACGCCTAGCTCCTACAAAAGAGGCCCTGACATGCAGGGTGTGTGCAGTCTTGGAGGCACTGCAAGGAAATTGCTGAGCCTGCAGCAGAGTGAGTGTGAGCAGGAGGAACAGGGGAGGAGAGTGGGGGAGGAGGACTGGTGAGGGGAGGAGGGTGAGGGAGGAGGAGGGTAGGGGAGGAGGGTGGGGGAGGAGGACTGGTGAAGGGAAGAGGGTGGGGGAGGAGGACTGGTGAAGGGAGGAAGGTGAAGGGAGGAGGGTGAGGGAGGAGGGAGGGGTAAGAGGACTGGTGAAAGGAGGAGGATGGGGAGGAGGAGGGTGAGGGGAGGAAGGTGGGAAAGGAGGGGAGGAGAGGAGGGGAGAAGCAGCAGAGGCAGAGGGCCCAGGGGCAGGTCATGAGTCCGTGTTACACTTAATTACATTTTCTTGATAGCAGGGCGGTAAAGCATGTTGTTCTGATAGATGGTAATTGCCTTCACTTAAGGAGAGGTGTCTTTGTTTAGAAATATACCTTAAAGGCCACAGGGGTAATGGAGGTCCTAAAACGAGGAGAACAGGAATCAGGGAGTGAAGAGGTCGGCAGGTTGCTGTGCGTTGGAGAGGCACAGGGATGTGGCGGTGAGAGACGGGGAACAGGTGAGGGTGAGGTGATAGAGCCAGCCCCGCCCTGCTGGGACCTGTAAGGAGCTGACATCCGGTTGGCGCTGTGGGTGGTGATGAGCTGAAAATTCTTCCTGACTCCCACGTGCGGTGGACTTCAGATGGCGTCCATCCAGTGACTCCTGAGGGATGCGCTCCTTGGCTACGTGACAAACAGAAGGGAGATCAAGTGATGCTCTCCTCATGGACCCTACTTCCCATGCCTGGGAGCCATGGGAAGTAGGGTTCCTTGTGTGTTCAGCTTATTCAAGGAAGTTGTTTTCACAGATAACTCAGTACAAACTGTTTAAGGCAGGGTGACCATATCTGATATTTAGGATTCCACCTCCTATTGGGCAGAATCCATCACACGAGCCCACCCAGGTGACACTGTCCTTTACCAGTTGTGCACACCTATCTCACAGGTGACCCACCTGGGCACGGAAGAAGCCAGGCTGCTCCCAGCTGGGGTGGTGGGCCCGGCTCCTCACTGGAAGCCAGTGGGTGTGATGGTGCCATGGCACCCAGACGGGTGGGACGGAAATGCAGGCCGTGCGCGCGCTGAGCAGGGTCTCCTGAGTTCAGGTTTCCACTTGGTCAGTCGCCAACATCAAGGGGAAGGTTCACCCGGAAAGGTGACGCCCACCATGTTCAGTGTGCTGAGACCTTGCGTACACCCCCATCCTCACAGATCCTATCATGTACCAACCTGATGTTATACTGAACTTGTGGACATGTATAAAACTTTATAAACGGAGGCTCAGAGAGCGTGGAAGCAGTCCACGGTGCACAGCTTGCAGGGAAGAGCCAGGCGCCGACTTGGGAGTTCCTCCCAAAACCCACAGATGCACACTCCTCCTGCTTTCTAGAACTAACTTCCCCTTGGTTCCTGTCTAAGGAAGGGCTATGTCCACGTGACTTACATTCTGCAACGTAAGTGACTATAACGGGCCAGACTGCAGCGAGACTCCTGTCTTTAAAGGAGTTTGTTTCACTGCACGTGGTCGAAGGCAGCGACCTGAGAAAGAGGAGCTCAGGGGCCCTGAGCTACACGCCTCAGCCTCACCCCAAGCCAGCGGGGCTCCAGCGCCATGCGCCAGCCACCCCCGCAGCAGCCTCACCCCAAGCCAGCGGTGCTCCAGGGCCATGCGCCAGCCACCCCCACAGCAGCCTCAGCTCAGAGGCTCCCCGGAGCGGCCGCACTCAGGTTCTGGGGGTCCCTGACACCAGGCAGTGTTCCTTGTGTGTGCAGCTTATTGAAGGAAGTTGTTTTCACAGATGACTCAGTACAAACTGTTTGGAGGAAAATGTATTTTGTTATTACTTGGTATAAAAAAGGCAATAATGTTGGAATAAAATGCAGATGAAAAATGAGATCACAGAATAAAATACATGGAATTTGGCAATTTAAGCTGAGTCCCTCAAAAGTAGGTGATTCGTATGTAGGCTGAAGAAGTGGCTCAACTGATGTTTTTACCCCCTACTGTGTGCTGGGAAACTGAAATCCCCCTCTGTTGTAGCTGATGACCTAAATGCTGTGTCATAATTTGCAGGGAAAAATGTTCATTGTGAGGGCGTCCCCACGCAGGGCAGTGTGATGGGAGGAAACCAGAGTGAGTTCCTGCCTCTCAAGCCGAAGCCCCGCCTCCTCGCCACCTTTCTGCTCCGGCAGGAGAGGCGCTCCCTCTGCACCTTCTCCGCGTTTGCAGGGAGGGACCCACCGGAGTCCTGGCCAGCGAGACGCCACTCAGAGCCTTCTGGGGGCTAGACTCCCGACGCAGAAACAGCAGCACAGACTGCACTTGTTCTTCCTGCCTCGCACGGAGTCTGATGACAGAGCAGCCACGTTGTCACCATGAGGAGGAGAAGGGCAGAGGCACTGGTTTTGAGGCTGCTGAGCTACGGAACCAGTGCCGAGAGCTGTCTCCTGACTGCTTGTCATTTAAAAAAACAAACGCTTGCCTGGTCAGTGCGGTTCAGTGGTTGAGCATTGACTCATGAACCAGAAGGTCATGGTTCGATTCTGGATCAGGGCACATGCCTGGGTTGCAGGTTCAATCCCCAGTAGGGGGCGTGCCATCTATGATTCTTTCTCATCATTGATGTTTTTCTCTCTCTCTCTCCTTCTCCCTTCTCTGAAATAAATAAAATATATATATTTTAAAAAAAACAAAACCCTTAGTTATTCAAGCTATAGTGAGCACAGCTTGTTTCTTTTAGCCAAAATTTTCTTAACTGGTGTATTCCTTGTATTATGGGAAGGGGATACAATGGGTACATATTCTTCTTGATAGTGATAATAACAAAAATAGAAATGTAAGTGTTAATAATTAAAGGTAACTATTAATGGCAATAAAAAAACAGGACACATATCTTTAAGATTACAAGAAAAATGATAAAAAATAATACAATCTTATGACCAAGAAAACTACCAGGAAGCATAAGGACAGGAAATGGGACGACAAAATGAAGGTGAGCACATCATACCCATTACAACAACAGACCAACTGGGCTAAACTTCCTGGTAAGTGATAAAATTCTCATATTAGTACATACATACCCAAGTGTGTCTACAAAAGACACACCAACAAAGTGACGAAGACAAGTTAAAGGCAGAAGAAGTAGTTGCAAAAGCATATGTAATTAGAATAATATATACTATGAGGTTAAATAAGAAAATCTTATCATTACCTCCTACACACATGCAGGCATGGGAAGGCAGCTGATGAAATTCAACATTCATTTCTGACAAAACCTTTTTTTAAACTTAATAAAATCAAATCAGAAGGAAATGTGCTGTCATTGTAAAGAATAACCTTCTTCATGCAATGCCACACTGAACAGTGAAATACTTACAGAATTATAGTGTCCATTAAAAGGTAAGAAAGAATCTCCACCACTTTGTAATGATCGTTGTTCTATCAAAAGTAATGAAACATTCCAAAATGAGCTGTTGGAAATACAGAGACAAAGGTTACTATTTTCATAGCCCTCCCCCAAAAAACACAACAAAGCCTACCTGGAAACAGAGAATCATCAAAAAGCTTTGAGGTACTAAAGAGAATTCCCTAAATCCATGCAATAACCAGCTAGAAAAATATAGTAAGAATTTCATGTGTAATAGCCACAAAAATATAACATACCTCAGGATAATCTCAACAAGAAACATACAGGACTTCATGGAAAATAGTGTGACACTTTACTGCGGATACAAATGATGATGAAGAAATGGAGAGATGCAGATCATATCCTTAAACAAGAAGATATGATGTGGTGAGAACAGCAAACTTTTTAAATTAAACTATAAATTTAATGAAATTCCAACTGAAATCCTAACATGAGCTTTTCTGAAGCTTGACAACAGGTTTCTGAAGTTTATCAAGAAGAATAAATGTATGAGATCCACCTACCAGTAAGAGACAGAGAGAGAGAGAGAGAGAGAGGGAGGGAGAAGGAGGGAGTGGAGAGAGATGAGGGTAATGGCATGGGAGTGGCTTGTCTCAACAAAGCATAGAATCATCTATTACTACCCAGGAACAATAATAAAGATCACCAGAATAAAAATTTAGAGACAAACCAAGTATAGTGTGTGATAAGAGTGACATTTAAAATCAATAGCACAAAAGTGGGTAATTCAATAGATGTGACAATCAGTTAATCATTTAGGATGAAACAAAGTTGGATTCCTACTCTATAACTTACATCAAAGTAAATTCCACAGAGTCCAATGGGAAGTACGGTTGCAGGAATGTTTGCATCACATGTGTCATGTTTCTAACACAGAAAGAGATTTCCTCCATGAGAAAACAAAAGGCTCCCCGACAAGAAGATGGTTAAAATATGAACAGGTGAGTCACAAAAGAAATGCCAGTGTTCAAACGCACCTGAAACGAAATGAATTCAATGACAACATGCGAGTCCTCGCTTGGAAGCGTGGGGTCTACGGTGAAAGCGGTGATGCTTACTAGTGGTCAGGTAAAGGGGCGATGGGAAAGGAACAGTCCTGCTATGGGGGTGTTTGCGGCCATCTAACTGGTAGGAAAATATCCTAAGAAATAACCTCAGACGAAGACAGAGAAGTTAAGAATGAGGACCTTCCTCCCTCCCTCCCTCCCCTGGCTTCTTGTTGCTCACTCCAGGTGCATTGTGTGAACAGACACAGAGAAGGAAATAAACGCGTGCCCTCCTCCAACTTCCCTGAGCACACAGGCAGCTGGATGTAAGGAGAGTGGGGAGGTGGAGGGAGGGCAGTACGAGCATGCCCCGCCCCAGGGCACGGGTCCAGCTGGCCACTGGCTGGACCTCACCAGGGTTCCCAGAGTGGTAAGTCAGAGTAGAACCTGTGAGTCTTCGTGTTTGGGCTGAAACTTCCAGGGAGGGCGTCTATTTCTTACAGCAGCTGTGTGCTTCCTCCCGTGTGAGGACGGAGGCCAGCCCAGAAGCAGACAGAGCGCATCCGAGGCGATCTGTCTCAGAGGGGTCGCCAGTTCCTCAGATTTATCTGCAACAGAAACGCACGCCAGACAACCCGCAGCTCAGGGACACAGCAATGGATCTTCAGAGCAGTGACGTGGCCCCCGAAGCTGAGCACGCTCCCTAACGCAGGCCCTCTGTCCCTCTGCGGGTCTTCAGGTCTTAAGTCCTCCAAGTCAGTCACCCCCGGGGCAGAGGAACAGGCTGCCTGCTCTTGCCTCCAGGTTTGATACTAGAGAAACCAATGGTGTCTGGAGGAAGGTTTATAAAAGAAGAGCCACAGAGCCTCTGGGCACCTGCCCACGATGCACATGTCATTTCGCCCCGATATGTAGACACGCGAATCACCCGCGTGAATATCCTCCCCCCTTGACTTCTTGAATACCCCACGCTTTATGCACTTGACCATTTAGCACAACCCATGAAAGAAAAGACTGATGACTATGACCATCTCAACTTTAAAATCTCTCTTTGACAGAAAACAACATATGCCACATTAAAGACAAGTTCCAATCGAAAAATGTCTTTGCAATGCATATAACTGACAAAGAAATAGTATCTAGACCAGGGGTCCTCAAACTTTTTAAACAGGGGGCCAGTTCACTGTCCCTCAAACCGTTGGAGGGCCGGACTATAGTTTAAAAAAAACCTATGAACAAATTTCTATACACACTGCTAAGTCGGCTGCTAAGCAGGACAGGCAGCGGCGGCAAAAACACCCGGCGGGCCGGATAAATGTCCTCGGCGGGCCGCATGTGGCCCGCGGGCCGTAGTTTGAGGACCCCTGATCTAGACTATATAAAAAACTCCCAAAGTTAATAAGAAAAATGGACTCAACATCGACACTGACAATGGTGTGGAGAAGGCCTGGGGGAGGTGGAGGCTGGTTGGAGAGGGGCAAAGGGGAGAAAATAGGGGGACATCTGTAATACTGTTAACAAGAAAAAAGGAAAAAAAAGAAAAGAAAAATGCACTCAAGCCAATGAGAAAACTGGCGTCACAGAGGGAAAGGGAGAAGCAAATGGGAAGGAGGTTAAAGTACAGCACAGAGAATACAGGCAACTATATTGTAGTCAATATGAAGGCGCCAGGTGGGCACTGCAAACATCGGGGGGGGGGGGGGTGTTACCTTGTAAAGAACATGGTTGTCTAACCACCAGGCTGTACACCTGAAACGAATACCAAAAAAAATTGAAAAAAATAAAAAGCAACAATGGTAACAACATAACAGAAAAACCTTCCTGAGTAATGCGGAAACACAAATGAATAGGACAAGATGCCATTTGCACACCTTCAGATGGGCCAGCGCCGCCCTGGGCACACCCTGCTTCCTGTTGCCATCTCCCCATAGACAGCTCGTGCACACTTTGCCATCAAAGTCTTCTTTTCCCTGCGTCTGTAGGCATCGCTCGGTCCATCGAAGGCCCCGAAACTGGCAGGCAGAATACTAGTATAATGAGCCCTTAAACACGGCTTTGAAGAAGAGTGTTTAACCACAGGGGAAAACATCCACAGTTTGTTGTTAAAGGAAGAGGGATTCCAAACATTATGTACAGCAAGATCCAAACTTTAAGTAAAGAAATATACAGGCAAAGAGAAAACACGCACAAGCAACACACAGAATATTCACTGTCCTCTACTTACTTGGTCTCCACGCACTCCTTTCTTTTCCTGGTTCTATGTCGTCTCAAAGTTTTAATCTTCATGATGAACAGTGTGCTTTCATGATTAGAAATGGTTTTGAAACCCATGTTTCAAAAAAAAACAATGCTACTGTTACATATACGTAATATGACAACATATATTTATATAGCATTTATACGTAAATATAGACTATATTAAATATGTATAATTTTCCTATTGCAGGTTCTGTGCTAAGTACCTGCCTGACCTGTAGGCCCACTTCCTAGGTGGTGGACTGAGGCTGACGTAGTGGATAACTTGCCAGGATTAGGAGCTGTGTCTGGCGTTGCTGACACCCCTGCCCTCCACTATATGCTGCTTGAGCAAATACTTACCTGAATCCCCACAATGAAGCCTCCCAGTGATACAGGACCAGAACCGGGCCTCCTGGCTGCCCCTCCGCAGTGTGCCCCAAGGGTGAGCCCAGGTGTGGAAGAGTTCCCAGTTCCTCCTTGCTTCACCAGACACAGCAACTCAAGGCAGAACTCGCCCTCGACTGACAAGTAGCAGAAGAGGCCGCTCCACGGTAGTTACTGCTGGGACGGACTTTAGTTGAACGGTGACCATGAGAGAGGGGGCTTCAGGCCACTCCTGCAAACCTCACTGAATCCGGACACATGCGCCAGGCCTGCTGCTGCTGGCCCAGCCACTCTCATTATCTCGCAGGTACTTACCAGCAACAGGCCCATGCAATCTCGCCTTTACACACTTGTCCCAGTCCTTTCACACACGCAGGACCGAACCTAGACACGAGCCCACCTGAACGCAGTAGCATTGCCCTGCAGGTTGGGGTGTCAGACCAGGTCTTCCAGGGGCCCCTCCCGCCTGCTCGCGTCAGCAGCTCAGGAGGACAGCGGAGGTGGGGACCACTGTGCGCATTTACCCTTCCTCTAGCTCCTGTCCTCCTCCATAGTTGAGACTGGAAAACGGAAAAATAACAGACGATAGAACTCCTGACAGCAATCTCACTGTCTGAAGTCACGACTGGTCAATTAGGGGCTCAGGGACTGCCTGGGGGCAGGGGCTGCTCCCCTCGCACCTGCTGCTTGATCTGGGTGCCGGGGACATTCTCACGGGCTGTTCACTTTATGAAAATGTACTGATCTGTGAACAGACTGTGTCATCTCCTGAAGGTGAGCTTTACTTCAATGACAACTTTAAAATCGCAAAGCTAGGTGAAGACATTCCCTTCTGGGCTACCTGTGGCCTCTTTCAGCAAGAATGGCCACGGAGCTTAGGAGGCGGAGAGCGAGGGGCCTGAGCAGTGCAAGGTGTGGGTATGGCGCTGTGTGAGCTATCTCTTCTGCGCTTGCCACCAAAGCATCTCAACCATCGCGAGGTCACTGACCTGGGGCAATTCTGCCGTCTCCTCCCGGGACACCTGGTGGCTTCTGAAGGCAGTCTGGGTTGTCACCATGGGGTGCTCCTACACACGGAACCCAGAATCATCCCACCCTCCTTCCACGGCCAGGGACCTGACAGGAGATTGATGCCCAAGGTCCCAGGTCTGATGAGTAGGGAGGACCACGAGGGACCCAGGGCTCCTGACTTCTGGCCTCTGACCCTCCTGCCGCCCTGGCTTGTCACTGGCCCACTAGCCTGTTCCCAATTTTCAGACTCAAGATGTCCAAATGTTGAGCTTTAAAGTGTCCCATCCTACTGCCTCCCCTGGGAGACCAGGTGAACTGGGAAAATCCCACCCAGTTCGAGAAATCGAACAGTGAAACCATTTTCAGGAACAAAAAATGCCCTGTTTTCATTGTTATTGCTGTGGTTTTACAGAGAACGGGAGAGGAAGCTACCAGCAGCCGGGAAGCACCACAGGAAATTCGCAGTGTTGATACACGGTGCCAGGCGATGCTGTTACATGAAATGCTCGGAGGTGGGAGGTTTCTCGGGAGGTGCAGGCAGGTCCTGAGCCATTTTTCTTCATCAGCCGGTCATGTTTCCGGGGCAGAGAGGGGAATCACTTTTCCCTGAGCTATTCATCTTCTCTCACCCAGAAGAGCATGTGTGCAGCTGTGAACCGTAAGCAGAGGATTTCAGAATTCAGCGAGAAGCTTTCTGGAAACAGCAGTCACGATATTGATTAATTGGAACATTCAGATAGAACGGAGCCTGGATGCAAGCAGCCGTGCGGATGGAGCCAAACCCAGCCAGCCACGTTTTGGGTTGTAATGCAGCTCCCACCCGTTGTTTTCCCCAGACCTCTACCATCTCAGGTTGCAACGTTGGCAGAAAGCGTGTGCAGGATCCCGCCACTATGAAAAGGCACCCAACCCAAACTCCTGGCTCAGCCCCTCATCCCTGCCCAGCAGAGTGCTGGGCGCTGGGGGCTGCTCAGAGGATAGGGAGAGACAAAGAAAGACAAGGAGAGAAGCAAGCCAGGCCTACTGGAAGGTTCCCTAAGAACGCAGTAAGAAGCACACCCAGGACAGTCACGTCTGAGCAACTCCTAAAGACCTCGTGTCTCTAGTGGATCCTCGTTGCCCTGACACTCGGCATCCATCACACACCACTGTCTCCTTGTAACTGCACCTTGATTTCCTCTGGGCATGATGCGCTCATCTCTGTAAACCAAAGCCCGTGGTCCTCAGGTGACAGGGAGACATGAGACCCAAGTGAGACCAGACACTCTTTCTTGGGTGTTTGTTGGAAATGTGGGCAGTGTATCCAAAGAACAGCAGGAATATATCCTTCAGCAAGCGCCCCCTGGGCACCTGCTCTGTGTCAGACCTATTCTAGGTGCTGAGGGCGCACAGGGCGCACAGGGAACTGAAACCAGGACACGGTGAGCCCAGCGCCTAGCACCCCGCACCGAGCGCCGAGTCTAGCAGAAGTACACAGGAACTGCTCACGGAGTCAGCGCATAGCAGGTACTGGTGACCATGCGTGAACTGAAGCTGAGCCATTTCACAGTCGACCTGAAAGTTCATTTCCTTTTCTTGACTGAATCCATGCTATTTTTTTATTTCAATTTCTTCCCCCACTCTTTTTTAAAAATTCTTTATTAAGTATTACATATAGTATTACATATAGTATTACATATGTCTCCTCCACCCCCGCCATTGACCTCTCCCAGCCACCCCCATTCCCCAGGACATGCCCTCACTCCCCTAGTGTCTGTGTCCATTGGTTATGTTTACTAGTATATGCATGCATACAAGTCCTTTGGTTGATCTCTTAGCCCCCCTTCCCTCTGAAGTTTCATGGTCTGTTCAGTGCTTCTCTGTCTCTGGATCTCTTTTTGTTCATCAGTTTATGTTGTTCATTATATTCCACAAATGAGTGAAATCATGTGGTATTTATCTTTCTCCAACTGGCTTATTTTGCTTAGCATAATGCTCTCTATGTCTATCCATGCTGTTGCAAATGGTAAGAGTTTTCTTTTATATAGCAACGTAGTATTCCATTGTGTAGATGTACCACAGTTTTTTAATCCACTCATCTGCTGATGGGCACTTAGGTTGATTCCAAATCTTAGCTGTTGTAAATTGTGCTGCTATGAACATAGGGGTGCATATATCCTTTCTCATTGGTGTTTCTAATTTCTTGGAATATATTCCTAGAAGTGGGATCACTGGGTCAAATGGGAATTCCATTTTTAATTTATTGAGGAAACTCCATACTGTTCTCCACAGTGGCTGCACCAGTCTGCATTCCCAACAGCAGTGCACGAGGCTTCCTCTTTGTCTGCATCCTCGCCAGCACTTGTCGTTGGTTGATTTGTTGATGATAGCCATTCTGACAGGTGTGAGATGGTACCTTATTGTTGTTTTGATTTGCATCTCCAGGATGATTAGTGACTTTGAGCATGTTTTCATATGTCTCTTGGCCTTCTGTTTGTCCACTTTCAAAAAGTGTCTATTTAAGTCCTTTGCCCATTTTTCATTGGATCATTTATATTCCTTTTGTTAAGATGTATAAGTTCACTATAAATTTTGCAGATTAGGCCCTTATTGGTTATAACATTGGCAAATATGTTCTCCGATGCAGTGGGCTTTCTGGTTGTCTTGTTGGTTTCTTTTGTTGTGCAAAAGCTTTTTATTTTGATGTAGTCCTATTTGTTTATTTTCTCCTTAGTTTCCATTGTTCTGTATTAGTAAAGATATTGCTACGAAATATGTCTGCTATTTTGTTTCCTATGGCTTCTTCTAAGATTTTTATGGTTTCCCATCTTACATTTAAATTCTTTATCCATTTTGAATTTATTTTTGTGTGTGGTGTAAGTTGGTGGTCTAGTTTCATTTTTTTGCAAGTATCTGTTCAGTTTTCCCAACACCATTTATTGAAGAGACTGTCTTGTCTCCATTGTATGCTCTTGCCTCCTTTTGTCAAATATTAATTGAGCATACTGGCTTGAGTCGATTTCTGGGTTCTCTTTCAGTTCCACTGATCTATATTTCTGTTCTGGTGCCAGTACCAGGCAATTTTGAGAACAGTGACTTTGTAGTATAGCTTGATATCTGGTATTGTGATCCCTCCAACATTGTTCTTCTTTCTCAAGATTTCTGTGGCTATTCGGGGTCATGTTTTATTCCATATGAATTTTTGGAGAATTTTTCTAGGTTTGTGAAATATGCTGTTGTTATTTTATTTATTTTATTTTATTTGAGCTTACATTTTTTTATTAAGGTACTAGAGGCCCGGTGCACGAAATTCGTGCATGGAGGGGGGTTGTCCCTCAGCCCAGCCTGTACCCTCTCCAATCTGGGACCCCTCAAGGGATGTCCGACTGCCCGATCCCTGGGATCGGGCCTAAACGGGCAGTTGGACATCCCTCTCACAATCCAGGACTGCTGGCTCCCAACTGCTTGCCTGCCTGCCTTCCTGATTGCCCCTAACCGCTTCTGCCTGCCAGCCTGGTCACCCCCTAACCACTCCGCTGCCAGCCTGTTTGCCCCCAACTTCCCTCCTCTGCCAGCCTGGTCACCCCTAACTGCCCTCTCCTGCAGGGTTGATCACCTCCAACTGCCCTCCCTTGCAGGCTTGGTCCCTCTCAACTGCCCTCCCTTGCAGGCCAGGTGCCTCCCAACTGCCCTCTCCTGCTGGCCATCTTGTGGTGGCCATCCTGTGTCCACATGGGGTCAGGATCTTTGACCACATGGGGGCAGCTATATTGTGTGTTGCAGTGATGATCAATCTGCATAGTACTCTTTTATTAGATAGGATAGAGGCCTGGTGCAGGGGTGGGGGCCAGCTGGTTTGCCCTGAAGGGTGTCCCTAATCAGGGTGGGGTACCCTTGGGGCATGGGGCGGCCTGAGTGAGGGGCCTGTGGTGGTTTGCAGGCCGGCCACGCCCCCTGGCAACCCAAGCAGAGGCCCTGGTATCTGGAATTTATTTTCCTTCTACAATTGAAACTTTGTAGCCTGGAGCAGAGCCAAGCCTGGGGCTCCCTCCGAGGCCCAAAGCCATTTGTGTTGGGGTTATAATTGAAACTTTGTTGTCTTAAGCAGGTGGGCCTGGCCAGGGTGTGTGGAAAGCTTTGCTTCCCCTGTTGCCGGCGGCAACCCTGGCCTGCTCTCTCAAGCTCCATTCTGCCGCCATTTGTTTCAATTTGTTTACCTTCTATAATTGAAACTTTGTAGCTTGAGTGGAGGCTTAGGCCTGCAACAGCTGGCAGAAAGCTGGGCTTCCTCTGTTACCTAGGAAACCTTGCTCTCTGTGACTGTAGCCATCTTGGTTTGGGTTAATTTGCATACTCACTCTGATTGGATGGTGGGCGTGGCTTGTGGTCGTGGCTTGTGGGTATGTCGGAGGTATGGTAAATTTGCATATTTGTCTATTATTAGATAGGATTATATGTGTACATATCTTACCATTGCCCCCCCCACCCCATTCCCATACATGCCCTCACCCCCCAGAGTTTTGCGTCCATTGGTTATGCTTATATGCATGCATACAAGTCCTTCGGTTGATCTCTTATCTCCCCCACCTCTCCTTAACCTTCCCGCTGTAATTTGACAGTCTGTTTGATGCTTTACTGTCTCTGTATCTATCTTTTTGTTCATCAGTTTATAATGTTCTTTATTATCCATAAATGAGTGAGATCATGTGGTATTTTTCTTTCATTGACTGGCTTATTTCACTTAGCATAATGTTCTCCAATTCCATCCAGGTTGCTGCAAATGGTAAGAATTCCTTCTTTTTTATGGCAGCATAGTATTCCATTGTGTAGATGTACCATAGTTTTCTGATCCAGTCATCTGCTGACGGGCACCTAGGCTGTTTCCAAATCTTAGCTATTGTAAATTGTGCTGCTATGAATATAGGGGTGCATATATCCTTTCTGATTGGTGTTTCTAGTTTCTTAGGATATATTCCTAGGAGTGGGATTACTGGGTCAAATGGGAGTTCCATTTTCAGTTTTTTGAGGAAACTCCATACTGTTTTCCACAGTGGCTGCACCAGTCTGCATTCCCACCAGCAGTGCATGAGTGTTCCTTTTTCTCCGCATCCTCACCAACACTTGTCGTTTGTTGATTTGTTGATAATAGCCATTCTGACAGGTGTGAGATGGTACCGCATTGTCATTTTGATTTGCATCTCTCGGATAATTAGTGACTTTGAGCATGTATTCATGTGTCTCTTGGCCTTCTGTCTTCTTTTCAAAAGATTCTATTTGGGTCTGTTGCCCATTTTTTTATTGAATCATTTATCTTCCTTTTATTAAGTTGTAGATGTTGGAGATTAAACCTTTATCAGTGATAACATTTGCAAATATGTTCTCCCATACTGTGGGCTTTCTTGTTGTTTTGTTGATGGTTTCTTTTGCTGTAAAAAAGCTTTTTATTTTGATGTAGTCCCATTTGTTTATTTTCTCTTTAGCTTCCATTGCCCTAGGGGCTGTATCAGTGAAGAAGTTCTTTCGGTATATGTCTGAGATTTTGCTGAATGTGGGTTCCTATAGTATTTTTATGGTTTCCCATCTTATGTTTAAGTCCTGTATCCATTTTGAGTTTATTTTTGTGTATGGTGTAAGTTGGTGATCTAGTTTCATTTTTTTTTTTTGCATGTATCTGTCCAATTTTCCCAACACCATTTATTGAAGAGACTGTCTTGACTCCATTGTATGTTCATGCCTCCTTTGTCAAATATTGATTGAGCATAGTGGTTTGGGTCGATATCTGGATTCTCTATAAACCAATGGTTATGTTAATGTAAAAACATTCAAACTTGCAAAGAATTTTTGTGAGTTTATTTGAGCTAAACTGTACACAATTCCTGGGAAGCAGAATCTCAAAGGATTGAGATAATGCTCCAGAGAATGGAAGTTTTTCACCTTGTTTTATACATTACAATCAAAGGAGGAGACATAGGTGGGTAGATTAGAGAGGTGGGAGAAGGCAAAGTGGGGAAACCTCTAAGATTGAATAAAAAATAAAATGATAGACATATACTTCTTTACTAAGGCGGGTACAAGATAATTAATAGTCAACAATTAACATGATAACAATAACAATGAAGGAATTAGTGATATCTGTCCTGGTGCCCAGGGCATTTGGTTGTACCCCAAGGGATCTGGAAAAAAGGGAAGTTACAAGTTAGCCTGATATTTCAAGGATGTGCTATCATGGATGAAAAAAGACAATAGGCTCAGTTAAAGTAAAGATTGACCTTGTCAGGGAAGATACTGACCTAAGACATGACTACCCATCTTAAGTGCTTTTAAAGTTTTAATTTCAGACCATCCTTGTGGTTACTTTAGGTCTCTGAGTTTGCAAGACCGCCATGCAGGCCTTCCCTGAGCTGGTCAGGTCAGCATGTGGCCCCTTTTGTCCACAGTTATAATACAGTGAAGGGGGGGGGGCCAAGAGAGCTGCCAGGGGTATGGCAGCTGCTGGGGATGAAGTGCTCAGTGGGTCAGTTAAGCTTCAAGGAAGTGACTTTGAAGAGCAGAGTCCTGAAGGGCAGTTAAGAGTTTGCAAGACGATCCGAAAGGGAGAAATTATCCCATGAAATGAAAGAAACATTTGCAAAACTCAAGCTTGCAAAGACACAGAGCATGTTGAAGGGACTCCAAGGAGCCAGAGAAAGATGGCCGCCTTGCCCACTCACCACGCCCACACCCTGGTAGACATTCCTCATCAGCCTGGCCGGGGCCTGGAGCTCCCGGCCTTGGACTCCAGAGCCACCACCAGAACCTGGCACAGGTCAGGCTGAGGAGAGAGGAGGGAAGTGCCTGCTCTTGTTAGCAGAGTAGCATGTAGCTCCCACCCTTGTGGGGAAGCTCTGATGTTCGTGGAGAGAGTGGACTAGAGCAGGGGGAGGAGGGGGAGGGGAGAGTTGGAGAGCAGCTTCCAGGAGCTGGGACTTCCTGCTAAGAGGCATCAGGGAAGGGGCCCTCCAGGGACAGGACCAGGACGGAGGCTGAGCCCAGGAGGCGCTCCACAATAGGAAGCAAAGGTTCCCCATGACTGAAGGCGGGAGGCTCAGAGGAGGAAGCCCTTGACTGAGCCATGACTGGAAGAGGGTTAGCCCTGTGTCCCTGCCTCCACCCCAGCCTGAGAGGAGGGCAGCGTGGCCAAGGCGGACGCGTGGCTCGGGGTCTGGCAGGCCTGGGAGCATCCAGAGCACCCACTCCCAACAGTGACCTTGGGCAGACTCTGTGGTGCGAGAGCACAGGCTCCAGAGTTGTGGTGCCTGGGCTCCCGCCCTGACCTGCCTGTGGGCTGATCAGAGCCTTGAGCGCTGAGCCATGGCCGCCAGGGGTCAATGAGAGCCTGCGTGAAGCACCGAGGGGTGTGGCTCTGTCACAGGGCCTGAGGACAACGGGGAGGGCTGCCTCATCATCTCCACCCTTCCGCTCAGCTGGCTTTGTGTCCAGCTGCCTCCAACCTCTTGCTGCCTGGGTGCCCCTCCTCATTCCTTCCTGCTTTGCTGACCGCCTGCATCCCAACCCTTCAGTTCACTTCTGGCTGAAATTCAACACTGATGGGAGGTCCTTTGCCTTGAACTCTTGGCCTCCAAAATGCCCCTTTGCTTGGACATCCGCCATGCTGGCACACAGCCTCCCGCCTTTGACCCCTGACACCTGCCCAGGGTGCTCTGAGGGGCCAGTCCCTCTGCCCAGCCGGGACCTAGCATAGTATCCAGGATCAAATTTTCAGGTATCTACCTTTGCCATCCATTCCCTTAAACTGAAACCAGGTCGGGGACATAGGCCCAGCTCAGACACACGTGCAGGGCCTGCTCAGCACCTCTCGGCCACCATCAAGCCTGCAAACACCCAGAATGCCCACCTCCACTCTAACACAGGGATGGGGAACATCTGGCCTGAGGGCCGTATACAGTATTAGGGGTGAGTTAATTAAATGTCTGACCAAATGTAGCAGGCTAATGTTTAAGTCGATAATTTTGTACGGCCCTTGGCAAGAAAAAGGTTCCCCATCCCTAACCTAAAACCTAAAGTCAGATTTTCTTATGCTTTTCATTCATGTGTTTGTGGTTTGAAAACCACAGTTTGCTTTGCTTCTGTGTACATTAAGGCCACGGTAACAACAAACCTCTATTTCAGCAGAATGAGAAACTGACCAAAAGAAACATGTGAACTTCAACAATGGGACGAAGCAGAACACCCCACCTGATGAAACACAGCCACACCTCTGCTACCCCAGACAGAGGAGCCTCCCAGACAGGAAGAAGTGTGATCGCCCTTCAGACATGGAATGCAGCCCTTCGGAGATTGCTCCCTGGCGGGTTTACTGTATGGGAGTGTGCTCCCTGGTGGGGTTTACTGTCTAGGAGAGTGCTCCCTGATGGGTTTTACTGTCTGTGAGTGTGCTCCCTGGTGGGTTTTACTGTCTGTGAGTGTGCTCCCTGGTGGGGTTTACTGTCTGGGAGTGTGCTCCCTGGTGGGGTTTTACTGTCTGGGAGTGTGCTCCCTGGTGGGGTTTTATTGTCTGGGAGTGTGCTCCCTGGTGGGGTTTTACTGTCTGGGAGTGTGCTCCCTGGTGGGGTTTTACTGTCTGGGAGTGTGCTCCCTGGTGGGGTTTTACTGTCTGGGAGTGTGCTCCCTGGTGGGGTTTACTGTCTGGGAGTGTGCTCCCTGGTGGGGTTTACTGTCTGGGAGTGTGCTCCCTGGTGGGGTTTTACTGTCTGGGAATGTGCTCCCTGGTGGGGTTTACTGTCTGGGAGTGTGCTCCCTGGTGGGGTTTTACTGTCTGGGAGTGTGCTCCCTGATGGGGTTTACTGTCTGTGAGTGTGCTCCCTGGTGGGGTTTACTGTCTGGGAGTGTGCTCCCTGATGGGTTTTACTGTCTGTGAGTGTGCTCCCTGGTGGGGTTTACTGTCTGGGAGTGTGCTCCCTGGTGGGGTTTACTGTCTGTGAGTGTGCTCCCTGATGGGTTTTACTGTCTGTGAGTGTGCTCCCTGGTGGGGTTTACTGTCTGGGAGTGTGCTCCCTGGTGGGGTTTTACTGTCTGGGAGTGTGCTCCCTGGTGGGGTTTTACTGTCTGGGAGTGTGCTCTCTGGTGGGGTTTTACTGTCTGGGAGTGTGCTCCCTGGTGGGGTTTTACTGTCTGGGAGTGTGCTCCCTGGTGGGGTTTTACTGTCTGGGAGTGTGCTCCCTGGTGGGGTTTACAGTCTGGGAGTGTGCTCCCTGGTGGGGTTTACTGTCTGGGAGTGTGCTCCCTGGTGGGGTTTTACTGTCTGGGAGTGTGCTCCCTGGTGGGGTTTACTGTCTGGGAGTGTGCTCCCTGGTGGAGTTTACTGTCTGGGAGTGTGCTCCCTGGTGGGGTTTACTGTCTGGGAGTGTGCTCCCTGGTGGGGTTTACTGTCTGGGAGTGTGCTCCCTGGTGGGGTTTACTGTGTGGGAGTGTGCTCCCTGGTGGGGTGTACTGTCTGGGAGTGTGCTCCCTGGGTGGGGGTGTAGGGGGGGTTGGTT